>NW_028261386.1:88588743-89289993 GCF_051295495.1 Thamnophis sirtalis | reverse complement strand
AACATGAAAGTCAGCTGGGTGACTTTAAGCCATTTTCTCAGCCCAATGGAAACTGATGTTAATGCAAATTACCTGATGAAAATTAACCTAATTCATGTAAGAAAACTTTCTACAATTCTTCCAGGTCACATTTTTCTATGAAATCCAAAATGTTTAATAATTTATTAGGCACTTACTCTGATAGATAAACAGTGACAGTGGTTACATTATATAAGGAAGTGGTAAAATAAATACAAATGCTAGATTATAATAAAACTTAAATAAGTACCTTGTTAACCTAACCTAAATTTTAAAAAAGTAATCCCTGTTTTAGAATGTGCTGTTCTACATCCATTCTTCATCTAAATCATGTGGACTTGAAGGTGTGTCTCATCGTCATGACAGTCAACCTGAATAACATTTTATTTATTACTTGGTTTCCTGTCTTTAGTAGAGAAATCTATGAAGCAAGATTTAGTACTAGGCTACAAACCAGACAAGCCACAAAAAGTTTTTATACTTTTGCCAAGATTTCGTGCTCTTTGTAAAATGAAAATCGTGACAATTATGTTGATGCTTCTTCTGAGTTAGAAGGGCCTCTAATAGACAAGAATTTATTTTAAGCTTCCTATACGCTGTTTCACAAGCTCATTCATTTCTTTTTAAAAGGCAGTTTATATAACAATTTAAAGACTAACGTTCTCGTCTTAAAACATTTGGAACCAGTCAACCCGCAGCAATTTTCAGGCAGTAATCTTGAAATACCAATTGAATAAGAGAGAAGAATTTGACAGAAGCAGAAATCTACTGGCTTTTGCAAAAAATACTGTTATTGTTTCTATGTCAGTTTCCTGATTTTGTGCAATTAGATAGCTTGCTCTTCCAGAGTTTTAACAGTCAGGAGGAAAAATGATAGAAGAAACAAAGTTCATTTAAGAATTAAAAATGTGTAATTCTTCTCCATGTGCTAAGCCAAACCAATACTCTTTTAATATTTAATAGAATACAGTTTTACAGTAGCTGCATTCATTCACTATTGTAAACTATATAGTTCAGTGGTTCTTAACCTGGGTTCGATCGAACACCAGGGGTTCGGTGAGTCAGTCTCGCGGGTTCGGTGGAGGTCAAGACACACACCCGACTCATATGATTCATGATGACACGCCCCGCTTGTCCATCATTGGCTGCAGATGATAACGCCACATCGCTTGGCCTATCTGTGCTGCAGGGAATTTGGTGCGCCCAGTAGTCAAATTGTAACTGTCGCGATGGTACATCGTGTGATTTCTTTCTTAATATTTTAATCCCTTCATACTAACTATGTCGAGCAAAAAAAGAAAGTGGTCAGACGAATATGTACAATATGGATTGACATGTATAACGGAACGTGATGGGAGTCAGCGTCCTAACTGCATGATTTGCAATGCCAAGTTGAGCAATTCTAGTCTAGCACCGGCAAAACTAAGAGAAAACTTCCTTAAGCTGCATGGAAAATACAAGAACACAACACTCGCTGAATTCAAGGTGAAGAGAGCTAGATTCGATGAAAAGTCTACTCTGCCTGTTCTCGGCTTTGTACTCACCAACAAACTGATCCTCACAGCATCGTACGAAGCTTACCTGATCGCAAAGCAGGGCAAACCACACACCATTGCTCAAACACTCATAAAACCAGCTGTGTTGAAGATGGCGAATATCATGCTGGGAAAAGCGGCTGAAGTTAAGTTATCCCAAATTCCTCTTTCAAATGACACCATCAGCGACAGAATAGAGGACATGAGCAAAGACATCTTGGCTCAAGTAGTTGCAGATCTGATTTCAAGCCCGGCAAAATTCAGCCTTCAACTCTACGAGACCACAGACATTTCCAATCTAAGCCAGCTTGCAGTATTCGTGCGCTATGTGAAAGACGACGTGATAAAGGAAGATTTTTTATTTTGTAAGCCTCTTACAACAACAACTAAGGCAGCCGATGTGAAGAAACTTGTGGATGACTTCTTCAAAGACAACAATCTTTCGTGGGATATGGTTTCTGCAGTTTGTTCGGACAGAGCTCCAGCCATGCTGGGAAGAAAGTCTGGTTTTGGTGCGCTAGTGAAAGCCAATGCACCACACATCATTGTTATGCATTGTATTCTGCACAGGCATGCGTTGGCAACAAAAAACTTGCCTCCAAAACTGGCAGAAGTATTAAAAATTGTAGTGGAATGCGTGAACTATGTGTGAAATAGTGCTCTGAGGCACCGCATCTTCAGGGAGCTGTGTAAAGAAATGGGATCTGAATTCGAGGTACTTCTGTACCATTCTAACTTTCGGTGGTTATCCCGGGGACAGGTGCTGAATCGTGTTTTTGCCGTGCATGTGGAATTAGCCCTGTTTTTGCAAGAGCACCAACATTGTCATGCAGATTGCTTCAAAAATTCTGAGTTCATTCTCATTTTAGCGTACATGGCTGATATCTTCGCAGCTCTCAATCATCTCAATCAACAGATGCAGGGCGGTGGAGTCAACATCATTGAAGCGGAAGAAAACCTGAAGGCTTTTCAAAAAAAGCTACCGTTATGGAAACGACGAATAGAGAACGATAACTTTGCAAACTTTCCCCTGCTAGACGACTGTGTAAGTAAGATCAAAGATGTATCTGGAATCGGAGACATTTCTGTACCCACAGAACTGAAGCAAGCAATTGCCACGTGCTTAGATTCGCTTGCAAAGTCTCTTGACGGATACTTCCCTACAAGAGAGTCATATCCAGCATGGGTGAGACAGCCATTCACATTTAGTGTTGAGACAACAGATGTCAATGATGAATACCTCAATGAAATCATTGATATTCAGCAGAGCCAGGTTCAACAGCAACTCTTCAGAACAACAACGCTCTCAACGTTTTGGTGTCAACAAATGGTAACGTACCCTGTTATTGCTAAGAAAGCTCTGGAGATTTTCATACCGTTTGTTACAACATATCTTTGCGAGCAATCCTTTTCGAGGATGCTGGACATAAAAACGAAGAAAAGGAACAGACTTTGTTGTGAAAATGACATGACAGTGGCACTTGCCAAGGTAAAGCCGCGCATTTCTGAACTGGTATCTGAAAGGCAACAGCATAAGTCACACTGATTTGCAGTAAATATTCATTATTATGTTTTTGTTTTTATGTGAAAATCATGTTTTAATATTTAATGGTTTTGTTCTTTGTTCTTAATGGTTTTGTTCTTTAATGGTTTTGTTCATTTTGTGCACCTATGTATAAAAATATACCTATGTATAAATATATACCTAAATATATACCTATGTTTTGAATTTGAAAAAATCATATTTTATTTTTCCAATTAAGAAGGGTTCAGTGAATGCGCATATGAAACTGGTGGGGGTCAGTACCTCCAACAAGGTTAAGAACCACTGATATGGTTTGTTTAGTTTAGACTTAGATGAGGTATGAACCTGTTCATTTTAGTTTGAAAGTTTATGGATTAACTGTAGGTATGATCCATACCACTTAGTCTAATAAATTCCAATACAACAGGGCATGGGAGGGGGGGGGCTGGGCCATGTGTGCGGCAGGCCAGTGTTGAGCTGCACACTTGTATGCATTCCGGCCAGCCACTTGGCAGCCCTATTCCAAATAGGGCATGGCCCAGTAGTGGGCTGCAGCCCAGGGTTGGGGATCCCTGCCCTATAACATAGATCTGGCTAAGAAATTAATGACATATAACTCAGGACTACTTTTATTGTGACAGCTACAGTAACAGAATCTTTCAAATCTGAATGTGCTTCACCACTCTCTGTAAGAAAGAGGTTGTTCAAGCCCTGCTTATCTGACAGTTGCCTTGGTAGCAACAGTTTGTTCTGCCCTTCAAGGCCATTCCCTCTGTCCTCTACTATTTTGAACAATTTTTAAGATTTGAAAAAGTCAGGATTGTGTCACTAGCAAACAAGTTTAATAAAAAAAATTATCTTACTTTTATTTCCTTGTTAGCACAAAATGCTATCTTGTTTCTATAACAAACTCAATTAATAGTGGTGATAAACAGGTGCTTTATGACTCTTAAAAGAACACATTGCTATGAACCATTGCTATTAATTCTTATCTGAGCAAAAGTATGAGTATAAATTTGACCTATCAGACAAAAGAAATAATCAACAAATTCAAGTTTCTGTACTGTTTACTTTAATAAGGTCCTTTCAACACAATCAAAAGTACTAAAATTGCATAGTTGGCAAAATAATAGAAATCATATATTAATTTTAGCCGAGCTGGCAGTTGAGTTCCCCAGACTTATGGTTCTGGGGGATTTCAATCTGCCTTCGCTCGGTGGTCACTCTGACGGAGCGCAGGAGTTCATGGCTTCCATGACAACCATGGGCTTGACCCAAGTAATCCGAGGACCGACCCACTCAGCGGGTCACACGCTCGACCTCGTATTCCTCTCGGAGCAGTGGAATTGTGATCTTGGTCTGAGGGGTAGTGAGATCTTGCCCCTGTCATGGTCAGACCACTACCTATTGAGGCTTGACTTTCGGAGACCAAACCCCCACTGTAGGGAGGAGGAGCCGACCAGGTGGTTCCACCCCAGGCGACTTATGGACCCTTTGGGGTTCCAGACGGAACTTGGGGTTATTCCTGATACTCTCGCCTGCAGTCCGGCAGAGACTCTGGTTGCTGCCTGGCACTTGGCAGCGACGAAGTCTCTTAACCGGATTGCGCCTCTACGGCCGCTCCGAGGCAGTGGATCCCGGAGGGCTCCTTGGTTTACTGAGGAACTCCGGGAGAGGAAGCGCCAAAGGAGACGCCTAGAGCACTTATGGAGGACCAGTAAATCCGAACCGAACCAAGCACGTTTAACAACCTGCACCAGAGAGTACATTCGGGCAATTAGGACGGCTAAGAGAACATACATTGCCTCTCTGGTTGCGTCTGCTGAGTCGCGCCCAGCCGCCCTGTTTAGGATAACCCGTTCCCTCCTAAATAGGAGGGATACGGGCGATCCGCTGCAGGGTAGGGCTGAGGATTACGTCCAGTTCCTCGCAGACAAGGTTGCTCGGTTCCGGGCGGACCTGGACTCCAATTCTGCAGAACCAGCCGAGGCACTAAGGGATGATCTGGTAAGCCATCGCTGGGTTGAGTTTCAAGCTGTTACCCCTGAGGATGTGGACAAGGCGATGAGAGCTGTAGGAGCCTCCACATGTGTGCTGGACCCGTGCCCCTCCTGGCTGGTTGTCAACAGCAGAGAGGTGACACGAGGCTGGATCCAGGCAGTTGTTACCGCCTCTCTTTGGGAGGGGGTCTTTCCCCCCGCTGTAAAGGCGGCGGTGGTGAGACCCCTCCTGAAGAAACCATCCTTGGATCCAGCTGTTTTAAATAACTATCGTCCGGTCTCCAACCTCCCCTTTGTGGGGAAGGTTGTTGAGAAGGTGGTGGCCTTTCAGCTCCAGTGGTCCTTGGAGGAAGCCAGTTATCTCGATCCTTTCCAGTCAGGCTTCAGACCTGGCTGCAGCACAGAAACCGCTTTGGTCGCGTTGACCGATGATCTTTGGAGAGCCAGGGATGGAGGCCACGCCTCCATCCTGGTGCTCCTTGACCTCTCAGCAGCTTTCGATACCATCGACCATGGTATCCTTCTGCGATGACTGCAGGAGGTGGGGGTGGGAGGCGCTGTTCTACAGTGGTTCTCCTCCTACCTCTCGGACAGGTCGCAGTCGGTGTTAGTTGGGGAGCAGAGATTGACCCCTAGGCCCCTAACGTATGGGGTGCCGCAGGGTTCGGTCCTGTCCCCCTTACTTTTCAACATCTACATGAAACCGCTGGGTGAGATCATTTGACGGCACGGGATAAAATACCACCAATATGCGGACGATACCCAGTTGTATCTGTCCGCCCCGTGCCAACTCAACGAAGCGATGGATGTGATGAGCCAGGGTCTGGAGGCTGTTAAAGACTGGATGGGGGTCAACAAGCTTGTGCTCAATCCAGAAAAGACCGAGTGGCTGCTGTGTTTCCCTCCCGCGAATTGGCCAAGTGTTCCATCTCTCAGGCTGGGGGGTCAAATTATACGCCCCTCAGACAGGGTTCGCAACTTGGGAGTCCTCCTGGACCCACAGCTGACCTTCGAACATCATTTGTCAGCTGTGACCAGGGGGGCATTTGCCCAGGTTCGCCTGGTACACCAGTTGCGTCCCTACCTGAACCGGGAGGCCCTCACAACAGTCACTCGTGCCCTTGTGACCTCTAGGCTGGAATACTGCAATGTGCTCTACATGGGGCTGCCCTTGAAGAGCATTCGGCGACTTCAGCTAGTCCAGAATGCGGCCGCGCGAGCGATTGTGGGTGCACCTCGCTTCACCCACGTTACACCTATCCTCCGCGAGCTGCACTGGCTGCCTGTCGATCTGCGGGTGCGCTTCAAGGTGCTACTTATCACCTATTTAGCCCTTCATGGTAGTGGGCCTGGGTATTTGAGAGACCGCCTACTGCCAATTACCTCCACTAGACTGATACGATCGCATCGATTAGGCCTCCTCCGAATTCCATCTACTAGCCAGTGCAAACTGGCAACTACCCGGAGGAGAGCCTTCTCGGTGGCTGCTCCGACCCTCTGGAACGAACTCCCCGTGGAGATTCGGACCCTCACCACCCTCCAGTCCTTCCGCGCCGCTTTGAAGATCTGGCTGTCCCGGCTGGCCTGGGGTTAAGATTCCAACCCCACCCGAATTGTGTGACTGTTGTGCTCTCTTTTAATATGTTGTATTGTTTCCATATTGGAATACTGTTTGTCTTCCCCCCCCTCCCTTTTTGAATTGTGAGCCGCCCTGAGTCCCCCCAGGGAAAAGGGCGGCATACAAATAAAGGAAATTAAATTAAATTAAATTAAATTTTACAATGGTTAATGATATTCAACAATTTCCTAGTGGGATCTGATATATTTCTTTTGGAGATAAATCCTGATTGGACAGAATGTATAATTTTCCAGCTAAAACCTTGGTGTATAATTTATATTAAGAAGAGATGTAGGTCTAAAAGATGATGCTTTTGTAAAC
The DNA here is from genome assembly GCF_051295495.1 of Thamnophis sirtalis. Lineage (NCBI taxonomy): Eukaryota > Metazoa > Chordata > Lepidosauria > Squamata > Natricidae > Thamnophis > Thamnophis sirtalis. The sequence goes on along the minus strand of NW_028261386.1, from coordinate 89,282,976 downwards.
CTTTAGCTGGTTTGAGAATTAAAATTATTTTGAATATTTTCCATGTTGAGGGACAGAATGTCCTAGGTAAGACATCTCATTCTGAAAAAGGGTAATCAAGGTATTGTATATCTTTTAAAGATAAATAATAGTTTTTAACCTATTAAAATATCTGTTAATCTTTTCTATTGTTCGGTTTATAGAGGTATATCAGTCTTTTTTTTAAGGCATTTTTATTAACATTTTAGTACTAGTAATTATTTAGCTTTTGGAATCTTAAGAGCCCTTAAGAAAAAAATCTTTTAAAATCCTTACTACAATATAAATATACAATATAAACTCTAATAAAACCCAAATGAATTCATAATTAGGTTCCTTTATATTGTGGATACCTATCAATTGTCATTTAATACGTAGAAATACTTGTGGATTTATTTAAATACATTATCACCTAAACATTCTGAATCCCAGTTCAAGCAAGATTGATATTTATTATGACTGGCAGGTAATGTTCATTTCTTTCCATAACAAACCAATCTTTATGGTTTCTCCCTGCTCCAGAAACAATATTGTTGCCCTATGAAAAATCTATGTCATTCTCCTGAAAAATTTTTCATAAGTTAATATCTTCTTCAGGGTATTTCTGTATAACACTCAGGTTTTCAGCCTGCAGAAGCTTGGAAAATCTTGCTCATTTCCTCCTTTTTATATCTCAGTCATCAACTATCACTTGGTAGTGATCAAGACAACTTGGGGAGAGGAAATATCAAACCATTCTAACTGAACTAATTGCTAAAGGTGTTAGATACTTGCTTCAACTACAGTGGTTTTCACCAAGGTCCTCTGTTCTAGCGGGAACAGAAGTTTAATCTCATTGGTCAAAGGGTCTGACAACTCCCTATAAAAGGGCTGCTGTCAGACTCAACCTTCGCTGGATTGTTCTTACTTGTTGTACTTTAATAAAGAAGTGTTGTTGCCTTTAGCCTTGTGTGCCTTTCCATTACCCGATCTAACAAAAGGAAAGTATATCCCAAAAGCTGCTTGACTCTCTAAGGGCTCTTTCATCTAATTTTTAAAAATTCATGGTCCAAAGTAGGGGGTTCAGCTGAATTTATTCTTAGGTAGACATCTGTAGTTAAATATTACAAATCCTGCTTTTATATATTCAAGACACTTTTGCTCATTGTACAAGAAGACAAAATAGGTCCTAAGAAACATGAAAAGCTCTGTAACTATATATTATTTTTAAAAGATGGTAAAATCTGTCTTGAAATAAAAGACCAATAGCCAGTTAGCATTAACACAAATAAATAATTTATTACCTCTCAGGCCTGACCACATTTAAACAATTAGCTTTTTTACAGTGTTAACTTTGATTAGTAATTTAAAAGAAAGTACCTCATTAAGATCGTAAAATTTATGGATTGGACTATTCTTCTTCTTTGGAAACTGATTGTAACAGATACATTGTTTTTGTGATGTAGTTTTGTGATTTAGTTTCTTTCTATGGATAAATGTGTGTATTATGCTAAGCCAAAAGTATATTATTTTCCTTTGCAATCATCTTCACATGGGAAGAAACTCATCATACAATGAGACCTACTTCACTGGAGTCATACTAGTGAATCTAATCTTCAATGGCACATTCAATAATTAAATCTGCTGTGAGGAAACCTTTGTATGTACAGCTGTATACACAAAGGAATTCATGTGAGCTCAAACTTGTGTTGTGAATTGAGTTTTCCCTCTCCGGTTACAACTACATTATGCCTAGCATAATTGGGGATTTTATGTGGTTTAAACTTTTATGTCATTAGTAATTCATGTTGTTTTTATAAACATAAGCATACTTTTCATATGATTCATTATTATTCATGAATAGTAAATTCATGATTACTGTAGTAAAATCAGTTTTGATTGCTGAGATAGGCAATCAAAATGTTTTTAGGAATCAGACAATGCTAACATATTACAATAATAATGCTAACTAATAATATCAATAGTATTTTATGTTTTAAAATATAGTAGTATTCAATGCCCCTTAGAGTAACCTGTTTCCTCTTCTCCTTAATTTTTACATAGTTCTGACTTAAACATACAGGTGAAACTCAAAAAATTAAAATATTGTGCAAAAGTTCATTTATTTCAGTAATGCAACTTAAAAGGTGAAACTAATATATGAGATAGACTCATTACATGTAAAGCAAGATAGTTCAAGACATGATTTGTCATAATTGTGATGATTATGGCTTATAGCTCATGAAAACCCCAAATCCACAATCTCAGAAAATTAGAATATTACATGCAATCAATAAAACAAGGATTGTACATAGAACAATATCGGACGTCTGTAAAGTATAAGCATGCATATGTACTCAGTACTTGGTTTGGCCCCCTTTTGCAGCAATTATGGCATGGAAGCTATCAGCCTATGGCACTGCTGAGTGTTATGGAAGACCAGGATGCTTCAATAATTCCTTCAGCTCTTCTGCATTGTTCGGTCTCATGTCTCTCATCTTTCTCTATGGAGTTCAGGTTAGACGAGTTTGCTGGCCAATCAAGCACAGTAATCCCATGGTCATTGAACCAGGTTTTGGTGCTTTTGGCAGTGTGGGCAGGTGCCAAGTCCTGCTGGAAAATGAAGTCAGCATCCCCATAAACTCATCGTGGAAGGAAGCATGAAGTGTTCCAAAATCTCCTGGTAGATGGCTGCTTTGACCCTGGACTTAATGAAGCACAGTGGACCAACACCAGCAGATGACATGGCTCCCAAAATCAACACAGACTGTGGAAACTTCACACTGGACTTCAAGCATCTTGCAGTGTGTGCCTCTCTATTCTTCCTCCATACTCTAAGTCCTTGGTTTCCAAATGAGATGCAAAAGTTGCTCTCATCAGAAAAGAGGATTTTGGACCACTAAACAACAGACCAGGTCTGTTTTTCTTTAGCCCAGGTAAGACGCTTCTGACGTTGTTTCAGACGCTTCTGACGTTGTTCAGGAACGGCTTGACAAGAGGAATACATTTGAAGCCCATGTCCTGGATCCGTTTGTGTGTGGTGGCTCTTGATGCACTGACTCCAGTCTCAGTCCACTCCTTGTGAAAGTCCCCAACACTTTTGAATGGCCTTTTCCTGACAATCCTCTCCAGACTGCGGTCATCCCTGCTGCATGTGCACCTTTTTTTTCCACACTTTTCCCTTCCACATAACTTTCTATCAATTCAAGTTTCAAGTTTCAAGTTTAATTTTATTTATAGGCCACCCAATCCCGGAGGACTCCGGGCGGCTTACAGAGAGGGGAAAGAAAAGAAAACAAAAGAAAATAAAAATAAAATAGACAAGTTAAAAAACAACACAGATACATTCATTTCAGTCAGGGCTGGACCTCAACAATATAGCAATAGCAGTAGACTTATATACCGCTTCATAGGGCTTTCAGCCCTCTCTAAGCGGTTTACAGAGAGTCAGCATATTGCCCCCAACAATCTGGGTCCTCATTTTACCCACCTCGGAAGGATGGAAGGCTGAGTCAACCCTGAGCCGGTGAGATTTGAACCGCTGAACTGCTGATCTAGCAGTAGCCTGCAGTGCTGCATTTAACCACTGCGCCACCTCGGCTCTCTGAGAACAATGAGAACAACAGCCCCAGGCCTGCCGGAATAGCCAGGTCTTAACAGCTTTTCTGAAGGCCAAGAGAGTGGGTGAGGTCCGGATTTCTGGGGGTAGTTCGTTCCAAAGGGTTGGGGCAGCCATAGAGAAGGCTCTCCTCCGGGGAGCCGCCAGCCGACATTGTCTGGCTGACGGCATCTGAAGGAGGCCCACCCTGTGGGATCTTATCGGCCGTTGGGAGGAGTGTGGCAGTAGGCGGTCTCGCAGGTATGCTGGTCCTAAGCCATGCAGGGGTTTAAAGGTAATAACCAACACCTTGAATTGCATCCGGAGACCAATGGGTAGCTAGTGCAGCTCGCGGAGGATAGGTGTGACATATCGCTCGCGTGGCTGCATTCTGGACTAGTTTCAGTCTCTGAACGCTTTTCAGGGGTAGCCCCATGTAGAGCGCGTTGCAGTAATCCAGCCTTGAGGTGACTAGGGCATGAGTGACAGTCTGGAGTGCCTCCCGATCCAAGTAGGGCCGCAATTGATGCACCAGGCGAACATGGGCAAAGGCTCCCCTGGTCACAGCCGACAGATGGTGTTCCAGTATCAGCTGTGAATCCAGGAGGACCCCCAAATAGCATGCCCTCTCTGAGGGGTGTACGTTTTCACCCCCCAGGATGAAAACGTGGACTATCTGGGCTGTCCTTCGGGGGGAACATCCATAGCCACTCAGTTTTGTCGGGATTGAGCACGAGTTTGTTTACCCCCATCCAGATCCTAACAGCCTCCAGGCACCGGCATATCACGTCCGCCGCTACACTGAGCTGGCACGGGGCAGAGAGATATAATTGTGTATCATCAACATACTGATAATACTTAACCCCGTGCTGTCGAATGATCTCACCCAGAGGTTTCATGTAGATATTAAATAGGAGGGGGGACAAGACCGAACCCTGCGGCACCCCATATTTAAGGGGCCTAGGGGTCGACCTCTGTCGCCTGACCAACACCGACTGCGACCTGTCAGAGAGGTAAGAGGAGAACCACCGTAGAACGGTGTCTCCCATTTCCACCTCCTCTAACCGTCGCAGAAGGATACCATGGTCAATGGTATCGAAAGCCGCTGAATGGAAGAAGGGTATCAACAAATTTGTATGGGCAGGAAAGAAGCCGAGGGTAAAGATGAAAATAATGCAAGATGTACGCGAGAGAGGAGGCTTGAAATTACCTAACCTAAAATTACATTACGATGCAGTGGCGCTATCTGTAATCAGTGATTGGACTCATTTAACTAATGATAGAATACTGAATATCGAGGAACACGATCTGGTATATGGTTGGCATGCTTACCTGTTATTCAACAAAAAATTGGATAAGAAATTTAAAAGTCATATTTTAAGAAATGCTTTACTGCGAGTCTGGAAAAAATACCAATATAAATTAAATGACAAGATACCCATGTGGGCAATTCCTAGACATGCAATTGAAAATATGAACATAGCACAAAAACAGGATAGAACTACCTATAGACAGCTTCTTATTTTGGAAAGGGGGGTACTACAACTAAAATCTTTAGAGGTATTAAAAGAGGAGAAGGTAGTTCAAACATGGTTCCAGTATGGGCAATTACAGGCCAGATGGAAAATAGATCAAAAATTGGTTTTATCCAAGCTGAAGATAATTTGTTTAAACAAATAAGAGATCAAAGCTTAATGCATATAAAGAGGATATATAATGTATTAATACAGATGGATTCGGAAACAGAACTAGTTAAAGATTGTATGATAAAGTGGGCTCAAAATATTGAAGAACCAATAATGTTGGATACATGGGAAAGAATATGGGTAACAAATGTGAAATTCACACAAGCTCAAAACTTGAGAGAAATTTTTTATAAGATGTTCTATAGATGGCATTTAGATCCTAAAAAGCTGGCTTCTATGTATCCGAATGTACAGCCTAAATGTTGGAGGTGTGGTTCTCTCGATGCTACATATTATCATATATGGTGGACCTGCCAAAAGGTTAAGGCATTCTGGATAAAAATATGGTGGATTATGCAAAATATTTTAAAAAGAAGGATAAAGTTTATTCCTCAGTTATTCTTACTAGGTATATGTACTGACTTTACAGTGGTAGAGACTAACTTGATTCTGCACCTAATAACGGCAGCAAGACTGTTGGTGGCGCAATACTGGAAGAAGGAAGACTTGCCTACAACTCAAGAATGGACTTTGAAAGTTATAAACTTAGCCGAGATGGCTAAAATATCGGCATATCTTAAAGATCACTCAAATGAGAGATATAAACAAGACTGGAAAAAATGGATTGACTATATACAAAATAAATACGGGACCAAGAAATTCCAGTTAGCCTATGCTTAAGATCAGAAATGATTTGAATTGTTTAAAGTTAGCTCAGCAAGAAGAAGCTAAGATCAATGTAGAGATGTCATTAATTTCTTTATTTCTTTTTTCTCAATAGATTTTAGACTGTGTTTGTTAAAAATCCATACCGTGTACGGGTTCTGGGAAGTTGGGGGGGAAGGAGGAGGGGGGTTGGGGGGAGGGTGGAGGGAGGGAGGGTTATACATTAGGTTAGACAAGAATTTGGTGGTAAACTAGAACTATTTTGACACAGAAAAAATTGTACTTCGATGTCTTACTGATTGAGGAATGATGAAATGTTTGTTTTAAAAGAAATAAAACTTTTGAACCGGAAAAAAAAAGAAAGCCGCTGAGAGGTCAAGAAGCACCAGGATAGAGGAATGTCCTCTATCCCTGGCCCGCCAGAGATCATCGGTCAGTGCGACCAAAGGGGTTTCTGTGCTGTATCCAGGCCTGAAGCCAGACTGAAAGGAGTCTAGATAATCTGCTTCATTCAAGGTCCGTCGGACTTGAAGCGCCACCACCTTCTCAACAACCTTTCCCAGAAAAGGAAGGTTGGAGACAGGACGATAGTTCTTAAGAATAGCTGGGTCCAGAGAAGGCTTCTTAAGGAGGGGCCTTACCACTGCTTCCTTAAGTGGCTGCGGGAAAGACCCCTCCTGTAAAAATGCGTTCGTAATCATCTGGAGCCAGCCTCGTGTTACCTCCCTGCTGGTCAAGACCAGCCAGGAGGGGCACGGGTCCAATAAACAGATGGAGGCACTCATCCCTCCCATGTCCTTGTCCACTTTCTCAGGGGTAACAAACTTGAACTCATCCCAGCAAATCTGACTAAGACCCTCCCTCGGCATCTCAGCTGGTGCTGCCCAAGTAGAGTCCAGGTCCGCACGAATCCAAGTGATTTTATCCGACAGAAACTGAACAAACTCCTCAGCTCTTCCCTACAGGGGTTCCCCCGCCTCCTCACTTTTTAGGAGGAAACGGGTCACCCTAAACAGGGTGGCTGGGCGGGATTCCGCGGATGCAATAAGAGCGGGAAAATATGTACATTTTGCTGCCCGTATCGCCACTAAATAAGTCCTAATAAAGGCTCTTAATAGTGTTCGGTCAGATTCAGAGTTACTGGCCCTCCAGCATCGCTCTAGGCGTCTCTTTTGGCGCTTCATCTCCCGGAGTTCCTCGTGAACCAAGGTGCCCTCCTGGATCCACTGCCGCGGAGAGGCCGCAAAGGCGCAATCCGATCCAGAGCCTCAGCCGCTGCAGTATTCCAGGCCGCAACTAAGGCCTCTGTCGGGTTGTGGACAAGGGAGTCAGGTATCCCTCCAAGCTCCTCTGAAATCCTTCCGGATCCATCAGGCGCCTTGGGCGGAACCACTTAATCAGCTCCACCTCCCTGCAATGGGGGTGTAGCATCCCAAAGTCAAGCCTCAGCAGGAAGTGATCTGACCATGACAAGGGTGAGATCTCTATTCCCCTTAATTCAAGATCACATCTCCATTGCCTCGAGAGAAATGCAAGGTCGAGTGTGTGTCCCGCTCTATGGGTTGGACCCTGAACTACTTGGGTCAAGTCCATGGTTGTCATGGAAGGCATGAACTCCTGCGCTCCATCGGAGTGTTCGCCCAGGGATGGCAGGTTAAAGTCCCCCAGTACCATCAGTCTGGGGAACTCCACCGCCAATCCGGCTACCACCTCTAGGAGCGCAGGCAAGGCCGTTGTGACACAGCTGGGAGGTAGGTACGTCAAAAACAAACCCAATTGAACCCCTAGGTCCAACTCCAGGAGAAGAGACTCACACCCCACAATCTCTGCGAGGAGCTAATGACCTTCAGATAAGGTCATTAGCTCCTCGCAGAGATTCCCACTCCCCCATCCCTTTACTGGTGTCGCGGTTGGTGTAGCACCTGGAACCCATCTGAGCACATTTCCGAGAGTGGGACTCATCCCTCTTGGCCCAGCCAGGTTTCAGTTATACATGCCAGGTCTGCCTCCCTGTCTAAAATTAAGTCCCGGACGAGGAGAGCTTTATTTACTACAGACCTGGCATTTAGCAGCAGCAACCTGAGACTTAATGTGCTTTGATACAGGACTTTGGGAACATCCAACTTCTTTTACAATTACCGTTGGAGCCTTTCCCTCCTTATGGAGGGTGTCAATGATGGTTTTCTGCACAACTGTCAGGTCAGCAGTCTTTCCCATGATTGTGATTCCTACTGAACCATACTGAGAGACCATTTAAAGACTCAGGAAGCCTTTGCAGGTGTTATGGCTTAATTAGCTGATTAGAGTGGGGCACTTTGAGCCTAGAATATTGCACTTTTTCACAATATTCTAATTTTCTGAGATTGTGGATTTGGGGTTTTCATGAGCTGTAAGCCATAATCATCACAATTATGACAAATCACGGCTTGAACTATCTTGCTTTGCATGTAATGAGTCTATCTCATATATTAGTTTTACCTTTTAAGTTGCATTACTGAAATAAATAAACTTTTGCACGATATTCTATTTTTTTGAGTTTCACCTGTATATGGTATAATCTGCAACATTTCTACATACATATAAACTAAGGTAACCAGATTTTCAGATTGGTAAAGAGGGACACCATTGACCGGGGGGGGGGGGCCTTGATTAAATTTTTCTATATTTTGTCAAACATGACCCCAGGACACTGAAACCATCATAAATATGAATCTGTTGCCAAACATCAAAATTTTGATCACGTGACCATGAGGATGCTGCAATGGTCGCTAAGTGTGAAAATGGTCGCTAAGTGTGAAAAATGGTCATCAGTCACTTTTTTCAATGCCATTGTAACTTTGGTCACTAAATGAACTGTTTGAAAGTTAAGGCTAGCTTGCATTATAATGCCTTATGCTAGCTTACATTTTCAAGAGAGAGAAGCTAAACTCCTTGTTAGAATTGAAATAGAAATGAATAGAGTAGAGTAAAATAGAATAGAATAGTTTATTAGCCAAGTGTGATTGGACACACAAGGAATTTGTCTTTGGTGAATATGTTCTCAGTGTACATAAAGAAAAATAAAATAGTAGGATAGTGGGATCCTTGCTGCACCAAGCTCAGAAAGCAGCGATCCTACCATCTCCCCCACACCTCCACATTCTGAAAGAGGAGGTGTGGGGTGGGGGAACCTTGCTCACCAAGCTCAGAAAGCAGCGATCCCACCATTTCCCCCACACCCCCTCGTTCTGAAAGAGGAGGTGTGGGGTGGGGGATCCTTGCTCACCAAGCTCAGAAAGCAGCGATCCCACCATCTCCCCCACACCCCCTCATTTTGAAAGAGGAGGTGTGGGGTGGGGGATCCTTGCTCACCAAGCTCAGAAAGCAGCGATCCTACCATCTCCCCCACACCTCCACATTCTGAAAGAGGAGGTGTGGGGTGGGGGAACCTTGCTCACCAAGCTCAGAAAGCAGCGATCCCACCATTTCCCCCACACCCCCTCGTTCTGAAAGAGGAGGTGTGGGGTGGGGGATCCTTGCTCACCAAGCTCAGAAAGCAGCGATCCCACCATCTCCCCCACACCCCCTCATTTTGAAAGAGGAGGTGTGGGGTGGGGGATCCTTGCTCACCAAGCTCAGAAAGCAGTGATCCCACCATCTCCCCCACACCCCCTCTTTCTGAAAGAGGAGGTGGGGTGGGGGATCCTTGCTCACCAAGCTCAGAAAACCTCCTCTTTCTCCCTCTCGTTCTCTTTTTGGGGGGAAGGAGGAGAAAGGACAAAAAGGAGAAAGAGGGAGAAATGGCTGCAGGGAGAGCGGCGCACGAGAGAAGCGGGCAAAAAAGAAAAGAAAAACCTTCTGACGGCTGAGCCGCTTGGCCCAGGACCGAGCCTCCTCCTCACTGTGCTGCTGCCACCGCCAGAAAACCGTCGCTCTTCCTGCAGAAAAACGGCGTCCGTCGGTGCGCGCACGCACAGGAGGGGAGGCAGCTTCGCCCCTCATCAGGCGCTGCGAGCGAGCCGAGCGGAGAGAGGGAAACCACTGCTCTCTAAAGGCCACATCGGGAACGACACTTCAGAGAAATAAAAACTTTTTTTTAACGGCGTCCTTTTTAAATTTGTTTTCTTTCTTTTGGAAAATCGGGACTTTTTGAACATGCTGCGGGACATGGGACAAATTATTAAAAATCATGACTGTCCCGCCAAAAGCTTAATATATACCTTAATATAAACAGAAAAGTGCTTTAAGATCCCAAAAAACTTTAGATATACAAAAACATATGTGCAAGGTGTTGTACACTGTGGAATTTGTACTTTACTGTCACATGCATATGAGTATTTACACAGTAATCTGGACTATGCTAAATTTTTGGCATTAGAAAGTTCATGAAGTCATATTACAAAACAGCTAGCTCTTCTATGATTTTAAAAGCACCTAACATTATAAGCAACATATCTATAAATTTAGAGAAATATTTTCATGATCAATTCATGAACATTAACTTAATTCATAGTAAAGTTAAATCAGTAATATTAATTGGCAGTTCCTGTTAGCAACTTTAAAATGTTTATTGTTTTACTGAAAATGTGATCGAGATTGTGGTGTTAATTATTTGGTTTCTAATTTTTCTCTGTCTTTATCATAAACAACGCATTTTTAATGTTTCAATATAATTTTGGAAGTTCCACATGTGCAATTTATCAAAATACAGAGAACAGAGGTACTCCGATATGAAAAATGAAGTAAAAATTAATATCTAAATTAATTATATTAGATTTTGTTTTTCTGTCTAAATCACTAGATAGTTCAAATACGTACAAAATTAATCTGGGGCAATTATCTCTATCTAAAATTAATTGGAATAAATTTGTAACTGTGCCATTGTGAGAGCTATTCTGAAACCAAACTCAGGGGACAAAGTTTAGCATAGTTCAGGAAGCAGAGGATTTTCACTTAAAAATTCATTTTAAAGAACTTAAATAACAGATAGAAAGAAGTATATATCCCCTTTTAGCTCAGGTTAGGATGCTATAAACAGTTTTCTCTTTACCAATGTGCTGTTATTAAAGGGAAAGAAATCATAGAAATTATTTTAGCCACAGCTCAGCATGAATTAAAATGTCATGTTCCTTTTCCAAACAATCAAGTAGAATGAGCGCTTGAAGATACAGGCCACATCTAATTTGTACTGACAATTAGAGTGCCAGAGCAGGGTTTTTCAAATGTAAAACTTCTTAGTAACAAAAAAAAATAAATCTTGAAATTCCTGATCAAGAGGCAAAGCTCTAGTCTAGTGTATAAAGATGGCAATGAAATGAAGTGCTTTTTGTAATTTGTTTGTGCAAATGGACCTATTAAAATTGTTGTTGTTATGGTTTGTCACACATAGTATTTTGGTATTTGGTATTTTTATCCATCTATCTAGTCTTTCCCAAGATGTTGTTGTTTGACAGTGTGAAAGGTATTGTCACAGAATGTAAGCAGAATGGTCCAAACAAAACTGCTTTTTGCAATTGACTAATGGTGATTTTGTCAATGTCAATGGTGTTCAAATGGTGCTCCAGTTGTTTTGGGATTGCACCCAAGATGCCTATACTTTTTATAGAACCACATCAAGTTATCAAAGAAGCTAGATTTTGTGGATCAGGTTGGAAAAATTATGAATTCTGTGCTAAAGAATAAACTTCTGTATCATTATAATACAGGAAAAGTGACCATATTGTCTAACGAGCACAATCACTGTCCTCTAGTGGGATACCATATGGATTTGAGGATTGCTAAATATGAAAGCGCATATGGGTAAAAGTTAGAGAAATAATTTGCCCTTAAAAAAACCCTGTCATTTAGATACTGAAAAAAGCAAAGTTGATGTAATTGTTTTCTATTTGTATCTTAAATATTGCACAACTATTTAGTTTACTGTGTATGAGTAAAAGCTTCTGGATAGAAGATGCATTATTCTGATCACTAGTCTATCAATGTCAGCAGAGCAATCCCTTTCTAAGATTTTAGGCAGAAATTTTCCAGCACTGCTTGAATTTACAACTGACTGCAATAAAGTGAAGTTTTGTTGTATAGATTTAGATTTAAGAATAGCGAATGATTACTATTAATTATAAATTATCCTACAGCAATAAAACAATTGTATTATTCAGCTGCATATACATATAGATTTTCTCACTCAAATATATACTTTCTTCCTTGAAGCAATATTATTTAGTTTGTCATCTCCATGAATAATTAAAATATTATGTCTAGAATTTAAATTATTTTCCAATGCCTTTAAAATTGCAGCTGGTAAAAGGTGTATTCTTAGTGCTTGCTTCTAAACATCAACATTTTTTTTTGCAAAAGAGATCCTATACTTGGCTTGTAAAATCAGAATTTATTCTTAATTGCATTAATTGTGTTAAACATATCAATGTTCTAAAAGGCTCTGTGAACCTTTGGACTTTCCCATTCGTTTTATGTTGCCTGTTTGTTTGCTAATTGCCAGATGGGCTGGTATTAAACCTCAATCCTTCTTTCCCAAGTGACTTATCTCTCTCCACACCAGGCCCTTTAAATGCAGCATTTCATAAGATATCATTCTAAAGCATGTCTACAAAGAACCCTATAGAACACAATGACAAGAACAGATTGAAAATATCTCTACTTTTCAGCAGGTTGTAAAAATATGGTAGATTAGTAATAGCCAGGATAAGAATAATAAACTAAATAAATATTTGGAAGCTATGACGAGAAATATCAGCTGCAGCTTTTAATACTGAGATTTCATCACCATTAATACCTTCATAGAAATGTCATAGACTACTCAACATTTTACATGAAGGAATAATGCTGAGCTGCACCTATGTTTAAAATTTGGTATTAAAATAGGTCTATAATAGCATGGGATGCAGTGGCTCAGTGGCTAAGACGCTGAGCTTGTCAATCAGAAAGGTCAGCAGTTCGGCGATTCTAATTCCTAGTGACACGTAACGGAGTGAGCTCCCATTACTTGTCCCAGCTTCTGCCAACCTAGCAGTTCGAAAGCACATAAAAATGCAAGTAGAAAAATAGGGACCATTTTGGTGGGAAGGTAACAGTGTTCCGTACGCCTTCAGCATTTAGTCATGCCGGCCACATGACCATGGAGACGTCTTCGGACAGCGCTGGCTCTTCGGCTTTGAAATGGAGATGAGCACCGCCCCCTAGAGTCAAGAACAACTAACACTTATGTGCGAGGGGAACTTTTACCTTTACCTTAGGGTTACTGACAGGCTACAACATATATTATCTATGTAAGCAGATTTAAAACACATGCTTTATTCACCACCGATTAATGAGGGGAACCTTTATCTTTACCTTTATGATAGCATATTTTTTTATTCACACAAATATCTACACCTGGTATCAGTCATTTACAAGTTCTATGGAAGGAAGAAAAATGAAAAATCTATCACTGATGTATCTGTCAGGTTAAAAAAGAAAGTTTGTAAAATGTTTTCCAGAAAGTATACTTGGATATTAACCTATTATGAAACACTAAGAAGGTATTTTGTATGATTTATACAGTAATTTAATGTTAAATCAATTTAGCAAACAATATGCAGGATACAGTATATTTAAACTCAATTTTAAACTTTTAAACCCAAGTTAAAAAGTGGGGGCGGGCTTTTGTTTGTAACCTTTATCACAACAACATGGTAGAGGGATGAAATCACAATTGGAAGGATAGATGTTTCACTCTAAACTTTCCTTGATTAGCATTATTTTAACAAAACCTGCCTGACAGGTTATGTTGCACAAGTGCTAATTAGTCCAAAATTAGTATCTGGGAAAAGTGGGTGGAAGCTGGTTCTATTTTATGCAAAGGTATTGCTCTTGCTACTTTTTCCCCCATCACATCTTTCATCTATTTCTCAAGCCCATTATTAATCTACTGTTCATATGATTATTTGATATAAGACTTTCATCACTGCTTAAATTAAATACAACAAAAACCACTGCTTATAGGAAAAAGAATTAATATGAAGGATATACTTTACAGCATCATTAAAACTGTGGTGGTGTGCAGAACTTCCAATCAGCCATAATTACTCTATAAGAGAGGAACATTGTGACTGAAATGATACTTGAATGCAAGAATCAGGCTGCTAAAATCTCTCTGGAGTTAAAGAGAGACCATCAATTTACTTACGTGTACTCCATATAGCTACGTTTTTGCAAGTAGAGGGCAGGAGCTTCATTTTTGTGTCAGTTTGCAATTGGCTGGAAGTCATGGGATTCTGCCCTGCTTATATGCCAGGTGCAAGGAACCAAGAATAACTCAATGAATTGCTCAGAGAAATTGCTTTGTTTTTGTTTCTCCCATACAAAGGAATCTTTCCCGTCAAAAGTATACACTGCAGAACTATCAGATATATTCTGTGAAGGTTTAGGAAGAATCCCTCCTGGGCCTCTTTCTGCATGCCAAGGACTCAAGCCTGATTTGTCTCTTAGCTCCTTGTAAAAGACCCCCCCCCCTCGTGCAACAGCACCAGATTCCACCACATTACAACCGCTAATGTCATCTATATGGACTATGTTCAGCTGGAGTAATCTCTTAACCACTTTGACCAGCTGATAACCCGGCGTTGCCTGGGTATTTATTTATCCCAATCCTGTATTAGGCAGGAATGGTGATGTCAAGCGGCAATGTAACTGCGGAATGGGCTGTCCTCCCTCCTTCCATTAACGTCGCCACAATTCCTGAAGAGGCGATGGCAAGAGCAACTTCTTCCTGAGCCCTCATTTCAGCAACAATTAAATTAGTTAAAAATGTTTTCCCTGTGTTCCCAGAAGCCTAATTTCTAATGTTGGATTTTCCCCTCACCAGAGGGATCCCCTTTGCGGAGTACTGTGAAACTGTTACCATGGCAACTCCACTGCGCTGTACAGTAGAAGCCATTTAAGGTAGTACAATAGAAGCTATTTTAAGGCACAACAGGCTGTATCTTAACAGAACACCCCCCCCCCGAGGTGTGTTAGGAGTGTCTTACTTCCACAGTATTTTTTTCCAGAGAGTAAGTCATCTGTGTACCAAGTTGAAATTGCTTGAGGCATTCCAGAGTTATGCTGGAACACACACACACACAAACACACAGCCGGATGGATGGATGGATGGATGGATGGATGGATGGATGGATGGATGGATGGATAGATAGATAGATAGACAGACAGACAGACAGACAGACAGACAGACAGACACATACATATGTACGTACATACATACATACATACATACATACATACATACATAGTTTTATTTAAAGTTTAAGAACCTTTAAACTGGCAAGTTTTAATGAAATCACTGATACATTTCTTTCAATTCTTAAAAAAGTCTAAATATAAGTTTTGTAAGATTTGTGCTTTTTATTACAAATTAATAAAATTAAAATTACAGCAACAGGATGGTTTTCGTTGACTTTAGAAAGTTTTAAACAGATAAGGGACTCAGATGGATTTGATTTGACTTTAACTTTGATTAAAGGCCTCTCTCCCAAGGGATTCTTTGCTTACATTTTGAAACTGATAACAAGACTTTGAAGATTACACACTAGAGGGCACCAGATGGCTACCTTAAAAGAAACATTTGATCCTCTGTAAAGTATGGTGACAGGAGGTTTTGAACTATTTAACGCTTTTGTACATTGGTTGTTTGAAACTGTCATACAGGTGAAATTAAAAATTAGAGCTAACAAAAAGGAGATTAAAATAAGGGATTTACAAATGAAAGACTATGACTTACAGTTGATAAAGAAATAAAAAAATTAGTCAAATTAGCAATATGGAATATTTCCTTATACTGAATTTGCAAGAGGGATTTGCTGGACTTGCTACATTGGAAGTACAAAAGGGGCTTCATAAAGATTGAAACAAGAACTTTGTGAGAAGAGGAGAGTATGAGAAGTCAGATGTTAGAACTTTCTCTGAAGAAAGAAAGATTGTTTGAAGAAAAAAAGAAAGAATACAGAATTAGTTATTCAATCAGGGTTAAAATAATAGGTTATTATTTTGGGAGATGCTTAGCAGTTGCTTGTTTAGAACTGATGATAGTAATTACTTCTATTAATATTTAATTCTTTTTTGAGTGGGACTAAACTTTGATTATTTGAAGAGAGAAAAATAGGGATTTATTTAAAAAGTTCATAAGGATTTATATTGGTTGCAATAGATACAATCTGTAATATTTTGGGCTTCTCCTACTTCATAAAGTTCTAGACATGGATTTATAGAAATTTGGATGACATATAGTATGAAGAGATGCTTGCTTATAATTTAAGAAATAGTGATGAATTGTGAAAAGTTGCTGAGGCCGAAGCGGGAGCTTTTTTTCTCTCATTTTTTTCTTTTTCTGCACCCCCTTTAAATTTTTTTACAATATTTTTTTTATTCTTTAGTTGTCCAAGTTTTGCTTGTATTATTTAATCTCAAATAACATTATTTGGCAAAAAATGTGTTGCTGACAAATGGTATTCAAATCATTTGAAAATAAGAGCTGTACTTTTTTTTGTGTTAAGTTCTATGAATGAGGCAATTTTAATTCCTACATGGTACCAGAGAATAAATGTAATCCAATTAAATGTAGTCATACTGTGGTGCTTCTGTACAGATGAGTCTCACGAGGCACAAATAAACGACTTCCCAATATGAGTGTTTAAAGTGGTAATGCAAAAAAGCAAACACTTCTGCATCTCTCCTCACTCTCTCCTTTGGCGGTTCCTGTGCTTAAAATCACAAGGCATTCACATGGTAGAGAGAGAAATGTCTGTATGACACCATGGAATATCTGCATTGTTCTTCCATTCTTGGTACATCTCCAGTTGCACCTGCCTTCATACAGTATTCATTGGTGTGCTCATCTTTAACAGGTGGAGCAACAAAAACAAGGATCAGCTGAGCCACTCCTCCACAAACTGGCAAGCCGCCATGCTTAACTAGAACCAGCTTAATGGATGCATTTTATAGTGTTTATTAATTGTTTACAGTACAAATTTTCAATCAAATTAATTCTGTATGGGTCTTAATGAATTTTGTATGCAACATTCATTCCAGTCTGGAAACCATTCTCATAAAAAAATACAGCCATCAAATGAAGCAAATGAAAAAGTACAGAAAATGAAGAATAAAGACTGTCAAAACAGTGCATGAATCTCCAAGATGGTACAATGTAAATATTCTGGTTTTCTAATTAGCAAGCTTTCTAGATTAGCAATCCTAATTTTCATAAAACGGTATAAATATGCTTGAAGTAAAATTGGGCATGCTCTTTGATTAAAATGTGCCAAAGCTAACCACCACTATTCTTACCATTGGCAGGAAAATGACACAGGTACTGTAAGCTAAGGCAGGGAGGGTATACCACAGTGGTTTCTTAGGCTTTGGGCCAGCCACTTTCTCTCAGACCACCACATCTTACTGCTGTTATGAAAATAGAAGGAGGGAGCATTATAAATGTCAACTTGAATTGTACAAATAAATATGGAATGTATATCAAATAAATAAATGAATACTATATTACTATGTGGATGCTTCAGTTCACCCAAACTGTTATTCTGTCAGATAGTTTGAATGGATGCGGGCAATCAGAAGACAGTACAGAGAAAATAACTGGGCCATTTGGGAAGTAAAGAGATGCATACATGCAGATAGAAAAGTAATGAATAACATGCAATTGATAAAGATTAATGAATATTTGTTAAAAGACAAAATAGCCGTATAAAATAACGTATTTTTGCCCACAGTTTGCATAGAAGTGAAGGTTGTTGATGTCTGGAGAAACATATAAGTAAGCTCAATGGGATGGAATGAGTGGTGAATGGATGTGTTTGAATACAAAAGTGGTGACTGGTACAAAAAGTTTTGCTGAGTTGACTAGGTCTTCTGGAAATAATGACTGAGAATCACACTTGATCCTCAATCTCAAAAAAAGAAGAAGAAGAAGAAGAAGAAGAAGGAGAAGAAGAAGGAGAAGAAGGAGAAGAAGGAGAAGAAGGAGAAGAAGGAGGAGGAAGAGTGAAGGGGCAAGAGGAAGCTGAAGAGCCCAGTCATTGCTGGGGTTGATGGGATCACGGCGAGAATTTTAAATAACAAATTAATAACAAATGAATGTACAGGAATAATAGAAGAGGACCATTTGCCAAGGCAGAAATGCATGAAGTGGGTGAGGCTGATGTAAAAATATTTAGCTAAATTTCCTTTTCTTTTTGTTTATCAAGCCTTTAATTTCTTTGCCTTACTATCTTAATCCTTTCTGCACTTTAGGTTGACTCATCCTTCCATTCTTCCAAGGTCAGTAAAATGATGACCCAGATTATTGGGGGGCAATATATTGACTCTGTAATCCTCTTAGAGTGTGCTGTAGATCACGGTGAAGCAATATACAAGTCTAAGTGCTTTTGCTATTGCTACCTCTGTCAGACTTAACAAGGCAAGAACTGATTTTTCTCACTGGTTTCAAGTGATCATCAGTCTATTTTAAATTTCCTTCATCATACTATATGATTTTCAATAAATTGAAAACAATACAACAGACTTTTGACCCAAAGGTGCTTTTCTAAGAGGCAACTGAACTTTCTGTTCCCCATCAAAGCTGAAGAAGCTTCTTGGATGAGAAACGAAACATCTTTAAAGAAAAACCAGAAAGTCCAGTTGCCTCTTGAAAAAGCACCTTTGGGGCAACCATGACCTGGATGACTGAGAATCTCCATAGACAACAGACTTTTGAGCATTTTTTTCACTATAAATCAATAATTTGAAAGAAAGTACAGAATCACTTTCTCAAATCCTTATGAACCTTCTCTAAACAAATGTTGTAAGCTGCCCTGAGGCATTGTTGCATAGCTGGCTATATAAATTGAAAATATAAAAAATGAATAATTAAATATCTCTTACCAAGGCCACTGTTAATTTATGCTGGAAATAGTAGAGATGCCAATTACACAGAAATAGTTCAATAAAATAGTATTTTTGTGCAAAATAAATTATAAGTGTCCAAAATGAAGAGGATTTTTTCCATCTGAAGACAATTATTTATATAGTCATTGGTGGATCCAGATTTATTTATATATAGAACAGAAGCACTGACATCAACAAAACTTAAGAATAACTTTAGTCAATTGCATCCAATGATTGTACTACACATGATTAAGTCTGAATATTCATTTTCAATGTTATTAAATTTATTTCCCTGCCGACTCCCAGTGACTCTGGACGGTTTACCATATACTTTAAATAAAGGTGACATTTCTACTACACAAATAGTTACCTAACTACATGCAACTTCTTCTTTATTATTGGCTGATACACTTGGCAGCTATGAGTCTTGCAATACATAAAAAAGTCAGTAACTGAAGGATCTATTCTAAGGTGATAGCATATTTTAAAACAGGAGGAACAATGAGAACTAGGTCTTTTTATCCATGTAATTTTACCTTTAAACGTGCGGCAGATAATTTCTTCCTGCTTAAACTTTAGGTGGGAAGGGGATATTAAATTACGAATTCAAATGAGATCAGGAATATGATGTAAGACCGTGATGGTGAACCTATGCGTGCCAGAAGTGGCATACAGAGCCATCTCTCTGGGCAGCCGCCTGTTGCTCTTCCAGTTTCCAGCCCGCACATGCATGCGAAGTCCAGCTGGCCAGCTGGTCTTCGCGCATGCATACACACTAGAAACCAGAAGACCAAGTGACCATTGCACATGCGCATGCCAGAAACTGGAACCTTAGCTCTTCTGGTTTCTGGTGCTCCCATGTGTGCGCACACCCCTGCTATAGCACTTGGTGCTGAAAATGTTCGCCAATACTGATAAAAAATGATCGCTTACTGGCATTCCACACCATACTGGAATTTCAGGGAGCAAAATATATCCATTCCTACATTTGATTGTGTAAAAACATTTCTCTGCGGTCAAAAATATAAACTGACTACACAACTAAAAGAGACTGAAAGAAGGATATTTGTCACTATAGCCAATTTCTTCATGCATCAGATTACATTTCAGTACCATATTATTGTATACTACTACTACTTTTAAGAAGCATCGCATTATCATTTGAAATTAATCCACTCCCCAAGTAAGACATGGTAGAAAATAAAACCATACCTGTTATGCCTGCCTTGCAAGTCCACAGTCCTACATCCAGTACTTAATGCTATAATTAATCATCAATTGCCAACAGCAGCCAAAAATGTCACAAGCTTTTTATACCATCTAATCAATAATTTTTATGGACCAAATATAAAATAAAGGAATGATTCTTAATAGTACCTTTGGCTTCAAGCTCAATATATTAAGATTTTCTTCTCAAACTTTATATATTCATTATTGGAAGTGTAAAACTGATGCACAGACTACAATACATAGATTATGCAATACATAGACTACCGTTCTACAATATATCTCTGTGTCCAAGATATGGTAGCTGCTAAATCAGATGGAAAAAAGGGGATACTACAAGTGGTATAAAATGTCAAATACCTATTAGAGTGACTTATAAAAGGAATTGCTTTTAGTAACGAGAAAAAAAATGTTTTAAATAAATAATAAATCATATACTGCACGGGAGTTTATGTGCATTTTTGTATATAACAAACAGGCTTCTAAAACTGCAAATGGCTTTGCGACAAGATTAAATTATTGTGATTACTATAAAAGGCACAGAGTTTAATCAATGGCTGTAACAGGGAACTTGTGCACATTAAAACAGATCCAAGCTTCAGAATAGTGTTTTTATTCAGGATTACAGAAGAGGAAAGATGTTAATTGCTGTTATTATTCTTTTCTCCCAGTTGGTATTATTTGCTTTAAAAAAAATCAAAGAGTTCTTTCAAAGTCATGCCAGATCTGAACATAAATCAGAGATTTATTAGCCAAATCTAAGGCAGATTTCTTGCAGCTAGTGTATATCTGGTCATTGCTAATTGTTATTTCAACTTAACTTCTTTTGAAGATTATTAGAGGCATAATAACAGGATACATTTTTATTACAAGGAAGCTTGTTTATATCATACACAGACAAAAAGTCAAGTTGTAAACAAAATTCATGTGCAAATTCATGATTATTCAGGTAGATTTTGCTTTAGCACAGCAAAGATTTGTGCATTTTAGGTTGGAAAGGGTTCATGTTTTAATGAATCCTTCTGCATTTTTTTACTTCTTATAAAGTATGTCATTAATACTGCAAAGGCTAAACTTCTGAAACAAATTCTTTGTTTTTATTATTCCCTGTTAAATTGCAAAATTATGGCTGCAAATTAGTAATTCCAGTGTACCTTTGTTTCCAGTATTGCAATAGTCTTGAGATAAAATATTGAATGAAATTTGACAGTTTTTCCTGTAATTTTGTGATAAAGTTAAGGGAGAAATTTTTTTTAGTCCAAGCTATAGATTTAGAGGGGTAGAACCCAGTGGTGGGATTCAATAGCAATAGCAATAGCAATAGCAGTTAGACTTATATACCGCTTCATAGGGCTTTCAGCCCTCTCTAAGCGGTTAACAGAGTCAGCATATTGCCCCCAACAACAATCCGGGTCCTCATTTTACCCACCTCGGAAGGATGGAAGGCTGAGTCAACCCTGAGCTGGTGAGATTTGAACAGCCGAACTGCAGAACTGTAGTCAGCTGAAGTAGCCTGCAGTGCTGCATTTAACCACTGCGCCACCTCGGCTCTCAATTCATTTACCTTCACTACCGGTTCACAAATGTGCACGCACTTGCATGCACAGAAGGGTCACATATTACGTCGGGACAGGTGAGCAGAGCCTCCAGCAGCCTCCGCTACCAGTTCGTCCAAACCAGTAAGAACCGCAGAAAACCACTACTGGTAGAACCTAGGCATTTAGTATCTATTTAAAAAAGCTGAAACTGTCCTTTGAATCAAATTAGGCTCTTGTCACTTTCTTATCTGGGGCCTTAAAAGCTCCAATGGTTCAGACATCATCTTAACAAGAAAGGCAATGTTTCTTCAAAAAGACTGAGCAAGACATTTATAAGATTCACTTGTGGAAAGGCATAGGTACAAAAGAAAAGTAAAGCTGCTAGAACAATCCTGCAGTTATACATATACATATACATATACATATACATATACATATACATATACATATACATATACATATACATATACATATACATATACATATACATATACATATACATATACATATACATATACATATACATATACATATACATATACATATACATATACATATACATATACATAAATTGCGCATGTGCGAAGGAACGGAATGGCGGCCAGGCTTTTTCGCCTTAGTACGATCTGGCGAAAAAGCACTGGGAGCCTTTGGAACCGGCTTCTTACTGCTCTTATTGTGGTCCTCCGGGATAACTGACATTCAGGGGACGTGTGCGGACCAAAAACCGAGGGGAGCCGATGATTTCCACCAGCCTAGGACTACAAAATCTCTAGCGCGGCTTGGCGATCTCAGCGGCGAAAACGGCGGCTCCATAGTGACGACGGAGGCGTTTGAGAGCATTTTGCGGTGGTTTCAGTGGTCGCGAGGTTTTTCAAGCCTCCTTTTACAGCTGCGTGAGCCTTCAGTGACTGTGTTAGCCAATTATTGCCACTTTTTAGAAAGGGAGAGATCGATCAGGGCTTCTATTCGGATCAGGCGAATCGGGCGGCTGGCTGGGTGCACCGTGGCCGTAGCCTTTTCTGGATGCCCCTCCCCTTTCGCATCTGGCTCAGTTCTTCCATCAATGCTACCTTTTCCAGCAACGCTGCTCTTTCCACCAATGCTATCTCTTCTACCAACATTGCTCCTCCATCAATATAGCCATCAACACTGCTATTTTTTATTAATGCTGCCTTTTCTTCCAACGCTGCCTTCTCCACCAATGCTGCCTTTTCCATCAACGCTGGCCTTTCGTTATTCTGGGCTGGACGAGTGGGGGTATTTACAGCGAACAGGGGGGGCTCCTGCCACCCCACAGCCCCCCCGGACTTTTGGTCCCTCCCAGGCTTATAGGAGAGGGGGAATACAAGATACCCCCTGTACACCATCTTCTGCTGGCTTTTCAAGCAACATTGGTCTCTTGTTATTCTGGGCTTTGACTATCTGTCTCTCCTCAACTATATGCCTGGGGCATTTGGACTGGCTTTTTCAGCCCCAACTGTTGCCATCATTATCTTCTCCAGCTGGACTTTTAAACAACAAGCCCTTATCTAACCACAATACCAGGACTCTTGGCCTCTCTGGACTGCACCCCCTCATTGAACTCATTGAACTCTCACCAGAACTCTCATCAGACTTACAGAAGAGAAGGTTAAGACTATTAAGACCTTTACATAAGCCTCATGCGTTCTTTGCACATCGCGCAATTTTAAATTTTTAAATTTTTAATTTTAATTGGTATGATGAGTGTATGAGATTGCATGTGATTGAGTGAATGCTCCCACTTTTTACTACCCTATATTGCTGTATTTATGTGTTCTTAATTATCAGGTGGGGACTGTCTGAGTGAACGAATGAGTGTGTCTGATTCGGCGGGCCTGTCAGGGAATGCGGGAGCTATAGGTATGGTCGGGGGGATCACGGACACGGGAGTGGGCCGGAGCATTACGGTCGTAACGGGGAGGGGCAGATATGGCGGGGACTTTAGGGCTGGCCATTACCGGGGAAGGAGGGTTCGCTACGTCACAGAGATCCCTCCTTCCGGCCCTATGAGTCCCACTCAGAGGCCAGATGGCGCGAGTAATCAGGACCCTGGTCTCCGGCTGTTGTCGCTAAATGCCAGGTCTGTTGTTCACAAGGCTCCCCTCGTCCGGGACTTAATTTTAGACGAGGGGGCAGACCTGGCATGTAT
Source organism: Thamnophis sirtalis (assembly GCF_051295495.1). Classification (NCBI taxonomy): domain Eukaryota; kingdom Metazoa; phylum Chordata; class Lepidosauria; order Squamata; family Natricidae; genus Thamnophis; species Thamnophis sirtalis. The sequence goes on along the minus strand of NW_028261386.1, from coordinate 89,259,192 downwards.
TACTGAAACCTGGCTGGGCCCGGAGGGAGGAGTCCCCCTCGTAGAGATGTGCCCAGAAGGATTTCAGGTGCTTCATCAGCCGAGAGCTCAGAGAAGGGGTGGGGGTGTGGCTATTGTTATTCGGGAGTCTTTAGTACCTCGTAGGATCCCTGCTCCGGAGCTTGTCGGGTGTGAGTCCCTACTGGTGAAGCTGGACCTCAAGGGTCAAGTGGGCCTGCTGCTAACGTACCTGCCTCCCAACAGCGTTGCAGCAGCCCTCCCCTCGCTCCTTGAGTCGGTAGCCGAGCTGGCAATTGAGTTCCCCAGGCTTATGGTCCTGGGGGATTTCAATTTGCCTACGCTCGGTGAACACTCTGATGGGGTGCAGGAGTTCATGGCTTCCATGACAGCCATGGGCTTGACCCAGATAATTCGGGGCCCAACTCACTCTGCGGGTCACATGCTCGACCTCGTATTCCTCTCGGAGCAGTGGACTTGTGACCTTGGTCTGAGGGGTAATGAGATCATACCCCTGTCGTGGTCAGACCACTGCCTACTGAGGCTTGACTTCCGAAGACCAAACCCCCACTGTAGGGAGGAGGAACCGACCAAGTGGTTCCGCCCCAGGCGACTTATGGACCCTTTGAGGTTCCAGACGGAGCTTGGGGTTATTCCTGATACTCTCGCCCACAGTCCGGTAGAGACTCTGGTTGCTGCCTGGCATTCGGCAGCATCGGAAACCCTCGACCGGATTGCGCCACTACGGCCCCTCCGAGGCGGCGGATCCCGGAGGCCTCCTTGGTTCACCGAGGAGCTGCGGGAGAGGAAGCGCCGGAGGAGACGCCTAGAGCACCTGTGGAGGTCCGATAAATCCGAATCGAACCGAGCACTCTTAACAACCTGCACCAAGGATTACATCAGGGCACTTAGGGCAGCAAAGAGATCTTATATTGCCACCTTGGTTGCGTCCGCCGAGTCCCGTCCAGCCGCCCTGTTTAGGATAACCCGTTCCCTCTTAAATAAGAGGGATACGGGGGACCCCTTGCAGGGTAGGGCTGAAGACTATGCCCAGTTCTTGGCGGACAAAGTTGCTCGGTTTCGGTCGGATTTGGACTCCACCTTTGCAGAGCCAGCCGAGACACGAGAGGACGATTTGGTAGACCATCGCTGGGTTGAGTTTCAGGATGTTACCCCCGGGGACGTGGACAAGGCCATGAGGGCTGTGAGTGCCTCCACCTGTGTACTGGACCCGTGTCCCTCCTGGCTGGTTGCTAACAGCAGGGAGGTGACACGGGGCTGGATCCAAGCGGTTATTACTGCCTCGCTTCGGGAGGGGCACTTCCCCGCCGCACTTAAAACGGCGGTGGTGAGACCCCTCCTGAAGAAACCATCTTTGGATCCAGCCGTACTTAACAACTACCGTCCAGTCTCCAACCTCCCCTTTATTGGGAAGGTTGTTGAGAAGGTGGTGGCCTACCAGCTCCAGCGGTCCTTGGAGGAAGCCGACTACCTGGACCCCTTCCAGTCCGGCTTCAGACCTGGTTACAGCACAGAAACCGCTTTGGTCGCATCTCTGGAGAGCCAGGGATGGAGGCCACGCCTCCATCTTGGTTCTCCTTGACCTCTCGGCGGCTTTCGATACCATCGACCATGGTATCCTTCTGCGACGACTGCGGGAGGTGGGGGTGGGAGGCACTGTTTTGCAGTGGTTCTCCTCCTACCTCTCGGACAGGTCGCAGTTGGTGTTGGTCGGGGGACAGAGATCGACCATGAGGCCCCTAACATATGGGGTGCCGCAGGGGTCGGTCCTGTCCCCCGTACTATTTAACATCTACATGAAACCGCTGGGCGAGATCATTCGGGGGCACGGGATAAGATACCACCAATATGCGGACAATACGCAGCTGTATCTGTCCGCCCCGTGCCAACTCAATGAAGCGGTGGACGTGATGAACCAGGGTCTCGAGGCCGTCAGGGACTGGATGAGGGCTAACAAGCTTGTACTCAACCCAGAAAAGACCGAGTGGCTGTTGTGTTTCCCTCCCAAAAATTTGGTTAGTGTTCCATCGCTCAGGCTGGGGGGCCAAATTTTACACCCCTCAGACAGGGTTCGCAACTTGGGAGTCCTCCTGGATCCACAGCTGACCTTTGATTACCACCTGTCGGCTGTGACTAGGGGGGCATTTGCCCAGGTTCGCCTGGTGCGCCAGTTGCGACCCTACCTGAATCGGGAGGCTCTCACAACAGTCACTCGCGCCCTCGTGACCTCTAGGCTGGAATACTGCAACGTGCTCTACATGGGGCTGCCCTTGAAGAGCATCCGGCGGCTTCAGCTAGTCCAGAATGCGGCCGCGCGAGTGATTGTGGGTGCACCTCGGTTCACCCACATAACACCTATCCTCCGCGAACTGCACTGGCTACCTGTTGATCTCCGTGTGCGCTTCAAGGTGCTTCTTACTACCTACAAAGCCCTTCATGGTAGTGGATCTTGGGAGACCGCCTCCTGCCAATCACCTCCTCTCGACCCATAAGATCTCACAGATTAGGCCTCCTCCGAGTGCCATCTGCCAGCCAGTGCCAGCTGGCAACTACGCGGAGGAGAGCCTTTTCAGTAGCAGCTCCGACCCTCTGGAACGATCTCCCCGTGGAGATTCGTACCCTCACCACCCTTCAGACCTTCCGCACAGCCCTCAAGATCTGGCTATCCCGCCAGGCCTGGGGGTAAAGACCATAATCCGCCCCCACCCGAATGTTGTATGAATGTTGCTTGATTTTAATTATACATTGTGTTTTTATGTTATTGTATGTCTTCCCCCTCCCATACAAGTTGTTAGCCGCCCTGAGTCCCCTCAGGGAAAAGGGCGGCCTATAAATAAACTCAACTACAACTACAACTACAACTACAACTACAACTACAACTACAACTACAACTACAACTACAACTACTACATATACATATACATATACATATACATATACATATACATATACATATACATATACATATACATATACATATACATATACATATACATATACATACATACATACATACATACATACATATATATATATATATATATATATACACACACACATATATACATATATACATACACACACACACACACACACACACACCATAAGAGCGGCTACAATATTGAATACATGTTTTATAAACAAATTCTTTCAAGACAGGAAGTGTTGTGAAGGATGGAAGGGAAGACTCTTCCATTCATTCATATTCTTTTTTTAATACACAGGAAAGCCCTTTCACAGTATTTTTCTTTGTTGCAGCAGGAGATGAGCCAGCCAAATGAGATGTTCCCCCACGGAAACAGCTGACCCCAAACAAAACAAAAACAGTCACAAGTTGCATTGCACAGTATTTCCTTTCTAACACTGGAGGGCTGTGGAGAAGGCATGAACTGCAGTCACCCAACTGTATGAATCACAAGAATAAATGGGAAAGGCATTAGCAATTTCTACAAAGAATCTCTTCTACATTATCTATAGCATTTTTATAAAACTGTGCATCAAGGAAACAAAAAGTAAACCATTAATTTTTACCAAAGCCATAAAGTCTTTTTACAAGTCCAGAAGTTGCATATTGTCTTACCTAGCATGCAGCAAATTGCTAGTTTTCTAAGCTTCAAATACAAGGAAAAACATTTCATTTTGATTTTATTTTTGTTTATTGCTATAATTTCTATGCTGGTTTGGTTAAACAGTGGCTTGCCAAAGCTTTGCAGAAAAGAGATCTTTAAGTTCTCAGTTCATATGATATCTTTTTGTAGATTTCATTCTTTACTTCCAGTTTCTGAAAGGAAACTCAAACTGATCATTATTCTTAAGGAAAAAATAGAAACAATCTTTTCTTTTAATGTCTAACAAGTCCTCTGAATAAACAAATGGGATGTTAAATGCTAGCATATATATAACTGTCCTGATTATAATTTTTTCTAACTATGTCTGCTATATCTGTAAACTGGCTTTCAGCAATGTCGACAATTTCACTTTCCATTCCTCAATCATAAACAAGATCCCCAAGATCAAATAAAATATATATGGATGTATTCATTTTTATTTCTAAAGACATTTCTAAGATCTTTACATGCAATAGGTAAATACATATACTTCCTTCACTGATGGTACGTGCTATAAATTAAATTTTGTGAAATTTTGCTCCAGGTTTACGGTTCAAAATGACTTTGTACAGCATAGCAGATTGAAGCTATTAGATATATATGGAGATAGGAAGGCACGCAAAAATAAAATAAAAAGCTTGCGAATTTCAAAAGTGGAAAAAATGGAAAAGATGAAAAATTCAAATGTAATGTTTTGTTTGGCACTATAGATGCAATAAAAAGGGTGCTCGTATATTGCCATCCTTTATATTCCAAAGATATTTTATTAGGGGTGTGCTATGCTTGAAATTCAAAAATTAAAAGATGCTTCAAAGTATGTAATAGTAGGTATGTAGCACCTATCTATAAGAACACGGTGGCTCAGTGGCTAAGACGGGGATGAACACTGCCCTCTAGAGTCAGGAACGACAAGCACATATGTGCGAGGGGAATTTTTACCTTTACCTTAGCACCTAACTGGAACTTCATAATGTAAAGTGTTTTTTCCCCTGGATCTTTTTATTCAGAGTACCAGAGCAATATAATTCCTGTATGCAATATGACTCTTAATGCAAAGACAAGAGGCATTTCAGTCACAAGTGCCAGGGAGGGAAGGAGGGAGGGATGGAGGGAGGGAGGGAGGGAAGGAAGGAAGGAAGGACAGACGGAAGGAAGGAAGGAAGGAAGGAAGGAAGGAAGGAAGGAAGGAAGGAAGGAAGGAATATTCAGTGCCTGAAAACAGGTCTGTTGCTGTTTTTTTGTCTTTTAGTGGTTGATAGATTTGTCTTGATCTGGCTTCAAAGGACAGAAGCAGCATTAAGGAACACCAAATTGAAAATTTCCAAATATATTAAATTCAATTAGTAGACAAAATTATTATGACAAAATAGACTAGTGTATATTTTTGCATGTAATAAGTATGACACAATTTATAATTGTATGAGCAAAGTTATGCATATTGCAGTGAACGTTCTTAAAACAGCAAAGAGAACTCAGATCACTTAGGATAATATTAAAAGAAATGCTGCACACATTTCATATATACCGAGCATTGCCTCTGAAAAAACTGGAAAAAATCTTGGTGGTTTCATAATCATAATTCCCCAAAATATTATACTTCCAAATATCCTTTGTGGTCTAGGACTTATACTGAAAGTCGGTTTAATATAAATTAGCACAATGTAAATTCTTTTTTTGTTAAGGTACCAGGCTAGGAACTAGTGAGATTATGAATTCCAGTCCATCTTAGGCACAAAGCAAACTGGATGACTCACAGTAGTCACTTTCAGCCTTAGGAAGAAGGAAATGGCAAACTACTTCTGAAAAATATGGCAAGGAAACTGCAGGGACTTGTCCAGGTAGTCTCTGATACAACTCTGTATCTGATACAACTGAATGGAAGGAGGAAACAGGACTTATACTTTAACCATTGAAGAAAAAAAACTAGCAAGCCCAATTTGACAATAGGGAAGAATTTTACAGAAATTGATATATATATTTGCTAAGTATTAATCAAGAGGGCAAACGAATCAAAATTAAATAAATTAGCACAATGTAAATTCTTTTTTGTTCTTGGAATTATATGCACAAATTATTTACTCATTTTAAACTATGTGCATAAATTATTACTTCAGCTTAATATGCTAAGGTAGTTGCTTATTATTTCTTGTACATTATCAAGAAACTTAAAATGCAACAATCAGCACAAACTGCTAAAGACATTGGTTACCTAATGAAGGATCATTTGAATTATGTTCCTGAAAGCTGTAGAATGCTATAAAAATTTGATGATGTTCCATGAGAGATCAAGGGCAATACCTGAACCCCAAAAGTTCGTGCAGTCTTCCACTACTAAAATTATGCTTCTTGATCAGAGGTTCAAGGGAAATATTTTTAATTAATTGGTTCTGTGGCCTAATTTTTTTTAACTCTTGGGGCAATGAGCCATCTGAAAAGCTGCTCTGCATATTTGTGCAATTTTTATAGTATGCCAGGGAAAAATATTGCAGAGCTCCCCAATTCTTCAATGGAAACTTCTGTGGAATTGTCAGAACACTATTTACAATCCAATATAAACAGCATGTAGTGTTAAAGAATAAGCTTTAGATGGTGTAAACTATAAAAAAATAATTATAAAAATCAAATCTATAGAACCATCTATTATGAACAGAATTTTAAAAAGATTTTATTTTTAAGAAAAATATATATGAATTGAAACAAAAAAGTGAGTGTAAGCAAACAAGAACCCCAATTACTCTCCTAAGACTAATGTGCCAAATGAAAGCTGAAAACTGATACCCATCAGAAATACTGACAAACAAGCTTCTCTATTCTGCTGAATTGTCTGTACATCACACATTATGAGCCTTGTTTTGTGCAGAGTGGGACAAACTGCAAAACTGAAAAAAGAGATGTCGGAAGAATATTTCATTGCAGAGAGCCAGCAAGAAATTCCAAACACTCCATGCAAGAATTAACAAAGTTTCTGGGAAAAGGATGTATGTAGTTTACAGAGGGAAAATCATAACATGTGGTGGAGTACAAGTGGACAAGGCCATGGGAGCGATGAGCGCCTCCACCTGTTTACTGGACTCGTGCCCTCCTGGCTGGTTTCGACCAGCAGAGAGGTGACACGAGGCTGGCTCCAGGCGATTACCAATGCATCTTTGCAGGAGGGGTTTTTCCTGCAACCATTGAAGAAAGCGGTGGTGAGACCCCTCCTCAAGAAGCCTTCCCTGGATCCAGTCATCCTGAAAAACTATCGTCCTGTCTCCAACCTTCCTTTTCTGGGGAAGGTTGTTGAGAAGGTGGTGGTGCTTCAACTCCGACGGACCTTGGATGAAGAAGATTACCTAGATTCCTTTCAGTCTGGTTTCAGGCCTGGGTACAGCATGGAAACTGCTTTGGTCGCACTGATCGATGATCTCTGGCGGGCTAGGGATAGAGGGCATTCCTCTATCCTGGTGCTTCTTGACCTCTCAGCGGCTTTCGATACCATCGACCACGGTATCCTTCTGCAACGTCTGGAGGAGGTGGGAGTGAGAGGCACCGTTTTACGGTGGTTCTCCTCTTACCTCTCCAACAGGTCACAGTCGGTGTTGGTCGGGGGCAGAGGTCGACCCCTAGGCCCCTCAAATGTGGGGTTCCTCAGGGTTCGGTCCTGTCCCCCCTCCTATTTAACATCTACATGAAACCGCTGGGTGAGATCATACGACAGCACGGGATAAAGTACCATCAATATGCAGATGATACACAACTGCCAACTCAGTGTAGCGGCGGACGTGATGTGCTGATGCCTGGAAGCTGCCAGGATGTGGATGGGGATGAACAAATTGGTGCTCAATCCCGATAAGACTGAGTGACTTTGGATGTTGCCCCCAAAGGACAGCCCAGACAGTCCGTCCTTGATCCTGGGGGGCGAAAACTTTACACCCCTCAGAGAGGGCCCGCAACTTGGGGGTCCTCCTGGATTCGCAGATGACACTGGAAGACCATCTGTTGGCTGTGACCAGGGGGGCCTTTGCCCAGGTTCGCCTGGTGCACCAATTGCAGCCCTATTTGGACTGGAGGGCACTTCAAATGGTCACTCAAGCCCTTGTCACCTCAAGGCTGGATTATTGCAATGCGCTCTACACGGGGCTACCCTTGAAAAGCGTTCAGAGACTACAGCTGGTCCAGAATGCAGCCGCGCGAGCGATATTGGGTGTACCAAGGTACACCCACGTTACACCTGTCCTCCGCGAGCTGCACTGGTTACCAATTGGTCTCCGGACACAATTCAAGGTGTTGGTTATTACCTTTAAAGCCCTACATGGCTTAGGACCAGCATACCTGCGAGACCGCCTACTGCCACATACCTCCCAACTGCCGATAAGATCCCACAGATTGGGCCTCCTTCGGATGCCGTCAGCCGGACAGTGTCCGCTGGCGGGCCCCCGGAGGAGAGCCTTCTCTGTGGCTGCTCCGACCCTTTGGAATCAGCTACCCCCAGAGGTCCGGACCTTACCCACTCTCATGGCCTTCAGGAAAGCTGTTAAAACCTGGCTGTTCCGGCAGGCCTGGGGCTGTTGACCTTATTGTTAAGGTCCAGTCCCGATTAGAACGAATGCGTGTTGTGAAACTATTATTTTTATTTTCTTTTTTCTCCCTTCTTTGTAAGCCGCCCGGAGTCCTTCAGGATTGGGCGGCCTATAAATTTAATAAATAAAATAAATAAATAAATAATGCTTCTGAACCTTCAGCAACAGGGCCTGGGATAAGGAAAATAAAGTAGGAAGAAAGCATGCCTCCCCTGGCTTTGCTTCCATTCATTTAAACAGTCAAAGGTAGATTCCTAATGCCTAAAGTTGAACTCCAATATTATTTGTGTAATATTTACATGGAAGTCTTTTATCATAATTCAGAATGAACAGATCATGTGACAGAAATTTTTTTTAGCCTTGGATCTCTGAATAGTACACATACTATAAATAAAAACAAATCACTTTATTAGAACAGATTGTAAGTAAAAATTGGACAGCAGGAGTGAATAAGAAGGAACTTATTGTGGAAAAAGTAAAGCACTTCCATGTTTAGATGGAAGGAATATAATAAAATGGAAAGTGTTAAACAATTTCATAAGCACAAAGAGAAATTAAACATCTTGTACTCGCTAGAGCTTACTCCCAGGAATTGGGGTAGAACTCCAGTGAAAGCTGAAGTCAAATCACTTTTGTGCATTGTTGATTCAGTATTCTCCCAAAAGATAACCTTAAGGATTAGACGCCTTTGTCTAACTTTGAAGTACTTTGAGGTTGATCAAAGATACCAGACTAGCATTATCTTATCCATGGGAAAATTAAGGAAAAGTATACTGTGATGTAACTCAGCAAAAGTTATAAAATTCCCTCCTAAGAAAAAACACACTTTTTAGGCAAGGATCTTTTAAACAAAGATCTTTACAAAATATTCTTAAGCCACTTTGAACAGTTGCCGAAGTGGATTCCAATTTTCAAAGGATAAAAGAACAGAAACGGCAGATTATTATGTAAAAGGTAACTAACCAATGACATCCCTTCCTGATGAAATCAGTAAGATCAACTTTAAAGTCTCAGGAGACCAGACCAGGCTCTCCAAAAAAATAGGTGCCAGATGCTAGGCAAATTTACCAGCAGCACATATAGCTGCTACCACAGAAGATGCCAACCATTATCTTATCAGTCAAGGAAAAGTTTTCCCCAAAAGTGTCAATTGTTGATCTCAATATATGCTCATCAAGAAACAATAAAGGAAAATATTTGTAGATCAAGGTTGAAATGAGCTACAGGGCTCCTTGGTATTCTCTGAGATTGGTTGTTTTCTTTCAAACATACTAGCACTGATGATGTTACCTAGTTTGGGTAATGAAACATTTGCAAGAAAACAACCAAACTCAGAGAGTACCAAGGACCACTTATAAACACTCACCCAGACCCACATATTCTGCAGCAGCATTTAAAGGCTATTATACAACTTTCTTTCTCTGTAATAGTTTGGTACACCCTAATAACTATTACCAAACCATGGGTGTTGGCTTTATGTCTTTGTTGAACAACATGACTCTGATAACATCTACAGTATAGCAAGAGTGTCCTCTTCTTTCCAAATGAAGTGAAGTTAATAAAAGCTTTTTCATCCTGAAGGTAGAATTTGTGCATCCAATACTAAAGTCAAATCCATAAAAACAGTCTGGATATAGGAGCAATGTTGTTCAGAAGAAAGGATGTTGACTTAAAACTTGCTTTCGAAAGTTTACCAAGTTTCAGTACCTCTTCAATGAGGTTTTGATCATTCAGGTGTCTATCAGTGTCCAAACTCATTCTCTGTTTGAATGACTTTTATCAGGGATATCAATAGAATTTACAATAACAAATCACTTTCATTAGGGCTTCTATAAACTTCTATGCATTATTTTCCAAAAATATATATAATCTTCAAACTTGAGTTAATCAAGAGACCCATGGAGAGACCATTCCCAGAGTTTAGTATTATCAAAATAGCTTTCACTTCAACAAATCTGATCAGACAATCCCATGTTTCCATAAGAGAAATTAACTAATGACATTGTAAAGAAATCTTTCAGAGTGTACCAGAAATATTTTTTTCAACTTAAGTTCCCTTCCATTCCCCCACCCCACTTACTGCTCTGTTTATAAAAACATGCACAAAAAACACAGATGTGGAAGTTTTTCTCTTATCTTCAGAAAACTTTTTTACAGTCTGGGACTTAATCCCAAACCTGCTTCACACCCTTTTGGAATCTCAGGCATGCAATCCAGAAGGAAATAATCCCATCTGATCGACGCACATTTGTATTTCAGCACACAGCCACGCCAAATACATGTGTCGCGCACTGTCACGGAGGGTTTCTAGGGGGCCAATGGTTTGGCCAAGCCCTACTTAGAGAAGGAAGAAACCCGAGGCTTTGTTTTGAGCAATTGGGAGTCTTTTTAAAGATCCCCGTTTGGGAGAGGCAAAGCAGCATTTCAACAATGTGAACCAACCCGTGGAGCCGGTACCTATTGCAATAACGCTAAGCCCTTTCATGCAAAAAGCCTCTTAGAACCATCAGCTTCTGGTCCAGACCGAGCTCCGGTTTGGACGGGAAGAGGAGACGGCTCTGTTTTCACTCGCGAGTGGGGGCTGGGTCTTCCGCCGGTCCAGAGATAAGCAGAGGGACCTCTGCTCCCATGCAAACTTCAAACACTTCCACCGACCCGAATCTCCCTTCTTCTCTCCCGCGTGGCAGGCACTCCCCCGCCCCAAGACCCAGGGCTGAGAGTGGCCCGGCAGCCAACAAGTCCATCGAACTCGCCCGCCAAACGCAGCCACAAGCCAGACTTACGGACTTTGACTTTGCGATGGTCCAGGCAACCGGCGAGAGCCTTGAGGGACTCCAACCGGCACCGGAGCCGGACGCTCCGGCGCCCTAAGCTGTCGGCTTCACTCTGGATCCCGCCGAAGATGTCGCTGGCCCAGCGGGAAAGGTCCGAGAGCTGCCAGAGGAGGGAGACCAGCGAGCGGGAACAGACTTCTTCCAAAGAGTCGAAGAGGAGCCCCGCGCCGCTCCTCCTGGCGTGCCCTTCTTTGTCCCTCGGAAGGGCGGCAGCGCCCTCTTCCAAGCGGCAGAGGTGGAGGGGAGCCACGGTCCTCAGAGGGAAAGGCATCGTTAGGGCTTCCGCTTCTCCAGGCGGAAAGCAACAGGCATCCAACCCAAGCGGAGGCTTTGCGCTGCCGGGTCTCCTGCCCGAAAAAGGCCGAGCTTTTTCCCTTTCTCCTTCTCGCGGTCGTTATTTAAAAAGGCCGGAGCTAAGAGCTGGCGTGGCCGTCAGCCCCGTCAGCCCAGGGCCCGCAGGGGAATCGCCACAGGTACATTGCGCCGAAGCGAGCGTTGTTGGGAAGAGTTGGCTCGTCCGCCGGTCTGCCCGCCCGCCGCTTAAGCCCGCTTAAGGCGCTGCAAGAGCGGAGCGTGGCGGGGAGCGGAATCCGGAGCTTTTGAGCCGCCGCTGCCGGGCAGCTCCGAACGGAAGAACAGGAGGGCAGAGCCGATGCTCGTGGAAATCAGCGAGGAAGCGGGCTGGAAGAAAGGGGCTCTACTCGGCCGACCCCCGAAGGCGCTCGGTCACCTGGGATCCACCACTCTCCTTGCTTCTTGTCCAAAGCAACCGCACTTCCACCCTGGGAAAAAGACGAAGCGGGAAAGGGAGCGCAGGACGATCCGTCTCACCAGGAATCTGGCGCGAGAGCTTTCTTTAAGCAGCCCAATAACAACCATCAAGGCCGCCGCCTACCTGTGGCTCTCCCAGCCCGAGTTACTCCTTGCCCCTAAGCCAGCCGAAGGTGGAGCGCCTTTCTCTCTCTCTCCCCGCCTTCGCTTTAACTCTTTCTGCCGCTGGAGGTCAGCGAATCTCAGCCTCGGCTCAATTCCTTCGGTCTCCCGGGGAATCTTTAAGGACCCTTTCTCTCAAAATGAACTTTCTCCTCTGGCACTCTTAGCTGCCACCTTTTCGGCTCATTTTAAGGGCCCAGGAAAGCCTCGGCCTTGTCCTTTAGGGCTCAAACGCTGGTCCTTTTTCACAGACTCGATCTTAGGATAAGGGCAGGACAAAAGAGTACAAGTAGTCCTCTGTTCGGGACCACAATTGAGCCCAAAACTTCTGTTGTGAAATGAAACATTTGTTAAGTGAGTTTTGCCCCATTTTACAACCTTTCTTGCCACAGTTGTTAAGTGAATCATTGCAATTGATAAGTTAATAACGTAGTTGTTAAGTGAATCTGTCTTCTCCAAGGTTGCAAAGGGTGATCACATGACCTTGGGACACAGTAACGTTCATAAGTATGAATTAGTTGCCAAGTATCTGAATTTTGATCACATGATCATAGGGGTGCTACAAAGATTGTAAGTTTGAAAAATGGTCATGTCACTTTTTTCAGTGCCATTGTAACTTTGAATGGTCACTAAATGAACTGTTGTAAGTTGAGGACTACCTGTATAAATGTGGAAATGGATTTTTCTTGGACCTTTTGGTAAAATGGACTGAACTCCTAATGGCATGGCTGTGGCAGTTCTAAGGGGGGATTTCCTGATCTTTTTTCTTGCAAAATGCATTTACCTATTATTTTTATAGCCTACTTTTCAATCAGGAATGGAAGGCAGAGCATCCAGAGTTCCCTCCTATTATGCTCTGCAAAAACAACCCTGTTGGGTATTTTGAGCTTAGAGAAAATGTCCAAAACCACCTGGTGAACTTCCATAGTTGACTGCAGTCATGCATAGTGGCTCTTTCATTTATCTACATTTCTAGTCAGGAGATAAGGCTTTTTTCCATAGCACTACAGCCCTAGGAGGCAAATTGTGGTCTATTTTGTGTCCAGGAGAGGCAATATTGATATCTCTTTCGATCTCTTGTTCAGGTGACATTCTAGTTTCTGTCATGTATTTCCAGAGGTGGGATTCACTTACCTTCCCTACTGGATTGCAAATGTAAGGGCGCACGCATGCATGCTCCCTTCGCTCACACACCCCTCGTCTGCGTATGTGCACCACCTTCTGCGCGTGCGCAGTACTCGCACATTACGTTGGGGCGGGTGGGCGGAACTGGAGATAACCAGCTGAATACCATCTCTGTGTATGTCACATCGTGTTCATTTGGACTGATGGTCATACGTGGCAAACTATATAGGCAGGACTTCTTACATTATTCATTGATAAGTTTTCCCCATTAAATCCTGAAGTTTGGGGAATATCTCTAAGGAGCTAGATGTATACTAACTCATCCAGAGTGGCCTATCTTATCCTAAATAAATACTAACCATATATTATTTCTTAAAGCACCTTCGCTTGCTGAAAATAGGGGCATTTTAAATAACACCTCTTTGAATTTTATGAGACCATCTGGCAGATACACTTGAAAGGAAAACAAGTATCTACATAGCAGACATAGCAATAGCACTTAAACTTATATACTGCCCCATAGGGCTTTACAGCACTCTCTGGAAAGTTTACAAAGTCAGCACATTGCCCCCCAAAATCTAGGTCCTCATTTTACTGGCTTCAGAAGGATGGAAGGTTGAGTCAACCTTGAGCCAGTCAGGATCGAACTCCTGGATGTGGGCAGAGCTAGCCTGCAATACTACGTTCTAACCATTGCCACTGAGAAATCTATGGTTCTTAAAAGATTAGTTTGCTCATATCATCTGGAGGTAAAAACACATTCATAAAATGCCTGAATCTCTTGTGTTGCATAGAATTGTGTTGGCTCACTCCTCAATTGATCTTTCTTAATATTTTCTATTCTTACCTTTCAGGCTCCATATTAGTAGTTATTAAATTACAAGGATTTTCTGCATTCTGGTTAAGTTTCTCAATGTCAGTTATAAGCAACAGGCACGCACACACAAAAGGAAAACACATTGGTGTACTTTAGCTGTAATCACTAAACACTTCTGCTCCTACTTTAGGTATTTCTGCAAACATGTGTATGCATGTCTACCTCCCATACTTCAGGCAGGGAAACTGTCAGGCTACAGTGAGGATGTCAGAATCTCTGCCCAATCTTGAGTTTACAAATTCAAAACCAGGTGTTTGTTACTTAGAACATCTAACCATGAAGAAGGAATTATTTATAAAGGACATTCAGTTCAAGCTTAGTGCTACACTTAATAACCAGTGAATACACATGGAACAAAATACACCTGTCATTTTATCCAACCATATGTAAGTTTCAATTACATTTGTCAGCTAATTATGTTCTTCCTGTATAATGGCTCAGGTGGTCATTATAGTTGGATTAGATACTCTGTCATACACCAGCATTACATTAGGGCCTAGGGGTCCTAGATAATTAGTGGAGCAGAGCTAAGGAACTCAAAGGCCTTGCACAGCCTCAGATATCATACCTACACTGCTGGAAATTTAGGATAGCCACATGAAACTGCCACCAATTCCCAGTACAAAGGTACCAAAGTTTTTCAGCACAATTGAAAAGATTCCCTCTCTTCTGGTCTCCTAACACACAATGATTTTTTTAAGTAGATAAAATTGGCAGCTAGCTGCTTCCCATTTATGTCTTATGATTATGTGGCTGACAAATTATCAGTGAACTGTTATAGTGTCATCCAAATTACTTTAGAACACTTGAAAGAGGCTTATTCTGAGCCCCTAGAGCAGGGGTGTTAAACTCAAGGCCTGTGGGTGCTTAGATCTGGCCCTTGGGGCTACCCTGGAAACAGTGAAGGAGCGGCTCGTGGTGCCTCTGCCAGCAAAAACGGAGCTGGGCAAGGCTTCACGCAGCCCTGACGAGCTCTGTTTTCGCTGGTAGAAGGTTGCAGGAGGCTGGCACAGCCAAAAACAGAACTTGAAAGCCCGTTTTCGCTGGCAGAGTGCTAGGTCACCACAAGTGCCCAGACACAAGTGAGATCAAGTTGACCATGCCCCCTGCCCCCTGTCGCCCCCCCCCTTCTGAGGTCAAACACAACCTGATGCAGCCCTCAATGAAATCAAATTTGACATCCGTCCTCTAGAGGGTCAAATGGCACTCATCATTATCTATGATGTGATAGAAGTGTTGATGAAATGCCTAGAGACAGAGACTATCAGGGTCAGGAAGAATAGACTCCGAATGGATCCTTCTAAGATGGAATGGCTCTGGATTTGTGGACAGTTCCAGAGAAATGGCACCTTTCTCCCTGAATGGGGTTCAATTACTCCACTTGGAAATGGTCCACAGTCGTAAACTCATGGCTGAGAGCAAATGGCAGCTGAATAGGAGTTTTGCCTTGTTCCATCCGGTGCACCACTTACAACTATCCTTGGATCAGAAAGCTGAGTTCATGATCACTCATACTTTAATCACTTTTCAGGTGGTTTACTCTAATGCATTCTACATGGGTTGCCCTTGAAGAAGATTCAAAAGGTACAGCTAGAATGCATCAGCTCAGATATGCCCTAATATATTTGGATGACCCCATCCCACCCCTTGCTTGGCTGCCATTGGGTCTCTAAGTATGATTCAAAGTGCTGGTTGTCACCTCCAAGGTCCTACTTGGCTCCAGTCTTAGGTTATTTCAGAGGCTATCTTGTCATTTGCCTCCTTGTCCAAATAAGTATCGTAGGGCCACCAGTTTCCAGGCTGCCTCCCTTTGCAATTGTCATCAGAGGTGGACTTCAGAAGCAAGCTTTTTCCATCAACATCTCCATTCTCTGAAACTCCTTTGCAAGACTTAGTAGGCTTTATCCCTCCTATGCTTCAAAAAACTAGAAAAAGAAATCTTTCCTTTTGGCACAGGATAAAGCTTTATTTAAAAAAAAGAGGCAGTGCCTGCAGTATTTATATGGGTTTTGTTTGGTACCTATTTGGTATTTCTGTTCTTTAAATAAACATTACTCTCCTAAAAACTCTGGAAATGGACAGCATACCACTATAGTAAACAATCAAATAAACACATGAAGTCTCTTATCCTCCAATAGTCTGGTGCTGGGTTCCTCCTCCATGTATAAATAATACCACCAAAATCTTCAAATAGCAATTTAAAACCAGAGGGAGAGATACAGATAGCTGATTTAAAGTTGTTAAAAATAAACTAATTTAATAAGAAATAAATAGATTAATGAGAAAGTATATTCATAGCAAATTAAGTGGAAAAATGAGCACACTGTTCTTATATTCTCCTGGCATTGAGTCATCACTAATTTATTGTTAATTGTTGTGAAATACATTTTGTAGCCATATGTCTTGGTGAAGCTAGTCCTAGTCATTGGGTGTCACAACAAGGATAGGCAATTCTTGCTGTCTTTGAGAACAAGCTAGCAATTTTTCTGATATTTTCTGCGATTCCAACCCAAATTCCAAAAGCAAAAGGAGGGAAGAGGGAGAAGGAAGGATGAGAACGAGCATGAGAAAGGAGGATCAGGGGGAAGGGGAGGGAGGAGGAGGAGAAGAGGAGGAGGAGGAGGAGGAAGAGAAAAAGAAGAACAAGAACAACAACAAGAAGAATTAGAATTATTATTAAAGGCCAGAATTAAGAACTCATCAAATGATTCAAATTGCAGATTGTACAAAGAGGCAGAACAAACAGTAGATAATATATACCACTCGTGCAAGAAGATTTCACAAGATGATTATAAACAACAACATAACACAATCACCAAAATGATTCACTGGAACATCTATTTGGACTGGACAAATGTGCCACTCTCACCATCAACAGAGGAAAACAATGAATGAATCAAGATGCCCTACAGAAATAACATCAATAGTCTGGTTAAAGACAAACGCTACTAACACCTGGGCATCCTTCAAGCTGATGACTTCAAACACACTGAAGTCAAAAAGGAGGTTAGAAGTGAATAAATCATAAAAGTGAAGAAGACCTTAAAGTCCAAACAGAGTGGAGAAAATACCATTGAGGCAATTAACACCTGCTTAATTCCAGTCATACGCAGTTGGAATATTGAAAAGGACTCAAGTAGAATGAAAAGCCCTAGATTAGAAGATGAAAAAAACAATAACAATGAATCATACCCTTCACCCACAAAGTAATGTTGATAGACTTACTTGACAAGGAAAATAAGTGGGTGTGTAATGTTGCAAATACACCAAGGAGTTTAAAAAGAGACAAAAAACAGCATTCAAAGAATATCTGAAACAAAGTTCCAGTGAAAGTTCCTTTCAGTGCGGTTTCAGGCCTAGGTACAGCACGGAAACCGCTTTGGTCGCCCTGACCGATGATCTCTGGCAAGCCAGGGATAGAGGACATTCCTCTATCCTGGTGCTTCTTGACCTCTCAGCGGCCTTTGATACCATTGACCATGGTATCCTTCTGCGATGCCTAGGGGAGGTGGGAGTGAGAGGCACCGTTTTACGGTGGTTCTCCTCTTACCTCTCTGACAGGTCGCAGTCGGTGTTGGTCGGGGGGCAAAGGTTGACCCCTAGGCCCCTCAAATGTGGTGTGCTACAGGGTTCGGTCTTATCCCCCCTCCTATTTAACATCTATATGAAGCCTTTGGGTGAGATCATGCAACAGCACGGGGTAAAATACCACCAATACGCAGATGATACTCAACTGTATCTTTCTGCCCCGTGCCAGCTCAGTGTAGCGGCGGACGTGATGTGCCGATGCCTGGAGGCTGTTAGGATGTGGATGGGGGTGAACAAACTTGTGCTCAATTCCGATAAGACTGAGTGGCTTTGGATGCTGCCCCCAAAGGACAGCCTAGACAGTCCATCCTTAACCCTGGGGGGTGAAAATTTATGCCCCTCAAAGAGGGGCAATTTGGGGGTCCTCCTGGATTCGCAACTGAAACTGGAACATCATCTATCGGCTGTGACCAGGGGGGCCTTTGCCCAGATTCGTCTTGTGCACCAATTGCAGCCCTATTTGGATCGGGAGGCACTTCAAACGGTTACTCACAACCTTGTCACCTCAAGGCTGGATTATTGCAACGTGCTCTACATGGGGCTACCCTTGAAAAGCGTTCGGAGACTGCAGCTAGTCCAGAATGCGACCGAGGTACACCCACGTTACACCTGTCCTCCGCAAGCTGCACTGGCTACCAATTGGTCTCCGGATGCAATTCAAGGTGTTGGTTATTACCTTTAAAGCCCTACATGGCTTAGGGCCAGCGTACCTTCATGACCGCCTACTGCCACATACCTCCCAGTGGCCAGTAAGATCCCACAGATTGGGCCTCCTTCAGATGCCGTCAGCCAGACAGTGTCGGCTGGCGGGCCCCTGGAGGAGAGCCTTCTCTGTAACTGCTCCGAATCTTTGGAATCAGCTACCCCCAGAGATCCGGACCATACCCACTCTCATGGCCTTCAGGAAAGCTGTAAAAACCTGGCTGTTCCGGCAGGCCTGGGGCTGTTGAGGTCATTGTTGAGATCCAGCCCCAATTAGAATGAATGTATGTGGTGTTGTGATTTTAAACTGTCTTTTGCTCTCTCTCTCTTTTTTTGTAAGCCGCCCGAAGTCCTTCGGGATTGGGTGGCATATAAATTTTGATAATAAATAAACAAACAAACAAACAAACAAATAAATAAATAAAGTGAAGAAGATGAACCTACTATATGATGATGACTTTCTGAGTACTGAAAAGACAAAACTAGTCTACAAGAAAAACCAAAGTATGAATAGAAAAGAGGTGTGGCAAGGCAAAGTATTACAAGGCTAGTACATACATCAATAGCAGGCATATAACAACAAGACCTGCCAATGGCTAAGAGCAGGGAAATTGAAGAAAGAGACAGAGGGGCTAATTTGGATTGATCCTTAAGAACAAATACAAAGCCAGAATTGAAAAGACAGCAATGTCCTGCAAATGTCAACTCTGTGAAGAAGCTGAAGAAACAGTGGATCGCCTCGATAGCTTCTGGAGGAGGCTTGCACAGACTGCCTATAAACAACCACATGACAAAGTAGCAACAAAAGTGCATTGGAAGATCTGCAAGAAATATCATGTCTGCTCAGGAAACGATGTGATCATCAAATAGAGGAAGTAATAAAAAATAAAGAAGCTAAATTGCTCCAGGACTTAAGAATTCAAATAGACAGGCACCCACCACATAACACCCCAGACTTAACAATTGTAAATGAGAAAGGAAAAAAAAGTCTGGGTAGTGGATGTAACAGTATCTGGAGACAGCAGAAAAGACGGAACTGGAGAAGACAATAAAATACAAAGACAACTATGAAGAACTGTGGCAAAATAAAGCAAAGGTAGCGCCAAAAGTAATAGTTGCTTTGAGTGCAATCCTCAAACGTGTAGCACCACTTGAACACTATTGGCATTGACAAATCCACCATCAGTCAATTGCAAAAGGCAGTTTTACTCGAAACAGTTTATTTTCTACCATGATACATTTAACATCGGCCTATCCCAGATCCTTGGGAAGGACTTGGTAGGTGAACAAAAATGCCAAATTCATCTAAACTTCTGGTTGACTGTGCAACAAACCATAATAATATTAATTCAGGCTAAATCACTGAGGTAAAAGTGGTTCCATGCCCTCAAATTGCAGCCATTGCCTTTCCTTTCTTCTCTTCCTCATTTGCTGTTTTACCTGTTCTATACCAATACAGGTTGCCAGGCTAGTTTTCATACCTAAGGCCCTTTTCTTTATGTGTGACACTTCATCCACTTTTTGGAGAGGGATTGGGTTGCTGTGGTGTTTGCATGCCCAAAAGGATGGAAACAGGCGGGCGCAAGGAGGAGCATCTTCATGCTCCCTCATATGGAGCAGACAAAAAACTATCACCAAACTTCTTTTGGGGGAGATAATGATGTAACATCACTGGTCACTATAGTATTATCTTTCTGTGAAGGAAGCCTAAAATTCAGGCTATGAAAAAGAGCAAGTGACATGTTAGTACCACTTTATAATGCTTTGGTTAGACCATACTTGGAATACTCCATTCAGTTTTGGTCGCCATGATTTTAAAAACATGTTGAGACTCTAGAAAGAGTGCAGAGAGGAGCAACAAAGATGATGAAGGGACTGGAGGCTAAAACATATGAATAAGAGTTACAGGAACTGGGTATGTTTAGTTTAATGAAAAGAAGAACTAGCGGTGACATGATAGCAGTGTTCCAATATCTAAGTAGCTGCCACAAAGAAGAAGGGGTCAACCTATTTTCAAAGCACCTGAAGGCAAGACAAAAAGCAACTGATAGAACCTAATCAAGGAGAGAAGTAAGGAGAAATAAGGAGAAATTTCCTGACAGTTAGAACAATTAATCAGTGGAATGACTTGCCTCCAGAAGTTATGGATGCTCTGGCACTTGAGGTTTTAAAAAGAGGTTGGACAACCATTTGTCTGAAATGGTATAGGATTCTCTATCTGGGCAGGGGGTTGGACTAGAAGACCTCCAAGGTCCCTTCCAACTATGTTATTCTGTTAAATTGGATTAAAAAAGAAAAAACTACAACACATTGCTGATCCATATTCAATTTTCTATTAACTACTATTATATATATTTTTTGCAAGAGTATATTTCCTATAATCTGTTCTTGCTCTCTCCATTAGCCCTGGCAGTGGCCAGCCATATTGCTATACCTCATTTTGGGGATGTATGTGGGGGTGGGGTGGTGGGGGGTAAGGGTTGCTTTCAGTTTTCCATATTGTAATGTCCCAGCTTATGTACTTCAAAGCACCTGTTTTATAACTTTCTTTGCTGCAGGAATGTAGACACCCTGCATGTTTTATCATACTGGTCAGTAACTTAAGGGCCTGGAACAGTATGCCCCTATTCCCTGGATTCTACACTACGATGTCTTCTTCAGTCTTTGATTTCTCCTGTTGAAAAACAAGAGATGAAATTGGATGGAAGGTTGTTTACGGAAATAGTTCTGAATTCCTTGAGGGGCCCTGGAAGATTTCTGTTCCAGCATTGCATGCTGGTATCATTGGGGTTGAGAGAGGGAGAGCGTTAGAACCCTTGATAAATTTGCTCCCTTCAATGAACCACAGGAAAAGAATCTGTTACATAGCAAACCCATTTATAGTATTTTTCTTCTATTCATGTCACAGTTCTGTCTCTGCAAATGTGGCAGTACCACAAGCACAATAACACAGATTCAAATCAGCATTTGGCAGCACACCAAGAATACAACAGTAACTAGTGCATTGATAAAATATAGTCTAAGATGGAAGATGAAAGAGGGGAGGGGGGAGCAGCAACCACAAAGACTGCAGTGAAGGAAACAAACAATACTTTTTAGTTTACTGTTACATTAGTCTCAATCACTGCCCTGCTAGCTGCCTATGGTTTTCTACAGGGTTTCCCTCCACAAATGGGAGGAATTCCTTCACCAGCTGTTCTTTGACAGTGCATGAGTATCTGGGACATACATATGTTTTCTTCCAACTATTCATAAACACAGTGGTTTGCAATTGTCTAAGGACATCTGTATAAACACAAAATTATTGTCAAGCTAGGAGATGATGTATAGAATGGATAACCATAGCCCATCTTCCATAATAGGAAATGAAAAGCCATACAAGCAAAACATGGCACCAGGGATTACGTTTCCCTTTATAGTATAAAGGGAATAAATATAGTATAAAGTTTATAAACTTTGGATAAAATGGGAACAGGAGGTTGTACACATGTTGATGTGACTGTACAAGGCATTGTTGTGCAAATTCCCCTTCAACCATTAACATGCCTGCACCCACTTTTAGCTTTATGACTCCGCCACTTCCTGTAATGAAACTATTACTTCAATATAACAATTCCTAAAATCCACCATTGCAACAGCAACTTTACAAGCTACAGTGGAGGATGGAACTATAATAGTGTGGGGACAGGTCATTTGCCATGAGGTTGTGCACCAATCTCACCTGGGAAGGTGCCTAGTAGGAACAACCATAATGGTTGAGGTATACAGTCGAGTATGAATGTCAAGCAGTTTGCAGAGAGTTGACATCTCTGGCAGACCATGAATGGTTTGATGAAATGGGATTTTTGCACTGTATAATAGTCCAATGCCTTTTGTTTTTCAGAACTATTTGTTGCTGGAAATTCCATGGTGATCGATGGAAGTGTCTTTACACCATTAATTACCTTCAGAGATAGCATATACTAAATATATACCAGTGGCTTATGGAGCTATTTTTCAGGCTTCTCGGTCAATAGGAGACATAATGCAACCACATGTGCAAGAATGTGGTGGAGAGAGCCTTTGAACAGCTGAAGATAGAATCATACGCAGTGTAAAGTTGCCTACAGTATTGTGGAAGAAAATGTGGTAGAGGTATCTGTGCATGTGCGACACTTTTGCTTATGTTTCTGCACATCATCAAAAGCAGGGATCATGTTGTGCCACCCCTAGGCACAATTTGTGCTGTGATAGATCCCAAGAGAAAGAGTATTGCCCTTATGAGTAGTGCCGTAAGATGAAAACTTGGAAGATACTTTTAACAGATTTAATTTGGTCATTCATGTATGTATGTATGTAGTTTTGCATATTGAAGTCCCGTGAAAGAGACAATCCACTTAGGGAATGTCAGTGTCACTGTTCTCCTTGCTCCTGCTGTGTATTGGAGAGCTGAAACGTTTCAACAAAAAGTAAAAACTGATTGAAAAAGCCTATTTATCTCTTCTCTACATACAATAAATTTTGCTCCTTTTTAAAGTTATTCAAAGCAGTAGTTGTTAGAAAAAAAACCCCACTACTATACTCTCCAGTGACTCAATGCAAGTTCCAGTAACTGTTTTTGCACAGGGAACTGCATTTCACGTAAAGCAATTTAAATAAGTGTTTACTCACAAAAACAATGCATGGAACTGAACCTTTGTATTTATTTCAGTTCAAGTTGCATTGGTGCCACCTTTGTGGAATTTCCCATTTTGAAATCCAATATGGCTAATGAATTTTACAACAGTTTAATTTGCATTCTCTCTTACCAACCCCTCATTCTATTACTGGGCTAAGCTTTTTATGGAAACTTTTGCATGCGAGCAGTAATGGATAAGAACAAGTTTAAAATAGGATGATTGCAACATTAGAAAAAAGTTCAAGAGTTTGTTACTATATTGAAATAGCTGCTTGGATCTTGACCTGCCATTATTCAAAGTACAAATAATTCTCTTGATTTTCCCAGAAAACTGCAATGGCCATCAAAATTATGCATTGGCCAGTACAATCCTTTTGGTCTGTAACAGAATAAACATGGAATGGTAAGTCTTGACAATGTAAATGGATGAAATTAGCCACATCTGTTCATATTTATGTCACCTTTTTTTCTAAAAACAGTGACTGGTTTTACTAAATGTATATACCCTAGATTAACTTGGGAAATTTACAAGTTAAAATTATGCAAGAAAAAAAATTCTTGTATGCAAGTACCTCATCCACTGCATTATTGCAGAAACATTTTTGAAAGTTCTGCTATCAAGATGAATCGATCTTTAAAAAAATTGATGGGGGGAATGGAGAAAAGAGGAATAAGGGAGATATTTGAGATTGCACTCATTGCCCCAGTTGGAACAGCAATGCCTGCCTTTCTGGTGCAAGAAAGTTTCAGGCAATGTTCTTCCCCAACCTGGTTCCTGCTAGCTTAAAATTCCCATGGGGCAGCATCTATTGTAGCTGGGAGATGATGGAACTATGAAATAATGCATCCTAACTAAAGCAATAGGACTGTGGCCACTATAGAGCTTTGGGTTCCAGTAGAACCTTTATCCCTGAGTAAAAGGAACAAATAAATACAAGCCGATCAGTGCCCAACACACAAAGGGGGGGGGGAGGGAGAGAAAGAGAGAGAGGAGGGAAAGAGGGAGAAAGAGAGATAGAGAAAAATAGAAGAGAGAGGGGAGAAAAAGAAAGGGGAAGGGGAAAAGATGGAAAGAAAGAGGGAAAGAGAAAGAGAAGGTAAGAAAGAGAGAAAGGGAGAGAGAGAAAGAGAGAGGGGGCAAAGAAAGGGGAAGGGGAAAAGAGGGAAAGAGAGAGAGAGAAAGAGGAAGGGAGAGACAGAGGAAAGAAGAAGAGAAAGAGAAAAATAGGGAGGGAGGGAGAAAGAAAGGGAAAAAGAAAAAAGAAAGAAAAAGAAAAGAGGAAGGGAGAGAGAGATAAAAGAAAGAAAGAAAGAAAGAAAGAAAGAAAGAAAGAAAGAAAGAAAGGGTCGCGCGTCTCAGCGACGTGGAAGAGGCACTCTGGAGAAGAACGCGCGGTCATGTGACTGACCTCTTCCGGGTTCTCTCTGGGTTTCGTCTCCTGGAGCACGTGGGTTCTTGTTTGGAGCAGGCCCGGAAGTTTCGTTCTACCGACTCATTCCGAAGGGCTGAGTTGTGCGGGTGGGAGGGTGACCGCCTTATCGGGGAAGATATAACCCAGTGCCGGCAGGTTACGGGCCAGACTGACTTGGGGGAGATACCGGGCACTTCCTCGCCGCCGCAGGTAGGCCCGAGGACCCATTGCTCCCGCCGCCCCCCTGATGTTAGCAGCGCTTCCACGACAGGGTGAAGCCCAAACTGCCTACAAACCGTTTACTTCCAAGTCGGTTAACTGACAAAATGGTGTGCGGGATCGATCACGCATTTGCAAATAACGCTTGTTGCGAGACCGTGGGAAAACGTATAAATAAGACACGGGACTTGGTGCTTGACCCTATTCCCTATTGAAATATGGCTTCGATTAAAGGGTTTCCGGACCTGACCAAACATTTTGGATTTCAAATAGGATTTCAAATGCTTCGGTCTACTTTGCCTCTGTTTTATCTGGAATCAATGAGGGTGTTATTTGTTGCATTAGAGAGTAGCAAAGACTTATCGAGGGCTGAAATCAAAGCCAGACCGAAGAGAGCCTGCTGAAGCTTATTTAAATCAAAGGACCACTCAAGCACAGTTATCTTAAAAAATGGTTTTGCCAGTTGGAACTATCAGTGATAGGAGACTCTCATTTCCAGAGCAACAGGTCAAGCAAGAGTTGAGAGGGAAAGGATTAAGTTTTAGGTTTAAAATTGTGGGACTAGACTCTTTTCCTCCTTAAAATATTACCCACAATATGGTAAATAAGTAAATAAATAAAAATTGTAGCCATAATGGTGCAGTCAAAACTGAAAGTGTTACATATTTACCTACAGTTTTGACTTAGCAACAGAAATTCTGGCCTCAATTATTATGGTTATGAGACATGAGTTTTTCTCCACTTTATGACCTTAGCTACCACATTTGTTAAGTTAATAACCGTTTTAAAGTGAACCTGGCTTCCCAATATCTATGGAAATTCAGGTCATGGTTGTCCCAAAGGTGCTTTTTTCAAGAGGCAACTGGACTGTCTGGTTTTTTCTTTGAAGACGCTTCGCTTCTCAGCCAAGCTTTTTGGATGAGAAGCGAAATGTCTTCAAAGAAAAATCAGAAAGTCCAGTTGCCTCTTGGAAAAAAGTACCTTTGAGTCTGGCTTCCCAATGACTCTGCTTGTCAGAAGGTTGCAAAAAGCAATTGTGTGAGCCCGGGACCATCATAAATATGAAGTAATTGCCAAGCATGCAAATTTTGATCACATGACCATCGGGATACTACAATGGTTATAAGAGTAGAAAATGGTCATCAGTCACTTTTTTTAGTGTTGTAACTTGGAGTGGTCACTAAATGAATATCTGTTAATTGAGAATTACTTGTATTCATCCAATTGCTGACCATCTATGCTCAGAGGTGTCAAACTCACAGCGGCGTTACAAGACGTATCATGACTTTCCCCCCCTTTGCTAAACTGGGCGTGAGCGTGGCCAGTGCATGATGCATCCGGCCTAGGGGCTGCAAGGTTGACAGCCCTGATCTAACTCTAGGCAGCTTACAATAAAGTGAATACATAAAATACACAATATAAAAACAAAGAGGCATTCAAAAATGGGATGTATGGTTATTATCTTGACTTTTTGTGACCATAATGTGCGGAAACACCTATCATTTTGAATGGAATTGTACTACAACTCTCACAGTCCTTGAGATAGTAAGGAATGCAGAGAAGTTTTTTAGGAGCTTTCTGATGAGTATGCATATATAGTATAGCAATTTGACAGCCATGCAAAGCTTATTGAACAGATTGGAATTTTAAAAATAGGTCAGTGGAGCTGAATTATTTTGGGGGGAGAGGTGAAAACAGCTATCTATTAGAGGGAGTCAAACTATTCTCCAAGGCACCTGAGGGTAGAACAAAAAGCAATGGGTGGAAACTAATCAAGGAGAGAAGCAACTTAGAACTGAGGAGAAATTTCCTGACAGTTAGAACAATAATCAGTGGAGTAGCTTCCCTCCAGAAGTTGTGAATGCCCCAACACTGGAAGTCTTTAAGAAGATGTTGGATAGCCATTTGTCTGAAAATGGTATAGGGTTTCCTGCCTAGGCAGGAGGTTGGACTAGAAGACCTCCAAGGTATCTTCGAACTCTGCTATTGCATTGCATTGCATTGCATTGTATTGTATTGTATTATCTTCTGAATAACCAGCATTTTTAAAGGGGTATACTCATACTGATTTTCAAGCAAGGTTGATTATATTGGCTGACATTTGTATTTGATATCACTTACAGACCTTCCAGTAATTCCCACAGTTCTAATGGATGATATCATACATTTTAATACCTTTTCTGTGGATTATATGTTCATTATGACATACATTAGACCCACTTTTGAAGATGAAATTCTGAAGACTGTTGTTAACCAAAGTATTAATACATTTTACAACACTTTTTGAATAAATAGAATTAGAATTGATTTTACTCCTGTTGAAATACTAGTTAATGGGACTATTTAAATGTATGTTACTTATCCAGTGTATATTCTTCTTTTCAAAGAGTTGAAGGACAGAATCTATAAAAATGTTGTCTGTCCCAAAAGCCGTTTAGACGTTTAGAGCTTCAGCTCTATTATTTTTATTTGGAAAATATTTTATGAATTATTGGCTTCTGCAATATATAGTCATAAGATTTGACTAATAATATCTCCTTTACTGAAAATAGCTGTCAGATTGTATCATTCACATTTGACAAATGGGCAGGCGGCAAGCTGGTGGGTGCAACATTTATCACCTCTTCCATTTTGGATTTTCTCCTTCCTTCATTCCTTTCTTTCTCTCTTCCTTTTTCTTTCTTTCTTCCTTTTTTCATTCTTTTCTTCCTTCCTTCCTCTCCATTCCTTGTTCTTTCTCTCTCTCTTTTCTTTCTTTTGTTCCTTTCTTCCTTTCTCTCTTTTCTTTCTTTCTTTCTTTCTTTCTTTCTTTCTTTCTTTCTTTCTTTCTTTCTTTCTTTCTTTCTTTCCTGCATTGTGCTGTCTTTCTATGTGCTTTCTTTCTATGCTGCATTGTGGTGATAATTTAATTTGGAGGATTTATATTTTCATTTCTAGTATATCTGAGTTGGCTTGCTGCAAGATGGGCGGCAAACAAATACAATCAAGCTGGTTTATGAAATTTAAAAATACACACTGTGCAAAATTATTTTTCTATTGAAGTCACAATATGATAAGCATTTGTATATATAAATGATATTAGCTATTTCTCTTCCTCTATAATAAAAGAATCAGGAAATGGAGGAGAAAAAAAACAAAAGGAGAAGTCCCAAGTCATCTATGAGTCATGTCAGTCAAGTTCACAACAATAAGAAAAACACTGTGCCTTCTAGCAAAAGTACAGCATTTACCAATTCTGCAACCCAGGTTCATTTACAAAGACCAAAGCTTAAAAGGTAAGGATTTATATGGAATGTGCTACTGGCAATCAAAGCTGGCTAAATTTAAGGGCTGTACAATTTTCAGACAGGGAGACATTAAGGGATAAAGAATATCTGGCCCACAAACCATCCAGTTTGCCGTGCTAAGCTGTCTGTGGCATCCCCTTTTTTGAAGTTTTTCTTCCAAGAGCTCCTTGGTATGATGTTTCTCATCCCTCTCATTTGGGAAGGGTTATGGGTCAGACAAATTCAAGCTTAAGGATGCTGCCCCCTTTTGAAATCATCCAAACTCCATTTATGAATTTAGTCATTAGAGGCAATATTTGATTCCAAACTTATTTTAGTTCTATTGGACTGATTAATTAAACACATATATTTATTCTTTGACTAAACAGGAGTTTTGTATTTTTAAAATGGAGTGTGATCTTTACTAGTTGCTAAATGGGTGCATAAAACAAAAAAAAAATACTTTTCTTTCTGTCAATATTTTGATACAAATTTCCATAAGCTCAAGAGTTTCATGGAGCTTTGCATGACACCTCAAGTGGGCAGGGCAAGGAACACAATTTTTGAAGTTTTTCAAGGCTTTAAGGGGGATAAAATATATACCCCCACAAAAAAAATATTAGTAATAGTGGACATTTCCTACCAATCCTGTAATTCCAATAGAAGAGAATATCTACAACTTAGAGTTGAACATTGAAGTCTTTGGATCTCTCTGAGCTGGTTGTTTGCTTGCAGATATTTCATTACCCAACTAGGTGATATCATCAGTGTGAGTAAGAGTGGGGTTTGCTCCCTGTTTTCATACAGCAGCTTGCCCCACCAGTTTTTTTTTCTCTTAATCAAAGAACTACCAAGGAGAATGAATGTAATGAAATATCTGCAAGCGAACAGCCCAGCTTTGAGAGCACCAGGGACTCCACATCCCTATAATTTGAAACAATTAAGGAGGTTCGTCTTCAGGGCTTTTCTAATCCCCAGATGCTACAGTTTACCAGGTTTTTTTCAAAAAGCATGAAAAGCAAAGTGAAACCATACCTTCAAAAGAAAAATAACATGGCACTACTAGAGCTTCCAAAGATGTATGCTACAGAAGAAGGATTTTAAAAGATTTTTAGACGATGAAACCTGTCAGTTAAAATAATATTTTTTTAAAAACCTGATCAAGAGCCCAGACTTCATTTGTGTTCAAGTAGACTTTGCTCTTTAATCTTTCATAAAACCCAAGCAACACAATGCTGTTTGAAAAAATAATGCTGCTAGGGCAGTCATTTCAGCAGATGGATGAGATAATTCCAAAAATCATTGAGAGAAAGAATAGAAGCAGTGTGCCACTAATATTTTATACTCTCTTCTGCCATTTTGTTGTTGTTGTTTTGTCATTCCTATATCTGACTTCAAGTTTCACAGAACTACTTGCTTCTGTTCAGGGGTGAAGAAAAACTAACTACAGGACAATTCAAATATGGTCTGAGAAATATCTCAGCTGCTCTGTTAACTTGTTTCTTTTTTATATTTGGCAAGGAATGTTTTATCCAGAAAATGGAACAGGACATGTCCAGATAAAAGAGATAGCATCCTTTGGTTAGGTCCTGAAATGTCTTCGTTCTAGGACAAATGCATTGCCATTTCAAGGTCTAGTGAACATTGCAGAATGAAGGCAGCAGTGCAAGTTCTGCTAATTATTCGAGCCGATGAACATTTCCCATAAGTTTTCATCTTCTTTTCTTAATACTCAACAATGGAACAATGTGTTTCCTCCTGGATTTGAAGTGATTGTACAGTGTTATGTAGATAAAAGTATTTCTGAATGTAAACTCAGAACACAATCAAAGAAACTTATTTCCAAAGATGAGTTCTTGGCTGCTAAAGATATATTAAAGGTGTAAATGTGAATTCCTGTTAGGTTCAGCCCTTAAATGGGCTTATATTTTTCTTTCAGTAATAGTGATATGCAATGCAAGCTCACTCTTTTTTTCCTAGTAACTTTGATATCATGTGAGATAGTTACTTTGCCACTCAGATTTACCTCGATCTAAGTGGCATATAAATTTGATAAATACATCCAGGGATACATCCAAAAGCTTTGATATCCAGGCATGTCTGGAATCTCCTGCTCAATGGACAGAGTGCAATTGCAAACAATAATCAAAATAACAGGTTCTACTTAAATACAGCATTACTCAGTTTATCCAAAATATAAGAAAGTGAAAAAGCAAGTTCTTCATGAGACGCCCAATGATTCTGCTACTTTTACTGATCAGATAGTAGGTCATGCTGGTCAAGATAAGGTGGCACCTGTACATTATATCTCTTCTTAAATTATTTTCTCAAGAGATAAGCCCAAACATGAGGCCAGAAAGATATTACAGGAAGTCATCTGTCTCACTAAAAGCTGAATCTTCAAACATTCCTGTACAATGCAAGAAGGCTAAAAATTGAGGGAGCTGGATATTGCAACAAGGCTTGCATGTTCTGACAAATATTGTCTGGATTTCTGAAAAGGGCTAATACTTCAGCCCTAATAACCATTTTCATTTATTCTTGTACTCATAAGAACAAATAAGTACAAATTTGTACAAATTTGTATAAGTACAAATAAGAACAGTTATTTGGAACTGAAATGTACCAGATTGGTTCTTTCAGCTTTTAAGGCCAAAGTGTGGAATTAGCATATTGTAATTAATGTGTACTAAGGTGTATGGTATATGATACAGAATCTTTTTTTTTGGAAAGTCGGAACAAAGCTAATTCCTATCATGATTTGTCCAAATGAGACACTGCAATAGGATAACTTCACTTAGTGGAGCAATTGAAATAGTTGCCCCATGCCAATTAGAGAAGAAAAGGAGGCTTTTCCCAGAGACTGAAAACTTTCCTAAGCTATTTAAGGAGTTTCCCATTAGCCTTCTTAATAAAGGAAAGCAAAATTTATGGACATATGATACATAAGCTACCTCATTGGTAGCTTTAGAAACTAATCCTATGAATCATAACCTTAGTTCCTATGATGAATTGTTTTTGTACATCTTGTGAGAGAAGGGGTTAAGTTCTTCCTTCAGAGCAGGATGTCAAACTCTCAGCGTCACATTGTCATGTGACATATCACGACTTTCCCTCCCCTTTGCTAAACTGGGGTGGGGGTGACCAGCGCAAGACGCATCCGGCCTGCAGGCTTCAGAACATTTGTTGAGGTGGGACATTCAAAGTAGCAAGCAAAACTAAATGACAACTTTTCTGTCTTAGAGGTGTGAAAGACAAAGCCAAAACACCAGGAGTAGAAAACAAAGGAGCCCAGTCAGCTCCAATCCAGCATTCATTTCTCACAGATGTATCAGATGTTCAAGAAATGGAGAAAGGACTTCTGAGTCTTCTGAATGACTTCCATTCTGGAAAACTGCAAGCATTTGGTATTTTTATTCTGACTGTTCCCTTAGATAAATTACATGTTGAAATGCTCATGTGACCGCTATTGGAAAAAGTGGGACATTGAACACATAACTGAAAGCAACTGCATGATTTGCTGAAGTCATACACATTGGGAAATGTTTCATTAAACTTATTTTTTCAAGGCAGAACAAGTTGCTTAGATCAATGTACTGTTGCTATTATGGTACTACCATATTTTTCGTAGTATAAGACACACCTTTTC
The DNA here is from genome assembly GCF_051295495.1 of Thamnophis sirtalis. Taxonomy (NCBI): domain Eukaryota; kingdom Metazoa; phylum Chordata; class Lepidosauria; order Squamata; family Natricidae; genus Thamnophis; species Thamnophis sirtalis. The sequence goes on along the minus strand of NW_028261386.1, from coordinate 89,227,745 downwards.
CCCCTGAAAAAGAGGGTGAAAATTTGGGTGTGTCTTATACACCGAATACAGCATTTTTGGTCTCTTGAAACCCCGCCCCCTTTGCAAAAATGACCATGCAGAGCCTTTAGGAGGCTTCCAGAGTGCTCCTGGGGCCTGGGGAGGGCAAAAATGAGCGAAAAATGGGACTTTTTTTGCTAGTTTTTGCTTCCCCAGCCCCCAAAGCACTATATAAGCCGTCTAAAGGCTATGCATGCCATTTTTTTGAAAAAAAATGGCCCTGTTTTTGTGAAAAACGGACCATTTTTTGCTTGTTTTTTCCCCCCTCTCTAGCCCTCGGGAGCAATCTACAAGCCTCCTAAAGGCTATGCATGGCTTTTGTTTGGCCGTTTTTGGGAGGTCTGCAGAGTGCAAAAACTTTTTTAAAAAATTTGCCTCTTCAAAATCTTGGCGCGTCTTATACTCCAGTGCGTCTTATACTCTGAAAAATATGGTACTTAATGGATTTATGTAATAGTTTTCTATTGTGGTGAATACTCAAGATAATTTAAAAAGTATTTAAAAGATAAAAATCAACACTAAAATAGACAGTAATGTTATTTAACAATTCTGGCCCTGACAACCCTGTTTTGTATTCCATTTTTAATAGATTTGCTATCCGAACTCTCTTCAGAATTTATATTTTTAAAGGAGGAGTGGAGTTGTAAGAAAAGGAGATTTTTAAAAATAAGTTAGCATTCAGAGTAAATTGTCCATAGTGGCTGTGGTTTCATCTGTTAATATATATATTTCAGCATACTATACTCACAGGCCCTCGTTGGCTGTGTAAGTGATCGTAATACATACTTAAATTAGCTTCTCGAAGTCTCCTTAGCCACAAGATGGGCAGAAATTTTTGATAAATAAAATAAATAAATTACTTTATCCTTCCAACGAGACATAAATTTTATTTGCTACATGTCCAAGCGTGGGGAGTACGGTCTGTGTCTTTTCCATCAGTTATGAATTCTAGCTAGATATTTGAATTTTTACATTATTTTTTTTCTTCAGAAAGATTGGGAAAGCTGAAACAAATTGGAAGGAATAAAACAATTCCAGTGAAATATTTTCTTTAGAATAATGAACACAATGTGACAAAAAGCTATTTTATTTCTCCCAAATGTCTCTGGTTATGGCTAAGCAATGTGTTGCGGCATGCTTGTAGACTCTCTTGCAATTCACAAAATCCAATGTGTTTTTCTGGAATAACACTGAAACTGGAGGAAAGCATTTGATCCCAGGAAAAAAATACCCTTGGTTTAAAAGATTTGCAGAGAGCTGTCCTGTAAGCATTACTTGGTTCACAGCCCTACTTTCTATTGACTTGTAATAAGTAGGCTTTTATCTAGGGCAGCAGAATACTGCAATTCCTGTATGTGGATGACAAGCAATGCAGTTCAGTTGTCAAAGGCAACAGTGAGATGTTTCGCTGTTCCTAGGTGGCCACAAGTGGTGAAAGAAGGAAGGAAGGAAGAAGATTCAAGGCTTGATTTGCTTGTGGAATTGTCTGCTGCTGACTTTTTGTTTAAGGTCTTAAGTAAGCCTCAAAGGATAAAAGAAACACCCAGAAATAAAATTACTATGTTACTAAAGCAGTGTTTCTCTAGTTTGGATAAATTACTCAGGCTCTTTGGATAATAACACACAAATCTATTACCAAATCCCCTCAGGGACATTGAAATTAAAGTGTTTTTACCTGCAATGGGCAAAAGGGACCCTTCTGATAAGTGGCTTTGGGTAACAAAGGAAAACATTTTGGAGCAATGGGTTAAAGTATACTACTCCATTTAATAAGCATACCAAACTTGATATATGAGTAAAGTTATGCAGATTACATTGTATTTCTGAAAATAGTAAAATGAATCTATACCTCTAAGGGTGTAAAAATGAATATGGTATGACTTCGCCACAGCAGCACAGGTCTACATGGGACTGCCTCTGAACTGCACCTAGAGCCGGGATGGTGAACATATGGCACGCGTGCCACAGGTGGCACGTGGAGCCATTTGTCAGGGCACATAACCCTTTTTAAAAGCCATTTTTTGCCCTCCTCAGGCTCCAGAGGTCTGCGGAGGGCGAAAACAGCCTCCCTCGCCCCGCCCGGAGGCCCTCCGAAGGCCAGCCCTACGGGCAAACCAAAAGTTCAGGAACAGATTTCCGGTTTGTTCGTAGGGCCAGTTTAAACCCTCCGGAGCCTTCAGGGACCTTCAAGACACTCCAGAGGATGAAAAACAACCCAACGGACAAACTGGAAGTCACCTGAAGGTCCCTGAAGGTTCCGGAGGACTAAAAACTGCCCTATGAGCAAACCGGAAGTGACTTCCGGTTTTCTCGTTGGGTCATTTTTTGTCCTCCGGAGCCTTCATAGAAGCCGCCTGAAGGTCCCTGAAGGCTCCGGAGAGCTTAAATCAGCCCTACGAACAAACCGTTCTCAAACTTCCAGTTTGCCCGTAGGGCCAGTTATTTGCACTACAGAGGCTTCAGGGAAGCTCATGAAGCCTCCAGGTGGGCGGGGGGGGGCTGTTTTCACTCTCCCCAGGCTCCTATAAAGCCTCTGGAGCCTGGGGAGGGCGAAAAAAGCATGCAGAAAATGGGGGGGGGGAGTGCCTGTCATGCGCGCTGGGGGTTGCACATTGCATTATGGATCTGGCACGCCTGTGCATGACCCCCCGCGCTCCCCCTGCTTATGGCACGCAAGGCAAAAAAGGTTCGCCATCGGTGACCTAGAGCCTTCTGTTGATCCACCAAGTGGCAGCCCAGGTGCTAGCTGTTACATGCTGACATGAATACATGCTGTGCCCTACAATGACTCTGTTGGTTTCTAAGTGCAATTCAAATGCTGGTTTTAACTTTTAAAGCCTTGCGTGACTTAGCCTGAAGATAATTTCAGGATGACCTTATCTAACTAGTCTTGATCCATACGTTGCAGTAGGACCTGCTGGTGGCTGTTCACATCTGCAAAGTTAATAGGCTTGGAGACTCACAGGTTTCTTGTCCTATGGTGCGCTTGCATTCTTGGAGAGTCTTTTCCTGGCAATTGTATCAACACCCACACTTCTGATTTTCTGTAAGCTGTAGAAGTGGAGCTTTATAGAGATCTTTTGAGATTTGAGACGGTATCATAAACCTCCCTTAGGGTTGCTGACTATTAGTAATTTATTTTCTCTCTCTTTTTATTGTGAACGTTTTATGCTATTACATTGATGGAAGGGGTGAACTAACAAGAGTTTTCTTGAATGCGGTGAGGTAAATCCAATAAATCATATTTATTCATCACCCCACAAAACCCCTTTTTAAAAATGATACGTGGCTTCAAAGTCTCCAGAGATGCCACATCTTTAGCTTGGGATCGCCTAAAGAAAGCAGAAAACCATCTGCAAGATTTATGGAAGGACAGGTTCAGGGAGAATTACTATGAAGAAGAACTAAATTATGGGGTTATCAGATCTTCAAAGGGGAACATTGCTTCTATGCAGTTTCAAGTGAAGTACTCTTTTGAAGCTGGTTTGTGAAGTCATGTTGCCCTTCAGTTCTGAAGAGTAAAGGACTGGCGCGATGTTGTACTTTGATCATTTTCTTAATCCTCCTGTAGCAGTTCTGATCTGTCTGTTAGCATGATGGAAAGTTAATACTTTTAATTATTATCAAATCTTTGGCTTAATGCTCTTTTTATGCCTTTGTTTACTTCAGGAAATGAATGTTCTATTGAGCAAATGGAACATGTAAGAGAAATGCAAGAGAAGTTGGCCCGCTTGAACTTGGAGCTTTATGGAGAGTTGGAAGAACTCCCTGAAGATAAAAGAAAATTAGCTAGTGACTCTAATCTGGATAGGTTGTTGTCAGATGTAAGTATAAGCAGGGTGCAGGGAGCTTATAATAGACGCTTGCAAAGGGTTTGTTTCAAACGTCCCAAAGGTGCTTTTTCAAAAGGCAATTAGATTTTGTTTTTCCTTGAAGATGCTTTGCTTCTTCTGTTCTGTTTGTTTCAAACAATTTTGACCACCAGATTTTTAAAGAGTGACACATTTTAACAGCAAAACTGTCTCACAGTGCTCAAAACATCCTGCCTTGCATTCAACCCTGTACTTTTGTGACATTTTATGTTCTAATTGATAGCAGAGGCGCAAAAATTCCCCTGACTTCAGGTCTGTTTTTCATCCTTCAAAAATATATGGCTTTGTTATTTTTGTAGAGTTTGCATAATATCAAAATTACATTGTTCAAACAATCACCTTTTTCTTCATAAGTGAGGGCCCACTGACAATGAGATATTTTCCCAATATTATACCACCCTCTATTGATAAAGAAAAAACACTGCAGCCTTCCTTTTTTAAAACAGGAGAATACAATTTAAAAGGAAATTCATTCCGTTTTTTGTCTCCTCACCTCTCCCTAAAACCCTTTAAATACCATTAAATTTTCATAAATTTCAGCATTACAATCTCTGGAAGAAACAAAAAAAGGTATTGATAGGCTTCAGATATCTGTTTTGCATTCTGTCTTCGTGGTATCATTACATTTGCATTTGGAAATGTGGTAAAGGATGAAAGTTGAATCTAATGTGGATTGCAAGATTAGTGCTGTCACAAATATTTGAATAACAAAAAATGATTAAATTGGTGTGCCCCTGTTGTTTCCCAAATTAGAAGTCTCTGCAGAAAAGGCAAATTCATTGACAAAAAAAATGTTCTAGAGAGTTTGGAAACACTGCCGAACAGTGTGGGGACATTGCTGCGGGAAATTGACAGTTCTTTCCCCTGTTGGGGTTCCAGTAGATCTCTGTCTCTTTCCTAAATATAATTAAGCCTTACTGATAAATTATTTGGACAATTAATAAGTGCAATTTTTTATATTTCTTTCTACTGTAGCTGGAAGAACTGAATTCTTCTATGTATCCTTTTTGTGAAATGTCCAGTCTTAATCAAATAGCTCTCTAAATGCAATAGCTTATTTTATACAAAGGGTAAAATTAAGTGCATGTGAGGCAATTGCACCTCAGTCTAAGAATAGTTTGATCTGTTTTGTCTTTTTAAGCCTGCAACCGAGAAACATTTAACATTTCTTCATGATTTACAAGTTATTTTAAATAGCATGCAACTCACATTTCCCCTCCTTTTTGTTCCCTCTGTTTCTTTTCACTTCCGTGTCTTTGTACATCTCCAAATTTACCTGGTTACTTAACCTTCTGCTCAGTTTTTGAACAGAGTAATATTTCAGTGGCTTTGAATGGAAATTGATTGTATCAAGTGTGAACTAACTTAAGAGTTTGATAAGAAACAGTGCGATTTACTGCATGTTTGGGCTGTAAGTTGATTTCACACGCTTCCCATAAAACCCTTCTCAATATAGACTACTTTCCTAGTGGGAAGTGTCATTTTTTGGCTCAGTAATATTTTTTTTATTTTTATTTTTAAACAAACAAAAACAGACAAAGACATAAAACACATACAATCTTCTTCCATTTCATATAGCATGTCGTTTGGTTACAAGATTTTGTGCGTCTTTTCCATGGTAACTACTTACAATTATTTATCGAAACACAAATTATTCATTAAGCAAACATAAGTACATTATTATCATTATATAACAATTATTCAACTGTAATTGTTATCCCTTAATTTTAAACGAGTTATTCTAAGTAATAAATTCATACATACAATATCCTTTTGCATCAATAGTTCAACTCCAATTATTATTTCTACATTTTAAATAGAATATTCTATATATTGAGATCATACAACATCATTCTATTACATCGTTCTAATCTGTTTAACAATGCTAAACCTTAAAGTATTGCATATATCATTCTATTATTCTTAAAATATAAAAAGTTCTCCAACATTTTCCATTACCATAATTTTATATCTAACCATTGATAGAACAAATCCCAAACCTTTGAAAATTGTTCATCTTCTTGTTCTCTAATTTCAAATGTCAATTTACTCATTTCTACACATTCCATTATTTTTTGAATAGTTTCCTCCTGCGTTGGTATTTTCTAATTTTTTCAGTTTTTTGCAAATACAATTCTAGTAATATTTTTCCATGTAGCTTAATAAACTATAACTTGGGGTTTCTCTTTTTGTGTGTCTGTTACTATGTAGATTTTTAAAAAGACTGGTATGCTTACTTCATACCATGTTTCCTAATGCCTACCTTCACCAACCTGGTTGCCTTACTCCTATTGTTTCTAGTAGTAATAGCAATATCACTTAGACTTTTATACTGCTTTGCAGCACTTTACAGAGTCAGTGTATTGCCCCCAAGAGTCTGGTTCCTCATTTTACCAACCTCGGAAGGATTGAAGGCTGAGTCAACATTGAGCTGGTGAGAATTGAACTGCTGACAGTTGGCACAATTACCCTGCAATACTGCGTTCTAACCACTGCGTAACCACGGCTCAAAATAATAATAAAGATAGTAATGTAATAGTAATAAAAAGGATAAGACCAAGGCTGTGGAGAACCAATTGTCATACCCAGTGTGAAATTAAGGAACATAATTTTAATTTTGTATAAGTCTAAAAAATGTTAAAGAGCAATAGGAACTGGGTCTGTAATGTGCATACTTTTCCCCTCCAGACCCCCATTTGACATAGCCTAGTAGCAACTCAATGTGGTAGTTAAGATGTTGAACTGAGGGAGCCTCAGGCTCAAATCCATCTTCCACCACTGTAACTCCCTGAGTGACTTTGAAAAATGTTTGCTCTCAACTCAAGCTACCTCATTAGTTTTCTTTTTGAGAAATAAAAGGTGGAAAGGCTTCCATGTTTGCCACCTTGAGCTCTCAGGGAAAACACAGATATAAGTGAAATAAATAAAACAGCAACTTGAGAATTTCAGTATTTAGAGGAGAATTTATTCTGGGATTATAGCAGAGAAAGAACCCATTTATTTTTTAAAAAATCTTTCACCCTACTTCTATCTGTGGCTGTGATTTCAACATGAGTGAAATAATACTACAATTGCATATTTTATGTGAAACGTAACTTGTCATTTTTCTCATGCTCACCTGCTATTTAGGGTCCTTTTTTAGAATAAATGAAAGAAAAGGTTCTATGTATCCTGGAGCCTCTTAAAATGGTCTTCAGAAATTACCTCAAACCTGCTTCTCCTGAAATGCACAGCATAAGACATTCTACTTTTAGCTCAAACTCATTAAATGCTATTCCTTGACTCCTTGCTTCAGACAGAAACTTCACTTAGCAGATGTTCAAGATCTTCCGAATACCAGCACAACCTAAATCTGCCATTTTCTTGCTTGTTTTGGGGATCCAAGTTCCCGTATTTAATTTCCATCAGATTGTTCTTTGCTTCTGTAACAACATGTTGAAAATAATATGTGCACACATTCCTCTTAGCAGATGTGCATTGTTGCAGCCTTGTCAGACTTGAAGCTTAGGGTACAGTATGGCCATGTTTTGCTGCTATGCTTTGTATTGTTGCCTTATCCTCTGTGAAAAGGGGGGGGGGGACTTGAAAGAGAATTTCTGAAATGGGGAAAAAAATCAGTATTGATTAATAATGAACTATGGTGTGCCTGCTTCCTTTTCCACAATGTAGACAATCAGCACATGCTCAGTGATACCATTAAATGAATGTTTATTTTAGCAATAAAATAATTTTAAAGACCTCTGTTTTCTATAGAATGTATGTTACTATGTGTACCTTTATTTATGCATTGAATTTATAAAGCTGCCAAATTCATAATTTATTACTCTGGGCAGCAGATATAAGTAAATATCCAATAAATATAAAACCAGCATAATATACTACAACAGTACACAGATAACCAAGGATAAAAATAGCCCTTAGACTTATATACAGCTTCATAGTGCTTTATGGGTCCCTTTAAGAGGTTTACAGATTCAACGTATTGCCCCCAACAATCTGGGTCCTCATTTCACCAACCTCCGAAGGATGGAAGTCTGAGACAACCTTGAGTTGGTGAGAATCAAACTCCTGGCAGTCAGCAGAATTAGCCTGCAATATTGCATCCTCAGCAGTTCACGGCTGATCCACAGCTCAAATAAACACTCCTTCATAATTGAGTGGGTTCAGTTACCATCTTGGTCCAAGAAACGAGTAAAGCATCTCTTCTCAGCTTTACAAAACAGTAGTAGAATCAGAGTGCCTGTATCTTAGGTGTGGGGAAGAAGCTCATCCCAAAGAGCAGATGTTCCAACAGTAAAGGTATGGAGTCTAGGTCCCATTGGATAACTGCCTCAGGGGACCTGAAGCATGTCTACTTTGCTGAGTTGGATGAGCAGAAATAGCTGAAGATGGGCTCATATCCTACACATAACTCAGCCCTCAGAGCAAGGGAGAAATTGAACTGCATTTTCATTACAACTTTACATTTCATTTATCACTTGGAAGCCCTTGTTATTAGAAAGAACAAGTTCTCCTGTGTGCTGCTCCGGGAATCCAATCATGGGTTAACTAAGCCCTCTAGCCTTGAGACTGAGTATGTAAATTTCTAAGCCACGCCTCCTCTGGCTGGACTTCCTTCCTCTATTCAGTCTCTACTCAGTCCAAGCCTACGAGACCTATCTCAATTTTCTCTTGACAATTTCTCAGGATTTCTACTTCTTTTGCTGGATTGTTACTGTGTATACTTTGGATTGGAGGTAAAGCGGCAGTTTCTGCCAGCTGATTCCTCCCCTTGCTGCTTCCACTCTGAGGATAGCCGGAGCGTAAGACGATCCTTGCCGTTTGCAAACGGCTTCTCCGTCTACCCTCCCCTTATTTCAGCGCGTAGGGATGCTGAGTCTCCCAGCGCCGCCCTTTCTATTGCCGGATAGCACCCGCCTGCGGGCGCGGTCGAATCCGTGTCTGTGGCCTGACGGAGCTCATTCTCTCCTGTCGTTGCCTACCTCCCTCGTCCTCTCGCTGGAGCGGCTGCTGGAAGGTATAGGGATCGGCCGTTTTGGAAGTTCTTCCTGCCGTTACGTTTGAATTTCGCGCCCTTGAGGCCGATCGCCATTTTTTTGGAGCGATTTCGCGCATGCGCGATAGGCTCGGAATGAGGCAGCAGTTTCTTCGCGCGCTGAGTCTGCGCTCTACGTCTGCTCCTCCCCTTTCCCTCACTCGAGGCTGTTGGTTCAAGGAGGAGGTCGCTGCTCTCTTTGTCTCTGCTTTCACGTGGCGTTTTTTGGTGAGTGAAGCACAATTGGATTCCTTTGTTCAGTGATTGAGCTCTTTCAAATTCATACCATGGCAGATCAATCTGTAGGTAAAGGTACGGTGGAGCCAATTTCCGAGCCCCGTGGCGAAGGGGGGGCTAGCCCTAGGCCCGGCAGGGCCGCTACCAGGGCTTCCAGTAGTAGGCCTCGTGCCTCATCTGCTGCCCGGGACAAGTCGCATAAGCGCAAAGACAAGGCCAAGGTTCCCCCAAAAGCACCTGGGGCCCCCATTTGTCCTCCTCCGGTTCTCATTCCTCACAATGTCTCTCCGGTGCGCGTTACCGAGCAGGGTTGGTCCCCTGATATTCAGCTTCCCCAAGCTCCTCGTCCTGAGGCGGGGGTATTTGGGCCTCGTTCCCCTCCAATCATTTCAGAAACTAGTGGGGCCTCTCTTCGTTCTCCTCCCCGCGCTGGCCCTTCTGCCACATTCACGCCTACAGCTGCAGGCCTCAGGCCTCTAGAAGGCCAGGAGTTGGGCCTTCCTCCTGATTTGTATTTCATGATCTCTGAGGCTATTTCTAAAGGGGTGGATGCAGAGTTATTGCGTAGATCCCAGGCATCCAGGCCTGTTGCGGCCCACTCAGGCCTACCTCTTCAGGCATCGCAGGGGGATTCCTCCATTATACAAACGGATCTTCCTTTGCCCTTACCCTCAGTTTTCAGCGCAGAGTCTGCCTTAGTGGATTAGGTGCATTTCCTCCGGGTCCAGTCTATCCTGCAGTTGCCTAAGCCAGACTAAGGAAGTCCTATTAAAAAAGGAGGCTGCAGTAGCTGAACGTAAGGCCCAAGCTGCCGCCTGATGGGTTTTGCGGATGACCGTCTCGGCCTTGCGATCCTCAGCCTTTAACCCTTCTGAAATCTCAGAAAGAATTAATGCCGGGGAAGCAAGAGCAGCAATGGGAGCGTCCACAGTGGGAAACTGTGCCCATTGAAGCGGCGCCTCATGGACGCCGAAATACACCATCTTCTCGCCATCAGGGCCATAGAGCAAGTACCCACAGGGCAGGAAGGCCTAGGGTTCTATTCCATCTTGTTCCTAGTACCAAAGAACTCCAGGGGATGGAGGGCAATCCTAGATTTGAAATGGCTCAATCATTATATCAAATACCAAAAATTCAAAATGCAGTCTCTAAAGAGCATATTGGCTTCCATCCGCCAAGGTGACATGATGACTTCAATAGACATCAAAGAAGCGTACCTCCATGTGCCCATCCATCCGGCGCATCGGAAGTTCCTGCGGTTTCACTTCAACAATCGCCATTATCAATACCGGGCCTTGCCATTCGGCCTCTCCTCGGCCCCGCACACATTCACCAAGCTCTTGGCAGTACTAGCAGCCTCCCTTCGCTCAATTCCAATACGTATCAATTGTTATTTGGATGACGTGTTGGTGCTATCGCCCTCTCAGGACCAGGCTCTACGAGACTTGCGGGTCACGATGGACTCATTGCGCGACCATGGGTTTGTCCTCAACTTGCCCAAGAGCCACTTGCATCCGACCACGTCCCTGCTTCATCTGGGGACCACCATCAACTCTGTGATGTGCGAAGTCTTCCTGTCTCCAGAGAGGAGGCAGAGCATATACCACCTGGCGCATCATGTGCTGTCGCAGAGGCGAGTACTGCTGTTGTCACTCTCCAAGTTACTGGGGAAGATTATCTCCTGCATCGGCGTGGTTCCCTGGGCCAGGTTCCATGCGCGCCCGCTCCAGTGGTTTCTGCTGCCCTTCCAGAGAGCGCATACCAGTCATTCCCACATCAAGGTGCGGCTTCCGACCAAGGCCCGACGGTCTCTGCATTGGTGGATGTCTTCCAAACTTCTCCGAGGATGCCCGTTCAAGGAGCCAGCCCGCATTCAGATCACAACAGACGCCAGCTTGTTTGGATGGGGAGCCCACGCCCTGGACAGGGTGGCTCAGGGTCGTTGGTCGGATCAAGAACTGACGAACAGTATAAATTGGCTAGAGCTGCGGGCCATCCGTCTAGCCCTCCTGGAGTTTCGGGACATTGTATCTCACGGCCATGTGTTGATCTTGACCGACAATGTGGCCTCCAAGGCTCACATCAATCTCCAGGGGGGCACACAGTCCAGAGCCCTGATGCTGGAGACGGAAAAGTTATTCCATTGGGCGGAGCCCAGACTCTCATCGATTTGGGCGGAATACATCTCGGGCGAGGCCAACACGCAGGCAGACTGGCTGAGCAGGGCAACAGTGGATCAAGGGGAGTGGCAACTCCACCCCGTTCTCTTCCAGGAGCTCGCTCGCCGTTTCGGCCGCCCCGAGGTGGATCTGTTTGCGCACCCACACAACGCGCAACTTCCCCGCTTCTACTCCAGATACCAGACCCTGGGAGCGGAGGGAGTAGACACTCTACGCAGCCCGTGGCCGGCCGGCCTTCTTTATGCCTTTCCTCCTCTCCAGAACCTTCCGTCGGTCATTCAGAAAATCTCGGCGGAGCAGGCGGAAGTACTGCTGGTCGCCCCGATGTGGCCCAGGTGACCCTGGTTCGCAGACCTCGTCCATCTGTCCGTTTCACGTCCTTGGAGGATTCCGGATGACCAGATTCAGCTCATCCAGGGAGTTCTCATACATCCGAACCCCCAGCTGTTGCAGTTAGCCGTGTGGCACGTGAGCAGGTGATTCTAACGGCTCTTCACTACTCTGACGAAGTCATCTCCACCATTCAAGCGGCTCGTCGCCCATCAACTACCCGCATTTATGAAGCCACCTGGCAGGCCTTCTGTCGTTGGTGTCGCCGCACCAGGGTTGATCCCATCAAGGCCTCGGTGCCCCAAGTTCTGGATTTTTTACAGTCTGGCCTTAACAAAGGACTGGCGCCAAACACGCTTCGTCGCCAGGTCACGGCCTTGTCTACGGTGATCGGAGGAGGTCAAGGCCGGTCCTTATCCCAACACGCGCGGGTCCTACCTTCTTGAAGGCCGCTTCCGACTTACGACCGCCAACCGTACATCGTTATCCCACGTGGGACTTGACCCTGGTTCTTAGAGCTCTCACAGCTGCTCCCTTTGAACCTATTCACTCCATCAGTCTCCGGTTGTTGACGCTCAAGACAGCCTTTCTAGTGACCATCACATCGGCCAGGAGAGTGTCGGAACTAGCAGCGCTTTCAGTTCGCGCAGACCTCTGCATCTTCCATCCGAACAGGGTGGTGCTTCGCTTGGATCCGACCTTCCTTCCTAAGATAAACTCACTGTTTCACAGGACTCAAGAACTCGTCCTGCCGGACTTTTGTCCTCATCCTTCCCATCCGCAGGAACGACAGTGGCACCATCTGGATGTTCGCAGGGTCCTTCGTCGCTATGTGAAGCACACAGCGTCATTCAGGAGGTCGGAGGCACTGTTCGTCTCCTTCCAGCCTTCGTCAATGGGTCAGAAGGTTTCTTCCCACACCATCGGCCGGTGGTTGAAGGCGTGCATTGCCTTGGCATATGACAGTCACTCATGACCGGTTCCCAGGCGGATCACCCCTCACTCGACCAGGAGTGCGGCCACCACAGCGGCCTAGGCTACGCAAGCTTCTGTAGAGGAAATTTGCAGGGCTGCCACCTGGGCGTCCTCCTCACCCTTTATTCGACACTACAAGATTGATGTCTATGCCTCGGCTGAGGCGTCCTTTGGGCGGAGAGTGTTGCAAAGGGTTCTTCCTTCTGTGGAGGAGCCTGACCAGCCTAGCACCCGCCCTGGGAGTTAATTGCTTTGACATATCCCATGATTGGATTCCCGGAGCAGCACACAGGAGAATGACTGTTGTCTTACCTGAACGGTCCTTCTATGGGTGCTGCGAAGGGAATCCAAACCCGCCCGCAGTTTCGACTGGTCAGGGCTCCACCTTGAATTGTGACTATGTGACTCTTATCTCTGACTGTTAAAATGAATTTACATATTTGTAATCATATATTCTGAGTAAATCCAGCTCAGAAGTCAATGCACTAATACTAGAGAAAATATATCTTGGGGAAAATGCTCATTTGCCCAGGACTCACACTATTCACACATGTGCGAGACCAAGATGGCTGCGAGGCTCCGTCCGCTCTAAATCACCCGACGAAAATGCAGAAAAAACCGCGAGTAACAACTTTAAAATATAATATGAGAGGCTCGTCCGGGAGGCTTGAGACCCAGGGAGCCCGAAAAGATCAGCTAGCGGTAGGGGTTACCTCTTCGGGGATAGCCCCGGACCGCAAAAGCCCCAGCGTCTTCAGCGGCTTCCATGCTGGTCTGGCCGCTCGGCAGCGAGGAGGGGAATCTCAACCTGGAAACGACGGCGGCGTTTTTCGGCGGCTCCATCGCCTATTTCACCTTCCAGCTTTGCCTGCCCGCGACGGGAGCGCCCTGTGGCCGTGGGACCACCCCCAGGACCGTCTCCAGGCCGTTTGGACGTTGCGACCGTGGACCGCGTGGATTCTGGCGGTCCCAGCGGTCTCCGTGCTGTTTCGTCCATATCAGCTGTTCGGCGGCGAGGAGAGGAACCTCAGCTTGGTGGCAGCGGCGTCGTTCTTTGGCGGCCTTATCGTCTGCCCCACCTCCCTACTCTGTCTGCCTGCAGTGGGGACGAGGAACTGGGGAGACCACCCTTGGACTTTACAGACCTGGACGACCCCATTGGCTCTAGGGATTCCGGTGGTTCTCGGGCTGCCTTGGCCATTTATTACTGAGGGAGCAAGTTCCATCTTGAGAACAGCGACGGCGTCTCTTGGCAATTACAACGCCTGTTCCATCTTTTTACCCTATTTATTTTTAGTGGTGTGCCTTTGGGAACTCCTTGGAGTGGTTTTACCCCCAGAAGGAAAACTCTGGACCTGGGCTGCGGGTGGACAGATGATGGCAGCATTGTGTGTTCGCACTGAACCCCCGCAGGACCTTTTGACCAACAAAGTTACAGAAGAAGAGAGGGGTTATAAGACACTCCCCCATATATTCCACCTGAACTATAATTGGTCCCCAGCCACCCCAACTCTGAACATTAAGAGCCAATTTTGCCATCTGAACTCGCACCTTAAATCTTAATCAACTGCGCAATTATTTTAGTTTCTTTCTTTTCTTTCATCTTTCTCTTCTTTCTTTGTATGGGATATGCATGGGATACGTATGAGATGAATGAATGTCCCACTTTTATTATTATATTGTTGTAATTTTCTGTGTTTTAATTTTCACGTGGGGACTGTTTGGGGGAGTGCATGGGTATGTATGATTCGGAGGACCTGCCGGGAGATGTGGGGGCCATGGGGGTGGTTGAGGGGACCAGAGACACGGGAGAGGGTCGGAGTATTACGGTCGTAACAGGGAGGGGCAGATATGGCGGGGACTTTAGGGCAGGCCATTACCGGGGAAGGAGGGCTCGCTACATTACAGAGATCCCTCCTTCCGGCCCTATGAGTCCCACTCTGAGACCAGATGGCACAAGTAGTCAGGACCCTGGACTCAGGCTGCTGTCGCTAAATGCCAGGTCTGTGGTACATAAAGCTCCTCTCGTCCGGGACTTAATTTTAGACGAGAGGGCAGACCTGGCATGTATTACTGAAACCTGGCTGGGCCCAGAGGGAGGAGTCCCCCTTGTAGAGCTGTGCCCAGAAGGTTTTCAGGTGCTGCACCAGCCGAGAGCCCAAGGAAGGGGTGGGGGTGTGGCCATTGTTATCCGGGAGTCGTTAGTTCCTCGTAGGGTCCCTGCTCCGGAGCTTGTCGGGTGTGAGTCTCTGCTGATAAAGTTGGACCTCAAGGGTCAAGTGGGTCTGTTGTTAACGTACCTGCCTCCCAACAGCGTTGCAGCAGCCCTCCCCTCGCTCCTCGAGTCGGTAGCCGAGCTGGCAATTGAGTTCCCTAGGTTGATGGTCCTGGGGGACTTCAACTTGCCGTCGCTCGGTGAAAACTCTGATGGGGCGCAGGAGTTCATGGCTTCCATGACAGCCATGGGCTTGACCCAAGTAATCCGGGGCCCAACCCACTCAGCGGGTCACACGCTCGACCTCGTATTCCTCTCGGAGCAGTGGATTTGTGATCTTGGTCTGAGGGGTAATGACATCATACCCCTGTCGTGGTCAGACCACTGCCTGCTGAGGCTCGACTTCCGGAGACCAAACCCCCACTGTAGGGAGGAGGAACCGACCAGGTGGTTCCGCCCCAGGCAACTTATGGAGCCGTTAAGGTTCCAGACGGAGCTTGGGGTCATTCCTGATACTTTCGCCCACAGTCCGGTAGAGACTCTGGTTGCTGCTTGGCACTCGGCAGCATCGGAGGCCCTCGACCGGATTGCGCCACTACGGCCCCTCCGAGGCGGCGGATCCCGGAGACCTCCTTGGTTCACCGAGGAACTCCGGGAGATGAAGCGCCGGAGGAGATGCCTAGAGCACCGATGGAGGTCCGATAAGTCCGAATCGAACCGAGCAATGGTAACCACCAGCACCAAGGAATACACCAGGGCACTTAGGGCAGCGAAAAGATCTCATATAGCCACCTTGGTTGCGTCCGCTGAGTCTCGCCCAGCCGCCCTGTTTAGGATAACCCGCTCCCTATTAAATAAGAGGGAAGCGGGGGAACCCTTGCAGGGCAGAGCTGAGGATTATGCCCAATTCTTAGCGGACAAAATTGCTCGGTTTCGGTTGGACTTGGACTCCATCTCTGCAGTTCCAGCCGAGGCACAAGAGGATCAAGTAGACCATCTCTGGGTTGAGTTTCAGGATGTTGCCCCTGGGGATGTGGACAAGGCCATGAGGGCTGTAAGTGCCTCCACCTGTGTACTGGATCCGTGTCCCTCATGGCTGGTTACTAACAGCAGTGAGGTGACACGAGGCTGGATCCAGGCGGTTGTTACCGCCTCTCTTCGGGAGGGGAACTTCCCCGCCGCATTGAAAGCGGCGGTGGTGAGACCCCTCCTAAAGAAGCCATCTCTGGATCCAGCTGTTCTTAATAACTATCGCCCAGTCTCCAACCTTCCCTTTCTTGGGAAGGTTGTTGAGAAGGTGGTGGCCTTCCAGCTCCAGCGGTCCTTGGAGGAAGCAAGCTATCTCGACCCCTTCCAGTCAGGCTTCAGACCCGGTTACAGCACAGAAACCGCTTTGGTCGCATTGACCGATGATCTTTGGAGAGACAGAGATGGAGGACATCCCTCCATCCTGGTTCTCCTTGACCTCTCAGCGGCTTTTGATACCATCGACCATGGTATCCTTCTGCGACGACTGCGGGAGGTGGGAGTGGGAGGCACCGTGCTGCGGTGGTTCTCCTCCTAACTCTCGGACAGGTCGCAGTCGGTGTTAGTGGGGGGGCAGAGATCGACCCCTAGGCCCCTAACATATGGGGTGCCTCAGGGTTCGGTCTTATCCCCCCTACTATTCAACATCTACATGAAACCGCTGGGAGAGATCATCCGCAGGCACGGGATAAGATACCACCAATATGCGGACGATACCCAGTTGTATCTGTCCGCCCCGTGCCAACTCAATGAAGCGGTGGACGTGATGAACCGAGGCCTTGAGGCCGTCATGGACTGGATGAGGGCTAACAAACTTGTACTCAACCCAGAAAAGACCGAGTGGCTGTTGTGCTTCCCTCCCAAAGATTCGACCAATATTCCATCACTCAGGCTGGGGGGTCAAATTTTACACCCCTCAGAGAGGGTTCGCAACTTGGGAGTCCTCCTGGATCCACAGCTATCTTTTGACCACCACCTGACGGCTGTGACCAGGGGGGCATTTGCCCAGGTTCGCCTGGTGTGCCAGTTGCGACCCTACCTGAATCGGGAGGCTCTCACAACAGTCACTCGGGCCCTTGTGACCTCTAGGCTGGAATACTGCAATGTGCTCTACATGGGGCTGCCCTTGAAGAGCATCCGGCGACTTCAGCTAGTCCAGAACGCGGCCGCGCGAGTGATTGTGGGTGCGCCTCGGTTCACCCACATAACACCTATCCTCCGCGAGCTGCGCTGGCTACCTGTCGATCTCCGGGTGCGCTTCAAGGTGCTACTAGTCACCCATAAAGCCCTGCATGGTAGTGGATCTGCGTACTTGAAAGACCGCCTTCTGCCAATTACCTCCCTGCGACCAATTAGATCTCATAGATTGGGCCTCCTCCGAATTCCATCGGCCAGCCAGTGCCGGCTGGCAACTACAAGGAGGAGGGCCTTTTCAGTAGTTGCTCCGACCCTTTGGAACGAGCTCCCCGTGGAGATTCGTACTCTCACCACCGTCCAGGCCTTCCGCATAGCCCTTAAGACCTGCTAGCCCGTCAGGCCTGGGGACAAAGATAGCCGCCCCTCCCGAATGATGAATGAATGTTGCTCATTATTTTACTTATATGTCTCTTTGTCATTGTTTGTATTCCCCCTCCTGATTTTATGTGAGCCGCTCTGAGTCCCCTCAGGGAAAAGGGCGGCCTATAAATGTTAATAAAATTCTAAATTCTAAATTCTATTCAAAGAAGTTTAATAACTTAGGATTTTTTGTGGTGTTTCCAGAATCTAGCCGCTTACTGTAGTCTTCTATTATAAAACTTTAATTCAATGGGCGAGAAAGATGGCTGCCGGGTTTGCCGCTCGGCTTCTGCACTGACAAAAATTTTGCAAAGAGGAGGATTTGGCATTCTGGAATTGACCCAAGACGAGGCGAGTTTGCCGGAACATCTAGCGGTCCTGGGGCTGGCAGCAGCAGCAGAGAATTCGATCCCTCCGAGCTGCTAGCTTGGAAAGATGCCGAGCTCTAGAAAGCGCCGAGAGACATCGTCATCACGGGCCGCCGAAGCTGCTGGCCGCAGACACCGCCCGTCTCTTTCTATCTAGGCCGCCTAACATCGCGGCCCGAACGAAACGAAATAAACGTTGGGAAGCGTTGCGGACGGCGGAGATTGAATCAAATAAAAAGAGAGCTGGTGAGAGGGGGAGTTTGGGAAGCGTTGCGGACGCCGAGGGACGCTGTTTGTTGCTGGCCGCCGACATTGCCGGCCGCGGATGCCATCTGACGCCGCCTAACAACGCGGCTTGAACCGAAGAAACCTGTGGAGACTGCGGAGATTAAAAGAGAGCAAAGGGAGAGCTGGTGAGGGGGAAATTGGCCCCTGGGACCGACTGAGGGAGTGGGGGAGTGTCCTGTGATTTGGAGCTGGCAGCGGATCGGTAAACCTCAATTCTCCGAGCTGCCAGCCTCGATGGACGCCAACATTGTTGGCTATTGACACTGACCACCTTTGAACTTATTTCTCTGACGCGTTGGCCCCTTAAGAACGCTGGGCCCGATCATTGAATGGAGCGTCCCCCCCTCCCCTTCCATCGGAGACAAGCTTCCTTTCCTCCCTCTTTTGACTCTTTTGATCCTTGGAAATGACATCAAGAGAAGCTGTTGAAATGAACGTACCCATTAGACTTCTTTCTATCATGGTTAACTCCCCGGTTCTCATTATTGCAGTTGACTCTCGAACTCACTCTACCCCCCAGCCCCTCCCCTCCTTGGACTATACTGAACTTCTCAGAAGAGCCCCCCTCAAGGTGGGCCCTCCCTTAGGAGAGGGCGGAAGACACCTTTGGACTACCATAAGCTTAGTACAGTTTCTGTGAGCCTGCGCAATTTTTAATTTTTTTACTTTTAATATGGTATGCTGAGTGCATGGGATTGCCTGGGATGACATGAATGATCTCACTTTTATTACTATCATTGCTGTAATTTTGTGTTTTAATTATTCTGTGAGGACTGTTTGAGTGAGAGCTTGGGTATGACTGATTCGGAGGACCTGCCGGGGTATGCGGGGGTCACCGGGGTGGTTGGGGGGACTACAACCATGGGAGAGGGACGGAGCATTGCGGTCATAACAGGGAGAGGCAGATATGGCGGGGACTTTAGGGCTGGCCATTATCAGGGAAGGAGGGCTCGCTACATCACAGAGATCCCTCCTTCCGGCCCTATGAGTCCCACTCCAAGGTCAGATGGCGCGAGTAATCGGGACCCTGGTCTCAGGCTGCTGTCGCTAAATGCCAGGTCTGTTGTTCACAAGGCTCCCCTCGTCCGGGACTTAATTTTAGACGAGAGGGCAGACCTGGCATGTATTACTGAGACATGGCTGGGCACGGAGGGAGGAGTCCCCCTCGTAGAAATGTGCCCAGACGGATTTCAGGTGCTTCATCAGCCGAGAGCCCAGGGAAGGGGTGGCGGTGTGGCTATTGTTGTCCGGGAGTCTTTAGCACCTCGTAGGATCCCTGCTCCGGAGCTTGTCGGGTGTGAGTCCCTACTGGTGAAGCTGGACCTCAAGGGTCAAGTGGGTCTGCTGCTAACGTACCTGCCTCCCAACTGCGTTGCAGCAGCCCTCCCCTCGCTCCTCGAGTCGGTAGCCGAGCTAGCAATTGAGTTCCCTAGGCTTATGGTTCTGGGGGACTTCAATTTGCCTTCGCTCAGCGAACACTCTGATGGAGCGCAGGAGTTCATGGCCTCCATGACAGCCATGGGCTTGACCCAAGTAATTCGAGGCCCAACCCACTCAGCGGGTCACACACTCGACCTCGTATTCCTCTCGGAGCAGTGGATTTGTGATCTTGGTCTGAGGGGTAACGAGATCATACCCCTGTCGTGGTCAGACCACTGCCTACTGAGGCTAGACTTCCGGAGGCCAAACCCCCACCGTGGGGAGGAGGAACCGACCAGGTGGTTCCGCCCCAGGCGACTCATGGACCCTTTAAGGTTCCAGACGGAGCTTGGGGTTATTCCTGATACTCTCGCCCACAGTTCGGCGGAGACCCTTGTTGCTGCCTGGCACTTGGCAGCATCAGAGTCTCTTGACCGGATTGCGCCACTACGGCCCCTCCGGGTCGGCAGATCCCGGAGACCCCCTTGGTTTACCGAGGAACTCCGGGAGATGAAGCGCCGGAGGAGACGCCTAGAGCACCTGTGGAGGTCCGATAGGTCCGAATCGAACCGAGCACTTCTGACAGCATGCACCAAGGAATACATCAGGGCATTAAGGACAACAAAAAAAACACACATTGCCACCTTGGTTGCGTCCGCCGAGTCCCGCCCAGCCGCCCTGTTTAGGATAACCCGTTCCCTCCTAAATAGGAGGGAGGCGGGGGACCCCTTACAGGGTAAGGCTGAGGAGTATGTCCAGTTCTTGGCGGACAAAGTTGCTCGGTTTCGGTCGGACCTGGACTCCACTCCCGCAGATCCAGCCGAGACACAGGGGAATAGCTTGGCAGACCATCTCTGGGTTGAGTTTCAGGATGTTGCCTCCAGGGATGTGGACAAGGCTATGCGAGCTGTGAGCGCCTCCACCTGTATACTGGACCAGTGTCCCTCCTGGCTGGTTGCCAACAGCAGTGAGGTGACACGAGGCTGGATCCACGCGGTTATTACCGCTTCCCTTCGGGAGGGGCACTTCCCCGCCGCACTTAAAGCGGCGGTGGTGAGACCCCTCCTGAAGAAACCATCCTTGGATCCAGCCGTTCTTAATAACTATCGTCCAGTCTCCAACCTTCCCTTCGTTGGGAAGGTTGTTGAGAAGGTGGTGGCCTTCCAGCTTCAGCGTACCTTGGAGGAAGCTAACTATCTTGACCCCTTCCAGTCCGGCTTCAGGCCCGGTTACAGCACAGAAACCACTTTGGTCGCATTGACCGATGATTTCTGGAGAGCCAGAGATGGAGGCCATGCGTCCATCCTGGTTCTCCTTGACCTCTCAGCGGCTTTCGATACCATCGACCATGGTATCCTTCTGCGACGACTGCGGGAGGTGGGAGTGGGAGGCACTGTTCTGCGGTGGTTCTCCTCCTACCTCTCGGACAGGTCGCAGTCGGTGTTGGTGGGGGGGCAGAGATCATCCCCGAGGCCCCTAACTTATGGGGTGCCGCAGGGTTCGGTCTTATCCCCCCTACTATTCAACATATACATGAAACCGCTGGGCGAGATCATTCGGAGGCACGGGATAAAATACCATCAATACGCGGACGATACACAGCTGTATCTGTCCGCCCCGTGTCAACTCAATGAAGCGGTGGACGTGATGAACCGGGGTCTTGAGGCCGTTAAGGACTGGATGAGAGCTAACAAACTGGTACTCAACCCAGACAAGACCGAGTGGCTGTTGTGTTTCCCTCCCAAAAATTTGGCCAACGTTCCATCAATCAGGCTGGGGGGGTCAAATTTTATACCCCTCAGACAGGGTCCGCAACTTGGGAGTCCTCCTGGACCCACAGCTGACTTTTGACCACCATTTGTCAGCTGTGACCAGGGGGGCATTTGCCCAGGTTCGCCTGGTACGCCAATTGCGGCCCTACCTGAACCGGGAGGCTCTCACAACAGTCACTCGAGCCCTTGTGATCTCTAGGCTGGAATACTGCAATGTGCTCTACATGGGGCTGCCCTTGAAGAGCATCCGGCGACTTCAGCTAGTCCAGAATGCAGCCGCGCGAGTGATTGTGGGCGCACCGCGGTTCGCCCACATAACACCGATCCTCCGTGAGCTGCGCTGCCTACCTGTTGATCTCCGGGTGCGCTTCAAGGTGCTACTCACCATTCATAAAGCCCTTCATGGTAGTGGATCTGACTATTTGAGAGACCGCCTTCTGCCAATTACCTCCCTTTGTCCCATCAGATCGCATAGAGTAGGCCTCCTTCGAATTCCATCCGCCAGTCAGTGCTGACTGGCGACTACGCGGAGGAGAGCCTTCTCGGTTGCAGCTCCGATGCTTTGGAACGATCTCCCCGTGGAGATTCGCACCCTCACCACCGTCCAGACCTTCCGCACAGCCCTCAAGATCTGGCTATCCCGTCAGGCCTGGGGATAAGATCCTAATCTCGCCCCGCCCGAATGTCGAATGAATGTTGTGTTTTTATTGGTTATTTTCCTTTATTCACATTTCTTTTGTGTCCTGTCTTACACTCCCCTCCTATGAAATGTAAGCCGCCCTGAGTCCCCTTAGGGAAAAGGGCGGCCTATAAATGTCAATAAAATGACTAAAAAATGACTAAATGACTGGACTTGTCCGCTTGAATTGCCGGCGGCCTGATTGACATTGACATATTTGCTCTTCGGCGGACTTCGTGCGAGACTGAATAGAGGAAGGAAGTCCAGCCAGAGGAGGCGTGGCTTAGAAATTTACATACTCAGTCTCAAGGCTAGAGGGCTTAGTTAACCCATGATTGGATTCCCTTCGCAGCACCCATAGAAGGACCGTTCAGGTAAGACAACGGTCATTTTCAGGTGTACATTGATCTCACCCATTTAATAACCGTGAGTGAGAAAACAGTCTCAGACATTTGTCTGCAAGCAGACAACCAAGCTCAGAGAGCAGCAAGGATTCCATAATCATCTCTGTTGCGTGCGTGTGTATGTATGTGTGTGTTAGTTGCTTTCAGGTAATTAGCCGCCTATATGTGCATGGTCTTATTATTTTCAGCTGATTGGTGAAGAGGAAATAAAAAACATGCCAGACACTTATTGTGTGAAAGTGAGTGGTTTCATATGGAAATCATATTGATGGCTGATTAGCATCATAGCTTGATTCTCACAGTAATAATACCCTTTCTCTGCTGAGCTTTACTCATCTGATCCCTTCCATATAAGTGGGGACCACAGTAATTCTCACTATGATAGATATTGACAGGTTTTAATTGTTTCAGAGGTGTTATTCAGTGGTAAGTTGCTTCTGCTTTCTGGAAAATCGAATCCCTACTTTTATTGCTATTTGATGTGGATACTCATGGAAATTGCCACTGGGGATGTGGACCCTCTTCATGTTATGGTGGCTTAATGACAAATGTGCTGCATCTTAACGCATGATGTGGTCAACTAATAGAAGAAGCTGATGTCCAGGTAAGCAAAAGAATACCTTGATCCTTAGTCTAACTGAAGTAGTCAAAGTGACTCTCAAGATTGCTTTCTCCCTAATTAATCCTAAAAATCAGGAAATTTTTTGGGAAGAGATAGATAGGATTGCATTTGTGTTATATGCCATATATTTAAATGAACACAGCTTCCCCACTTTAAGCATACATCCCCTCTTCTCTTCTTAGCATAGGTGACCCAAAAGAATGGTGGAAATGGAACAAGAAAAGAGTAGATTCACTGGGGAAGAGTAGGAGAAGCTGGCCACAAAACTGAAATAAGATGTGGGTAAGGAGCTGTGGTGGGATTCAATTTTTTTTTACTGCCGGTTCTGTGGGCATGGCTTTGGGCGTGACAGGGAAAGGAATACCGCAAAATCCCCATTCCCTCCCCACTCTCAAAAATTCCGCTACTGGTTCTCCAGAACCTGTCAGAACTATTGAATACCACCTCTGGGAAGGAGGTGTAACTGGGCAGGAAATTAAAGAAAAGTTGGAGTAGACTTGCTTAGAAGTTACAGAGAATACTAAACTCGCTATGAGAACAGCCTTTTTCTGCAAGCATTGCTTTTGTTGCCTGTGTCCTGCAGGTTCTATTACTACAAACTACAAGAACTCATGTTCACAGCTGATTTGGAGAGGTCTTATTTCCACTTATCAGGTTTCCACTAATGCAAGGGGCTTTTTAAATTCAAGCTGATATTGTTTAAAAGGGAAAAAGTAGAAGGAATTTGCAGGTGTTTTCTTGGGGTTTTTTTTTTTTTAGCAAGGAAAAATAGTATAGGGATGTCAAACTCAAGGCTGCAGGCTGGATCTGTGCAGCAGCAATGTATGAAAGTTTGGGTTTTTTTAAATTCAGCTTCCCTTTCTAGGAAGATCTTTATCTCTCTCGTTCTCTCTTTTTTAATCAAAGCCCCATCAGAAGAAATACTGTCATACAGGTTGATAGATACAGTGCTACAGTGCCATAGAAATCCAAGGAACTTTGCCCTTGTAAATAGATTCAAACTGGACAAGAAATATTTTCCTCTGGTCCTGAGTCAGCCAGTGTTGGCTAAAAGCCCAAGGTATGTTGTATTGTGTACATTGGTTCCTATGGAGATGTGGAGAAGACCTTCAGCCAACAGTACTGGCTTTTCTCGGAAGGGAAAGATCCATCAATTCTTAAGGTAAAGTAGTTGATCTACCTGTGATTATTTATTTGTTCGAACGTGTGAATGGATACAGAGGATACTGAGGGGTCGGGATGTGTGTATTGTGTGTGCTGTGTTTCAGAAACTGCGGAGTTGGTATTCTCTTAGACTAAAAAGAACAAAACACGTCATAGTACTGAATCCCAAGACTGATACACAAAAGCTTAATTTGTAGTATAAGGTTAATAGGATTCAAATTCATTTCAGAGTGCAATTATTTCCCTTATAATGAAAACATTCAAAATTAGCCTATCAAAAAGAAAGAGTGAAAACAAGATCGAAACTTGGAATGTTAGAGGAGGAAAATCTCCCCTTTTTGCTTTTCCAGTGAATATTATTGAGCTTTAATCCCTTTTCTTTCTATCCTGTCTTTCTTATATTGAGGTGTCACAACCCCCCCAATCACAAAATCCACAATGGAGTTTTTGAAAAGAAAAAGTGTATGTTTTAATAAGAAACTAATAACTTTGTATTTGATTTCCCCCCTTCCACACACACATATTGGTAGTAGTCACTGATATATTTCCTGCATTTTAACCCCACGTTTTAAACAATTGTTCCTCCAAAGAGTTTGTGCAAGAATGAAAAAAGTGTCCATGTACAGAGTCTAGAACAAGTGATCGAAAGCTCTTCAGCTCATTGACCCCTTCCTGATGTTTCATACTGTTAATAGCTTCAGAGAAAAGAACTTTAATAATTCTAAAGTAAATGTAAAGATAGAAAAGGTGAACAGGGATTTCTTCAGATGTATAGTATGTAGAGCTCACCCAATAGCATCAGGTAGTACCAATTTTTGATCCAGTTACTAATACTGAGGATAAATTAAAATACCATCGTAGTTTTTTCATGTGGCCAAATTATCATGATGCAAATTAATTGATGTTAATATCTCACTCAACATGGATTGATGGATATCCAAGTAATATTTGAAAAAAAACCAAAGGATGTAGCGAAGGGTAATCATACAATATGAAAAGTATTTATTCATTCTGATAAAGTTACTAACTTCTAGAGATTACCCATGAGATAGCATTCCCAGTTCAGAATTCATACTTCAACCCCTTCTGCACATTATAGCTCCCCCCAGAACTTGCACAAACAATGCCCTTTTTGATAGGGGGACGATGCGTGTTGTAGGCCCAGCGTATATGTCAGATTACAGAAGGCCAATATGTATTTATTTATTTTATTTTTATCCAGCCTTTACTATTTTTACAAATAACTCAAGACAATGAACATATTCAATACACCTTCTCCTTCCTATTTTCCCCACAACAACCCTGTGATGTGATTTGGGCTTAGAGAGCGTGATGGCCCAAAGCCACCAAGCTGGACTGCACAAAAATCAATCCAAGTTTTATAGTTCTCTCTCTGTGTGGTTTTAAGTCAGTTTTGACTGTTAGTAGACTGCTTGGACTAGTCCCTGTGTTTGTAACTGGTTTACTATTGCCTTCATCCTAGGGCTGAGAGAGTGACTCAGATTCTGGTGAATCTGGTTCAGATTCACAGAACAGGCATTGTATCTAAGGCAGGATTAATATTCCTGATTTCCAGGTTTTTTATCCTGCTGCCAATTACAATAAACTGCCTCTATTTTACAGTATTGCCCTATTTTAATCAAACACCATATTTTGTTTCCACCACTATTAATAATACATAACATTAATAGCATAAATATGAAATCCTATGTTTCTTGTTTTATAATAGGATATATATTTCAAAAAATTGACACGGGATCCAGAATAATTTGAAGAAACTAAAGACACACTCCAAATGTTCAGCTTGTTTTTAGAGGTTTTGTGATTAGGATATAGATTTTAGTTGAATTTAGAACTCAGTATTTATTCTTGAGCTTGAAAGTTACACCATTATTCCATTTCTAGCCACTAATAGGAATCTAATTGATGTGTACAACAGAATTAACAGCAGATGAAAGTGACTATTACCTGAATAATTATAGTTCATACAATATATACACCTCGTGCTGACATTTGAAAAGCTTAGGACACCCTATAAGTGACAGACAGAGTCCGCATCAAATAATGGAAATCCTGCATACACGGTTCAGTTCTTGGACACCAATTGAAAACAAATCACTTAACAATCAGGTGAGTTAATATTAAATTAACACTGAACGCTTAAACTGCTACACTTTTGCTTTACAATTTAATATTTCCAAAACTTTCATAGCTCGCTTGTCCATTAACTGCAGGATGGTTTTGTTTAAATGTTTCCAGAAAAAAAGTACTCTATATGCCAGTTTGTTGTAGCAGAAATGTGCATACCATGAAATTGTGGTAGCTAGTTCTGTCTATAATTGAAGACTATCATAGTAAGACTTCATAAAACTTTTGAATTCTGCTTCTCACCTTCTGATTTCAACCAAGAGAATACTTTCGTTATTTTAGCACTTGCTAACCTAGGGGTTTTGTTGCCTGCAGTAAAAACATGCCGTTGTAGACAAATATTATTTTGATGTACATTTCACCTGTGGTTTCTATATTCTTACGTAAATCAGGAATAAATACAGTTACCTAATACAACTGTTGTTCTTTCTTTCTTTCTTTTTTTGGCCCCTAGCATAAAAAAATAATATGTTAAATCAATCTGATATCCAAAATGTTTCTCTCACCACAAACAAATTAATGCAACATTGTTTTTTAAAAATACTAACAAAAAAGAAAAAAGGGAATAAAACACAAAATACATTACAAAACTAAAGTGATACTTAAAAATCAGTGAAAAGTATATTAGATGCATAAATATATAAAGGCGCATAATTTTTGTATTATGTTATAGTGGAGGGATCCCTCCCAGAGAGAGGTGTTAACTATCGTCTGGATCCAGCCACGTGTCACCTCCCTGCTAGTCGAGACCAGCCAGGAGGGGCACGGGTCCAATATACAGGTGGAGGCACTCACCGCTCCCATGGCCTCGTCCACTTCCTCAGGAGTGACAAGTTGAAACTCGCTCCATAAAATTCGCTCAAGACCTTCCCCCGGTACCTCGGCTGGTACCAAGCAATTGGAATCTAGATTTGTCCGAATCCGAGCGACTTTATCCGTTAAAAACTGAACAAATTCCTCAGCCCTACCTTGTAAAGGGTCGTCCGCATCCCTCCCTTTCAAGAGGGAGCAGGCTATTCTAAACAAGGCGGCTGGGCGCGATTCAGCAGATGCAATAAGAGTGGCAAAATGCGCAGATTTCACCGCCCGTATTGCCACGAGATAGGTCCCGATAAAGGCTCTCATCAGTGCTCTGTCTGACTCGGAGTTACTGGCCCTCTAGCCGTCTCTTTTGGCGCTTCATCTCCCGGAGTTCCTCAGTAAACCAAGGAGCTCTCCTGGATGCACTACCTTGGAGAGACCGTAAAGGCACAATCCGGTTTAGAGCCCCCGCCGCCGCTATATTCCAAGCAGCGACTAAAGACTCTACCGGATTGTGGACAAGAGTGTCAGGTATTTCTCCAAGCACCGTCTGAAATCCCATAGGGTCCATCAGGCGCCTGGGGTGGAACCACCTAATCGGTTCCTCCTCCCTACAGTGGGGGATTGGTCTCCGAAAGTCAAGCCTCAGTAGGAAGTGATCAGACCATGACAAGGGCAAGATCTTAATGCCCCTCAAATCTAGATCACGTCTCCACTGCTCCGAGAGGAATATGAGGTCGAGTGTGTGCCCCGCTGAGTGAATCGGACCCTGGATTACTTGGGTCAAGTCCATGGCTGTCATGGAAGCCATGAACTCCTGCGCCCCATCAGAGTGTCCACCGAGCGAAGGCAGGTTGAAGTCCCGCAGGACTATAAGCCTGGGGAACTCTACCGCCAGCTCAGCTACTGACTCGAGGAGCAAGGGGAGGGCTGTTGCAACGCTGTTGGGAGGAAGGTACGTTAGCAACAGGCCCACTTGACCCTCAAGGTCCAACTTCACCAACAAGGACTCACACCTGACAAGCTCCAGAACAGGGATCCTACGAGGGACTAATGACCCTCGGATGATGATAGCCACTCCCCCACCCCTTTTCTGGGGTCGTGGCTGATGAAGCACCTGAAACCCTTCTGGGCACATTTCAGTGAGGAGGACTCCTCCCTCCGGGCCCAGCCAGGTTTCAGTAATACATGCCAGATCTGCCCTCTCGTCTAATACTAGGTCCCGGATAAGGGGAGCCTTGTGAACCACAGACCTGACATTTAGCAACAACAGCCTGAGACCAGGGCCCTGACCACTCTCGCCATCTGGCCCTGGAGTGGAACTAACAGGGCCGGAAGGAGGGATCGCTGCGATGTAGCGGACCCTCCTTCCCCGATAATGGCTAGCCCTATAGTTCCTGCCGTACCTGCCCCTTCCCATCATGACCGTAATGTTCCGGCCCACTCCCGCACCCGTAGACCCCGTTCCCCCCCCCGTAGCCTCCGCTCTCTCCGGCAGGCCATTAATCTCAGTCATTCTAGGATGGGAGATAGGCCTGGGCCCCCTACCACTTCTGCAATGGCACTCAGTGGAGGAGGTACCCGGCTGTTCTCCCAGTCCCCTCATACATACACAGTCACTCACTCATACATTCCCCACAAAGTTAGTTAAAAATTACAAAATAGCAATAGCAATAATAGCAATAGCAGTAGACTTATATACCGCTTCATAGGCCTTTCAGGCCTCTCTAAGCGGTTTACAGAGAGTCAGCATATTGCCCCCAACAATCTGGGTCCTCATTTTACCCACCTCGGAAGGATGGAAGGCTGAGTCAACCCTGAGCCGGTGAGATTTGAACCGCTGACCTGCTGATCTAGCAGTAGCCTGCAGTGCTGCATTTAACCACTGCGCCACCTTGGCTCTACAATACAATGACAATAATAATAAAAGTGGGTACAAACCTCAAGCATACATCACATATATACCACATACATATCCCATACAAAGAAAAATAAAAAAATTGCACAGATGTTAAAAAATACAAAGTGCATATAAAGTTTGTGGCAGAATCACAAAAGTCCGGTCTGCCAAAGATGTGGAAAAAGGCAAAGTCTGAGTGGCTAAGTGGTGTCCCTGGGGCGGCAAGAGGTAATGCTGGTCAAACAGATGGAATTAGTTCGTAAGTCTAGAAGCCCAGGGGCTGCGGCTGCAGGAAGGGTGGGTAAGTGCCAGTTAAAAAGGCGATGAGGACGACAAACCAGTGAGAGGAAGGTAAAGAAGGCACCAGTCAGGGCCAGCAATGGTGGCCACTGGAGGGAGTCTAGACCCCAGGCGCGCTGCCTCTCCAGAATAATGGCGCTAGGAATGAGATGGTCCAGAAAATGGTGCTGTCTGATGCAGCACTCCTGAGGCAATAGCAGCAGCAGATGACACTGGCCTCAACAGAAGGCCAATAGTCTATAATGGCTGGGGTAGTTGCAGATGGGAGGGGGGGAGGACATAAGTACCAGTTTGAAATAGGAGGCAAGTTCGTAGCCTCATCCCCCCCGCTTCTCGTTGTTTGTCCAAAAGAGGGCCAGTCGAAGGAGAGCAGCGTGCAAGCCCCGCAGCGGCAACAACCCAGGAAAGCAAGAAGAAAAAAGGGGGGGAAGGCTTGGAAGAACTGTGGCGATGGCAAGGCCCAGCCTCCCACTCCCGACCCACATAGTTACAGCGCTTCACCACCCTCTCCTCGGAGCAGGGCAAAGCGCAGACCACCACTCCACAATGTCCAGCCCAAGTCCAAATCCAACAAGTCCAGCAGACCCAGTATAGATTAAAAGAGAAACCTCTCTCCAGCGCAGCTAAAGGGTGCCCACTGACCAAGCGCCGCCGCCGCCGCCGCCAGCCAGCCAGGGAATATAAAAGACATGAGAGCACTGTCCAGGGGCCGCCCAAATGCGACCCCCCAGGCACTCGCTGCCCCAACGCCGCCGCCGTGCGCAAAATGGCGCTGCCACCGCCGTCAGTCAGCCGAGGCACGGAAACACCATCCAGGGGCCGCCCGGGAGCGCCCCCCTCCAGATGACCGTCTGCCTGGCTCATCTGATGGCCGGTCTCTCGCAAGGGCTCCTCTTTTTCGCAAACCGAAGGCTCCATCCTAAGCATTTGAGTGTTTTCCGCTCCTCGCAGACCCGAGCGTTCGGCTCGGGCAGCCATCTTATAATTAGATTATAAAGTGACCCTAAAGTGAAAAATTAGCAGTATTGTATGTGGTATGGTCTAATATTGTATGTTATTGAACTGTATTTTTTATTTTAAAAAATCATGTGGCTTTGTTTAGCTTTATCAGGAAAGAATCAGACTTGTAAGCCACTGGTTTGACTTGTGGACAGACAAACAACGCAAGCAATTTCTCTTCTTGATATTGAACCAGTGCAATAAGTCACAGCTGAAGTAAGTGAGCCACTTGCTTTAGTTTAGTACTATGCTTTGTGAAAATAAAAAGTAGATTATGCAAGGGCACCTTCTATAATATAAATTATTTACTGCACCATTGTTTGCCTTTTCTGGAGCCCAATCCTATAATTAGCTGGAACTCATTGAGATCTCCCAAACAGAGATCTAGAAGTACTAATTCTTATAAAACGTGGATGTACAAATTTGATGGACCAAAAGGCGTATTTCCAACCTTTGGGATCTAGATTTCAAAAAAACCTATTGGTGCTAAGGCAGAAAATTATTTTAAATTAATTTAACACTGTAAATATGGTTATTTCCTTGGCATTAAATAATTTCCCCTGTTCAGTTAACAGTTGTAATTTAGCTACAACTTTTGGTGGGTCTTTGGGCTAGTTGTCCATATATGTTAGCAACTGTCCATATGTGTTATAAAATACATACATGAAAGCCAGTGACACGAATACCTTACTTCTGTATTGATGACAAGCTAAGTCTTATTCCATAAAGTATGGAGCAAAAGAGTTAAGGAGTAAAATACATTTTGTCCCATGTACAGCCTTATTTTCCAAGAAATCAGGGGAAGGTGGGACAGAATGGGAAAAGTACATGAGATAGAGATCTGCCTCTGGTATCTAAGATCTTGGACTCATGATATCTAATGTTAAGGTTGGCCTCTTCTAAATTTGAACCTGTCCACTAGCTTCCTATGAAACTGGAGATTATAATCATGTCTCAATTCACAGACACTAACAAAAATATTGATGTCGCCTGCCTTAGGAGGTGCTGTCACATGAAAATGAAAGTATAGAATAATAGCATAGAATAACAGAGTTGGAAGGGACCTTGGAGGTCTTCTAGTCTAACCCCCTGCTTAGGCAGAAAACCCTATACCATTTCAGACAAATGGTTATCCAACATCTTCTTAAAAACTTCCAGTGTTGGAGCATTCACAACTTCTGGAAGCAAGTTGTTCCACTGATTAATTCAAAAATTTCTGCAACAGGTTCTCTGCCTGGTTGTTGGATGGGTGTGGCTATGGTGGATGTGGCCTAGTGAGCTGCCTGCACTATGGTGGGGGCGTGTTTTTGCCTTCCCCAGGCTACGGAGGCTTTTCTTGAGCCTCTGGGAAGGCGAAAATTGCTTCCCCTAGGCTCCGGGCCCATTTCCAGCCTTCTGGAACTTCTGGGAGGTTTATTTTCTCCCCTCCCAGAGCCTCCACACGGGCCCTACACTTACTTCGCATCCAAAATGGGCCACATGGAGTCTCCTGGGAGGGGAGGAGTAAGAGGGGAGGGGTATGGCATGGCGGGAGGGAAGGGGCTGCCAGGGGTGGGATTTGGAGGTTCTCTGAACTGGCCATAATGTTAGCTACAGGTTCTCCCAAACCCGGGCAAACCCATAGCAGCCCACACCTAGATTAATTGCCAGGAAATTTCTCCTTAGTTCTAAGTTTCTTCTCTCCTTGATTAATTTTCTTCTCAAGTGAACTTGAGAAGTTGAATATATGGGGAGAAAGCACAGAGGGGGAGAATCATGGCTTACTCATTAAATGTTTAGAACCTCAAACATGATGTTGCTTTCTATTTAACACAAGCCATGGTTCACTTTTACAGTCCTCTTCTCCTGGCAATAAATGTAAGTATTTTCCTAGTTCCGATGATTTATTTCATTTTGTGTTTTCCTTCCTTGTTTCATAGGTGTGTTGAAAAATGGCTTGTAGAAAATATCCCACTGACTCATGTTGATTTCACCACTCTGCTGCCGCGTTTCATATCTCTCTATATATTCTCCTTTCTCAGTCCAAGGGAACTTTGTGCTGCAGCCCAAATCAATTGGCACTGGAAATTTTTAACTGAACAGGTAGTATCAAACTATGCCTTGTTCTCAGGTGAGCCAATGCTACATGCTAGAGTTGTAGAACTATGGTCCTCTAAGTGAAGTTCAACTCCCAACTATTCCAGATTATGTGACCCATGGTGAGATACTAGGAACTGTATGTCAGCAACATTAAAAAATCATAGGTTATCACCCCTCCTTTGTTCTTTGAATAAGTCCCACCAAGTTCAAAATTGAGAGTGAGGATTACAGAGTCACTTTGTAGTCATCCCAATTAAACACCAAGTTCTTATGGTTATTGATTTGAAATGGCATGAATGTTTGTAACATTCCCTAGTGATGTTTCCCATTTGTGTTACCTGTCTCTTAATTATGGCAATTTCTTTTCCAATCTTGAGCCCTTAGATGAAGTAGGTATCTTTCTTATTCCATATGGAAGGAAAATAGTCCTGTTATCAATTATTAAAATTCATTGGCTTTATTCAAATTTAAAATGGGAAACTACCAATTGTAGGAGAAGGAGTGGCAGAATCTGGGGGCAGAGTCGAAAAAGGAATCAGCTTGGATTCTACGTAGTCACAAATGGACTGATCCAACCCTTATCTACCACTAAAATAGTGCTAACTGTTAATTAAGTAGATTGCTGTCTAGAGGCATGAATAAATAAATTGATTTAATTAAAACTTCATATCCATGCCCAATAATCAATACAATAATTAGCAATAATTAATTTTACATTCAGGTGGCATCTATCAGATCCATTCACCAATTAACAATACAATTAACATACATATGGAATTTAAATATAACCTTGCTTCTATGTCTATTTATTTTTGTACTATTTATCAATTTTACTTATTGTTTTTCTATATCTCTTCTATTTCCACATATTATTAGGGTATGATCATAATAATTATTCAAATCAACCAGTCCAATTAAAATTAAACCAAATGATGAGGCTCCTAAGTTAAAATCCAAGGAATTACCTTTAATTCTCTTTTAAATAAAACAGATTGCATGTACCGGTACATTCCAGATCAAGGAAAAGGGAGAAGCTGGTATTTGTTTACATCATCCTCATAGATCTCTTACTTAGCTGATGTTAACAACAATTAAATCATACTTTACTTGATTTGATAAGTTTTCGTAATAACTTCTCTTTGAAAGTAAATGTTTTCACTTCTTTAAGGACTGTCTGTGGATGCCAAAATGCCTTAGGTTAGGATGGTTTCTTCCATATGTTCCTGAAAAGAATGAATATGGCGCTTGGAAGCGATACTATATTGCCTGTGCAACCAGCCTGGAATATTTAACTCCTAGGAGAATTGCATACCACAGCACCACTAGTGACCTCAAAACAAAAATTGAAGAGCAAGAGGAAAGATGGCAAGCAAAATGTCTTACGAAATTTATTCGAGGAGAACTGGCAGTATGCAAAAGTCAGTTTTGGTTCAGTTATTAGTAAGGGAGGATCCCATATTTTATCTATATAGCTGGGAATCATTAGGTACTTAAGAATATATGAGATGCATAGGAGTGCCTAGCAAGCCCCAAGGACTAAAATCTGAAATAAATAGCTTTTTAAATAATTGCATTAGACAGAAAAATGGAAAAAGTTTGGCTCAGTTTGACCTATTTTCACAAATGCAGCAAAGTGATTAGAATATTAGGGCATTGTCTTCTCTTTGAAGTATGTGTATGCCTTCTTAAATTAATGTAATTATTTTCCATGGGGCTTGAATGTAAAATACTCTAATGAATGATTCCTATGCGTCATATCAAATGATTGCATAAGTGGAATGCAGTTTATAGAATGAGTCATTCTCCTCTGTTCCTTGCTGCTCCTATGAATTTGATTCTCTGCTTGTGCCAGTTTGTTTTAGATACCAGTAGTTTCCCCCGTTAGCTTAATTTATTTTATTTTATTTTTTACATTTCTGAACTATCCATCTCCCTCAAAGAATGTAACTGCAGCATTTACACTTACCTTGTTTCTCCAAAAATTAAGACCAGGTCTTATATTAATATTTGCTCCGAAAGATTAATTAAGGCTTATTTTCAGGTGATGTCTTATTATTGGGGTAATACAGTACTAAATGCATATGTCTGGCTGACAGTGTTAACTGGGGATTATTTTGGGAATAGGGTTTATATTATGAACATCCTGAAAAATTGTGCTAGGGCTTTCCAGTTGGGTCTTCTTTTTCTGGAAAACATGGTAGTAATCTCTCTCTTTCTCTTTTAAACTAACCTAGACAGAAATTTTGTGGACCAAATCCTTTATTGCACCTCCTGTAATGGCATGTTCCCATTACAGTCATTGTGATAAAAAGAATAGGGGGACAAAATTGAACAACTCATGTCAATCTTCTATTATGACACCTGTGGTGAATGCTTTGCCCCTTTTAGTAGAAGAGTTTACATTTTTTGTTTGTTGCATGTGTTTGAAGATCCAAATGTGAGGCTAGTTATGGATTGCCTTTTGATTTATATATAAATTCTCTTCTGATTAGGAATCTTGCACAGCTTATTAAAATCTAGAACTGGCTGTAAATTAAAATAGATTTTTAAATTAATAGTATAACCTGACAGTGAAAAAGGGAGCATAAATAATCACCTTTTGTAGCTGACATGTAATATAATTGAATGGGATTTATTTTTCAGAGGAATTATTCAAAGCTCGTCCACCTTGGATAAGTGGAACCCGGAGCTCAGGATTTTACAAGTCTGGATTTCCACCAGATTTATCCCAATCTGTCTATGACAAGGCTAAATTATCAGCCAAATTATTAATGAAGGTATTATTTTCCCCTCCCCAAATGTTTAAATTGTTATGTCTGTGCATATAGAGCTTCACTTAAGACTTGTCTCCATCCCCAAAATAATTTTGAGTAACAGTGCTTAGAGCGATGATGGTAAACCTATGGCATGAGTGCCTGAAGTGGCACGTGGAGTCATGTTGCCTGGTGTTTCCCGTTTCTCTTCTGGCTTTCTGGCACGCATGCGCATGATAATCAGCTGGTCTTCATATTTGCGGTAGTGCTGGAAACTGAAAGAGCTGGTCTTCCCTTTTCTGGTGTGAGCATTCACGCTGGCCAGCTGATCGTTGCATATGCATGCATGCCAGTAGCCGGAAAACTAGCCGGGTGGTGCGCATGCCCACACTGGAAACTGGAAGTTCATTTTTTGGCACGCACATGCCCCCTTGGCTGCGCCTCTTCCAGGTTGCGGCTCCGACAAGCGTGCAAAGTGCACATGTGCTTGCTCCCTTTTCGGCAATCAGTGCCAAAAAGATTCACCATCACTGGCTTAGAGCTTAAGCATGTGTTAAGGAGAGCAGTGTAGGCATCTGAGTAAGTGAACTTTAGGGCCTGAGGATGTGCTAAACAAGCAACGTTGGCACTGGGGTCCCTATTGCCAATCTCTGGTATTGTTAATCTCATTGTTGTGCCTGTGTTTCCATCAGTCTCCTGACTGAATAACGATGGTAGGAAAACCATTCTCTTCAACTACCTCCTTTAAATGGCTATGTAGATGAGTGTTGCTCAACCTTGGCAATTTTAAAATGAGTAGACTTCAACTCTCAGCATTCCCATCCCAATGTTGAAAAACACTGACCTACACAAATAATCTTAAGAACTAGCAAA
Organism: Thamnophis sirtalis; assembly: GCF_051295495.1. Taxonomy (NCBI): domain Eukaryota; kingdom Metazoa; phylum Chordata; class Lepidosauria; order Squamata; family Natricidae; genus Thamnophis; species Thamnophis sirtalis. Next base: position 89,191,710 of record NW_028261386.1, on the reverse strand, counting down.
GATGGTGTAGGGTAGTGGCATCTTGTCTGGTACTCCCTAATGACTGCAGCTGACACTATCTTTGTTTGTATCAAATACAGCTAGTGTCTTTAGTGTCTTTTTTCCTTGTTAGAGAAATTTTGTATTCAGGATGCAGCATTTTCTGTATTTTGACAGTCCTTACTGAATTTTAGCAGGCACTGCTTAAGTTCTCAAGATGTGGTGTGATACTTTTCATTTTGGTCTTCTGGCAGATCTAGTTGGTTAAACAGCAGCAAATTGATTTTTCTGAAGCCGCTCAAGATTCAGTCTGAATCTTTGTAGCAGAAGACTAAAATGTTTAGCCAACAACAGAGGAATTAAATGTCAATGGTCTGGGGATTGGTATTAATCAAAAATATTGCCCTTTTCTTTTGTTCTGAGCAAATTAACATGCTCCCGACCTGTACATTCTCAGAGAACAATTCATTAAGAAGAAAATGCAGGAAGATCCATTGCAATTTAAATGTAAAATGGAATGTCAATAAGATAATGACAATGTATTATCTCTCCTCCTACCAATTGTATCCTTATAACAGCCTTTGGGATTAAGAGTTGTTAATGCCTCCAAATCACAGAACATATCTTGACTGTGAAGGCCTAGGCCAGTGACGGCAAACCTTTTAGACACCGAGTGCCCAAACTGCATGCGTGCATGCCCAAACAGAAAGGTGTGTGTGAACATGCTCAGACATGCACAAAATGTGCACGTGCATGCACAGACAGGCGTGCATGCGCAGCAGAGACCCGAAGATCAGCTGGCTGACAGGAGACGGGGTATCCCAAAACCGGCAGCGCAGCAACAGCTAACATCTTTTTCTTTTGTGAGCTTCTGCTTTGTTGTTTGCAGGGAAACAGAAGCTCACGAAAGAAACACTACAGAGAGCTGAGCTGGGGTGACAGCGTGCGTGTCAGCAGAGAGAGCTCTACGTGCCACCTCTTGCACGTGTGCCATAGGTTTGCCATCATGGGTCTAGGCCAAGGGACAAACTGTGCAGCAACTTCTTTTCTTTTCTTATGCAAGAAATAGATTCTAGGTGCTAGTTGTTCCTTTTCTTTATCTGCTGAAAAAATGAAAGGGAAATAATATACAAAGGAGAAACCTTCCTCGAAGACCTGAGTTGGGAGGCTATGCCTTTTTTCCTACTCTGCCTCTAGAAATGGTGTCATCTTTACTCCTCACCCTTCAGCAGGTAGTCTATACCTCCTGTAGGAATTTAACACTTAGATGTCTTGCCTTTACTACAGTAGTGTTTCCCAAGCTTAGCCATTTTCAGGGGATGGACATCAACTATCAGAATTCTTATCAATGGCCCTGCACGCTGTGCAATAATGGGAACTGAAGTCCACACACTTGCCCAAAATGGGCAAGTTTTGGAGGCACTGTTCTAGAGCAGGGGTGTCAAACTGGTGGCCTGCAGGCTGGATGCGTCACAGGTAGGCCACACCCACCCCAGCTCCATGAAGGAAAAAAAAATTGCAATATATCACGTGACAGCAATGTGACCCTGTGAGTTTGACATTCATGTTCCAGAGTATACACCTATCATCGTTAGAGTTGTGGTTCCTCTTAGACATGCCGTGTCATCTCTCTCTCTCTCTCCCCCCCCCCTCTCTCTAAATGCTTTTATTGAAAACGTTCTTTCCACAAATAATTTATTTTTCAAACACATTTATCAACAGAATAAATCTGCATCAGGGTTCAGACTAGAAGCTGAGAAGCCGTTCATATTATCGCCTGGGAAATCTCTACCAGAAAGGTAAATGCCTTTTCAAATTAAGGTCTCTTCTGCATATGGAATGAAGACAGTCAACAAAAGTTTCTATAAGGGTTGAGAGCTAGAGCGAGAAGGGAATCTTGTCCTATCCTGTTCACCATATGAATTAAGAAAAATTCCCCCTATCTTGGGGCAGAAGCAGAATTTCCTTGCAACATGGGGGTTTGACAATAGAGCTATATATGGGCTGTAGCAGTGTTTCCCAGCATCTGCTTGCCTGCTGTATTCCTTAAAAGCTGTAAACTTTGAAGATATCTGTCTGTCTATAGCTGTGTCCTCCCTGAAGGAAATGAGAGAAAACATGTTTCCTCTGTTTGTCCTCTCCCCTTCCCTCTGTTTCTTGTCTTTCCTTCCTCTGGCGGCATTCAATTTTTGTTTTGCAAATTATGTACAGTATACAATGTCCAGTCTGAGAGAGAAAATTGCTTGCATTGGGTACTAATTGATTAATTTCCTTATAATGGGGACATGGTAGAACCTCCCTTCACTGTGCCACAGCTAATCTAATTCTGCCATAAATAGCCAAGAAATACCTATCTCTGGGGTAGCTTTTGTCCGTGGGTGCTGCTATGGAGATTTATATGCAGCATGGCTGGCGGGGGAATTCTGTGAGCTGCAGTTCACACATCTTAAATTGCCAAGGTTGAGAAAATTAGTATATAGGTTGATTTAAAACATTTTCCTTAGAATTTCTGTTTCCAGTTGGTGACCAAGAGAAACTTTACTGTGGCAGGAAATAGCGTGGTATTCCTTTCTGAGCCCTGGCTGTTTTTGAGATTCAGCAAGGAAGGACTGATAACAGTGCACTGTGTAGTGTCTAGTCTCTTTCTGCCTGCTAGTGGAACAGAAAGGCTTGTTGGCTTTGCAGCAATTGCATTTTCCTCAGATCTGAAGCTTCCTGAACAAATACATTGCTTTCACACAATTTTGAAAGGATGGGGGGTGGGGGAGACACCATCAGGGGAAATCCTGTTTCAGGAGAGGAAATCTGCCAGTGTAATATTAGAGGGAGACTTCAATCTGGATGTAGCCCCATGATGACCTTTGGAAGCTGAGTGCACAACTTGTTTGTCTTATAATTTTTTTTAAAAAAGGCAGCCTCTGAAATATTAGGGGAGTGGCTTTGAAATCTAAGCTGGCAGACTTGCTGCTAACTTCCCACCTAAAGCATGAGAAATTCAGGAAGGAGCAGAGCCATAATGTGGCCAGAAAAATAATGAGATCATTCAGCCAGCATGATGACTTGACCATTTTAAAAAGTTAAGTGTGAAATAAGATTGATCAAAGGTGATTTATTGTTTACTTATCTATTCCATTTTTATTTCTGCCCACCTCAAACAAATGAAGTTTGGACTTACCACATTTCTGTTTTTTTAAGCAGAAATTGCAGGGAGACCCATATCTAGTTGCAATTTTAGGACAAGAGAAGATGTGTGTTGTCTGTCTGTCCGACCCTGCTTTACAAGCCTAGGGCTCTTGTTCTGTTGTGTGGAGAACTGCTACTATTGTTGTTGTTGTTGTTGTTGTTGTTGCTGCTGCTGCTGCTGCTGCTGCTGCTGCTGCATGCAGAACCTTTCCCAGAATGAATGAGGCCCAGTGATTGGTTCATCTGATGTAATATTATCCATACTGACTGGCAAATGGATCTCTAGAGTTTTGGGCGGGTATTTTTCTATCTCTGTCTGGCTGTACCATGGATTGATGTCCTCTGCCATTGAGTTACTAAGTCCATAAAGCTAGAGTTCGTAGAGGTTTGCCACAGTTGATTGTGCTCACCACAGAAGTTGCAAGAGAAAAGGGGGAGCACCATGGAAGCTTCAGGCTTAGCTTCTGTCCTCTTCCACTTGATGCTACTGGTTGGAGGAACTGATGTGACCTTTTCTAACAACCCGTTGGAGCACTGCCCCATATCAATCTATAGTTTACAACCCTCACCTTGTTTATTTTATTTAAAAGACTTATATTCTGGCCCATTTTCAAAATCCTGGGTGGTTCACAGTCGTTGTTGTTGTTGTTGGTTGTGAAGTCATGTCCGACCCATCGTGACCCCATGAACAATGTTCCTCCAGGCCTTCCTGTCCTCTACCATCCTCTGGAATCCATTTAAGCTGTCATCCTTCTTCTTCTTTTGCCCTCAATCTTTCCCAGCATTTGGTGGCCAAAGTATTTGAGTTTCCTCTTCAGGATCTGGCCTTCTAAAGAGCAGCGTTAATCTCCTCTAGGACTGACTGGTTTGATTGTCTTGCAGTCCAAGGGACTCGCAGGAGTCTTCTCCAGTGCCATAGTCCAAAGGCCTCAATTCTTTGCCACTCAGCCTTTCTTATGGTTCAACTTTCACAGCCATACATTGCAAGTGGGAAAACCATAGCCTTTACTATACGCATAGTATGCCCAATTAATATTTTTCTATCTAATTAAAACACATCAAAATATTCTCCCTCCTAAGCCACTCCACTGGATTGGGGTGGAGAGGAAAGGAAACTTCTAAGTGGAACTTTATTTGTGTGACATTTGATCATCATAATTATAAAACTTCATATGCAACTTCATATGTAACTTTTTATTTGTACAGAAGGAATATTACTGGTAGCAGTTCTTGCCCCAACTTGTCTCATAGATTTTGTCAGCCTGTTTCCCAAGGGTACCCCAATGGGATGCATTCACTCCATCCACACCTGGTCTTAATATCCTCCCACCTTCCTGCATATGAGGTAAAACTTTATGAAATCTGTCTTTCCTGCTTTCCTCCATGGGACTGAATGAGATGTCTTTTTTCCTTTTGTACATATAAGGAGGAGCGATGAACCAAATATATCAAAGCAATCAAACAACAGAAAATCTGCTAGGTCAAATAGGACAAAACGTAAGGACGCAAACAAAATGAAAATAGATTTCATATCTAATAACTTTTAATATACTGTATGAGCTTCAATTGGGGAGGAGTGAAAAACAGAAAGAAAGTTAGCTAGTTCTCTGTAGCCTTTCCCACCCTATATTTGTATTGCACTGAAGATTTTAAATGCTAGTTTTCCAAGCTGAATAAGTATGTTAAACTCTGTTGGCTGATTAACAGAGCCTTCTGACTCATTTTTGTGGTGGGCATTCTAATGCATATGCAATTATTGGAGAAAGGCATCTATAATATCCGTGGGGGCACAGTGGTTAGAATGCAGTACTGCAGCTAATTCTGCTGACTGCCAGCTACCAGCAGTTTGGTAGTTCAAGTCACACTGGCTCAAGGTTGACTCAACCTTCCCTTCTTCTGAGGGAAAATGAGGACCCAGGTTGTTGGGGGCAATATGCTGACTCTGTAAGTCACTTAGAGAGGGCTGGAAAGCACTGTGAAGTGATATATAAATCTAAGTTTTATTGCTAACTAGTGTCGAACTAATAAACTTTGAAAGATGCCATATAAAACAGGAAATAGCATTATGTTGTTTAAACTGTGCATATACATATAATGGTAGAGGTTTGTTTCCATTCTTCTACATTTATATGTGGTTTATTTTATTACAATACTGAATTAAAAAAACAGTTTAGGAGAGTAAATCACAGTTTACAATATATATTTTTTGTTGGCTAACTGCAACTGTGGCTTAGCATGAACAGGAATATATGCTCTGTGTGTGTGTGTGTGTGTGTATGTGTGTGTGTGTAAAATCATACTGTGAATTCTTTTGGTACCTTACCTAAGCATCAGAAGTGCAAGAAGCTTTGAAAAGGAGACATAAGCAAGCATAGAGTATTTTCTGGACAATAGTCTTGTTTTCTTTCTGGTTTGGCAACTAGAAAATTGTTAAACTGACTTAGTGGTGGTACAACATCAGCAACTGGAATGTTGGCAAGTCAGTCCTGTACAGAAAAACACCACTTTTGAAGTCATTGTCATGGTTATCAGTAGACTAGTGTTTCAACTGCTAGTGTTGGTTGTTATTTATATAAAGTCCTACATGGCATACCAACCTGTTATAGCTTGATGGAGTGAAATCTGCCCACCCAATTTGATCATGGGAGAGTCTACGTAGAAATCTTCATCCCTTTGAGAAGTAAAGGTTGGACATGGTGGCTCAACCTCTCAGCAGTAACTGATTATATAAACATATATCTCCATTTTGCTACATGTGACTCCCACCTCTTTGTGAGCAAGTGAAAGCAGTCTTATTCCATCAAGTCCCAACTGAATAGGGATACCACGATGAGTATTTTGACGACTTTTGTAGCAGTCCTATTGTATTGGTTGTTTTAACTAATCTACTGGGCATAGTGTGACCTAGAACTGCCATCAAAATCAACCAACCAACCAACCAACCAACCAACCAACCAACCAATAAATAAAAATACACCTATGCAGAGTATATGGCTCAGAATAATGGATAAATTAATATATAGGAAGGCAGAATATAGAAAAGGAAAATGAGAATAAGAGTACTTTAATAATGGAACCAATCTCAGCAGGTTGCATTTGAGGATTTCAATTATATTTTCAACCCTGCTTTTCTATGAATAATTCATTTTATGACTATCATGTTAACGTTTTCCTTTTGTTTTCATACAAATAAATCATATCCAATAACAAGTACAAATGTATTACAATGCAAGAACGTCTTTAGACTGTTAAATTTCATCCACTGTACTAAACACATTTGTTTTTAATTTGAAAACTATGTTCTTACTTGTTGTTTTCTTCCGATTTTATTTCAGATGGTTGTGGACAGTGTAAAGCTTGGCGTGGTTCTGGTAGTGTATGAACATACTGGGACCACACTGGAAAGCCTTATTCATTCAGTAGAAAGGGCCTTGGATGGCCAAATAGCAAAGAGTATTGGGATAATTAGTGATGGCGATTCCAGAGAGATTAACTTGCTTCAAGGTAAAATATAATAATAATAATAATAATAATAATAATAATAATAACAACAACAACAACAACAACAACAACAACAACAACAACATACTCAGCTGCTGTAAAAAAATCACGCAGACTGATTATAAATTGCGGCACAATTCAGTAGCACAAATGATCCATTGGAATTTGTGCAAAAATTATAATATTAAAACAGCAACAAACTGATGGGAACATCAGCCTGAAAAAGTCACCGAAAATCAGATGGTCAAGATCTTGTGGGATTTCCGTATACAAACTGATAAAATACTGGCACATAATACACCAGACATCACACTGGTTGAGAAAAATAAGGTCACAATCATAGACATCGCAATACCAGGTGATAGCAGGGTCGCCGAGAAGGAACATGAAAAAATCGCAAGATACCAGGACTTAAAAATCGAAATTCAACGACTATGGCACAAACCAGCAGTGATAATTCCAGTGGTAATTGGCACACTGGGTGCTATTCCAAAAGCACTGGAATTACATTTAAAACAGTTAAAAATTGACAAAATCACCATCAGTCAAATGCAAAAAGCCGCACTGCATGGATCTGCACGCATATTACGAAAATACATTACGACGTCCTAGGCCCCTGGGTGGGGCCCGACTAGTAACCAATGCCAAATCCGGCGAAACAACTGGCCGCTGTGATACAATTGTATAATAATAATAATAATAATAATAATAATAATAATAATAATAACAACAACAACAACAACTCCGCCATTGCCGGTCCCAAGCCCGGATGAGAAAGGAGGAAGGTTGGGATCAGGTTGGCATCTGGTCCCGTAAAAAAACCCCCGCCAACCCATACAATATGGTGAAAAAAACAAATAAGAATTCCATACCGCATCGGTCGTCGCGCGGGTTAACAAGGGCCGCGGCGGATGTTGGGGTCCCTGGACATCCGTCGACAAGTGGGCTACAAGTGGACCAGCCAACAAAATGACAAAAATATAGTGCAGATGAAAACCGTGCCATAATGGCCTGTTACTACAACTCAGAGCCAGAAAAAAGAGGATATTTAAAGCGAATGTATGAATTATGGAAACAACAATATCCAGATTCAAATGTTAGTGAACAACGACTAGCAGATCAAAGGCGATTTATTATACGGAATAAAGTGTTTAGTGAAGTTGAACATGAGGAAATTCAGGCAAATTGCAAAACCCAAAAAACAATATCACAAGCGGAAATAACTGATATTCAAGACACAACTAAAGACATTATAGTAGAACTCCCAGAAGAAGCTCTTGGGGAGGAAATAACATCACCACCACTAGAACCAGTTATCACTGAACCCACTGATGAACTAACTCAAAAACAAAAAGAATTGAAGGATAAGATCATGGAGCATTTTCTGCTTAATGAGGAAAGGCAACGTTTACCATCACTAAAAACTGTGCCGAAGAAAATTTTGGCCCCTATCATGAAAATGGTTAATGCAGTGTTTTCAACAATTGAACCAGGATCCATCTTGGAAACAAACCAGTTAATGTACAGCGCAGCTGTAATAGTCACTAATAAACTAGGCATTAAAATTAAAGTACCTAGTCATACAACAGAAAAAGCATCAAAGCCAAAGTGGAAAATCCGTTTAGAACAAAAAATAAAAAAATTAAGGGCAGATGCTAGTAACTTAAAGAACATGCATGAGCAACGGCTTAAAAACAACAAAATCATAGATCGGCTAATCAGGAGATATAGATTGGATACAAGAAACATCAATGAAGCTGTAGAGATTGTAAAACAGCAGATAACAGCAACAGCTAGAAAAATTGAAAGATATGAGGCACGAATCATCCAATATAAACAAAATCAGCAATTTCGATCAGACCAACGGCGTTTTTATCAAAGTCTTAATGTAAATGGTGACACCAAAAGTGAAAAACCAGAAAAACAGGCCACAGTTGAATTCTGGAAAGAATTGTGGGAAAATGCAAAGGACTACAACAAGGAAGCAAAGTGGATACATGACTTTGAGAAAAGCATTGGCAACAAACAAATGCAAGTATTAGAAATAACAACTGAGATGGTCAAAAATCGAGTTAAAAAGGTAAAGAATTGGACATCACCTGGAAAGGACCAATTACATGGTTTCTGGCTCAAATATCTGACCAGTTTACATGCAATATTGGCCAGGCAACTGAATGAAATTTTACAAAAGGGCCAAATTGATGAATGGTTGACAACTGGAAAAACATACTTGATTCAGAAAGATGCAACTAAAGGAACAACACCTGAAAACTACAGACCAATAACATGCTTGCCAACAACCTTCAAATTACTCACAGGCATTATTGCAGATAACATGATGGATTATTTGGAAACAAACAACATCTTGCCAGTAGAGCAAAAAGGCAACAAAAGAAGGAGCAGGGGCACAAAAGATCAGCTTCTAATTGATAAAATGATATTAGAAAATTGTAAGAACAGAAAAACGAACTTGAATATGGTCTGGATTGATTACAAAAAGGCATTTGACTCACTGCCACATAGTTGGATCATAAAATGCTTAGAAACAACTGGCATTAGCAAAAATATTACATCCTTTACTGAAAAGGCAATGAAACAATGGAGAACTGAGTTGGCAGTAGGGAATGAGAGCTACGGAATGGTTAATATCAAGCGAGGAATTTTCCAGGGTGATTTGATTTGATTTTAATTTGATTTTATTTTATTAATATTTGTAGGCCGCCCTTTTCCCTGAGGGGACTCAGGGCGGCTCACATAAAATCAGGGAGGGGGAATACAGACATTGACATAGAGACATATAATAAAATAGTAAGCAACATACATTCATCATTCGGGAGGGGTGGCTATCCTTGTCCCCAGGCCTGACGGGCTAGCCAGTTCTTAAGGGCTGTGCAGAAGGCCTGGACGGTGGAGAGGGTACGAATCTCCACGGGGAGCTCGTTCCAAAGGGTCGGGGCTACTACTGAGAAGGCCCTCCTCCTTGTAGTTGCCAGCCGGCATTGGCTGGCCGATGGAATACGGAGGAGGCCTAATCTATGTGATCTTATTGGTCGCAGGGAGGTAATTGGCAGAAGGCGGTCTCTCAAGTATCCAGATTCACTTTCACCTCTTTTCTTCATCATCGCAATGATCCCACTATCAGTAATCTTAAAAAAAATGAAATTAGGCTACCAAACAGCCAAAAAAGCTGAAAAAATTTCGCATTTACTATATATGGATGATTTGAAACTCTACGGAAAGTCAGAAATAGAAATCCAATCATTGACAAATACAGTCCGAGTATTCAGCACCGATATTTCAATGCAGTTTGGCATGGAAAAATGTGCCACTGTATCCATAAAAAGGGGCAAAATCACTGCATCTGAGGGAATTGAAATGCCCAATGGCCAACTAATTAAATGCAAAGAAAATGAAGCCTACAAATACTTAGGCATTCTGCAGTTGGATAACATCAAGCATGGAGAAGTAAAAACTATTGTCAGACGAGAGTACACCAACAGAGTTAGGAAAATTTTGAAATCTAAATTGAATGGTGGAAATACAATCAAGGCCATAAATACCTGGGCAATACCAGTTATAAGATACACAGCTGGCATAGTTAACTGGACACAAGCTGATTTGGACCTTTTGGACCGAAAAACCAGGAAACTAATGACAATGCACTACAGTTTACATCCACGTGATGATACTGATAGACTATATCTGCCCTGAAAATCAGGTGGCAGAGGATTATTACAAGTGAAGCAAACAGTTGAAGAAGAAAAACATGCACTGGCTGATTATTTAAAAGAAAGTCAAGAACATCTATTAATCGAAGTAAAGAACAAAAATCTACTGAAGGCCCAACAGACAAAACAAGAATACAGAAAAGATGTGATAAAATCAAGAATGGAGAGTTGGCAGAACAAAGCACTGCATGGTCAATTTCTGGAAAAAATAAAAGATAAAGTGGACAGGGAACAAACTTGGTTATGGTTAAAAACAGGTACATTAAAGAAAGAAACAGAGTCACTAATCCTGGCTGCGCAAGAACAAGCTATCCGCGCAAATGCCATTAAGGCCAAAATCGAAAAATCCTCTGATGATGCCAAATGCAGACTTTGCAAAGAAGCTGACGAAACTGTTGATCACATACTCAGCTGCTGTAAAAAAATCGCGCAGACTGATTATAAATTGCGGCACAATTCAGTAGCACAAATGATCCATTGGAATTTGTGCAAAAATTATAATATTAAAACAGCAACAAACTGGTGGGAACATCAGCCTGAAAAAGTCACAGAAAATCAGATGGTCAAGATCTTGTGGGATTTCCGTATACAAACCGACAAAATACTGGCGCATAATACACCAGACATCACACTGGTTGAGAAAAATAAGGTCACAATCATAGACATCGCAATACCAGGTGATAGCAGGGTCGCCGAGAAGGAACATGAAAAAATCGCAAGATACCAGGACTTAAAAATCGAAATTCAACGACTATGGCACAAACCAGCAGTGGTAATTCCAGTGGTAATTGGCACACTGGGTGCTATTCCAAAAGCACTGGAATTACATTTAAAACAGTTAAAAATTGACAAAATCACCATCAGTCAAATGCAAAAAGCTGCACTGCTTGGATCTGCACGTATATTACGAAAATACGTTACGACGTCCTAGGCCCCTGGGTGGGGCCCGACTAGTAACCAATGCCAAATCCAGCGAAACAACTGGCCGCTGTGATACAATTGTACAATAATAATAATAATAACAACAACAACAACAACAACTACTACTACTACTACTACTATGGCACAAACCAGCAGTGGTAATTCCAGTGGTAATTGGCACACTGGGTGCTATTCCAAAAGCACTGGAATTACATTTAAAACAGTTAAAAATTGACAAAATCACCATCAGTCAAATGCAAAAAGCCGCACTGCTTGGATCTGCACGCATATTACGAAAATACGTTACAACGTCCTAGGCCCCTGGGTGGGGCCCGACTAGTAACCAATGCCAAATCTGGCGAAACAACTGCCCGCTGTGATACAATTGTATAATAATAATAATAATAATAATAATAATAATAATAATAATAATAATAATAATAATAATAATAATAGCTTGCACACTCTAATGATCCTAAAAGATATGCTGAACAGGTACAACCATATCAGAATGTTCTTAGGTGAAGGGCCAGACAACATTTGCTCCACAACCCATTCAAATATGGTGAATACGAAAAAAATGAAATTTATGCCGGCTGAACCGTCGCCCGAATTAACAAGGGTTCCGTTGGATGCTATGGTTCCTGGGCATTCTGCGCAAAATGAGCTACAGGGTTCAGCTCCCTCTGCTATGCAACCAGGGCATGGAGCTGACAAGCTACTGAAGGAAAAAGTGAAAAAGCGAAAAAACTGGACTAGTGAAGAAAAAATATCTATTATGAAAGCTTACTATCAGTCTGAGCCAGCAAAACGTGGATTTCAAAAATGAATGTATCAGATTTGGAAGGTGAACCACACAGACTGTGATATCAGTGAAAAAAGGCTAATGCACCAACTACATGTAATTCTAAGCCACAAATTTTTCACTACAGCAGAATTAATAGTTTAGTTTTAGTTTAGTTTAGTTTAGTTTTTTTTTTTTTAGTTTAGTTTATTTGTCATTTATAGGCCGCCCTTTTCCCTGAGGGGACTCAGGGCGGCTTACAATTCGTGGGAAGGAGTGCAAGACAAAATATAAAATATGTGAATAAAATAAAATAAAACAGTAAAACACAACATTCATTCAACATTCGGGTGGGGCGGATTAGGATCTTATCCCCAGGCCTGACGGGATAGCCAGGTCTTAAGGGCTATGCGGAAGGTCTGGACGGTGGTGAGGGTACGAATCTCCACAGGGAGATCGTTCCAAAGGGTCGGAGCTGCTACTGAGAAGGCTCTCCTCCGCGTAGTCGCCAGTCGGCACTGACTGGCGGGTGGAATTCGGAGGAGGCCTAATCTGTGCGATCTGATGGGTCGAAGGGAGGTAGTCAGCAGAAGGCGGTCTCTCAAGTACTCAGATCCACTACCATGGAGGGCTTTATGGATGGTAAGTAGCACCTTGAAGCGCACCCGGAGATCAACAGGTAGCCAGCGCAGCTCGCGGAGGATAGGTGTTATCTGGGCGAACCGCGGTGCGCCCACAATCACTCGCGCGGCCGCATTCTGGACTAGCTGAAGTCGCCGGATGCTCTTCAAGGGCAGCCCCATGTAGAGCACATTGCAGTATTCCAGCCTAGAGATCACAAGGGCTCGAGTGACTGTTGTGAGGGCCTCCCGATTCAGGTAGGGCGGCAACTGGTGCACCAGGCGAACCTGGGCAAATGCCCCCCTGGTCACAGCTGACAAATGGTGGTCAAAAGTCAGCTGTGGGTCCAGGAGGACTCCCAAGTTGCGAACCCTGTCTGAGGGGTGTAAAATTTGACCCCCCAGCCTGAGTGATGGAACATTGGCCAAATTATTGGGAGGAAAACACAACAGCCACTCGGTCTTGTCTGGGTTGAGTACCAGTTTGTTAGCTCTCATCCAGTTCTTAACGGCCTCAAGACCCCGGTTCATGGGGAAGAAGGCGGGGCTTAGCAGTGAGAAGATGGAGTTTTAGGCTACTCCTGAAATTCCTCTATACCAAAGGACTTTTTGGACGGGTTCTTTGAACCCCAGCTGTCCCGAAGACGACAGTGGAGGTGGGGAGGGACCCAGGACCCCAGAGGTAATCGCAAATCTCTGGGGGAGGGTATTAACTCCCCGTGCCAATTCCTTTTGGATTAGCTGTAAGTGCTAACTGAAACTGCAGGTGCCCCTAAGAATGGAAGAAGTGATATCATCTGGTAAGCTGATTTTATTATCCAAGAGAGATTGTTCCTGTTAAAAATTAAGCTAATTGGAAACCAAACAATAAGAAGATCAGCGGCGAATTAGCTTTTCTAATGGTTTTATGACTGGTGGTTACTTTACCTCTTAAATGCTTCAAGAAACTCCGCGATATCCTCCCCCCTCTGAATCTCCTTAAGTGGATCGTAAAACTTAATTCCTTCTAACTAGCCCGTCACGATTCGACATTTTTATTACTTTATTATCCAGCTCTGTTTACAATCAGATAAGATTGACAGCCGGTAAGAGATTATATAAAAAAAAAAGAGTGCTTCGAAGCCTCTGGGGAAAAAAAGAGAATTTTTATTTTAACTACGACACATCATGGCGTCCCAAGATACCCCCAAGACTTCATTTCAGACTCTTTTCTCTGCGTGTAGAGAACTTTTTCATTCTTATCAAAGACTGGAACGAAAACTGGATCAATTTATTCTAAAATATGAAGCTAAAACTGAGAACGTTGAATGCTTAAATGTCCCTGAAACACAAACGGAAAATGTGAGAAATGGTGTCTGGTCTATCTCAGAGGAAGAGAAGAAGGGGGAAGCCATAAAGACGTCTCACTTAAAGAGACAGTGTGCAGAAGGAATGAAGAATCCACCCTTGAGAATTAAAGTTAAATTGGGAAGATTTATAAACCAAGAACAACTTTATTACTTCATCACTGACATTCAGAATCCAAAGGTGCCGAAATATTTTTGTTTGGACTTGCTTATGGAAACATTTGGTAAATCTATTCAACGAATGGCTACTGGACGGAGGAAACCTTGTGGCTGGAGGGACACAGGCTGACAAAAAAATTTAAAATTAGCTAGATCGGATTACTTTAATATGTAATAGATATAGCTGAATAATGACTGATATGGATAGCAATATATATAATCTGGAATTGGCTGATAGATTGTTGAATACAATTGAAAACTAGTTAAATCTAATTGCTTTTCTGTGTAACAAATATTGTTGAATAATAATTGATATTGATAGCAATGTATATAATGTGGAGTTGACATGATAATTAACAATTGGATATGAGAAAATACTTTTAGATTACACATAAAGAGTATTAACTATAATAATTAGCACTATTAAAAAAACTAAATAGAATCCATACAATCAAAAGTTAATTAATATTGGGAAAATGTTATATGATATAATTGAATATTATGGATGTTTAGCTAAAATATCTAGATCGGATTACTTCAATTTGTAATAGATATAGCTGAACAATGATTGATATAGATAGCAATATATATAATTTGGAATTGGTTGATAGATTGATGAATATAACTGAAAATTAGCTAAATCTAATTGCTTTTTTGTGTAACAGATATAGTTGAATAATAATTGATATTAATAGTAATGTATATAATGTGGAGTCGATATGATAACTAACAATTGGATATGAGAAAACACCTTTAGGGTATACATAAAGAGTATTAACTATAATAATTAGCACTATTAAAAAATTAAATAAAATCCATATAATTAAATGTTAATCAATATTGGGAAAATGTTAGGATATATGATATAACTGAATATTATGGATGTTTAGTTAAAATAGAACATGAGGATTTGATGATAATAGAGGATTTTACAAATAAGTAAATGAACTGCCAGCATGTGTCATGGACTAATTCCTTAGCATAACTAAGGATGAAGGATGTTTAAATAATTATAATAATTAAAACCGGAGGTATAATGATCTTGATATGGCAAATATTTGAGTTAAGATACTTGAATTAATAGGAGTCAACCGAAGAGAAGCACCAAAACATGTTGTAACCAGTTGATATACTTCTTATTTTTTCATAATAGATACCTGTGTTTCGTTTTGTTTTTCTGATTGTTGTCTTTGTTTTTTTTTCTGTATTATCTGTAATTGATTGATATATTAAGAAAGATGTTGTACCAGTTTTAAACTAAAACTTAAAAAACATTTAATAAAAAAAAAAAAAAAAAAAGACCCCGGTTCATCACGTCAACCGCTTCATTGAGTTGGCACGGGGCGGACAGATACAACTGTGTGTCGTCCGCGTATTGATGGTATTTTATCCCGTGCCTCCGAATGATCTCACCCAGCGGTTTCATGTATATGTTAAATAGTAGGGGGGATGACCGAGCCCTGCGGCACCCCATAAGTTAGGGGCCTCGGGGACGATCTCTGCCCCCCAACCAACACCGACTGCGACCTGTCCGAGAGGTAGGAGGAGAACCACTGTAAAACAGTGCCTCCCACTCCCACCTCCCGCAGTCGTCGCAGAAGGATACCATGGTTGATGGTATCAAAAGCCGCTGAGAGGTCAAGGAGAACCAGGATGGACGCATGGCCTCCATCCCTGGCTCTCCAGAGATCATCGGTCAATGCGACCAAAGCGGTTTCTGTGCTGTAACCAGGTCTGAAGCCGGACTGGAAGGGGTCAAGGTAACTAGCTTCCTCCAAGGACCGTTGAAGCTGGAAGGCCACCACCTTCTCAACAACCTTCCCAACAAAGGGGAGGTTGGAGACTGGACTAATAGGAATCAAAGAGAAAGCAACTAATGGTCTGAGTATACCAACAAAGAAGAGTAATATCAAGAATGATTTTCAGACTCAATAGCAAACTGAGGAAGAAAGGGAGGAAGAGGATGCTGAAATGGATGAAGATAAAGAACAAGAAAGCACTGAAGAACAAACACCAACAGATATTTCTCAATTACCTGAGAAAATAAAGCATCAAATGGAAGATGCTGAAAGAACACGTTCACCAAAGCTGAACCAAGTGAGCTGGAAAGAATTGAGAAACGTACTAAAAAAGGTCAATGAGACTGTGCAAGCTGAAACAAACCAGCTGATGTATGCAGCAGCCTTCATAACCACCAAAGAATTGGGTTTGAAAATACAAACGAACCAAAGAGGCAAGAAGAGGAAGCCTAAATGGAAATTTTGGTTGGAATTGAAGATCAAAAAATTTCATGGAGACTTGAGCAACTTGAAGAACCTAAGGCAAGGTCAACTAAAGAGCAAGCAGGTCAAAAGCAACCTGGAAGCAAGATACAATTTGGAGAATAAAGAGATTGCAATAGTAATTGAAGAGCTGAGGCAGAGGGTTGTTGCCGTTGCTGAAAAGATTAAAAGATATGAAAACCAAGTAACTCAATTCAAGGAAAACTCACAGTTAAGAGCAAATCAGCACCAGTTTTATAAGAGCTTAGAAAGTGGAGATGGAGTAACAACAAATGAAAAGCCTGATAAAGAGAAAGCTCTGAAATTCTGGAAGAATTTGTGGGAAAACAACAAGAAGCACAACAGAAACGTAAAATCGATCAAACAGATTGAGGATTCTATTAAAGTGCATAAAATGGAAGATGTGAAAATAACAAAAAAAATGGGGCAAAGACAGTCAAGAAAAGTGAAGAACTGGAGTGCACCTGGCCCAGATGAGTTACATGGCTTCTGGTTAAAGGTACTTACAAGTGTGCACAAAAGATTGGCAGCCCAAATGAACCAGTTTTTTAAAACACCTGAAAATGATGAATGGATGACAACTGGAAGGACATTTTTGATCCAAAAAGATAAAGAAAAAGGAAAGGATCCTATAGGCCAATCACCTGTTTGCCAACAACATACAAGCTCCTTACTGGTATCATTGCAAACCAAATTTATGGATACTTGGAAAGAAATAACTTGCTTCCTGTAGAACAGAAAGGATGCTGCAAAAATTCAAGAGGAACAAAGGACCAACTGCTAATTGACAAACTAATCCTAAAGAATTCAAAGAAAAGACAAACTAATCTGTTCATGGCTTGGATAGCATTTGATTCAGTTCCTCATAGCTGGATCAAGAAATGCCTGAAAATCTTTGGCATCAGCAGCAACATACAAAAATTCATGGAAACTTCAATGAACCTCTGGAAAATTAAGCTTATAGCTAATGAATATAACTGGGTGAAGTTGAAATTAAATGAGGCATTTTCCAGGGCGATTCCCTTTCACCCCTACTTTTTATACTCTCAATGCTACCACTGACAATCATATTGAAGAAGATGAACTATGGATACGAACTTGCAAAGAAAGGACTGAAAATTTCGCACTTGGTGTACATGAATGATTTGAAGCTGTTTGGTAAAACAAAAGCTGAACTGAATTTATTAATTGAAAGCACAAAATAATTTAGCCAAGACATTGGTATGCAGTTTGGAATTGATGAATGTGCAACATTGGCAACCAAAGCAGGCAAGATCATAGAAGATGATGGAATAGAACTTGAGAATGAAGAAATGATAAAGGCAGTAAAACCAGAAGAAGGCTACAAGTACTTGGGGATTTTAGAGGCCTCTGACTTAATGCACAATAAAGTCAAGGAATTAACTTCAGCCAAGTACATTCGACGAATTTGCAAGGTATTAAAGTCCAAATTGAGTGGAGGAAACATCATAAAAGCCATAAATACCTGGACTATACCTGTGATTTGATACTCTTCAGGAATATTGACTGGCCCCAGATGGAGTTGGACAACTTGGACAGAAAAACAAGGAAGCTTATGACAATGAATCATGCTTTGCACCCTAAAAGCAGTGGTGGGTTTCAAAATTTTTTGGAACCTACTCTGTGGGTGTGGCCTCCTTTGTGGGAGTGACTTGCTGGCCATGTGACAGGTGGAAGTGGCTTGCTGGCCATGTGACCAAGTGGGGGACCTTGCAAAGACTGCAGATGAAACCAGTTTTTCCCCTAACCCTAAGAACAGGAAAGACAAAGCCACTGGAATAAAAACCATCAAGGCATTGTGGGAAATTATAAAGGACAGTGCCAGGAAGCTCATAGAACCAGCAACCACCGCACAATTACCTAAATAACGAACCAGAAACACACAAAATCTGGCAAAGCTGCCTTGCACCAACTTGGCCTGCCCATAGAAAAGCAGCCACCTTGAGACACATGAACTATGCACCAACCTGTACACTTAAAAGCAACATATTGCATCACAAATAAAACATTTGCAAAAAGGAATAACATTTCTTGTAATAAACATTCTATAAACAATAAATAAATAAAAATTCCCTAAAAATAATTAAAAACCACCACGTTCAGAGAACACCAAAGGACCCCACAGTCCTCTCCCTCCTTATCTTTTTCCTTTTTGTCCTAACTTTCTCCTCCTCCCCCCCAACCCCACTTCCTTCTAGCACTGATGATGTTACCTAGTTTGGTAATGAAATGTCTGTAAGAAAACCACCAAGCTCAGAAAGCAGCAAGGATCACACTATCCCCCACCTCCTCTTTCTCCCTCTCTTTCTCCTTTTTGTCCTTTCTCCTCCTTCCCCCCCAACCCCACTCCCTTCTAGCACTGATGATGTTACCAAACTAGGAGTGCTGGAGAGGAGCTCTCACAGGGCAAAGAGCTTCCTGCTACAGGAGCAATCTATCTGCAGCCGTAAATCACTGCAAGCAGCAGCTTCAGGCACCTGCTCGCAGCTGACAGTTGCATTTGGGAGCGGAGGTGGCAGCGGAAGCGGGAACAGCACGGGATGTCCCAGATCCCAGGCACTTTTGGAACCTTCGCAGGGCCAGGAACGACTGGAAAACAAGCCCACTGCCGCTTCCGAGTGCCACATCTTCGCTCTGTAAGCAGCAGATGTGCCTGTTGCGAGGCCGTCCCATGCTCCAGTCTGGCCAGGGAAGACAGGAGCCCTTCATGCCCGCCAAGCCTCCACACAACGTGCCACCTCGGTCACGCCAGGGCAACCTTCCGCTCACCCACCAGCCCGCCCACTGAGTGGTGGCTGGGTGGGCACCAGGTGAGCCCCGCTGCCCCGGCCACATGGTGCCCACCGCTCACCTTGAAGGCAACATCGTGGAACTCACCACTGCTGCTGAGTGAGGACTGGTTGGGCAGCGCCCCCTGTTAACCTCTCTCTCCTGGGCCATGCCTGCACCCCTACCTGGCCCGCCTGCTGTAGAAGGAGGCGGTGGGGGTGCGTTGCTGGGCAGCTGGCAGGGCGGAGGTGGGTGCGGCACTGCTGCACTTGCCCTTGGGGCTTTTCTTATGGACATGTTGGCTGGCGCTGCTTCAGGGCACCCCGGGCGTCGGCTCCTCTGAGGGCAGCCCATTCTCCCTCCCAAGAAGACCATTTTCTTTTTAAAAACACCTCTGCAGACGACCTTGAAAACCTGCGAGGTTGCTTTGGGAGGGGACAGACAGGCAGCATTCCCCCCACCCCATCCCTGGGTGCCTGCAGCCTCAGAGCCTGCAGCAACTTGCACAGTAAAGGCAATTAAGAACTTCTCTCGCTCGTGAGAAGATTTTCTTTACTATGCAAAGGCTTCCTTTAAGGCTGCAGGCTCCGAGGCTAAAGGCACCCAGGGAGGGGAGCAGGGGGAAATGCTGCCCAACTGTCCCCTTCCAAAGCAATCTCGCAGGTTTTCAAGATCACCTGGAGAAGCGTTTTTTAAAAAGAAAATCCTGAAAAGCCACAAGATCTGGAGAGACGGGCAACCGGTCTTTTTTTGTGTGTGAGGGGGGAATCCCCAGAACCAGGTTGCCCAGCCAGCACCATGAAGAGGTCCGTGTGGGCTCCAGCGGTTGCAAAGCACGTCAGGAGGGGCATAAGTCCCCAAACCCAGCTGGGAGCCTAAGCAAAGAGGGGGCGGTGAGCTGGGTGGAAGAAAAGGGAAACTACTGCTACTGCTGGATGGGCTTCAGACCAGCAGAGACTCGTCCTTCTTTTTAACCAGGCTGCTGTCAAGAGAGAAGAGTTCAGCGCATGCCATGTGGGCTTGTGCAGCAGCTGAAAAATAGGAGGCAAGGATTCGGCTGTTGCACAAGCCCACGGGCATGCGCTGCCATCTTCTCTCTGACAGCCTCATGGTTTGCTGAATCTGGCACAGCGGCGGGATTCTTGCCTTCGCTAAGAGCTTCGCTGGCCATCGCCACGCCAGAAAGAAGCTGGTCTTGGAAAAGAACCTCCCCCTCCGGAGAGCCCATGCCAGGAGACAAAAGGGGGCGGGCTGGTTTGAATGCAGATGAGCGGGTGGCACGGGGAGACAGAAGGGACAAAATACCGTTCAGAAAAGCAACTCCAGGAAGGTCCTTTGGTGGCAGCAGGCATCCTAGAACCTGCTTGCTAGCAAAGGACCTTCCCGAAGTTGCTTTTCTGAGCATGCACAGGGAGACAGAAGGGACAAAATACCGTCTGGGTATACAGGGCCAGGGCAGGCGTTCTGGAACTTACTTCCGGGTCCAGTGACCAACCGGTTCGCGAGAACCGGGGAGGACCGACAGCGACCCACCACTGCCTAAAAGTGATGTTGACCAATTATATCTACCAAGAGCAGAGGGTGGTCGAGGACTCCTACAAGTAAAACAGACTGTGGAAGAAGAAAACACAGCTTGAATGATTATATCCAGAAAAGTGAAGAACCAATGATTAAGGAAGTAAATAAAGGAGGCCTTTTAAAGACAACTAAGTCAAAAGCTGAATATAAGAAAGAAGTAATTGAGAAGCAAGCTGAAAATTGGAAAAACTAAGCTATGTATAGCCAATACTTGAAAAGTATTGAAGGCAAAGCTGACCAAAAGCTAACTTGGAACTGGTTAAGATCAGGAGCACTAAAAAAAAGAAACAGAAGGCTTTATTTTGGCAGCTCAAGAACAAGCCTTAGCCACAAACTGCATGAAGGCAAAAATTCAACATGTTACCACCAACAGCAAATGTCGCCTCTGTAATGAGAAAGATGAGACAGTCAACCATTTGATCAGTGGGTGCAGCAAAATTTCACAAACTGACTACCTACAATGCCATGACCATGTTGCTAAGATCATTCACTGGAAATTGTGCCAAAAGTTTGGATTTGAGTACAGCAAAAACCTCTGGGAACATCAGGTTCAGAAGGTTTTAGAGAATGAGAAAGTCAAGATCTTGTGGGACTTCAGAATTCAGACTGACAGGCACCTGACGGGCAGCCCTTGAAGAGTGTTCGGAGACTTCAACTTGTCCAGAATGTAGCCGCGTGAGCGATAGTGGGTGCACCTCGGTACACCTACGTTACACCTATCCTTCGCGAGCTACACTGGCTGCCTATTGGTCTCCGGATACGCTTCAAGGTGCTAGTCGTCACTTATAAAGCCCTACATGGTATTGGACCTGGGTACTTGAGAGACCGCCTTCTGCCGATTACCTCCCAAAGACCCATTAGATCCCACAGACTAGGCCTCCTCCGAATTCCATCGACCGGCCAATGCCTGCTGTCAACCACCCAGAGGAGGGCCTTCTCTGTGGCTGCTCCGGCCCTCTGGAACGATCTCCCCGTGGAGATTCGGACCCTCACCACCCTTCAGGCTTTCCGTATCGCCGTTAAGACCTGGCTGTTCCAGCAGGCCTGGGGCTGCTGAGTTCCATCCCCTCTCGAACTGGAGTGCTAGTTGAGACCTTTTAAAACTGTTTTGTATTGTTGTTTGTCTTTGTTCTTTCCCTTTTGTATGATGTCCCTTCCCTCCAGGTTTGTGAGCCGCCCTGAGTCCCTCGGGAATAGGGCGGCATACAAGTTGAATAAACCTCTAAACCTCTAAACCTGGCCCACAACACACCTGACATAACAATAGTTGAAAAGAAAAAAGTATGTTTCATTGACGTTGCAATACCTGGAGATGCACGGATTGAAGATAAACAGCAAGAAAAAATCACAAAGTACCGGGACTTGCAAATTGAAGTTGAGCGATTTTTTTCTCCTTGATTAAGAGGTCATAAGATCTTCTGAGTGTGAAATTTAATTATTTTTGACTCAGCCTAATAATATTTCTCTAATTTTCTCATCCTCCATTGAAGTTTAAGGACCATAAAGTATAGCATGGTATAGTTGATCATCATAATTTCCATAACTAGTTTTCAATCATCAATCTTTATTTTTCTGCAATTTATAGTGGCAAAAACATGAAGTGGTATAAAAATGCATTAATTTCTTCACTTCCCAGTAACTTCATTTACTCCCATTGCTCAATATGGCATGATTTCCTTATTTAGGAAAAATACAAACAATATTTTAGGTATTTTTTAGGTATTTTAGGTATTTATTGGGATTTATATGCCGCCCTTTTCCCTGAGGGGACTCAGGGCGGCTTACAACGACAAGGGAGGGGAGGTGCAAGGTCAAAACAAAACAATATGTGAACAACAGAAAAGTAATAAAAACCCAACTTTCATTCAACAGTCAAACACTCGGGCGGGTAATTAGGAACCTATCCCCAGGCCTGCTGGGAGAGCCAGATCTTGAGGGCTGCGCGGAAGGTCTGGATAGTGGTGAGGGTGCGGATCTCCATGGGGAGCTCGTTCCATAGGGTCGGAGCAGCAACAGAAAAGGCTCTCCTCCGCGTGGTCGCCAGTCGGTATTGACTGGCAGATGGAATTCGGAGGAGGCCCAGTCTGTGAGATCTAATTGGTCGATTTAGGGAGGTAATCGGCAGGTAATCGGATATATAGAAGCCTAATTATCTTTCCTCAGCCTTTTATTAGATTTATTAGATTTTAAGCACTTAAAAAAATAGAGATCCTGATAAAATAAAAGAAAATTTGGGAAAGTAGAACAGAAAGAGAGTATCAGACAAGAAGAAAGCACAAAGAAAAGGGGTTTTTTTCTGCCAGCCCAAGATTTAAAAAATTAGAAAACTCTTTTATATTATACCAACAAGATATCCTTGCCCTGAACTCTGGGATAATCTTTATATATCATCATCAATGCAGATGGCAATTTGCAAAGGAAGAAAGGTTTTGCTGGTTCCTGCCTGAGTTTGATTAGAATCTAAAAATATATACAAAAAGGAGCAGGAAGAGGGAAACAGGACAATTCTTACACATTTCCTACACTAGGAAGAGATTATTGTGGCTCTAAAGTTAAGAGATAGGTTCCAACTCATTAATATCAATGATATCTATCAATCTTATGACTTCTTTTAAAAATAATAGACATAGGATTTTGTGCATCTGAAGAGTAGCAGAATCAGAGTCTGGCATTTTACTTTTACATTTTCTAGAGAAAAAAATTGAATCGGTCAATACTTCCTGATGGGGTATAGTAGTAGAATCTTTTTGCAGTTCAAGACAGTTGGGATTCTGAATATTGTCCCTTCACCTTAATTGTACCCTTTGCTTAATTTTATTTAGGTTACAACATCAATGCCCCAAATCTTCTTAAACCTGAGGTGAGAGAGTTTTGGAAGCGCTTAAAAAGTTGCATTATCTCACCAGAAGAAGGTGGAAGCATAGACCTCTTTGTTCCTCTGGCAGCTTCAGGTCAGTCTAACTTGCCACCCAGAAAAATTGGCATCTTTCCCTTTGTTTACAATAGATCTACTCAAACAGGAAACTCCTTTGATTTGGTTGTGGCTTCAATGGAGCTACCATGTGTTATGCAACGGTTAATTACATGGCCACAAACCATGAGTGGTTTTGCTTCTCCCCTTTTCCTTCCCAACCTCTTTTCCTTTGGGTTGAGCCTTTTAGATGTTAGCCAGAAAGTGGGCGTTATCAGCACTTATTCATGTTTTCAAGTAATTTCCCCAGTACAAACATAACCAGGGACATACATTGGTCAAAAAGTCAAGATGTTGATTGTAACTACCGTATTTTTCAGAGAATTAGACGCAGCTTTTTCCCTCAAAAAACAGCTTGAAAATCTGGGTGCATCCTATACATTGAATACAGCATTTTTTGCCTTCCGAAACCCCGCCCCTTCACCTAAATGGCTGTGCATAGCCTTTAGGAGGGCAGAAATGCTTGGAGGGCAGAAATGAGCAAAAAACAGTCAGTTTTTTGCTCAATGTTACCCCTCCAGCCCCCAGGAGCACTCTATAAGCCTCCTAAAGGCTATGCATGCCATTTTTTTTGACAAAAACGGGCTCATTTTTGTGAAAAATGAGCCATTTTTTGTTCATTTTTGGCCCACCCACCCCAGGAACACTCTACAAGCCTCCTAAAGGCTCTTCATGCTCTTTTTTTGGAAACAAAAAGCGGGCCCCTTTTTGCAAAAAACGAGCCGTTTTTGGGAGGTCTGCAGAGTGCAAAAACTTTTTTTTCTCTTCAAAATCTTGGTGCATCTTGTGCTCCAGTGCGTCTTATACTCCGAAGAATACAGTATGTGATTGAAGCCCCAAGGCACACGCATGTTCGTGTGTGTGTGTGTGTGCACGCACACCCGCACATGTGTGTAAGTATGATTGTTTTGGGATCACCAACTCCCCACCAATATAATATACTGGCTGAGTATAACTTCATTTAATTTAGCTTCACCTAGCAAAACATTTGGGCTATCCTCAGCTGTATCAGAAGTGGTCTTCAAGAGCCAAAGACCTTGAGAGTTGGTCCAAAGGCCAAAGTCTAAAATATTGTTTAGTGACTTGCTTTTCATGTTCAGATTAAAAAAGAAGGAAGTCTTCTCTGATGGATAAAAAGATCCAGCAATCCAATTTTCTCTGATGCCCTAGCTTTCTCCTTCATTTATTTATAGAATGTCCTGTGAAGAGTCTTTATCACCCTGTGAAATAATATATTATTCACCAACCATTATAGAGAGTGTCATCTCACCTGCCCACCTCCATACAGTATTTTTATCACAGTATTGTTATTATACAAGACAGAGTTCTGTGATAACAGACTCAGTCAACAGAAATAGCACAAAAGGGTCATAAAATAGGAGGGAAGAGAAAGCAAAAGGCACATACTGATTAGAAACATTATTCCGGGTGATTCCCCCCCCCCCCTCATAATGGCCATAACACCTCATGGTGAACCTATTCCAGAAGGGATGCAATGCTGTGAGATCACAGTAACTGGGTCAAGGAAAGATCTCTTCGCCTTATTCTTTCAAACAGGCTGTAAAATTAAACTGAGGGAAAAGTAACACCACATTTCTTATGGGCTACTGATTGCTCAACATAGAGCATGTGTTTTCCTATCTCCGGGAGGAACAGGCAACTGCATTAGAGTAGAGTGGAGTGGAGTGGAGTGGAGTGGAGTGGAGTGGAGTGGAGTGGAGTGGAGTGGAGTGGAATGGAATAGAATAGAATAGAATAGAATAGAATAGAATAGAATAGAATAGAATAGAATAGAATAATGAAGGGATCTTGGATGTCTTTTAGCCAACTCCCTGCTGAGGCAGGCAACCCTACACCAGTGATGGCTAACCTTTTTTGGCTCCCGTGCCAAAAGCGGGGGGAGCGCAGGGAGGTTGTGCATGGGCGTGCCATACCCATAATGCTATGTGTGTGATCCAGTGTGCATGTGCGCGCAACCAGCACACCCTCCCCGGATTTTGGCACTGGTTTTTTTACCCCCTCCAGGCTCCAGAGGCTTTCTAGGAGCCCGGGGATGGCGAAAACAGCCCCCCTCAGGCCCTCCGGAGGCTTCAGGAGCTTCCCTGAATCCTGTGGAGGGCAAAAAATGGACTTACTGGGAACCCAAAAGTTCAGGAATTGTGACTTCCGATTTGTCCATAGGGCCAATTTTCGACCTCCAGAGCTTTCAGGAGGCTTCCCTTGCACGCCCTAACAAATGGCTTCGTGTGCCACCTGTGGCATGTGTGCCATAGGTTCGCCATCACGGCCCTGTACCATTTCAGACAAATGGTTGTCCAATCTCTTCTTAAAAACTTCCAGTGTTGGAGAATTTACAACAGGGGTGTCGAACTCACATCGTCACGAAGTTGTCATGTGACGTATTGTGACTTCCCCCTACATGATGCATTTGACCCACTGGCTGCGAGTTTGACACCCCTGATTTACAACTTCTAGAGGCATGTTGTTCCACTGGTTAATTGTTCTAACTCTTAGGAAATTTCTTCTTAGTTTTAGGTTTCTTCTCTCCTTGATTAGCTTGATGTTTATTTTAGGGTTGTAATTGCTACATTCTACATTTTTTCAAATAATGTTTATTAAAAGTTTGAATTAAACAATAAAAGATAATAAAGACTAAAAGAAAAAATGCAAGAAAATAAATATATAAAGGGGGGAAAAACCCTTCTCTCTAAGAAAATGACCCCTCACCCTCTTCATGACAAGTAGACAGTAAACAATTCCCTAATCCCTTTACCTTCTCTTAGCTAACAAATATAAAGCTCTTCACCTTACATCTATTTCTTAATAATAGGCAAATCAAACAAGTAACTATGTTTTCAATGAAGTTACCAGCAAAAGATCCAAGCAGCGTTCTAAATTTTTAATCAACATATACAGTATAAAACTCAACATTCCTCATCTTGTAACTATTGGCTGTCCTTGACTTATGACCATAATCAAGTCAAAAAATTATGTTGCTAAGCAGGACAGTTGTTAAATGAATTGTGTCCTATTTTAAGGCCTTTTTTGCCACAACAGTTGTTAAATGACTTACTGTTAGCTGTTAAGTGAATTGTGGGGTTGATTTTGCTTGTCGGAAGCCAGCTGGAAAGGTTCCGAAGTATGATTGCATGACCCCAGGAGAGTGCAACCATCATAAATACAAGTCAGTTGCCTAGCGTCTGAATGTTGATCATGTCACTAGGGGAACGCTGCAACGGTCATAAGCATGAAACTTTTTTTCAGTGCCGTTGTGACTGCGAATGATCGTGAAACAAATGATTGTAAGTCGAGTGTATAACAAAATACCATTTGAAAGTCAAAAAATGGCCCCAATATCCTAATATAAACAAAATAAAAAACCCCAAATTTAACATGAGAGAAGGAACCATTTCTCCTTCACAAAAGACCAGTCCCCAATCCATAACATTCCAAATAATATCTTATCCTCAAATACATGCTACACTTTTACAGGATTACTTTAATCATTTTCAGAGGCAGGAAAAGAGATCCTTTCACAGCTGACTCATCTAACTGGAGCATTCTTCAGGACTCCCACAGGAATAGCTACCGGGTCTTATCAACACAGTAGGTGGAGAAAATTCCTACATATTTGGGAAGATCTACATCAGATATTTGACTGCTGGCCATATTTTAAATCAGCTGCATCCCGTCTTATTTTCCTCAAAGTTGCTTAGATTTTTAACAGATGAGCTTGCTAATAGATTACAGGTGAACAATGACATTTGCTGGCAATGAACTATAGCCAATCAGAAACTGACATATCAAGTTTAAGGATCAGTGATCTGACTTGGCACAATAAACAGATGCAAATGGCATTTTGTAATAGGATCCTGACAGAATCTAAACAAACAGGAGCAGGTTCTAGAATCTTCTCAGCAATACTAAGAATTGAATGGATGAACTATAAGATGCCACTGTAAAACAATGTTGTCTGTATATGCATGTATGCTTCCACATGTTATTAAATTGCAAGATGTCCAAGCTACAGGTTTGGAACAGGGGAAACTGGAGAAAAAAGAAACAAATTCAATTACATCATTAATACTAATACTTTCATGTTGGAAGTATCAAAGTCTTCCATGGCAAAAGAATTTGCCAGTGACATCATCATTGGCGGTGGGAGCCCAGTTGGGGGCTCCTTTCGTGTCCTCGTGATGTTGCCCATTGAAGTGGTACCATTTATCTACTTGCAATTGCCCACTTTTGAACCGCTGGATTGGCCGCAAGCTGGAGCGAGTGACAGGATCTCACCCTGTCCTGCAGCAGCAACAGGTCTCAAATGTGAGACTGCTGATCATCAGCCCAGTGTTCTAACCTCGTGACCTACCATGTACCTACTACATCCTTTATATGCAGCACTGCTTTATTTTCCAGGAGTTTTTAATACAGAAAATAAAATTAGCATTTTCTTATTTGATACCAGGTTGGTGCTTCCCAAATCTTAGCCAATTCTGGGGGGAGGGGGTTGGGGCGGGTTGTTGCAGAGAGACTGGAACATAAGAAATAGTCCATGGACAGGGAAATGACTTTTGTATTATTACAGTCCTCAGTGAATGGCTGGGACATCAGAAAGAAAGCCCTCCTCCGTTTCTCTATCTCACTGAAGTAAAACTGCAAATATGGCTCAGATTCACCGAGCTGCTGGAAGAGGCACTGGATGTTGTCAGGCAAAAGCTGAATCCATATTTTTTTGATTTGCAAAAGAACATGGCTGGCAAAATTCTTGGTAATTTTTCTCATTATGGTCTTCTATGTATATCTGAAATAAGAATTCCATTGGACATTTTAGACTTTTGTCAGTATAAAAATTGCATCCCACCCTAGCAACGGTGTTCAGTTTATTATAAAGATAGATGATATTTTTTGGCCTGGCCTGTACATTACAGATGTGGATTTTTCCATGTTGTTTATTTGTGCATGCTTGTCAGTGGTGGGTTTCTATTATGTTCATTATGGTTCGCTCGCGCGTGTGCGCAATGCTTCTGCACATGCACAGAAGTGTCTGGGTGGGTGGGCAGAGCCTCCTGCCGCCGCCACTACAGTTCACTGAATCCGGGCTGAACCAGGAGCAACCCACCTCTGATTCTTGTATGCCTTCAAAGTCAATGTTGACTCCTGGCAATGGCCTGGATATGCTCCTGAAGTTTTATTGGCAAGATTTTTGCCTTTGCATCTTTCTTAGCGGGTGAGAAAGAATGACTAGCCCAAGGTCAGCCAACTGGTTTCATGCTTAAAATGGGACCTAAATTCAGTTTTCTGTTTTCTAGCCTGGTATGTTAATCACTATCGCAAAGTGGCTCTCTATTTTCAATATAAAATCTCATTATTGAGTTTGACTCTTGTTCAAATACTCATCAGGTTCAATGCTGTTTGGTTGTAGGCAGTCATCTAGATTTGATTAGATGCTACCAACCAACTCTCTTTGTCTAGATCTGTTTATGTGCATGCTCAAGTAACTGGATAATCAGAATATACAAAATAATCTAATTTAAAGAGAATTCCCTATTTTTGTCCCCCTTTAAACAAAACTATGCAATGACAAGTAGCAACCCTGTGAGTGTGACATCGTAAAGTAACTAATATTTCATACACAGGTCAAATTATGTTTAATACTATGAGTTGGTCCAATATTCAAGACAATGAAGGAATAATCCAGATTTTGGCTAATGGATTAGTTGAACTCTCAAGAGGAAACCATGTATGATAAGTGTAATCTTTTAATGTACTATATATTAATATTAAGTTGCAATGGCATCACTTTGACTTCAGGACTTATTTGAAGTCCTTCCATTGGCATCATTGCACTATCTTGTGATAGGTGCTTCTCATTGCTAAGGAGGCAGGGTAATATTACTTTGTGGTGGTGCTGAAAACAAGGAATTAAAACCCTGGTTCTATGCACAAACTATCATTAAAATGGGCACATCATTGTAATCCCCGTAGCCCTAATGATTCTTACATCTTAGATATGTGGGATCAGATCTAAGATGCAAGAAACAATACATGGAATAAATTTCTCTATGAATTCACTTACTAGCCTGATAGCCGTTATGCCCCTTTTCCGACAATCTTCCAGGGGAGGATGTGAGCAGAACAGGGAAAACCTGCAGCATCTTTGTTTACAGGCCAAGTAACTGGTTATAGCATTCATTTTAGTAGACCAGAAGTCCCTATTTCAGATCTACATTATGTTTCTTACAGTTCTCTTCATAAGTTGATCTCACACAGAAGGGTATAAAAGAAGACTGAAACTAGGCTTCCTGCTCCAGTACTATGGCATTTATGCACTTAGTGCCACAGTTATAAAGCAAAACCTATAATATACAGTGTCCGCCGTGTGTGCAAAAAACAGCAGAACATGTTAATCTCTTCCTCTGTTTTTGCACATAACTGTATTTTTAAACAACAGCTGAACAGTACTTCCCCCACAAGTTAAGATGCATGCAGTGATAAGCAAGAACGTGATTAGAAATGCTAGTTCTATGTTTTGACACAATGCAAATAATTTAATTTAGTTAATGAAGAATTCTCTTTATTGAGCAATCAACCACAACGTATTCCTATCCCTGGGCTTTTGTAAAGGTGAATAAATGTCCTATTACAGTCTGCTTGGGAACAGTTGCTCTCAACTGTTGTTGCTTTGAGAACAAATTGTCATCAGTATCCTATTGCACAGAAGGAGATGGCCACAAAGGAAGCCAATCTTAAACAGCTGAATAATCTGCCATGAGTTTTTCCATATCTTCCACATCTATCTGCCTGTGCATGACAGCCACTATTCTTAGCATGTGACAATAAAGTATTAACCTGATCAATGTGTTAATGTCATGTGTTTTCACTGCCTTTCTTTATATGTGTGCTGGGAGAAATGATTCCAGATGAATTCTCTGGTGAATCATGCCATAACTTGCTACTAAATTAAGATGAAAAGAAAATAGTTGAAACATTATCTGTACTTCCTCTCTGACTAGTTGATTGGCAGTGGTTGTATCTGCATGAAAGGAAACAATAGGCATATTCTTCTAACCTGTATGATTCTTTAGGAAAAACCCCTGGAATTTCTATCATCTTTCCTCATGAAGAAATGTAAGAATGGAGAACTTGGAGACCAGGATCTCTTGACCAAGGGCACTTCAGAATCAGGATTTGATGTGCTACTTAAGGTACACAAGGATCAAATGTTGGGTTTTCGCTACTCCTGTAATTTTTAGTTTTGTCCTTATTCTGTTTGAAACCTTTTCCTTGACAAAGTGAAAGATAAGTGGTTTGTCATAAGATTTGAGGTCTTTCATGGATCATTACTTGATTTTTTTTATTGAGAGGGTATAGTTAGAATAATTTTATATCCCTGAATTGAAAGGAAATAAATACGTAATTTTATTAAAAAGATATTTGCACTCTAATTCTCTGCTTCAGAATTCATAAAATTGAACTCATGTATAATGTATATGTTTCCAGCATAGAAAATGTAATGATTGACGTGGCCTATTTTAGCTAGTGCCGTGCAAGCCAAAGTTATTTCAGTAGCTCATGCAAATACCTACTGTAAATGTGAAAAGAGGATATTGAAATCTTCAGATCAGTTGTGCCAATCTATGAACTGTATGATGTCTTACTTATGAGAACAAGTAACGAGCAGTACTATATATTTTAATTTAAAAGCAAAGCCCAATAAGGTTTCATCCCAGGTAAGCATATGTAGTGCTGAATCTAAAGAAGCTTTTGAAATAAAAGCAATATGTTTTAATCTCCTTATGGTTGGATATATGAAAAGAAGCTTCCAAGTTGCATAGCCAGAAATCAGATAGTAATACACTGCATCAGGCTTTAGATGGTTAAAATAAGCACATTAAAAAAAAGTTGTCTCTGTCTTTGAAATTTAGATAGATGAACCTCAAGATGTGATAGAGAAGCGCCAAAGCTTTGCCAGAGAACTTCTCTTGAGTGAGAGAAATTACGTGCACATTCTGGAAATTGTGAAAGATGTCTATGTTAAACCATTAAAAGCAGCATTGGCATCCCATCAGGCCATCTTAAGTGATATAAGTATTCCACTCATCTTTTCTGATGTCTTGGACATTTTACAAGTAAACAGGTATATTACATTGATTACTTTGAAGCATTCCACTATTTAAAACTTTTAGAGATAAAACAAAGCAATCCCTAGTAACCCAGCACTAATAAATACTCAAGGGTTTGGGAATATAATAATTTGAACTGACTAGTAGATTTTCTGTAGACATAACTTCTTTCTAATCTGGATGGAGGGATGGACAGACAGACAGATAGACTTTTCAGTCAGTGTTGACTCCTGGTGACTGCCTGGACAAATTTTCTTGGCAAGTTTTTCAGAAGTGGTTTGCCATTGCCTCTTTTTAGGATTAAGAGTGAAGGACCTAATATCATCCACCTGGCTTTGTGGTTCAGGCAGAGCTAGAACTACAGCAGGGCTGTCAAACTCCCAGATGTGTCATGAGCTGGCCACACCCACACCCGGTTTAGCGAAGGGGAAAAAAGTGCCAATATGTCGCATGACGCTGCCGTGATGATGTGCGTTTTACACCCCTGAACTTACAATCTCCCAGTTTCTAATGCCTTAACTGCTACCTCAAACTGGTTCTCTGTGTTCCAGTACAGTTAACTGCTTTCTAATCTGCTTTGTTAAAGAGTTATAAATAGGAGTATACATTGAATATGATTCCAAGTGTTTGTTTTCAGTGAAAAGCAGGATAGGAAGCTGGACATTTCAGATCAGGAGCAACTGGGTCGATTTCCAAATGAAAGTAGTAGGGGCACTGTTTTCTGTACAAGCCAACCTCAGCCCTGGTTCCATTTCTGAGCGCCTCCATTTCTAAACACCTTAAGAATAATTCAGAAAAATTTGGATAGGTATGGAGAAGTTCAAGAAGAATGATTAGAAGACTGGAAACAGAGATCAGGCGCAAAGCACATTGGTACAGTGAAGTACTACTCTTGTAGTACCAATGCAGTCATATTCTTTGGAAAACTTGGTACAGCTGGGCTTTCTCATGTCATCACCATACAAAAAAGCACCTCACCTTCACCAGTGGTCCCATCACCGTAGGAATGTGTCTGTTCAAGCGAACAACCTAAGAAAGCAAACCATCAGTGCAGCCCCACTGACCTTTGATATGGTTACCTCAACACTTCAAACAGGAATCTTCACTTGCATCAATATTCTTCACAAAATGTCTTTTCTAAATGGTTTGCTTAGCTTAATAAGTAGGTTTTATGTGGTTATGAAAGCACTTCTCCAATACCTGGAGGGGTGGCACACAGACAAAAATCAAATGCTATTTGTATCTTCTTGGAATGTAGATAGGAAAGTGGATTCCATCTGAATGTAGAATAAATATCCCAATGGTAACAGCATATCAACACTAGAACCGGTAAGGGAGATGGTGAACTCCCTTTACTAAGGATAGCTAGCTATTCATGGTACTTTAATTTGGATTACTGCACTGAGGATCGGGTTGGATTTGGTGGTTCATTTAAATCAGAGGTGGTATTCAGCAAGTTCTGACAGGTTCTGGAAAAGTGGGTAGCAGAAATTTTAAGTAGTTCAGGTAGTTTTAAGTAGTTTAAGTAGTTAAGGAGAACCAGTAAATACCACCTCTAACTGGCCCTGCCCCCATCTGCCTCCCGAGTCCTAGCTGATTGGGAGGAAATGGGGATTTTGCAGTAACCTTCCCCTGGAGTGGGGAAAGAATGGAGATTTTATAGTATCCTTCTCCTGCTATGCCCACCAAGCCACGCCCACAGAACCGCTAATACATTTTTTAAAATCCACTATGATTCCCCAAGTGCGTGGCAAAGCCACAATGTATTATAATGTTTAGGATAAACATTTGAGAAAGTTTAGTAGGTCTCCTCTCTTTTGTAAATTGGTTGGCAGAGAATCTCCCAGTTTTGATAATGAGATAAATAAATAGCTAGAGAGATTATTCTTGACAGTATTCTTGATAAGAACTTTGCCTTTTTTCCAAGATTCCTCCCTCCACCCTTTTCTAAATCTAGCCTACAGTCCTTAGCAATAGCAATAGCCTTAGATGTCTTAGTTTCCTCTTCTGGCACTCAGGCCTGACTCTGACTTAGTTAGGTTAGCCAGGTGCTGCTGGCTGATAGAACCTCAACTGTTACAGGCAAGTCTGGATTAGCAAGCATTCCACTTCATGCAGGTGATGTAACAAAATTTCCCACGGGTAATTTTGCCTGAATGCTTAAAGAAGTTTCCCCCCCCCCCCACAAATGTGGGTCAAGCAAAGTATCAAATTTGCTAAAGGTTATACAAAGCTGAGTTTCTTGTTTACGTATGTATGGATAGCTCTAATATATAATCACCTGTAGTAATTCTAGATATGAGGAATCACTTGGTATAAGGCAGGCTGAAATAACAATACCGGGGATTCTTCTTAGTAAAAAATGCATTGAACAGCATCATTTACAACTGCCAACTATTTTTCAAGGGACAGATCCTATTCTACCACTTTCTCAGATTTCTACTTGGGTATGTGCTGAATTTATCAATTTTTAAGAATAGAATATCTTAATGTTGGCCAACTGAATATTGAGCCTACCTGCTATAAATTAATATCACAGATTAATAGTTTTCTGTAGCCTTACTGGGATCTTTTCTACTGGAGTAGAGGCAGACCCATTAAAGGTAAGCCTTAAGTCTTGCCTCCTGCAAACTGGGAGGGAGATGGCTCCTTAGATGTAGAAATATAATGTTGTCATCTCCAGCTGTTGCAACTTGTCTGCAACCAGATAGAAAGATAGAAACACCCTTCTGTGTGTGTTTCAAATACAGGTGTTTTTTAGCTGAGTTAACACGAAGGCTTAATGCATGGAGCCCTGCCCAAAACGTAGGAGACATATTCATTAAGTTGGGCCAGCAGTTTCAAACCTATGCAAATTTTTTCAACAACTATGCAGTGATTCTGAAAACTATTGATAAGGTAAGAATGCATCAATCTCTCAAGATATTCTCTACAGGTTTATTTTATTAAACATACTCTTGCTAATTCATTTAAAATGCACGATGGGCATTTCCCTTTTAACAACTTTTAAATGGTGTCAGTGATTGAAGCCTTTGGTTTGTGACTAGCATGCATACAACAGGTTTAACTGGAATTCTCCTCATCTCAATGGAGCCAGAAAATAGGTTTGAAGGTGCCTGGAGGATTTTCCTATTCCTCTCCCTTGAAGTCAGCATGTATTATGGCAAAAGGTTTTTGCTATTTAGTTGTTTCTTTTTAATCTGTTCATTTCTAACCAGATATCACTGTTTGTGTTTTCCCTGTAATTCCATCCATCTTGCTGGACTAACATTGCTTCCGTCTTCTCATTCATAACCTATTTTGATATTTCAGTTGATTTTACTATGTAGCCCATCTCTCTGTTTTTAGATAGTTGTGCTCTCCATCTAGTTTAAGTCAGTTACTATGTGGTTTTTTCCATTCCACACAATTTCAATTGATGAAGGGACAATTTTAACAGGATTGTTTCAGATTTATCTCCAGAATTGACACTTGGCTTATTTTTGCTATACAATAAGGAAATATAAGGAAAGCAATTCTTGCCGTATCAGATGCATAATCAATATTGTATTATCCTTATCATTATCCATGTCTGTGAACCAGATGGCCTTAACCTAGTTTGGGCTGTTCATTGAGTTCACAGTATTTTCTACAGTATTTTCATTACATAAAATGTGTTTCTTCCAATCATAATCGTACACAACCACAGACTCGGGCTCAAATTACAGTTTAATGCCTAGTTTCAAGTTGGCACAAAGTTACATGCAAATCATGGCTTGTGGGAGTGGATTTTTTTTTCTTATCTGATCTGCCCACCCAGAGAATTCCTAAACTTCTCAAGACAACTTAGAAAAGATAACTGTTAAACCTCAGTTATCATTATGTTAATTGGGAATGATGGGCTTTATAATCTAATGCATCTAGGACAGATTGTTGGAGAATAGTGTAATCATACAAAAATAGAGGGATGCACATCATTGTGGAAAACTCTAAAAGGAAAACAAGGCAAAATGTTTTGGCAATTTCATTAAGGCAATAGTCTGAATACATTTTCTGCTGCAGCTCTCTTTAGCAACTTTTAGCACATGTTTGATGTGACTTTGTCTTGCTGATTGTTGAAAGAAATCTTTCTTTAATGAAAACATCTTGACCTGAGCAGATACACCAGACTTCTAATTAACACTCATAATACCATGGTATATATCCTTTAGACAGAAAGCATTTTATGAACTGCCTGACCAAAGAAGTGAAGAGTTTTGCTGAGACAGAGTGCTAACAGAATGGGGCAAGGTGAAATGATATCTGTGTTAGAAAAGCTGAGGGGTGCCCTAAGTTCCTGGAAAATAATAGTGAAGTGTAACAGAAACAAGACATTTGTGTCTAGTTCCCCACTGCTTCAGGTTTCAATGCAATATCTGGAAAGATGGATAGTGTCTCCAGAGGGAGTGAAAAAAGAGTGGACTTGTCATTTTTCCCAAGCTTAGTTAGATTCATGAATGTGTTGCTTAAAACTTTTAACTAGTAGTAATTGTATATTAAAATATTCTTATAAGTTTATATTCTGTTATCTGCAGTTCAAAACTATTTGAAATTATTAGGTATGATTGACTAGAAATTTATTTCTTCCTGGTATCCATTAGTAAATTCTTCAATATTTCTCATTTTTTGTTCTGAGACCTATTTGTGAAGGTCTCAGAAATTAAAACCAAACTATGAATTTAATCCATACTTATACACCATATGATTTGCCTTCATTTGAGTCCTTGGTTTTGTCCCTCACCATCATTGAAGAGAGATTTAGTATAACCCAGTTTCCTTGATGGGTAATATTCTAAACACATGACTGAATAATGTTACAATTTGTGAAAGCTCAGTTTAGAGATAGCTCAGGATTCTAATGCAGCACCTTTAGAAACTGGCAATTACAATGTTTTCCTTGTTGAAAACTCTCTGATTGGACCAGATTAGACAATTGTCCTGTTTCATACATAATCTGGTCATCATGATCATCCAAACCTCTTGTTTCCATAGTGCCGAGAAACTATTCCAGTATTCCGTGCTTTCTTGAAGACACATGATCGGACTGTGGTTACCACCATGAGAAGGTAACCCAACCTTATTTCACATAAGGATTGTCATAACCTGGGAGCAAAACAATTGGCACACGTCTTTTTATTAAAGTTTTAATATATCCTCTGTGAGGTTGGATTCGGACTTAAAGAGGGATTCCTAATAAATAAGGCAAAAAGCAAAGTTAGGCTCTACCAAATAATGCTTTTCAGAAAATTGTTTCAGGAGTATGTTGCCAAACATGTCTCCGGAACTGGATTAATCTATGAAGTTGTTCTAGATACACAAAGACCCAGAAATTTCTTGGTCTGGCTCTGTCAGCCAGGCCTTCAGCCACATTTTCTTCACAGGATAACATTAGTACCATACATTCTTTTTTCATCTAGAAAAAGCACACTAATCTCTTCTCATTGGCAAGTTTATACAGTATATCTGCTTCCATATATGTGGAAAGGAAAAATTCTATGGTTGCATAGAAGGTAGGAGCAGAAGCAGTACTAATTTCTTTCCATTTCATATTCTGGTCGGCAAAAAACTATTTTAACTCCTGATTTTGGCTCTTAGATGAATTAACGTAAACACTAGCTTCTTCTTTCTTCATTCTTTTTCTTTCATTGGATACATTGTCCAATATATTTTGGGAGTGTCTCACACCCAGGAAGGAAGGGAAATGATAGGTAGGCAGCTGACATGATAATTTGGCCTATTGGCTAAACAATCTGCATATCTGGTGCTGAGGTCTTCTAAAGTTGTGATGATGGTGGCATTGACATTAGAGAAATCTTCACTGCAAAGTAAAATAGAGTAATCTATCCAGCATGCAGATCATAGCAGTCTGTACAGCATTCAGTTTTATTGGTAAGATTTTTAAAGCAGTTAAGTTGCTTGTAGAAATATGGTGCTTCTACCATATGAGTTAGTTGACTTAGCTTTAAAATTTGTCTCTTAACAATTTGTTTTGACTGTACTTATCTGCCATTTTTCTAAATAAAACATTTAATGTATGTGTTTCCTGTGTAGCTTACAAGAACTTCTGCTCTGCCCTGCTAAGAGGGTCAAAGAATACATCACTCTCCTCTGTGCTCTTAGACTTCACACTCCTCAAGAACACACTGACCACGAAGACTTGGCCACTGCAATTAAACAAATGAAACAACTCAGTGCTTACATAGACCAGGTCTGTCTTCTACATTTGCTTTAGCACAATGATTATTTTGCACCCTTTTAGATGAATGGGGTTTATTTCATGCTACACGGAATATCCTCTAGTTTAATGAACCCAAATGGGATTGTGAAATAGGAGTGCCTCCTCCTCCTTTTTTAATGCAATGGGATTCATGGTTTCCGTCACATTCTGGAGCTGCTGTTAGTTGCAAAAGGAAAAACCAAACCCAAACTAACGATATGATATTTCCTTTGTGGCTAATAGGAGGCCAAAGTAGCAAACTAACTGAGAAATTCCAGGCACAGCTGTTCAGTTTTATGTCTTTGTAGATTTTTCTAGATATGCTCATACTCAGACAGTAACTATATAATTTTTTTTCAAGCAATGGTACTATAGCCAGCAGAATTCCTATCACAGGGAGAACTTGGTTATTCTCCAGAATATTCTCCAACCCATTAAATAGATTGTAGACCAGGTTTAGCACTTTGTATGTGGTAGTGGATGATCCGTCACATTGCGAGGCTTTGGGGGATATTCTTGTACAGCTGGATTTGGATTGTTATAAAATAGATAAACTTTCTCACTTAGATTTGTGATTACATTGATCTATGCAATAGAAAATTAAAGCCTGTTCATTGTGTCTTCTGACTGCTATCTGGTGTTCAGGAACAATATGTGCTCCTACATAGCGGCTTTCACCATCTTCCCATTTTTGTGTTGTAAATAAGTTCTGCTCTGTCTTAAATTGATGGATTTTGAGGTATGCCTAGGATACCTGGAGAGATTCCATTGGTATGGGGCCACTCTAAAAGTCTAGCAGTTGAAGTAATTTGCTGGTGGGAGATGTACTGTTTTATACAGTTTTTGTTAATTGGAATTTGGATTGCCACTTTGGTGGTGGCATTCTTTGTTGTTATTTTTTGATATGCCTACCATTATTTTGTCTGCTGATAATATCTTTTTCTCTTGTAAATTTGATCCTGTTAAAGATGTTATTGGTTGTATTGTGTGTGTTTTCTAAGTGACTTTTTTAATTATGACAAATGTTTTGTACACTCAACTGAATCTACATTTTGGATTGTATGTGTGGGAGGCCAGTTGTTTCCAGATGTTGCATGACTGGTTTCTGAAGTGAGGTGTGGGAGGAGTAACCAATGGGTATTAACCCAGCCCTTTTGCCTAGGAGACTGAGGTAATCTTTTGAAGCCACACCTACGTTCCTCCTTCTGACCTCCCCAGATTAACCTCAGTCTCCGGCCTGAAAGGAGTGTTACTCTGACTTTCCCTTCACTTCGAAGACTCAGGAGTTTTTTTCCTACAGGATTTCTTCCACAACCATAGGATTTTACCTTAGAGTTCTTCAGCTTCGTTCCACCCCTCCTCTGCTGTGCTCAGCGCTGCTGGATTCCAAGCCTCGCCGCTTGCCAGTGTCTGCACGCGCCCCGAGTGACCGGACAGTCACGTAAGAGGGGGAGGAAGCCTCCACATCGCGGGGGTGACAGGAGTGACCGCGTGGCCTCCGAAAGGGCCGACGAAGACCAGCGAGGCCCGGGGATCCATCGGAGATCGCCCCAACGCTCCCCAGCTCCAGGAGGAGGCTCGGACCGCAGATCAGCAGTCGCCATCTTGCCGCCGTCATCTTGAGCACATGAGTGAGCGCGTGATTGCCGTTCTCCTATGGACGCCGAAAGCACTCAAGAGGCACCAGAGAAGCCAGAAGAGGCTTCCTTTAGGACCTACTCCGCCGGTGATCCAAGGAAGGCTCCAGAGCGGTGCCTGCCGGCAGTCCAGGCCACAGATCAGTGGCAGAAGAACGAAGAAAGCGGATTCAGGGGCAGAAGACTGAATCCAACCCTTTAAAGCCGGCTGCGGAAAGGAGGAGGTTGGTGGTCACCGCAACTGTGAGTAAATGGCGGAGGCGGTTAGGAACAGGGATGCTAGGCCTAGAGCCCCAGGGGGTGTGGGTCTGGACAAAGGGACCTCTGGGGGAGTCTCCCTGGCTCCCAGGGGGAGATCCCCTACTAGGAGGGACAAAGCCAAGGCCCCCAAGAAAGCAGCCCTTAGGAAGCAGGCTAGGACGACCAGGACCTCGGCCAGAAATTCAGGGCTACCATCAGCCCTTCCCCCTCCAGGTCCCGATCTCCCCACAGGCCTCCAGTCCTGGATGAGGCCCGGGCAGCATCCCCTGGTTCCCCAAGGGGCTCAGGCAGAGGGCACAGCTCCCTATCACCCCCCCCTATTGCCTGCACCCCCAGCGGAGTCAAGAGCTGATCCATTTGGGCGCAGGGCCCCCAGTCCAACTAGGCATCGGTTGGCTCCTCTATCCCCTGACCCCAGGGTATATCCCCAGCCACCAGAGCTCCACCCTGCCTTACCTGAGCTCACCAATAGCTTTCAGGATATGCTAGCTAGGGCCTTAGCCCAGGTGATGGCCTCTGGGATAAACCAGCAGCCTCAGAGCTCCAGGAGCAGGGCCCCCCAGGAGCACTCCAGGAGCCACCAGGAGCGCCCCAGTACATCGGCTGCTAGAGGAGCCAGGTCTCCCTCCCCCTCCAGTGCAAGTGAGGCTTCCGATTTAGAGGAGGGAGAGTTGAAGGAGGTGGGGTTCTCTGAAGATGAGGAACCCCAGGCAGAGGACGACTCC
The DNA here is from genome assembly GCF_051295495.1 of Thamnophis sirtalis. Lineage (NCBI taxonomy): Eukaryota > Metazoa > Chordata > Lepidosauria > Squamata > Natricidae > Thamnophis > Thamnophis sirtalis. Next base: position 89,150,887 of record NW_028261386.1, on the reverse strand, counting down.
ACCATCGCTGGCCTTTCCCCCCCTTCCCTATTTAGCTCCTTGCTCCGCAAGGCAAGTGCCACGGCAGATCTGGAAACCCCCCCCCCCCAGATCCTAAGCCTGTGTCCGATACACCTAACACTAGCAAGGGCAAGAGGAAGAAGGGGCCTTTCCATAGACCACCCGTGGCTAAGGAGGAAATCCCCATGCCAGAGATGTTTCTAGAAGTGCTCAAATCCCAGTGGTGAAGCCAGGGTCTTTCCCCACTCCAGGGGGAAATGAGAGAAAATTCTATAACCTTAACCTGACCTTTGCTCAAGCTCTCCAGGTTCCTGAGGTGGACAACCCGGTTGCCACCCTAGCCTCAGCGTCAGCAGTCATCACAGGTGACATCGCCAGCAGCCTCAAGGCAGAGGACAATGAGGCAGACATTGTGTTGCGCAAGACGTTCCAGGCTATAACATGGGCCATTAGGGCGGCCGCTTCGGCTTCTTTCTTTAACAGGTCCACGGTGCTGTGGTTGGAACAGCTGAGGGACAGGACTCCGGCCTCAAAGGTTCGCTTGTTGCAGGACATCTCCAAGATCCTGGCAGCCACGCAGTTCTCGGCGGACGCCACACTGGACGTAGTTAAGTATGCATCTCGGGCAATGTCTTCCTCAGTGGCATCTAGGCGCCTGTTGTGGTTACGCCATTGGCAGGCAGAGTCCCGGATGAAGTGGCACCTAACAGGAGCAGACTACACCGGTGATAAGCTGTTTGGAACTGCGCTGGATCCTATCCTGGTGGAGGATAAGAACAAGCGGAAGGTCTTCCCAGCGACTACCAGACGCTCAGACTTCCGGCATGCTCCATATCCCATGAGAACCTCGGACAGGCCGCCTGACGTGGAGACACAGAACCAGAGGTACCAGAACCCCAGGTTCCACAGGTAGGGGGATAGGCAATTCCATAGGGACAGGTTCAGAGGCCAGCAGCAGGGCAAGCGGCCCTTTCGAGGTGGAGGCGGTCGCCCCTTCTGCAGATTCAAGTGAACCATCCTCGGATCATCCTATTGGTGGTCGTCTCTCCCTTTTTGTGGATGCTTGGGAACGAATCGCCTCGGATGAGTGGGTTCTTCAGACTGTAAGGCTCGGGCTGCAGTTGGAGTTTCGCTCACTTCCCCCCTAGTAGGTTCCACACCTTCACCTCCTCCACAGATCCGGCCAAGCGGGCCCTTAAGGCCAAGGCCATCAAACATCTGTTAGAGATCAGGACCATTGAAAGGGTCCCAGAGGGGGAGAAGGGCTCCGGTTTCTACTCGAATCTGTTCCTAGTCCCCAAGAGTTCAGGGGGGTGGAGAGCCATCCTGGATCTTAAACTCCTCAATTCCAGGGTGGTCTACCACAAGTTCAAGATGGCCTCCTTAAAATCCATCTTAGAGGGCATCCGACCGGGCGATTTCCTGGCCTCCATTGATCTCACAGAGGCCTATCTTCACATCAGGATCGCTCCGGAACACCGCAAATTCCTTAGATTTTCCCACGAGGGTAACCACTTCCAATACAGGGCTCTTTCATTCGGGCTGGCCTCAGCCCTCAGGACCTTCACCAAGGTGTTGGCTGCAGCCGCAGGTCAACTGCTCTCCTTACCGGTCCGCCTGTTCTGTTATTTAGACGACATCCTAGTCTTAGCTAGGTCCCCAGAAACTGCCAAGCAGGATTCTCCATTAATTTGGAGAAGAGCCACCTGTTCCCATCCACCAGACGCCAGCACCTAGGATCCATTATAGATTCAGTTGCTGGGGAGGTCTTCCTTTTCCAAGATCGAAAGGGCAGCATTGTACAACTGGTTCATGAAGTTCACAAGTTACGCTCTGTCCCTATAGTTCTTCTTTCCAGGCTCCTGGGGAAATTCATCTCCTGCATAGGAATCGTGCCGTGGGCCCGACTACACGCCAGGGAGCTCCAGTGGTTCCTACTCCCATACCAGAGAGCCAGGACGAGTGACGCCAGCTTCAAGGTCTGGGTGTCACCCCAGGTGCTGCTCTCGCTCCGTTGGTGGCTGTCCCCAGCATTGAACAAGGGATGCCTCTTCAGAGAACCAGCAAGAAAGATTCTCACCATGGACGCAAGCCTCTTCGGCTGGGGAGCTCACCTGGAGACCCAGATTGCCCAGGGCTGCTGGACTCCAACAGACCTGCGCAATAACATAAACTGGCCCTTCGTCACTTCAAGAGCACGGTGACCGGACACTATGTCTTCGTCCTGACAGACAACATGGCGGCCAAGGCCCATGTGAACAGGCAGGGTGGCACCCATTCCAAGGCACTTCGCGACGAGGCCCTGCGACTGGGGAACTGGGCAGAGAGACATCTCCAGTCCATCAAAGCGGAACACATCTCCGGGACAGAGAACCAGCAGGCAGATTGGCTCAGCAGGGAGACGGTCGACAACAGGGAGTGGCAGCTTCATCCCTCAATCTTACGACAGATCTGCGAGAAGTTCAGACACCCGACGGTGGATCTCTTTGCGACCCCAGAGAATGCCCAGCTGCCGGGATTCATATTGAGGCTCCCGGCCAGGGGTGCCATGGACACGGACGCCCTTCGATGCAGATGGCCACCAGGTCTTCTCTACGCCTTCCCCCCCCCTTCCCCTCATTCCCGGGGTTCTGAGGAGGGTGGTGGCAGAGGGAGCGGAGATCATTCTGGTGGCTCCCTTCTGGCCTTGCCATCCCTGGCTGGCAGATCTAGTGGATCGGTCCTTAGCCCCCCACTGGAGGATCCCAACTGGGGAGGTGTCCCTGCACCAGGGGTCCCTGGAGCATCCGGATCCGGAGTGGCTTCATCTGACTGTCTGGTGATTGAGCGGGAGCAGCTGAGAGAGGCTCATTTTTCCGAAAGGGTCATCAAGACCGTGGAGGCGTCCAGGAGACAGTCCACCACTCGTATTTACAACGCCTCCTGGGTGACGTTCGCTGACTGGTGCTGAGCTAAGGGTCTCCGCCCAGCTTTGGCCTCTGTCCCACAGGTGCTGGACTTCCTCCAGGAGGGACTAGAGAAGGGTTTGGCCCCTAGCACCCTTAGAAGACAGGTCTCCACCCTCTCTACGGTCCTGGGGTGTGTGAATGCTCTTCCCTTATCCCAACACCCAGTCCTAAGACGCTTCCTCAAGGGTCGGCGAATCTGAAACCCCCAGTGGTCCATCGATTCCCCACCTGGGACCTACCCTTAAGGTCGTCTTCCTGGTTGCCATCACCTCAGCCAGGAGAGTATCTGAGATCAATGCTCTCTCCAGCAGAGCGGATCTCTGCACCTTTCTAGAGAACCGGGTCATCCTCAGACTGGACCCCGCGTTTATGCCCAAGGTCAATTCCCCATTCCACAGGGCCCTAGAGATAGTACTGCCGGATTTCGGCCCCCAACCCTCCAGGGATAGGGAGAGATCCTGGCACAAATTGGATGTCAGAAGGGCTTTGCGCATTTACCTGAAGCGCACGCCCCCCTTTAGGCATTCGGAAGCCCTCTTTGTTTCCTATCAGCCATCCACGCAAGGGGCCAGGGTCTCCCTGGCCACCATCAGCAGGTAGATTAGAGCGGCCATATCTCAGGCCTACGGGGCACGGGGACTTCAGGTCCCAGAGGGCATCACAGCACACTCGACCAAAAGTGCGGCCACCTCAGCAGCCTGATCCATCCAGGCACCCATAGAGGAGATATGCCGGGCTGCCGCCTGGTCTTCTCCCTCGCCTTTCATTAGGCATTACCGGCTAGACACTTACGCCTCTGCAGAAGCTGCCTTGGGCAGGAGGGTATTGCAGGGAGTCCTGGACTCTCCGGGGGGCTCAGGCCCAACAAATCCCTCCCAGGACATCTAGCTTTGGTATGTCCCATTGGTTACTCTTCCCACACCTCACTTCGGAAACTGGCAGTTGGACTTACCTGAACTGCATGTTTCGAAGAGGGTGTGGGAGGAGTCACTTACCCCCCCCCCCCCCGGTGTAGGGCGCCCAGCGCCAAGGGGTCCTGAGTTAGCTCAATGGTCAAGCGATAGCAGACAGGAAGGATGTGTGTTGTGCTGTTCTTTGTGTCTTCTTTTCAGGTGCTCTGCTTTGATCCATCGGTTAATCTGGGGAGGTCAGAAGGAGGAACGTAGGTGTGGCCTCAAAAGATTACCTCAGTCTCCTAGGCAAAAGGGCTGGGTTAATACCCATTGGTTACTCCTCCCACACCCTCTTCGAAACATGCAGTTCAGGTAAGTCCAACTGACATTTTTGCTATGAAACCTGATAATTTCCATAAGGGTTCCTCTGGTTAGTTTGTTCTGTCCATCAGAATTAAAGTCAGTCCAGAGGCAAAGGTCTTTAAGTTTCATGATTAGATTTATTAAAATGTTTACATGCTTGGCAAGATTTGGTACTTTATATAAGAAGGCTGAGAACGGCTGGTTTTGGATCCCTAGGTGTGTAGGGTGTTCTGTCATGAAATGAAATAATAATTTCATATTTTCAATTGTTAAGCTTTAGATTTTCTGAAGGCACTGCAAGGGTGAATTAATTATATGTTTATTCCTATTTATTTCCATTTTTTTTGTAGTGAGCCCTAAGTTGTAGGTTGTAGGTTTCATGTAGCAACACAGTTAGATAGCTTTATGTTTGATTTGCTTATTTGGGGGGCATCTACTAAAACAAGGGAGGATGGGTTCACAACTTTTCATATTCCATTCTTCTTTTCTAAGCTGTCCTATGTTGCCTGCATCATTGACAGTTTTCTTGGTCTGCTTGTACGGTTTCTTTTAGGTTTGCATATTTATATTTGTGTAATATATTATTGATTGCATGTTAAATGCAACAAATATGTAAATTATCAGTTGTTCATCTGGTACACTTTCATCATACAACTGTTAATTTTTACTTGGGGAGTCTACTGTGTAAGACATAAATCATCAGAACTTGTTTGAAGGCAATCTGCTCCCACAAAAGTTTACTTAGATGTTTTAAATTTATGCAAATATTTCAGATGGGTGACTCTTTATATGAATATTGAAATGAAGGGAATTACATTTTCTTAGCAGAAAGTAATTTGAGCTGATCCAGGTAATGCTTTGAGGGACTATAAAATAGGTTCTCAAAATTTAATCCAAACAGTGACGTGCGGTGAGGTTGATACCTGGTGAGGCTCAGCAGGGCAGCGGTCGGCCTCGGCGGGGGGGGGGGGGAATTTGCATTGCAGGAGCAACCAAGCACCCGGGTCTGCAGCAAAGGCGCTTGGTGGCTCCCGTGATGCAAAGTGCCCCGCTGCCCCCCCGCTGTCCTGGCCTGCGTCCTCTGCTTCTCCAAGCTCCGCCGCTGGAAGTCCTGGATCGCCTCTGGGGGAAGGCTGAGTGAAAAACGGAGCGAAGCTTCTCTGCGGCCTCCCGGCGCTGCCCAGAGGCTCTTGCAGGAGCACGTGTCAGCGGCCGGCGGCCTGGAGGGCCCCGGCTGTGAGACAAGGGAGCGCTTAAAGTTCTCTCGCCTCCTGCTTTGGTTAACACTAAGCAGACACCAAGCCACTGTGACCTGGAATCTGGTAGCAACTATCTTTGCTTTAATTATTAAAAAAAATATTTAAATTTCTTTCTTTTTCCTGAGGTGACTGGTGAGGCTCCGCCTCCCTTGCCTCTAGTGACTGCACGTCCCTGAATCCAAATATACATGCCTGATTCACTGTGCTAAATTAGACTTCATTTTTTTAAAGATGACTTTATTTTTTAACAAAAAATTAATATACAGTTGTTTTATTTGTTTTTTAAAGAATATCTTCTTGATTATGTAGCATAGACCTCTAAAGAGATCCTTGTAGTAATTTACTTCACATATATTAAATTTTCTAGTTGAAACTGAATGTGGACAGAAATGATCAGCTGTTAAGTGTGCAACAATGCATCCAAGGAGGTCCTGTAAGTAATCAGCTTTGTTTATATGAACCAAAATGCCCAACAAGTGCATGGCATTTATTTGTCATAATGTCAGAAGATGTTTCCATAGGGTGAGTTTAATGTGTTCAGCAATAAATGACAAACACAAAACCAATAGAGTTCCTCAAAGAAATATGTTTTAGTAGAATAACAAATAAAAGTAAATGCCTTTTATGAATGGGGAAGTTGATTGGAAAAGTATTAAAAATTGCAATATGAGAATGGGTCAATTAAAGGTCAGTGTGTATAATAAACTTACAAAAATAAAATTTCAAGCAAGTAAAACATAGTGGCTGAGTTACTAGATTTGACTATGCTAAAATCCCATTCAAGCACAGAACTGTTTTCTTCTATAGTAATTAGTGTCCTTGACTAGGAATAAGGTTTCTGTAGTATTTGACTCTTCTTCAAAGGCAGCTCCATGTTGAGTTCATCGTGATAGCCCAGTCGCAAAGGTTTGAGTTACTTTTACCACTTCATTGTGGTAGGTAATCTACAACTGTTGTGCCAGCCAAAACTAAGGAATAGATCCCTTGGACACAGCCTAGTTTACATGATGATTTAGCAGGAGTTTTCAACACAAAAGTTCCTTCTCCAACTCAAGGATTAGACTATTCTAGGAGATCCTGATCTTAACAAGAATCATTAGGTTCAATGTTAACTACCCTGATGTTTATAAACACAAGAAACTACGTATTGTCATGGTTTTGGTTTTGTTAGTTTAAGTTTGTTTCTTCCTATTTCAGATCCTAATTATCTCCAAACACCAGTGTCACTGGACCTGGATGTTGGAATATATGACACAACCCATAGATGTTTGGATTGATGTACTGATTGTATTGTCTATGGATCAAATGTTGTATCCCTCACTGTAACTATCAACTAGTGAATCATAATCAGATATTTATATATTTATTGGAGTGTTGTTGCTATGTTTTTAATTGGTCTTTGATATGCACAATTATGATGTTGAAATGGGTGACCATGCAGATTGGAAAAAAAAAGAGTAAACCAAGAATGTTGATCAATACTGCAAAAAGTACTTCTGATGTTTAAACATTTTAGAAACCTGTGATTTATAACACTTGCAATTCAATGCAAAGTAGCTGAAAATAGTGAAGGAATTTGATAACAGTCCGCATAATTTTTAATGTTCTCATTCACAGCAGTTACTGAAAGCCAGTAGATACCTAATTATGGTGCAAGATGTGGCCCAGCTAAATTGTTCTCAGAGAATGAATTTGCCATTCAGGTAAATGTATCAGTAAAATATTAAGGATAATATAAACAAAATTAGAATTAGCATTATAGAAATGCTCCTTCGTTGTTTTTTTTAAAGTTTTCTTCTTTCTAAACAGATACCATGAAGATAATAAATACTAACTGTATTGAATTATTTATTGGGTAAATAATGTGTTACGTTGCATACTTTCCTTTTTAGAGTGTGATAAATCTTTTTTAAAAAAATAAATAAATAGAAATATACAAATATAAACAAACACAAGAATATAAACACAGCTATAAAAAGTTACAGTATATTTCTGGGTAGTTTTAAGACTGCTTATCCATAGAGAGTGCCTTACACCAATAATGGAAAGTTCCTATCCTTAAGGGATCCTGAAAGTGGGCATTCTCTTCAGGGACTTCCCTATTCTGGAGAAGCTTGGTCCCCAAGGGACAAGAGTAGCTTCCATTCTCCTGTCCCCCTAGAGGTTCATAGGAACTTGACAGATTTGGAAATCCTTGGGACTTGAGAGGCTACACCTCCTGTTGCTAGAAATATTAATCCTAATTTTAAATCTAGTTTTCTATTGCATTTTTCTTATTGTATGTTATTATCACCAGAGGTGAGCTGCTGGGGGTTCGCATGGGTTCTAGCTAGGATCTGCCCAGTTCAGCGAACCCCCAAATGCCACCCCTGGCTGGCTCCGCTCACCCCGCCCCTCCTGCCCTGCCCCTCCTAGGAGACTCCACGCGGCCCGTTCATCATGCAAGGTAAGTGCAGGGCCCGCGCGGAGGCTTAGGGAGGGCAAAAAATGGGCTTACTGGAGATTCCAAAAGTCTGGAAACGGGCCTGTTTCTGGCCTCTGGAGTCCGGGGGGGGGGGGGAGCAGTTTTTGCTCTCCCTGAGGCTCGAGGAAAGCCTCTGGAGCCTGGGGAGGGTGAAAAAAGGACCTTCCAGAAGTCCAGAAATGGGCTGTTTCCAGCCTTTGAAGGGCCTCTGGAGCCCGGGGGAGTCAGTTTTTGCACTCCCAGAGGCTCAAAATAGCCTCTGGAGCCTGGGGAGGGTGAAAAATGCTCCACCCCTGACTATTCACCAATGCGTTAGCTGCAGCTGGGGCTTTTGTGTACTGCTTAGAATAATCTTGACTGAAATAGTTTACAAATTTATAAATAAAAAGATTTTAAAAATTAAATGTAGAGTGACAACAATATTATTATATCATCGGGTAAAACAATACGGGCAATTGTGCCGCTAACATCACTCCAAAAATGTACAGGAAATCAGCCTTTTTAATGAGGTGCTTGCTGAGCTTTGAGTATGAGCAGTTAGGGAAATGTTTCATGAGTATGAATGGATGAAACGTGTTAACTTCTGTATTTTATTGTAGTGATCCAAAAGATTTTGCTTTTGGTCTTATACTTTTCAAGGTGTAGACTTTTCCTTTTTTTAGTACACTTTTATAAACATTCACTATAATGCATTTTAAAAAAATGTTTACTGCATTTGAATGTTTTCCTCTGGTTGTTAAATTATTTATAAATAATATTAACATGGATAACGAAACTAATCTTTCCATTTTTTCCAGGTTGTATGAGCATACCCACGATCTTAGGCTTTTCCTGTTCAATGACATCCTTGTTATTTCACAATGCAACATCTCCTATAAGCCCTTTGAACGAATTCCCAAGGTCACGTACCAGTTTTTGACTACAATCATGCTCCATCAGCTCCAGATTGAAGACATTCCAGATTCTAAATGTATATTTTTCATTACTCTAAAATAGTAAAAAAATTGTTGAATGCTGTCATAGGAATTTTTTGGAGTGTAAGACACACCAAGGTTTTGAAGAGGCAAATTTAAAAAAGGGGGTTTTGCACTCTGCAAACCTCCCAAAAACGGCCACTTTTTTAAAAAACGAAAAAAGGCACGATTAGCCTTTAGGGGGCTTGCAGAGTGCTCCTGGGGCTGGAGGGGGGGAAATTGAGCAAAAACCACCTCGTTTTTCACTCATTTCTGCCCTCCCCAGCCCCCAGGAGCTCTCTGAAAGCCTTCTACAGGCTTGGCACGGCCATTTTGGTGAAGCAGGCGGAGTTTCAGGAGACAAAAAATGCTGTATTCAGAATTTAAGATGCACACAGATTTTCAGCCTCTTTTTTGAGGGAAAAAGGTGCGTCTTATACTCCGAAAAATACCATAATTAAAACATTAAGTATTATTACAAAATCTCAGAGACATTCTCAGAATCAATCTGTGTGATGCTTGTAGTGAGGTCTGACTTCTGGCAACTTCCTGCAATATTCTTGGGGGGAAAAAAATGCACTTTGCCCTTCCTTCTTTTTAGGGCTGAGAAATGGGGCTGGCCAAGCATGAAATCTTCTTACCTTTGCTACTTGTTCGGAACTGGGAGTGTGTGTATACGTGTGCTTGCCTCACTCGCTTCTGCGCATACGCAGAGTATCTGTGATGATGTCTGGCCAGGTGGGCAGTACCTACCACCACTGCCGCTACCGGTTCACCCGAACCACGGCGAACCAGCAGAATACCACCTCTGGGGCCGGCCCAGGGTTGTTCAGCTGGCTTTCTGCCTAAGGACGAACTAAAATTCCCAGTTTTTAATCTGATCCCTTAACCACTGAACCAAACTGTCTCTCTCTTCTTTAGCAAGAACCGTTATAACATACAACATTGCTTTTGAAAGTAGGCGTGTTCCAATTTGAGCATTTAGGAAAGAAAGACCATTGACTCCATTTTAAAGTGAAAGGTTTACTTTTACCAAAGTCGAGCAGTTACAGCATAAGCAAAGCTGGATCTGAATACACCCGCGCAAAGCCTGCGTTTTCCCTGCCCCCCCCCCCACCCTTGACTAATGCATTAATGTCCAATGATAGTTGAATTAGACGTTTTGGAAATGGCCTTCAGGTTTGACACCTCTTTAGTGGAGTTTCACACTCTGTTCTCACAGCTCCGTCCTGGATTGGACAGTCTGTTCCGGATTGACACTTCTTGTTCCTGTCACCCTGACATTTCCCCACCTACCTCCCCAATCTCCCCTCTCCCTGCATTTTATGGCAGGATGCCAGCAAAATGGAGCATACTGAAGATGGCAGAGCCTGACATTCTTGCACATTTTTTTTAATGTAGCAGGAGAACCTCTGTTTTAATTATTGTTTAGAGCAGTTTGTTTAGTGACCATCCAACACCACTGGAAAAAACTACCATTGCAGCATTCCCACAGTCATGTGATCAGAATTCAGACGCTTGGTAATTGACTCATATTTATGACAGTTGCAGTCTCCCAGGGTCATGTGATCACTTTTCGTGACCTTCTGTCAAAGAAAGTCAATGGAGAAACCAGAGTCACTTAACAGCAGTGTTACTAATTTAATAACTGCAGGGATTCACTTAACAACTGTGGCAAGAAAAAGTGGGGCAAAACTCACTTCAGAAATGTCTCAGTTAGCAACAGAAATTTTGGGCTCAGTTGTGGTTGTAAGTCAAGGACTACTTGTAATAGATGGGAAGAGCTGTTAGTATATATTTCTTAGGAATTCCCATCCCTTACCTTTCTCTTTCTGTGATTGTTGATGCAGGAGAGAGAGAAATATTCACAAATTTTCACCATGAGTCTGCTATAAGTCTCAGTATTTGCTGCTGGGGTGGCAGATTTATCAAAATGAATGCGTGGCACTGTAATGGATACTAAATCATATCCAAAACCCCTAAGGCTTTATTTGAAATTCTGGAAGTCTATTTGGAATACAAAGTAGCATGTGTACCCAAACACAAAGAAACAGCAGAACAATGCAAATCAAACTGATGATAGTTTAAAAACAACTGCTCAGTAATGTAATGAATGCTTCCATTACCCTCATTCTGGTTCCCTTGGGGTATTTAAGTCATTGACTGAGATAGATGGCTATAGAAATTGAAGAAATAATAAACAAAACAAATTTTGGTGCAAGGACAAAAGCCTGAACCTTTTCTAAATCTGCACACTCTGGGCAAAGTAATTTGACCAAAAATATTCCAGTGAAAGGAATTTTTTTTTAAATCAAATACATCTAAAGATGGCTCTATCCCGACTATACTTTAGAAGAGGAGCCAGAATTAAGCCAAACAACTAAAAGTCAATAACCACATAGTCATTCTTACTAAAGGTATAAAACTAGGTCAAAATTAATCTGAACATTTAAAATTTAGCAAGGCAAATAGTGACAAACATTCCTGATTTATTAAAGCCAAAGTTGTCCTAACAAGTATGTTCAATAGGGGCACTTTTGTATTTCAACAATTAAACCATAGCGAGGGCAAATAAAAAAAAATGGGAGGGAAAGAAAATTCCATGAAGCGAATATTACACAAATTTAGTTTATCACCAATTCAGAGAATGGTATTTATTGTTGCGGTTTGTGTGATAAAAACAATGGGAGAAAGATTTAGGTAGACTGTTGTGTAAAAAAGACTGAAATATTAGGAAATCATCTTTAAGGGATTGCAATCAATAATGTTTATGACAGCTTTGGGATATTTTCCAAGTCAACTTAAATTGTTGGTTTTAGTTGATCCCAGGACAATTCAGCAAATACAAAAGTTAAAATAATTTTGATGGAACTGTGGCCAATAATAATAATATAAATGAAGTCAATCCAGATAGATTACAATGATTTTGACAGAAATGTAGTCACCAATAATAAAGTAATTGAATTAAATTATTAATACAGTGTTGAACTGTCCTTATCATGACAAGTTGTCCTGCAGTGAGTTGGCCACGATGAGTTGTAGTTAGCTAGAAGATGGCTAACCTTTTTGTCCTTGTGTGCTGAAATTGCACGTACAAGCCAGCATACACAGACATATATCCACCCACCCACCCACCCAGCCACAAGGCACCCACCCACCCACAGCCTCCTGTGCTCCCCTTGGACATGCAAGCTATCTCCCATGCCTCCTGAAACAAAAAATGGGGCACCACACCCTCCGTTCTCCCACCACCACCTGAGCATGCGCACATGAACCACCACCCCACCACATGCCCCATCCCCCCACTCATGCAGGAGCGTCCCCCACATGTGCAGCAGAGAACCAAAAACCAGCTGTCCAGTGGTAGGCATGCGTGACAAATTGCACGGTGGAGCTGATTGAGCTGGGCGACGGCTAGTGTGCCTGCAGAGGGGGCTCCGCGTGCCACCTGTGGTACACGTGTCATAGGTTTGCCATCATGGTCCTTCAGAACCCTGGGGTATAATCCTTCTGGTGATTTGAACTTGTCTAGAGTAGACAGGTGCTTACTTACCATTTTCTTCCCTATTTCAACTTGTGTTCCTAATCTTATTTTTGTGGTGCTTTTTTTGATAATTTGGACTTTTTTTATCCCTTTGTGTAAAGACAGATGCAAAAAAAAAAATGAGTTAAATAGTTCTGCTTTCTCCCTGTTGCTTCTCACCTTCTTGCCACTTTCTCCCAGCAATGGACCAATTGTTTCCTTAACCTTTTTCTTGTTTTTAACATGTTGGAAGAAGCTTTTTTTGCAATTTTTTACTTTTGAAGCCTTTCATTTCATTTCATTTCATTTCATTTTTTCATTTTTTAAAATTTATAGGCCGCCCTTTTCCCTGAGGGGACTCAGGGCGGCTTACAATCACAAGGGAGGGAAGTGCAACATCAAAAACAAAACAAAATGTGAACAAAGAAAAAAAATAGTAAAACACAACTTTCGTTCAACAATCAAACACTCGGGCGGGTGAATTAGGAACCTATCCCCAGGCCTGCTGGGAGAGCCAGATCTTGAGGGCTGCGCGGAAGGTCTGGACGGTGGTGAGGGTACGGATCTCAGCGGGGAGATCGTTCCACAGGGTCGGAGCTGCAACAGAAAAGGCTCTCCTCCGTGTGGTCGCCAGTCGGCATTGACTGGCAGATGGGATTCGGAGGAGGCCCAGTCTGTGCGATCGAATTGGTCGAAGGGAGGTAATCGGCAGGAGGCGGTCTCTCAAGTACCCAGATCCACTACCATGGAGTGCTTTAAAGGTGGTCATCAGTACCCTGAAGCGCACCCGAAGCCTTTCTTCATTGTGAGCCTTAGCTTTCCTCACTTCATCTTTACAGGCTCGGGCTATTTGCTGATATTCTGCCTTAGTTATGTCCCCCTGTTTTCACTTTTTATACTTATCTTTTTTGTCTTTCAATTTGTCAGAGATTTCTTTATGCAGCCATGCTGGTTTCTTTGGGGAGCTGTTATTTTTCTTCTTCATTGGTATTCTCCTTACTGGGCTTTTGTAATCTCTCTTTTCAAAATTTCCCAAGCTTCTTGAGTTGTTTTCTCCTTAAACATTCTCATCCATGGAATTCTTCCCAAGCTCTCTCTAAGTTTATTGAAATTAGCTCTCTTAAAGTCCAAGACTCTAGTTTGACTTTGTTCTACTACTTGTGTTGGCATAATGTTGAATTCCAATATTGCATGGTCACTTGCCCCCAGGGTTCCTGTGGCTTCAACACCTTCTATCATTTCCTCTCTGTCAGTGAGAATTAAGTCCAATATAGCTGATCCCCTTGTTCCCTTCTCAACTTTTTGGGAAACAAAGTTGTCTGCTAGGTTCGTTAGGAACCTGTTGGATCTTTCCCTTGGTGCAGAGTTTGTTTCCCAGTTGATGTCAGGGTAATTAAAATCCTCCATTACTATTGTGGTGTGCTTCCTACATACCTTAGTTAGCTGACTAGCAAAATGTTCATCTACTTCGTCTGCTTTGTTCGGTGGCCTGTAGTATAGATCTATGGCAATGTCATTTCCCCCCCCCTTTAATATTGACCCAAATGCATTCAAGATAGTTCTCATCATTGTTGTGCTCTATTTCTGTAGAGATGTAGTTATTTCTTATATATAGTGAAACTCCACCTCCTCTTTTATTTGGCCTATTTCTTTTAAATAATTGAAATCCTTCCAGCTTAAGGTGACCAGATTTTCAGATTGGTAAAGAGGGACACCTTTGACCGGGGGGGGGGGGAAGGAGCTGGCCGCGGCGGTTACTGCCAACCCGCGGTCTCGCTAGGGACGTCTGGTCACCTTAATTATACACATCCTCTCTCTCTCTATCCATCCATCCATCTGTCTGTCTATCTGCCTGCCTATCTGTCTATCTAGTTATGGTATCCCTCTCCCTCTTTTCCCCTTTCTCCATCCATCTATCTGCCTGCCTACCTATCTCTCTCTCTTTCTCTCTATCCATCCATCTATCTGCCTGCCTATCTGTCTATCTAGTTATGGTCTCTCTCTCTCTCTCTCTCTCTCTCTCTCTCTCTCTCTCTCTCTCTCTCTCTCTCTCCCTCTCTCCCTCTCCCTCCCTCATCTCATTATCATCTATCTCAGTGTTTCTCCACCTTGAAGACTTGAAAGTATGTGGACTTCAACTCCCAGAATTCTGGGAGTTGAAGTCCACACACTTTCAAGTCTCCAAGGTGGAGAAACACTGATCTATCTAATTAATATAATTATTTCTCCCTCTCTTTTTCACTCTCTCTCCAGCGCACACATGCAAATGCATGGGCAGCCCACCTCACACACAGGTAACTCCAGGCGGCTTACAACATTATGATGCACGTCTCCCCATAGGAGAGGAGATGGGGAAGCCGGGGGCCTGGAGATCACCCGGGGGATGCCGAGGATGCCCCAACTCAGCCCCTCTTCCCGCTCCAATCATGTGCCGCTACTTCCTCCGAGCACGGCGCTTTACTCACTCCTCGGAGCGTTTGCAACTTCGCTCCTTCCAATTTCTCGGCCCGGGAGGCTCGCCGGGCTCCGCCTACCCCCGGCCCCCATTGGTCCAGCGGGCTGAAGAACGCGAGAGGGGTGCGGTTGGGAGGGAAAAGCGCTTGCCGCGAAGAAGGACTTTCTTCCAACCAGCGGAACCCCCTGGCGCAATCGGGCTGCGATCGGCTGGGGGTGGGGGAGAAAGGACTTTACCCCATTGATTAAAGTAATTTCTTCACCCGCAGAGCCCAACAACGCTGTCAAGATTAAGATCTCTTGAATTAGATTCCGGCTGATGCGGCAGGGGCTGCGTTGGCGGGGACGGGCAGAGGGGATAGTACTTGGAGTCCTACGATCTTGGCGAGTGGGGAGTCCCATCCCCCCCGCCTGTCCCCGCCAGCGCAGCCGGGCTGCAATTGGTGGTTGTCCCTGCTACAATCTGCGCCGCCCGCCTCATCAGCGGAATCTAATTCAAGAGATCTTAATCTTGACAGCGTTGTTGGGATCTGCGGGTGAAGAAATTACTTTAATCAGTGGGGTAAAGTTCTTTCTTTCGCTCGCCCGAGCTCTGATGAGGTGGAAAGAGAGGACTTTCCTTACGCTCGCATCAGAGCTGGGGGGGAGGGAGAAAGGACTTTACCCCATTGATTAAAGTAAGTTCTTCACCCGCAGAGCCGAACAACGCTGTCAAGATTAAGATCTCTTGAATTAGATTCCGGCTGATGAAGCAGGGGCTGCGCTGGTGGGGACGGGCAGAGGGGATGGGACTTGGAGTCCTACAATCTTGGCGAGTGGGGAGTCCCATCCCCCCCTGCCCGTCCCCAACGCTGTCAAGATTAAGATCTCTTGAATTAGATTCCGGCTGATGCGGCGGGCGGCGCGGATTGCAGCAGGGACGCCCGCCGATTGCAGCCCGATTGCGCCAGGGGCTGCGCTGGCGGGGACAGGCGGAGGGGATGGGACTTGGAGTCCTACGATCTTGGCGAGTGGGGATTCCTGCGATGGGATTTGGAGTCCGATGCCCCTGGCGATTGGGGGTTCCGCTGGTTGGAAGAAAGTCCTTCGTGCCAAGCGCTTTTCCCTCCCAACCACACCTGGGGGACACAGGGAAAGGCGCCCGCTCGCCAGTCTGCCCGCCCACCCTTGGGCTCCCGGGGCAGCACCTCCCCAGCGCCTTCCTTCGCGCCTTGCGGAGTTTCTCGCAAACAGGACAGGCGCGACCTGGGAGACACAGGGAAAACTCCGCAGGGCACGAAGGAAGCAGCACGGCAGCGGCGGAGCTGGAAAGGTGCTGCCCCCGGAGCCCAAGGGTGAGCGGGCTGGTGCAGGCTGGCGAGCGGGCGCCTTTCTTGCACACACGGAAGGGGAGGAGGGCGGCGGCGGCTGTTTCACTAACCCCGCGCAGGTTACTAAAGGCCCTCAGCAGCAGCAGCAGCAGCAGCCGACAACGACCTCGCGCGACGGTCCTTGGGGGCGCTGCGGAAGCCCTTCCAAAGCGCCCCTTTCCCAGCTCGGAGCGGGATGAGAAGCTAGCGGAGCCTCATTTAAAATGACGGCCATGGCCGCTCATTCGCTCCGCTCTTGCGTGGAGGTCTGAGGAGGCAGAGGGGTGGGAGGGGCACGAAGGAACCAGCGCGGTGGCACGAGCGGGCACCTTTCTCGCACCCAGGGAAGGGGAGGAGGGTGGCGGCAGCTGTTTCACTAACCCCACGCAGGTTACTAATTCCCTGTTTACTCACCAGTGAAGCAGCAAAACAAAGCAAACGGCCGCGAAGGCGAAATGAAATGGAGACTCCTGCGATTCATGCGGCATGCTAAGCGGACTCCAGCCAATCAGTGAGCTGGCTGGGATGGAAAACTTTAAGCACGCCGCGTTTTCCATCCCAGCCAGCTCACTGATTGGCTGGAGTCCAGGCCAATCACTGAGCGGCAGGCTGGGCTTGCTTAGATTTTTAGTGTAGATAGAATAGATGGGGGAACGGAACGAGCGAGCTAGCGGCAGCTGATGATGGGCGGGGGAGCCAGCGAGCACCAAAATAAAGCGGGGGGTTTTGAGAACCGGGCGGGACGCGGGAAAAATGATGAAAAGTCGTGCCTGTCCCGCCAGATGCGGGACGTCTGGTCACCCTATTCCAGCTGTATGTTCCATTTGTGGATTTCATCCCACCAAGTTTCTGTAATGGCAACAATATTGTATCTGCTCCCATTTACTTGAATTTCTAATTCACCCTGTTTATTCCGCATACTCTGTGCATTGGTGTATAGACATTTGAGTCCATTTTGATTGATCCTGTGTTTACCGTCTACATAACCTGTGTTATGCCCGACTGCTCCTATTTTCTTGCCACTTGTATGATTCATGCACATGGTATGGCACTCACAAATTTTGTAGAAGAGTTTTATTGGACTTAGTATCACTTTGGAGGGGAGCTTCTCATTTCTAAAGTTATGGATTAGGTTGAAGGGTATTCTGTTGACAAGAATATCCAAGGCCTTAATATTGGGATCCTATACAGATACTCCTCGACTTACAACTGCAACCGAGACTTGAATTTCCATTGCTAAGCAAGACAGTTGTCTTGTGAGATGCACCCAATTTTACAACCTTTTTTTGTAATGCTTAAGTAAATCACTGCAGCTGTTAAGTGAATCACACAATGGTTAAGTGAATCTGGCATGCCCCCATTTACTTTGTTGGTCAGACGCTGGCTGGGAAGGTAGCCAATGGCAATCACAATGACTCCAGAACACTGCAACCATCATAAATATATACCAATTGCCAAGCAGTTGAATTTTGATCATGTTACCAAAATACATAGTAATTTGGGGAAGCTGCAATGTTCCCAAGAGTAGTTGTAACACTCTTTTTAGAGTGCTTTTAACTTTAAATAATAACTAAATGAAGGGTTGTAAGTTAGGGACTAACTTTATATCAGGAGCATATAGGGCCTTTTTGTTGCTCTAAAACAAATAGATCAGTCACTCCAACCATTAGCAGTTCACAAAAAAAAAAAAAAAACCACCGCACACACACACACACACACAGACAAAACACACACACACACACACACACACACACACACACACACACACACACACACGACAAAGCGCTGGATGGAAAACCCACTCACTTTAGTGCACGGGTTTCCTGTTTAGCCAGTATTTGTAGATTAGATTAGCCATTTCTGCAGTCAGGACATGTCCAGAATTGCCTTTATTTGGAAGCTGAGAAAACAATTGCTATCTTCCTTGATCATTCATATGCATCTTACTATCCTTCAACCTGTTCAAATGGGAATTCTCTTTAAAGCCAAATGAACAGCATCTGACTCCAGCCAGTTGATTACAAAGGGAGTGCATTTCTGAATTGTAGTTTCCTAAGCCATTTTCTTTAGATCAGGAGTGTCAAACTCACAGTCATATTGTCGTCATGTGGTGTATCACAACTTTTCCCCCTTTGCTAAACTCGGTGTGGGCATGGCCAGCGCATGACACATCCGGCCCAAGGCCACAAATTTGACAACCCTGCTTTAGTTGATTAAGTATACCCACCTGTGGGCTCATCTTTAAACAGCAAATTTGGTATGGCAGTTAAGGTATCAGCCTAAAAACTGGGAGACTGATTCTATTTCTACCTTAGGCACAAAACTAGCTGGGTGACATTCTGCCAAATACACCTTCTCCACCCTAGAAAGAAGGAAATGGCAAGCCAAAAATCTTGCCAAGAATACTGAGGGCACTAATTCAGAGAGTTACCAGGAGTTAAAACTGCATTTTGGAATAAGACAACTCTTTTGCCTAGCTCTAACCACATATCATGCTCACAATGAACCTCACAGAAAGGTTGAAACTATACATGGTTCAATGGATGGCATGGGCCAGGTCATATGAAGAACCATCTCTGAAGATACCTAAAGATATCACAAAGGTGCTTTTTCAAGAGGCAACTGGATTTTGCTTTTCTTTGAAGATGTTTTGCTTCTCATCCAAGAAGCTTCTTCAGCTCTGGCTAGAGTCCGATGCTGTTCATCTGGTTTTAAAGGGAAGAAGCTTCTTGGATGAGAAGCGAAACGTCTTCAAAGAAAAACCAGAAAGACCAGTTGCCTCTTGAAAAAGCACCTTTGGGACAACCATGACCTGGATGACTGAGAATCTCCATAGACATACCTGAGGATCAGGGGTGGGTTGCTACCGGCATTCCTGCCAGTTTGGTGCGCATGCGCAGTTGCCTGTAAATAGATCTGCGCATGCGCAGAACATTAAAAAATGCCCCCCAAAACATGCCACAGTGACCGGGGAACTGGTTCAGAGGTGTGGCCAGCCTGGGTCGCTGCCGGTTCTGTGACCCAGGCCAACATTCCACTACTGTTTCACCAGAACCAATGCGAATCAGTAGCAACCCACCTCTGCTGAGGATATCTCCCTGTGCTGCCAGGTCAGATATAGTAAGTTCTCCAATCCCTTAATGGTATCACTTAGTAGGACCTGGGAGATTGGTCTTAGCAGAGCCTTTTACTCTTCCAAAAGGTCTTGAAAGGCCGACTTTTTACCTCAGCATTGACATAGAGTAAGCTGAAGCTCACAGATCATGTATGTATTGGGGATAATTGTTTATGGATAAGTTCTAGTTCTTTGGCGGCTGGTTATATTACTTCTATGTTTTGTTGTAAGCCGTTCAGAGTTTTGACAGATAAGGTAGGCGGTCATATAAATCTCTTAATACATTCATACAGATTGGAATTTTCAAGCATTCTATTGGAAGTAATACTTATCCGGAGAATATTTTTTTTGCAATGTATATCCATTCCAATTTTTAACTGCTGCACATGTTGACTTAGCAAATATTCCTAAGGAATCTAAATTAATGGCAAATTTTGTTTGCTTTTCAGATATCAAGAATGCTTTACTTTTACAAGGGCCCAAGCAGCAATGGATTTGTTCTACAGATGAAGACAAGTTTGGATGGTTTTGTCAGCTTCTGCTTTGCTGTTGCTTCAGCTGCCATGAAACGGGAGGGGGGGGGGCGTGGCTTTGGGAGGGGTTAATTGATGTGCTGGAGGAATGTTCTAGGATGTACCAGTTGTTGGGATTGCGCATGCGTATGTGTTTCCCGCCTGCATCAACGGCCTTCACATTCCATCTTTGGCCTGTCTTTTTGAAGTTATCTCACACCTGACATTTGAAGGACTTATGATTGGACTGGAGCTTTGATCCTAAGGGGGGGGAACGGGCTTTCCTATATATTAATTGCTTTCGCGCCATATTATTCAGACTTTGCTTCACTACTGCTCGCTTACCATTTATAATTAGTAAAAGTACTTTGGATTTCCAACCCATGGAGTCTCTTAGTCTTCTTTCCTAATTATGGAGTGGAGTGGGGCGTGACAAGAAGCAAAGTCTGAATAATAACCCTTTCCAGGAGATTTACGTCTACCGAGAAGGGAAATAATGTCTTCTCCGACCAGAGAGGAGGAGGGCGCCGTTGGAGGGGCGGATTCCAGTGAACTAGGACCTCCCGACCTTTCTTTACACCAGCCCAGCCCGTCTGACCGACCTTTGCATGAAGATTTATTTCAACTGCAAATTTCCAGTCAGCCTGAACCTTCCCCCCCACCCCGTTGGTCAACTTCAGTGGGACAAAAAGAGATAGAGACAAGCTGGAATGCTGGCCTCACCCAAAGACCACCTCGACAAACTTCGCTGGAGCCAGGTGCTGTGAGAAAACCCCAGGCGAGTGAGTTCCCTGACTATTGGAGCCAAAGGTACTTTGGGGAAAGAAGAGGGGGCGATGAAGGAGAATGGAGAAGTTCTCAGCACCAGGGGCCCATGAGAAAACCCCAGCGGAGTGAATTACCTGATTATTGGGGTCAAACATATATGGAGGAGAGAAGGGGGGAGGAGGAAAGAGACTGGAGAAATTGGCAACGTTACCGACGCCAGGCATCTCCCCCGCTCCCCCCTCGGCCCGTGTCACCCCCTGCGGCTAGAGGTTTTGCTGATCAAGGAGGACCTCCCCCCCAGCCTCCCCCCCGAAGACATCGGATGGCTAAAATCCCTCCCTTGCCTGTGCGTTTTAATGGCAGTTCTGCTAGCCTTCCCTCCTTTCTTATGCAAGTGTTTAACTACATGGAGATTTATGGCCGGGACTTTGAAACTGACACCCTAAGAGTCAGGATGATTCTTTTATCATTGGATGGTGAGGCGGCTACATGGTCGACTGCATTGCATATGTCTGGCTCTCCCCTCTTGGGGAATTTCAACCGTTTTATGGAGGCTTTCCGCCAACGTTTTGATGACCCGTTAACTGAGAAGCGGAACAAATTGAAGTTTTTAACCTTTGATCAAGACGATAGACCTGTCGCCCAATACATCCAGGAATTTCAGTGTCTTTCCCAATACATGAGAGGCTGGGGGGAGGACGCGCTTCTGGACAGATTTGCTGAAGGGTTAAACGCAGACATTTATCAGCAATGTGTCAATCGTAACCTGCCGAGACGTTTAATCACTTGGTTTGAGCATGCTGCAGACGCCGAGCTTGACTTAATCCGTCTCCGTTATGCCAATGAAGAAAGAAGGAAGCGGAAAGAGAGGGCTGCCAAGTCCCTCCCCCCTCCTGCTACTCAATCGCTTTCCAAACGACGAGGCGAGGCAAGAGGGCCCCCTTCTGGCTTCTCCAGACCTTTAACATGCTTTCGCTGTGGCAAGCTTGGGCACACCGCCCCCGAATGTCGGGCTAAATTGCCCCTCTCTGCCCAACCCCCTCCCAGACGTGACGAAAAGCCTGCCAGAGGCTCTGAAAAGAAGAAGAAGGAAACGGCTTTCGCTGGGGAAACCAACCCCCCTCCTTTTGCCCAGCCAGTAGAGGATAACGCAGATGCTAACTCCTCTTCTTCTGAGGACTCTGATGACGACACATCGCCTCACTGGGTGAGTTCAAATAAGGGGCCCCTGCTAATCCCTATTGAATTAAAAGTTCCTCCTGAGGGGACACCTGCCACCCTCCTAGCTTTACTTGATTCCGGCTGTTCCCGATCCATGATCAATCCAGCCATGGTCGAAAAATTAGGCATCAAATTGCGTACTTTGAAACCCCCAATTGTGTTTTGCCAAATAGATGGATCGATTGCGGGGGGGGGGGGGGCGCCCATTTTTTTACTGAGCCTTTGGAAATGACAATGGGTACCCATACTGAATTAATCTCTTTTGTGGTCGCGCCTGGCATGGACAGGCCACTCATTTTGGGCATCCCATGGCTCCGGAAGTGGAACCCTCACATAAATTGGCGGACAGGCCGCTTGCGTGTTCGCTCGAAGGTGCCTCCAGTGGGGGAGGGCTCTCCGAACCAACCTGACGTCACTAACGTTCCTGAAGTAGCCGCTAGAGGGCAGGAGAGGATTGCAGGAGAGGAGAAAATTCCGAAAGAATATTTGGATCTTAAGGAAGTCTTCAGCGAGCAATCTTCGGACATTCTGCCCCCCCACAGGCCTACTGATTGCTCCATTGACATTTTGCCCGGGGTCAAACTCCCAAAACCCCGCATTTACTCCATGTCACCCAGGGAGATGGAGGAGATGCGTTCTTTCATTGACAAAAATTTGAAACGTGGTTTCATTGAACCGGCCCGACCCAAAGTGGCTGCCCCTGTACTGTTTCGTGAAAAGAAAGATGGTTCTCTTCGCTTATGCTGTGACTTTAGAAACCTCAACGCTATCTCTACTCAAAACCTCTACCCACTCCCATTGATGAAGGACTTGTTGGCGCAACTGGGGAAGGGCCGCATCTTCACAAAATTGGACCTGCGAGAAGCTTACTATAGAGTACGCATTAAGGAAGGGGACGAATGGAAGACCGCATTCAACTGCCCTCTTGGTTGTTTCCAGTTCCGAGTTATGCCTTTTGGCCTACAGGAGGCTCCTGCTGTGTTCATGCAATTTATTAATGAGATCCTGCACGATCATCTCTATAAGGGCGTTATCGTATATCTGGACGATATCCTCATTTATGCCCGCTCTTACGACCACCACGTCAAGCTGGTGCGCACTGTTTTGAAAAAACTTCGTGCTGCCAACCTGTATGCCAAATTGTCTAAGTGCGAGTTTCACCAAACGACTATTGACTATCTGGGCTACCGTATCTCCCCTGATGGCGTTGAAATGGACCCTGAAAAAGTGAAGGCGGTCACTGAATGGGACGCGCCCAAAACTCGTAAACAATTGCAAAAATTTTTGGGTTTCGCTAATTTCTACCGTCAATTTATTCCCTCTTTTGCCAACATTGCGCTCCCTATTACTAATTTGCTCAAGACGAAAGGCGACCCGAAGCCAAAACCCAATAAGCCTTTGGACTGGACCATGGAATGCCAGGCGGCATTCGAAAAGCTTAAACGCCTTTTTGCCGCTGAACCAGTTCTTAAACATCCTGATCTCAACCAGCCGTTCGTCGTACAGGCTGATGCCAGTGATGTCGCCGTTGGGGCCGTTCTGCTGCAAGCCAATGACCAAGGTAACTTACAGCCTTGCGCATACACCTCACGTAAACTCACTGACACGGAGCGGCGCTGGGCGGTTTGGGAGAAAGAGGCTTTTGCGGTCCGTTGGGCCCTCGCTACTTGGCGCCATTTCCTTGAAGGCTCTAAACACCCATTTGAGGTGTGGACTGACCACAAGAACTTGGAAGCGTTGCGAACACCTCGTCGTCTCTCCCCCAAACAGATGCGTTGGGCCCAATATTTTAACCGCTTCAATTTCACTCTAAAGTATATCCCGGGCGGTAAGAACTTCATGGCCGATGCTTTGTCCCGGTTACCTCAGTATAATTGTTCCAAACTGAGTATCGTCCAACCGCTCTTGGCAGCTCCGGTACTCACACGTCAACAGACCCAAGCTCAAAGGGAAGTGCCTCAAGATCTACTTTCTGACCTCAAAGCGGCTCTTCCTCAAGACGACTGGTTTCTGAACCATCGGGACGAGTGCACCATCAGGGACGATCTACCGTGGATTGGTGCTAAATTATACATCCCCGCTTCCCTACGACTTGTCGTCCTTCGTCGCGCTCATGACTCCAGGATGGCGGGTCATTTTGGGTTCGTAAAAACTTTGCACCTCGTAAAGAGACAATTCTGGTGGCCCTCTTTAAAAAAGGACATTGAACTTTATGTGGCCAGTTGCCCGGTTTGCGCTACTGCCAAAAAGCCGCCGGGGAAACCGCAGGGACTTCTACAGTCCGTCGCCCGCCCGGTTGCCCCTTGGAAGGAGATTTCTATGGACTTTATTGTTGAGCTTCCCGAAAGCCAGGGGCACACCGTCATCTGGGTGGTCACTGATTTGTTTTCCAAGCAAGTTCACTTCGTGCCTTGCCACAAAATTCCTTCCGCCAAGGCGTTGGCTAAACTATTCCTTTCCCACATCTACCGGTTACATGGGGTTCCCGACCGTATTATCTCCGATCGTGGGGTCCAATTCACATCTAAATTTTGGAAGGAGTTTCTCACACGCATTGGCTCCGCCCAAGGCCTTAGCTCCGCCTACCATCCTCAGACTAATGGCGGCTGTGAACGTACTAATTCCGTCCTTGAACAATATTTACGTTGTTTCATCAATTATCAACAGGACGATTGGGTTGACTTGTTACCACATGCTGAAGTGGCCTATAACAATTCGGTTCACTCCAGCACGGGCTTCACCCCTTTCCGGGTCGTTTACGGCCAGGATTTTGTTCCTATTCCCGAACTGCCTACGGCCCAACCTCAGGTTCCTTCCGTTGCGGACTGGAGTGAACGTCTCAGTCGCCTTTGGCCTCTGACTCTTTCCACCTTGGACGCTGCCCATAAGGCCCATAAGAAGCAAGCTGATAAGAAACGCTCTCAGCCCTATGAGTACCACGTTGGGGATTTAGTGTATTTGTCCACAAAATTCTTGCATACTACACAAAAATCAAAGAAATTGGGGCCCAAGTATGTTGGCCCTTTCCCAATTGTGAAAGTCATCAACCCTGTTTCTGTTCGTTTGCAATTGCCCAAACATCTCAACCGTGTCCACCCGGTGTTCCACATCAACCTCATCAAACCAGTTCGGGTGTCCACCCTACGGCCCACAGATGACCCTCCACCTGCTCCGTTACTTATTGATGGGGAGCATCATTTTGAAGTTCTCCCCTCCCTTTTTGATTTGTTTTGTTATTTGTCTGTTTTGTTTGTTTTTTCTTCCAGGCCTGACAGCCTTTTCTCCGGGGGACGGCCGGATGTCAGCTTCTGCTTTGCTGTTGCTTCAGCTGCCATGAAACGGGAGGGGGGGGGCGTGGCTTTGGGAGGGGTTAATTGATGTGCTGGAGGAATGTTCTAGGATGTACCAGTTGTTGGGATTGCGCATGCGTATGTGTTTCCCGCCTGCATCAACGGCCTTCACATTCCATCTTTGGCCTGTCTTTTTGAAGTTATCTCACACCTGACATTTGAAGGACTTATGATTGGACTGGAGCTTTGATCCTAAGGGGGGGGAACGGGCTTTCCTATATATTAATTGCTTTCGCGCCATATTATTCAGACTTTGCTTCACTACTGCTCGCTTACCATTTATAATTAGTAAAAGTACTTTGGATTTCCAACCCATGGAGTCTCTTAGTCTTCTTTCCTAATTATGGAGTGGAGTGGGGCGTGACAGGTTTTCTGCATTACAAAAAGCAATCCACTGTAGTATCAGTGAGCATGTAAACTGAATAAGGTAATCCTCATTTAGTGACTGCAGTTGGGATGGAGAACTCATCATTAAGTGAAGCAGCTGCTATGTGAAATCCATGTCTGTGTTTATGATCTTATTTTAAATGTTTTCCTGTGTTTTATATACCTACAAGAGTTGTAAATGTGATGATTGGTCACAAAGTTTTCATTTCTGGTGCAGCTGTGAATGGTTGCTATATGAGGCAGTTGCTAAATAAGGCCTATCTGTAGTTTCCATGTATACTGCTCATGATTTAATGAGCTCATGACATGATGGATGTAACCATTAATTGCATTAACCTTATTATAAACAAATTTAGTGTGAAATAAGTATATACAATGATTTATCACAGGAGCATGTGGTTGAGTCGTAGGTTTTGAACGTGATTAATAAAATAGATATTAGACTTTTTAAAAGAAATACTTCCTTATCACCAATAAAATACAGCTTGCCTGATTTTGGACTTTACGTATGCAGTCAAAAATTTATATCTGAAAATTATGCAGTAGAGAATGTTTCAAACACTATCACTATGCTTTCATCCGTATCTTGCACAAGAACTTGGGTAGGCATCTGCAACCCTTATACGGATTAGTGCTGGAGGAATCTCCAAATTAAATATTGTATAAAAGCTGGAATCTTTGGATTTGAATATGAGAATGTCAGGATTGAGCATGATACTATATGGAGCAACACACTGTAACCAAGTGCTCATGAGCTTCAAAATAAAGTGAGAATAAAATGGTTTTGTTTCAATGACTGAATATAAGGGATATAACTACTTTTCTAGTCCTTTCATACATTAGAAACATGTTTGCATGTAAAAAAAAATGTTTAGGAAAATAATAAATTACACTTGCTATGACTTGATATTCTGTTTATGCCATACAATATGTAGAAAGAGATTAATGAACCATTAATGTAAGTGTATGATGCATTATACTTTATTTTGAATATATTGAGTGTTTTGCATTGCAGTGTTTTTTTTTGTTCCTGAATGTTTGATATTTTCTACTAAAAAGTTTGTTTCCAATTTTTATTAGTGAATATAGGACTGTTGTGACTCAGCAGCAGTCTTCTGTGAGTCTTTTCGGGATGCAAGATTAATTATGCAGCTGGGGCTCGTTAGGGGCATATTCTGAGGATAAAAGGACGGATGGTGCCACGCTCTAGTTGCAGGAGTCAACGTTCCTTGGTTTGTTCAACATTGATCAGCAGTCGTGGTTTATGTAAGATAGAAGTGCTTTGTTTTCTATAACCCTGATTCAAGGATACACTTGGAGAAATGCATTGCGTTGTAAGAGTTTTTGTTTGGTATTCTGTTATCTGGTCAGAGACTGTATTTATGTTATTTTTGGGCTCGAAGCCAGTCTGAGCCGAGAACTGATAAAGAGAGTTCCTTTTAAGTTGTTTGCCTGTCACCTGTTTAACGAGCGGAGAAGGGGGGGACAGAACATAGGACTATCAGTAGCATATACGACCTTAGATGCAAGCAGATAGTCTGGTTCCCACAGAATGCTAAACGTGTCTTTTTTATTTACCCTATCATGTATGAACCCACCCAGTTTTAGCGTTAAAATAACTGACTATATATTCAGTAAGTTAGGGATGCGGTGGCTCAGTGGCTGACACTGAGCATGTCAATCCGAAAGGTTTGCAGTTGGACGGTTCGAATCCCTAGTGCCGTGTAATGGAGTGAGCTCCCGTTATTTGTCCCAGCTTCTGCCAACTTAGCAGTTTGAAAGCATGTAAAAATGCATGTAGAAAATAGGAACCACCTTTGGTGGGAAGGTAACAGCATTCCATGTGCCTTTGGCGTTTAGTCATGCTGGCCACATGACCACAGAGACATCTGCGGACAGTACTAGCTCTTCGGCTTTGAAACTGAGATGAGCACTGCCTCCTAGAGTTGGGAACGACTAGCACATATGTGCAAGGGGGAACCTTTACCTTTTTATATTCAGTAAAAAAACTTGCCTTCTGTCCACTTGTCTCATTATTAAGCCAAATTAAAAGAATTAACTCCAATTAAAATATTGTGCTGTTTTATTTTTGTAAAAATCACACAGTTGCTAGTTCTGATTCTGCTGAGATACTTCCATGCATTTTAACATCTATGATCCCACAGCCAGAATAAGCCATTAAATAGAATATCTGCTGTTAGTCAGCATTAATGCAAATTTACATGTGAGATCAAAAGGTGTGTATTATACAATATACAACAAATCCTAATACAGTACATCAACCTGAATAGCAGGATACACTCAGGAAACGTTGTGTTAATAATGAAGCCTGTCTACAAGCCAGAAGAAGAATGCTTGGAGACATGAACAGAAATAAGAACCCCAACTTTTTAAGAAACACAAATTGAGGGTGGGGTGAGGAGTGGAGGGGAAAGACTGGGGAAGAGTTGAGGTACTGACACACTTCTTGACCACAAAGTGTGTTACAGTAATGTTTGGTGGGTGTGTCAGTTTGTAAAGGATAATGTGCAAAGCATGCAACTATATGTGGTGTTCAGGAAATATGCATGACTGAGATAGACACCCGATCCTTTCACAGAAGAGAAACGCTTTGTGTGCAGACTGCAAAAATGACATCATGAACGCAAACATTTCAACAATAGTCAAGCTGTGGTCATACATGCAATGAATTAACAGACAAGGACAACAGAATTTGGCATGGCAAAGTATTAAAGGACATAGGCAGGACTTGGAAGATAATTGGGTTACTCAAAAAGAATAGGCTTCTGAAATTACTAATGATTTGCAAGACTGCGAACTCTGATTTTGGGGATCAGCGATGACCACAGCTGGTTAATTTCCATTTAAACAGTAAGACAGATGTGTAAAAGGTATTTATGATATATGTGCTTTTGTGATAAAGGTAGCTATTGGGATGTTTTTATTCATGATTTTTGACGTGAAAGATAGAAAATTCATTCAGTATTCAGTTCCAGTTTGGGATATAGGCCACTTAAGTTGTATAAATCTGGCTCCAACTTAAAAATTATGTCCTCCCAAGAAAATGGGAAGATTGGCAGTGCCAATATACTGAACATTCAAGGAAATGCTTATTCCATTCTTTGTATTAAAATTATAAAAAGTTACTTAAATACAACTGTGGACAGAGGACATAACAATCACAACAAAAATGTTAAGAGTGCACTGAGTGAAACATATGGGATTTTAATTAGGCCTTTTACCCAAATTTCTGTTTCAGAGTTAATTATTTCACAGTTAATGGCAATTGGTTTATAAGTGAGAGAAGGGTCGGAGCTGTTCCAGTTGAACCTCCAGTGAAATTCTCTCTTCCAGAACATCCTAGAAAGGAAAGAAATTGCCATTTAGATACCATAATTAAAGTATATTACTATATATACACATGCACAATTTTATATACAGTGTTTTGCTGATTTTATATAGAGAAAATTAAATGTTTATGCAAATAATGTAAGACTGTGAAAACACAACTTTTACTTCAGTATGCAAATTTCTGCCTAAACAAGCGTTCTTTATATTTTTCTTAAAAACATGTCAGCAATTAAGTTCAATAATCTTGTTTAGGGAGGAACACTTGTGGTTTCTTTGCATGTAAAAAAGTAAATCAATAAATATTGAAACAAATTTATGTTTCATCAAACCTCTATTTTATATTTAGTAGATAGAAAATATTAATGGATGTATGAACTGCATGTCAGTTTATCAGTAGTCAAATTCATTATTGTGTTATTGGTTGTGAATAACGCTGAAAATCTACTTTTACAGAACTATGTTGATGGAAAAATGTGACAATTAAAAACTTATATTCTCTGCAAATCTGCAGTCACAATCATCTAATGATGATTGTTCCGCCAACTCTTTCAGTGAAATGTCTGAGAATAGATCGTCAACATCACCTCCTCATTCATACATAGGCTACTTACCGTTTTCCCCAAAATAAGACAGTGTCTTATTTTCTTTTGACTCCCGAAATAAGCGCTTGGCCTTATTTTCAGAGAGGTCTTATTATTTTTGAGGTGCAGGAGGCGGCGAGCATGGTCACCTCATGGCAGCTGCTGTGTTGCAATATTTTCGCATGTGCTCAAAAGACCAATTGGGCTTATTATCTAGGGAGGTCTTAACGCATGTGCTCAAAAGCCCAATTGGGCTTATTAATTGGGGAGGTCTTATTTTCTGGGAAACAGGGTATGTAGCTGAACTGAAGAACTGAATGGCTCTTTTCCCTTTTCTTCCCTAATCTCATGGATCTGGTAATTAGTTTTCCAACATTTTCTGAAGCCTTTGGTATTCTGCAAAATAAAGCTCACTTAAACTATATGAAGGAAGAAGCTGAAGAGAACATGCAAACTGAAAGCATGAGCTATGCATCCTGGGATTTTCTTTATACGTTTGCTAAATGGAAGGCACAATGTATTTTTGTAAAACATCTCATAATAACTTGTCAAATGTCTTACCTTTAATTGTTGCTGCAATTCACTGTTCAGTCTGGCCAGAACAGTATTGGTCTCCTTATTGCGTCTAATCGATGCCTGAATAGCTTTTTTGTCCTTTCCCACCGATCTGAGGGGACATTTCATGAAATAACTTTCAGGAATTGTGGAATACTCCCCCCCCTCCCCGTTATAGCTCAAGTTGTTCTGAACACAATATTGTTAAATTCCTTAGCTCTTAATGTGTTTAATTGTACAGTTGTAAAGAAAAAACCTTTTATAATTTTGGCATCCTGTTTTCTCAGATTACAAAGCTACTATGTAAAGTATTTAAAGCTTATATACATTTACTGACACTCTTTTTCTATGAAGAGATCCCATGTTGAACAACTCAAATCACTTTTGAAGTGTTCTGTTTAAGTTACAACAGGACAGAATATCTGTAGCTCAGGAACTATAGAATCCTTACTGCTCTCTGAACTTCCTTGTTTGCTTGTAAACATTTCATTACCCATCTAGATAACAAAATCAATGTCAGTGAGTGTGGGTTCTGTTCTCTGTTTATATACAACAGCTCAGTGTTTCAAACAACAAAGCTGTTATCTACATATTTCATTATTTTATTTAATTCTCCACAACTTTATAGCTTTAAAATCACTGAACATGTTTCCAATAACAGTTTAAATAGTACCAATTTATATGACTGCCTGTGTAAACTTAGGTGGTGGCCAAATGCATTCCACATTGTCATATTTTGTGGAATGCCCAGAACACCCCCCCCCCCAAATTAAGCAACGAAAATCACAGGTTGTTTTT
Source organism: Thamnophis sirtalis (assembly GCF_051295495.1). NCBI lineage: Eukaryota > Metazoa > Chordata > Lepidosauria > Squamata > Natricidae > Thamnophis > Thamnophis sirtalis. Next base: position 89,120,043 of record NW_028261386.1, on the reverse strand, counting down.
TTTTGGCGGGGAAGCAGTTTACAAAATCAAAAGCACATTATCCTGCACTTTGACCACTGTAACTTAGAAAAATACCAAAAGGTCTCAATCTCCAGCCTTCCCCTTGGGACAGATGTTAGATTCAATTTCAGTTTAGAACATTACCCAAATGGAAAAAGTTATCCCAACGTTTGTTATTTGCATTCTTTCAATCATATAAACAAAAGCTCCATATGATGAAAGAAGGATCTATGTGCATCAATGGGTTTGCACAAGCCATTCCATTCCATCCTTATGCAGAATACATAGATTTTTTAATGTAATTTTAATAAATTTTACATGGAAAAGTAGCTTGCAAAATATTTTGTAGTAATTTTCTCTACAGTCTCGATTTTTTTGAAATTAAAGCTTGTTTATACTGCCTTTCCTAGCAATTTGAGAATTCAAGCATCATTGAATTGAATTGATTTCATTTATATGCTACCCTTTTCCCCGAAGGGGACTCAGGGCAGCTCACAATCCAAGTCAATGGGAAGGGGTACAAATAAAGAATAAAAAGACGAACAAAACAATACACAATTTAAAAAGCACACAACAACCATACCATTCGAGGGAGGGGGCAAAGGCGCCAAGGTGGCGCAGTGGTTAAATGCAGCACTGCAGGCTACTGCTAGATCAGCAGGTCAGCGGTTCAAATCTCACCGGCTCAGGGTTGACTCAGCCTTCCATCCTTCCGAGGTGGGTAAAATGAGGACCCGGATTGTTGGGGGCAATATGCTGACTCTCTGTAAACCGCTTAGAGAGGCCTGAAAGGCCTATGAAGCGGTATATAAGTCTACTGCTATTGCTATTGCTATTGCTTTAGCCCCAGGCTTGTCGGAATAGCCAGGTTTTAAGGGCTTTGCAGAAGACATGGAGGGTGGTGAGGGTTCGAATCTCCACGGAGAGCTCGTTCCAGAGGGTCGGAGCAGCCACAGAGAAGGCTCTCCTTCGGGTGGTCGCCAGTCGGCATTGGCCAGCGGATGGAATTCGGAGGAGGCCTAATCTGTGGGATCTAATCGGTCTATTGGAGGTAATTGGCAGCAGGCGGTCTCTCAAGTACCCAGGTCCAATACCATGAAGGGCTTTATAAGTGACGACTAGCGCCTTGAAGCGTATCTGAAGACCGATAGGCAGCCAGTGCAGCTCACGGAGGATAGGTGTTACGTGGGTGAACCGAGGTGCACCCACAATCGCTCGCGCGGCTGCATTCTGGACAAGCTGAAGTCTCTGAATGCTCTTCAAGGGCTGCCCCATGTAGAGCACGTTGCAGTAGTCCAGTCTAGAGGTCACAAGGGCATGAGTGACTGTTGTGAGGGCCTCCCGGTTCAGGTAGGGTCGCAACTGGTGCACCAGGCGAACCTGGGCAAATGCCCCCCTGGTCACAGCCGACAAGTGGTGTTCAAAAGTCAGCTGTGGGTCCAGGAGGACTCCCAAATTGCGAATCCTGTCTGAGGGGCGTACTGTTTGACCCCCCAGCCTGAGAGATGGAAAACTTTGCCAATTAGTGGGAGGGAAACACACCAGCCACTCGGTCTTATCCAGATTGAGTGCAAGCTTGTTATCCCCCATCCAGACCCTAACAGCCTCAAGGCACTGGCACATCACGTCAACCGCTTCACTGAGTTGGCATGGGGCGGACAGATACAACTGTGTATCGTCCACATACTGATGATATTTTATCCCGTGCGGTCGAATGATCTCACCCAGCGGCTTCATGTAAATATTAAACAGAAGGGGGGACAGGACCGAACCCTGCGGCACCCCATAATTCAGAGGCCTAGGGGTCGATCTCTGCCCTCCGACCAACACCGACTGCGACCTGTCCGAGAGGTAAGAGGAGAACCACCGAAGGAGAGTGCCTCCCACCCCCACCTCTCGCAGTTGTCGCAGAAGGATACCATGGTCGATGGTATCGAAGGCCGCTGAGAGGTCAAGGAGCACTAAGACGGAGGCATGACCTCCATCCCTGGCTCTCCAGAGATCATCGGTCAACGCGACCAAAGCGGTTTCCGTGCTGTAGCCAGGCCTAAATCCCGACTGAAAGGGATCTAGATAATCGGATTCCTCCAAGGACCGCCGGAGCTGAAAGGCCACCACTTTCTCAACAACCTTCCCCACGAAGGGGAGATTGGAGACTGGACGATAGTTGTTTAAAACGGCTGGATCCAAAGATAGCTTCTTCAGAAGGGGTCTCACCACCGTCGTCTTTAAAGCGGGGGGAAAGAACCCCTCCCGAAGGGAGGCGGTAATAACCGCCTGGATCCAGCCCCGTGTCACCTCCCTGCTGTTAGCAACTAGCCAGGAGGGGCACGGGCCCAGTACACATGTGGAGGCACTTACGGCTCCCATGGCCTTGTCCACTTCCTCAGGGGTAACAGCTTGAAAATCAATCCAGTGATGTCCATCCAGATTCTCCCCTGGTGCCTCGGCTGGTTCTGCGTAATTGGAGTCCAGGTCCGTCCGAACCCGAGCAACTTTATCCGCTAGGAATTGGACTTACTCCTCAGCTCTGCCTTGCAAAGGATCGCCCGTATCCCTCCTGTTTAGGAGGGAATGGGTTATCCTGAACAAGGCGGCTGGGCGCGACTCAGCGGAAGCTATCAGAGAGGCAATGTGTGTTCTTTTTGTCGTCCTAATTGCCCGAAGGTAGACTCTGATGCTGGATGTTAAAAGCGCTTGGTCTGACTCAGACTTACTGGATCTCCATCGTTGCTCTAGGCGTCTCTTTCGGCGCTTCATCTCCCGGAGTTCCTCAGTAAACCAAGGAGCCCTCCTGGATCCACTGCCTCGGATCGGCCGTAAAGGCGCAATCCAGTTAACAGCCTCTGCCGCTGCTGAATTCCAGGCAGCAACCAGAGACTCCGCCGGACTGCGGGCGAGGGTATCAGGAACAACACCAAGCTCCGTCTGAAAGCCCAAAGGGTCCATAAGGCGCCTGGGGTGGAACCACCTAATCGGTTCCTCCTCCCTACAGTGGGGGTTTGGTCTCCGAAAGTCAAGCCTCAGTAGGTAGTGGTCCGACCATGTCAGGGGCAAGATCTCACTACCCCTCAAACCAAGATCACAACTCCACTGCTCCGAGAGGAATACGAGGTCGAGCGTGTGACCCGCCGAGTGAGTCGGGCCCCAAATTACTTGGGTCAAGCCCATGGCTGTCATGGAAGCCATGAACTCCTGCATTCCATCAGAGTGTTCACTGAGCGAAGGCAAGTTGAAATCCCCCAGAACCATGAGCCTGAGGAACTCAATTGCCAGCTCAGCTACTGACTCGAGGAGCGAGGGGAGGGCTGCTGCAATGCTGTTGGGAGGCAGGTACGTTAACAGCAAGCCCACTTGACCCTTGAGGTCCAACTTCACCAGCAAGGACTCACACCCGACAAACTCCGGAGCAGGGATCCTACGAGGTACTAGAGACTCTCGGATAACAATAGCCACCCCCCCACCCCTTCCCTGGGGTCGCGGCTGATGAACCACCTGAAAATCCTCTGGGCACATCTCCGTGAGGGGGACTCCTCCCTCCGGGCGCAGCCAGGTTTCAGTAATACATACCAGGTCTGCCCCCTTGTCTAAAATTAGGTCCCGGACGAGGGGAGCCTTGTGAACTACAGACCTGGCATTTAGCGACAGCAGCCTGAGACCAGGGTCCTGATTACTCACGCCATCTGGCCTTGGAGTGGGACTCATAGGGCCGGAAGGAGGGATCTCTGCAACGTAGCGAGCCCTCCTTCCCCGGTAATGGCCAGCCCTAAAGTCCCCGCCATATCTGCCCCTCCCTGTTAAGACCGTAATGCTCCGGCCCACTCCCGTGTCCGTAGTCCCTCCACCCACCCCCATAGCCCCCGCATTTGCCGACAGGCCCTTCGAATCAGTCATACTGAGATTGGAATGGGCCTAGATCCCCCCAACACTTCTGCAAAGCACTCAGTGTGGGGGAACCCGGTTCCCATCCCAATCCTCGCTTACACACCCAAACGCTCACACACTCACACCCCCACAAAAATTTAAAATACAACAATATAATATAAAAAGCGGGAATTACACAGGTTAAAAAGGTGGGAACATTCACTTACAATCATACACATCCACACTACTTACAAAGAAAAATTGCGCAGGTATAAAAGATGGTAAAATAAGCGAACAAATCCGTACATGGGGACATAAAGTCCATAGAGCAACAGCACAATAGACCGGTCAAGCCGGCACGATATGAGGGAGCTAAAGTGGCCTCTTTCTCTAAAGGTCTGGTATAGGAGGAATAATAGTCGAGATGGCTAGGATAAAGTTTCTGAGGTAGTAGTGGACGATGATAGCCACGATAATAGACGCAGTCCGGGGGGAGAGATGCAGAGCTAAAAGTCCAGTGGGCTAAGTCCATAAAGATGAAACGTAATTGGAGGGGCTATCATAGACCATTAAATGCCCCTTTAATAATAAATCTATTTGCTATTTAAAATGAAAATATCTCAGTATTAGAGATACTCATACACATCTTGGGTTACCTAGGAATAGATGGCTGAGAAGCAAGAACAGCAGCTATGACACCTGTTTTCTGTGCATGCTCCTCAACTTCAGGTCTCAGCTCATCTTCGGATTTTGGCCTTCTGCGAATAGGCTTTGGTGGTGGTGCTAGAGGTGTAGTGCCTTTGGCCTGAAAAGAGAGTCATCATGGTTGATGAATGCATATTGAAGTAAGTTTCACCTGACCTCAGAAATATTAGTTGGTTAAATAATTACAAATACTGATTATTTAAGGTGTAAGAATCACTTTGATGTAGGGGTTAAGGTAGGGGTGCCAAACTCAATTTCATTGAGGGCCGCATTAGGGTTGTGTTTGACCTCGAAGGGGGCGTGCCAGGGGTGGCATAGCCATCTTGACGTCACTCATGTTGGGGGGTGGGGGTGGGCAAGCAGGCTGCTAGCTGAACATGTTCCTGAGTTCAGTTTCTGGCAGTGATGGTCTCCTACAGTCCTCCACCAACGAAAATGAAGCTTTGTTTTTGCTGGCGGAGGTCTGTAGGAGGGCATCACAGCTGAAAACAGAGTGTGGGAGGGACATCCTCTTGAGCTCCATTTTCTCTGGCAGAGGCACTGCAGGCCGGTCGCTCGCTGTTTTCAGGGTGGCTGCATGGGCCAGATCTAAGCACCCCGCAGGCCGGATACAGCCTGCAGCCCTTGAGTTTGACATCTCTGGGTTAAGGCATCAGCTAGAAACCAGAGGATTGAGTTCCTGTCCCATCCTATGTATAAAGCCGTATATGTTACCAGGGCCAGTCCCCTCCTCTCAGCTTTTGAAAGAGAGCAAAGGCAAATCACTTCCAAAATCTTGCCAAGTTCATGCAGTTGCCAGGAGACAACACTGACTTGAAGACACACACATGCATACTCAGAAAGCTAGCTATTAAACTAATTAATACAATTAATTATGGCTTTTAAAGAGATCTTACTGTAAGTCTCGTTAATAAAAGACCACACACAATTCTACAAGCTATAAGGTGGCTGTGCCTAGGGATATAGGACCTTTTCTGAGAGGTCATCTCACTTGGTAGAAGCAGCTAATTTTCATAAACCTCTTTGAAGACATCAGCCACAAAATAAATCAGCAGCCATTTGCACTTCATGCCAATTCCTTGATTTCCCATGGTTCTTCAGTTCTTTAACAAAAAAAGCTTATCAGCTCTGTTCAATATTTATAAACAGTGAAAAGAAAAGAAACCTGAACGAATTGCTTTCTGTGCATTGATTAATACATTTTATAAGATATGTTCACCTGTTAGTATGTTGCATACCATGTTTGCAGGGGTAGTAGAAACTGTTTTGTCCTCTATTCTTCCATCTCCTTTGGCAACTCTTATAGATCCTGCAGTATCAGAGGGTTTTTCTACCTAAAAAGAGTCAGAGACATATTCCATAAACTTATCAAGGCTAAGGATGAAAATGCTCTTCAAATTTATGGAAAGTCTCACTTAATATAGCTATAGACAGATACAGATATATTGATATGTGCTAACCTGGACAACCTCTGGAAGTTTCTCAATTTCTTCAACATCATCTTCATTTACATTCGATGCAGCAAAAACCTCAAAATGGCTAAAGTCTGCAAAGTTTGGCTGTTCTGGGATTTGGTGAGGTGAAGTATTGTTATGCACTATTAAACCGTCAGCATCTGCTGATCGATGAGCGTGGCTTCCAGCCTATAATTAAAAAAAAAACCTTTTAAAAAAATAAAAAAAATATATGCAAAAAGTCAATCAAAAAAGTTTGCTACTATACACTTAACCTAATCATCACCAACTCAGTCACATTATGGCTCTAGTTATGAAGACACTTTCACATTATGAGAGCTCATCATTTTGAGAATGCAAAATTCTTTCTTGCTTTCTCCAAGACAGTCCTATGCACTGGCAAAGAGTCCTGTAGTAAAGGGAGAACTGTATTTCATGGCCTAGAGGAAAATGCAATCCGAAAAAATATCACAAGAAAACGTTGTTAAAGTTAAAACAGAAATTCAAATATACCTGTGCAGGCGGAGGTCTTGGAGGCACTGCAGGGGGACAAGCAATCGCTACAGTCTGCTGTTGACCTAAAAAACAGTAAAATTGAAAACCTTCTTGCTTAATAATACATTAATCATATTAATTTCTGGAAAATGTTTAGCTGTTGTTTGGATATAATACAGCATCCTGTCAATTAAGAGTCATACCTCAGTAGTATTTGTTGCTCTATTTCAGCCCATCCTACATGTTAAGGGTGTACAAGGTTTAATAGGTTTTAAAACTTTGTGCAAAAGACAGTCTTCTATTTATTAATTCTATACAGTATCAGAGATAGAAATTCTTTAAATCATCTCTATTAAATAGTTCTAAAGAATGTCTATACTACTTTGACATGTATGCAAAGTCGAAGTTGCAATTACAATTGATAGTACCTTGAATGCCATACAAAAAAATTACCTAAGTGATTCATAACCTAATATATACTATTATACATGGGTGCCCATAAATTTTAATGTGCCCAGTGACAACTGGTATTTGTCAGTACCCTGTTTCACATGGTTTTATTATTATTATTTGCTAAATCAATGTTTTGTGTTTGGTTATAACTGTTGAGCAATTATTTCTGTAAGAATATAAACAGTGGGCCTTTGGCCCATCTAGTCCAGCACTCTGTTTTCTCAGTGGCCGAGCAACTGCATAAAGAAGTCTATTAGTCCCAGCAGACGGCCTTCAGAGGCAGCCACACACTGCCATTAACACCAATTTATGATTTCCATAAATTGGTCCAATGCTTAGGCCAGCCAGGCTGGCTGACCGCGTATCTTATGGTAACACCACATCTCATGGTAAAAGATATCATATCATACTCTTCAAATTGAAATATACAGATTGTCATTAATGTGGTTCGCTAAACTGTATCAGAGCTTTATATAGACATTCCTGTGATTTAAAATTGAAGACTACAGAATTTAATTATAGTAATGATATCACATTAAACTCCTCTGTTAAAAAACATACTACCAAGACTGGCCTAGGGAATATTAAGTTCTGAGGAATTTCCCTCTGAGGAAATATAATAAATAGCATTTTAATTGCAGGTCTTGAGGAATGGAATGTATTACTAACCATCTTAAAATTGTGAAGTCTTGAATATGTAATGTTTTTTAAAACTACCATTAATTTTTTACATCAAAAGTTATTTCCCCCCTCTGTATTAGTAAAGTCTTGTAGCATTTAATGTTACCTTAATTGTAATAGTATTAAATATATTTCACTAGTTTCATAAGACTTCTTTAATATTACTTGGGGAAAAATCAAAATTATTTCACAACCAACATGTGCATTTCTATAAATGTGTTAATTCAAAACAACAACAACAACAAAAAACTCTCACACATTTCAACTACACTCACCTGGAGTAACTGGGAAAGTTCTATTCATATCTAAAGATGATGATCGTGAATGAGAGGGATGAGGCCTTGGAGGGGGTGGTGGAGGAGCAGGGTTATCTGGAGAAGTCCCTGAATGTGACCTGAAAAACAATGGAACTACAGAAATTCTATTGCAAACTGCAACTTCCAAAGACTAAAAGATCAGAAAAGTAACATATCAACTTACAAAATAATAATACTGATCCTATACAATGCGAAGACCCATTTTTAAATTTGTGTATCACACCTGATGCATTTGTTATAATTGTTATTACATCGAAGTTCAGCTGCACCTTTTTCATTTATACATTTACATTTGAAAATGGATATGTTATGAATCAAGGCAGTGTTCCCTAATCTGATGTCTCATCAAGAGGTGCTAGACCAGGGGTGTCAAACTCCCTGCCCACAGCCTGGATGCATCACACGCTGGCCATGGCCACCCCTGTTTTAGCGAAGGGGAAAAAAGTAACAATATGTCACATGATGACAACGTGATGCTGTGAGTTTGACACGCCTGTGCTAGACCATCACTTCATCCAATAGGCAACCCGAAGTATCTGGAAGGACTTTGAAAATACCAGCTAAGGAAAGGCTGAATGAAAAACCTTAAAGCAGCGGTCCCCAACCAATCTGGCTCTGTGGACGGCAGTGTGGTGGAGGGGGTGGGATGGTTTCATGTGCACACATGTGCCGCTTGCGCAAATGCAGCTTCATGCACTCACCTGCTGCTTGTGTGACCCAGTTCCCAATGGACTGTGGCCCAGTACTAGACTACAGACCAGGAGTTGGGAACCCCTGTGGAGCAACAGGGCCTTTCTTTCTGACCTGCTGACACTAGCTCTTATTAGGTACTCTACCTTCCTCAATGATCATGGAGAAATCGGACTGTGCAGCCAGGGAAGTTGGGAACTTGAAAATAACAGACGGAAGCCTAAGCTATTTATTGGAAAGCAGTTATTCTATCAGGTAACAGAGAAAGATAAGGAGTGCTTTGCTGAAAGAGCATCTCCAGGGGGCTCCGTTTTATTATTTGCACCTATGTTATTCACTATAAGAATTGGGTAACTTTATGATGATTTAGTTCATCACCATTTTCCTACTTTTGTTTTGCACCTGTATATTGTACTTTTCACGTTTTATTTCATAAAAGCAGAATACAATGTTGTTAATAAGCAAATAAAATTAGGTGAGTACAATTAGCAGGAGCACTTATAGAGTGTGGTATTATTTTTGGAACAATTTCTTTAAAAAAAAAAGATTAATAGCAAAAAGAGCAACAGAGTGACAATTTAGCTGAGGACAATGAGATCTCTGGTGAAAGAATGACACCTTCTGCAATGTATGTACCTCCATTATTCCATTTCATTTTGCCTACAACTCAATCATTTAATTATTTAAACTTTCTGTGAAGGTTTTAACTTCTAAAAGCCTAAAATATTGAAAATCCTTTGAATTGATAACTCTGATAAGTAGTACATAAACATTCATTTCATTGTTAATAAATAATGTTATTAAATGTAGAGCAGTAACACTAGAAAATAACCCTTGAATCACTATCATAGAATCACAGGAAATTTTACCAGACTGAAGTATATTCTGCAAACAAGCTACAAGGTAACCAGTTCAACCAAATAACATTCTGTTTTAATATTTAAGCAGCCAATTACCGTTGTCTAGTTACAGTAGTTCCAATGTGTTCTGCATCTGAAGTAAAGGAATCTGAGCTGCTGTAACCATCTGCTGGAATAAATTAAAATAAAATCTTACCATTGATGAATTACCGTATTTTTCGTAGTATAAGACACACCTTTTTTTCCCTCAAAAAACAGGCTGAAAATCTGGGTGCGTCTTATACATCAAATAGAGCATTTTTTGCCTCCTGAAGCCCCGCACCCTTCACCAAAATGGCCGTGTATAGCTTTATGAAGGCTTTCAGAGAGCTCATGGGGGCTGGGGAGGGCAGAAATGAGCAAAAAATGGGACATTTTTGCCCCCCCAGCCCCCAACAGCACTCTGCAAGTCCCCCCCCCAAGGCTATTCATGCCTTTTATTTGGAAAAAAAAACAGGCCCGTTTTCGCAAAAAATAGGCCATTTTTCGGAGATTTGCAGAGTGCTAAAACTTTTTTTTCCTTTTGGAAAGCTCTTTAATTGATGACAATTACATTGAACAAGTGTTGTGCCAGCAGAAACAAAGTCTTAAGGCTTGTCAGCAATTTCCTTCTCTAGCACATGGATAAATACACCTGGAAATATCTACCTACCTACTTACTCTCTCTCTCTCCCTACCTATCTACTGTATTTCTCTCTCTATTTCTCCCTCTCTATCCCTCTATCTACCTACACACACTCTCTCTTTCCCTATCTACCTACTGTATTTCTCTCTCTCTCTATCCCTCTACCTACCTACCCTCTCTCTCCCTATCTATCTACTGTATTTCTCTCTCTCTCTCTCACTCTCTATCCCTCTCCCTTCCTTCCTACACATTCTCTCTCCCTACCTACCTACTGTACCTATCTACCTATCTATCTATCTCTATTTCTCTCTATATATATCCCTTTATCTACCTACCTACCGTATTTCTCTTTCTCTTCCTCTCTATCCCTCTATCTACCTACCTACCTACTTTTTTTAATCTGCCTCTTCAAAACCTAGGTGTGCCTTATACTCCGAAAAATACGGTACATTACATTACAATCTACAGAATTAATTTAACTTTTAAGAATGTAAAAATTAGGGAGAGGAGGAGCTGACATCGCGACGACACGATATGCGATCTTGGAGCTCCAAGATCTCAAGTCGATACTTTTGCTGCTGGACAGTCCTATTGGACCTAAACCATCCCGAAGAGACGGTGACAGGGAAGAGTACGTCCTGCTGATCTCAGGGACACAGCAAAGTCTCTGATAGATCCAGGAGAATCTCTTTTTGCCAGTGACAGAAGCGCAGCCATTGAAGCTGCTGAAGTTGGGACAGCTCCGGAACGGGAGGAAAATGGAAAGAGAAAGTGTGTCCATCTGGTGAGAAAATCGTATTATTATAAAAGAGACTACCCCCCAAAAAATTAAAGCTAAATTAAATTTGAAAACAGAAGAGAACAAGCGGCGAAATTAAGCTACATTAGACAGTGTGTTATTCTTTTTTTAAAAAAATATATTTTACGGATGGAACTTTTGCAAATGTTTCCTATTCTTTAAATTGAATGGATTTGTTTTTCTTTTTCTACTTTTTATATTCTTTTTTTATACCTATGTATTAAAATCTTTTTCCTTATTTTTATAATGCTGGATTGTATGGTTTTTTTTTGCTCCATTTAAGAATTTTGTTTTCTTTAAGCCTGGAATATAAAGAAAATATAAAAGGAATACAAAGAGGGCTGTTATAACAGAGGGAAAGGAAGTAACACTGCCACTTGGAGGCTGGAGGCTTGGAAGGTTTGGAAATATTGTTTTTTTTTCTCTTTGATCATTTGACTTTGCATTTCAAGGTTCTTCAGCCTGTTTACAGAGAGTGATAGTGAAAAGAGCATGGGTTGTACAGGTGCTCTTCAGGAGCTTTATTGGCAGCTGGCGTGGAGTGAAAACAAAACCTTGTCTTGAAAGATTATAAATGAACTTGCTTTAAATTTAATAAAAAGTTTTGAATGCCAGAGTGGCAGTGTTTACAAGTTGGAAGAATGAAAAAGAAATCTTAACATTGCAAAAGATTATGTTTGAAATTCAAAAATTATTAGAAGTAACAGAGAAAATTGAGAAGAGATTGGAGAACATAGAACAGTAAAATTTGATGGAAAAATTGAGGATGTTCATCAAATGAAGAAAGTGGAGGTCAGAGTTCTAAAAACTGAAGGAAAAAGTAAACAAAGAGACAAGAAAATTGGAACAAAGGAGAGAAATCTTGTCAGAAGCACTAGTGATAACCAAAGATAAACTGATTGAAGAAGCAGATGGGGGGGGGGGTTCGAGTTTATACAAGATATGCAATAAGCAATAAGTTGAGAAGAGAAGTCCATACAAAACTTACTAAGGAGATAACAAGAATATTAATGTCACAAATGGCAAGAAACATAATACTGCACTGTTACTGGAAAAACATAGGTTGATGTAATGAAAGCTTATAATAAAAAATTAAGTCAAATTTAGTTAAATTTAGAGCATTATGTATAAAATGAAGTGATAATGGATATAGTTAAATAATTGATTGATAATGATAATAATGCATATATATGTACTGGTTTGATAAGAGGAAATTTGATATAAATTGCAAATGGTGACTACGAAAGGTGGTTTAGAAACTCTGTTATTAAATATAACCAATTTTTATTTAGAACATGTTATAAAGATGTAATGTTACTGGATGATATTGGGAAGTGCTAATGGAATGCCATTATGTGATTTTGCTTTAAATTTGGAATATTTTATATAAAAGGACGTAAAAACAATTATAGTCAAATGAAGGTTGAGGTATTATGAGAGTAATATATATAAATATATTTGATTTAAAATATATGATTTCATATGAATTGTAGGTGATGACTGTGAAAGGGATGCACAAATTTTTTTGTAACCAACTGACACACTTTCTATAACTTGTAATGGAAGATGGTTTTTGTGTGTGTGTGTGTGGGTGTTTTGTCTGTTTATGTTTATTCAAAAACAAAAAAAATATTTTAAAAAAAAGAATGTAAAAAGTAATAAATTGAGCCCAACTGATAAAATATTCATGACACATTTCTAGTGTCCAGCCCTGAGACTACCATTAAGAGTATGCTTTTATAGGTATATAGATATATGGCCCCCAATGGATACTTACGGCATAAAAGAAATTACAGTATATGAGTAATTAATTTTAAGTGAGCAAAATCTCACATAAAAATAATAAATTGAGCCCAACTGATAACATATTTGACTAGGTTTAAGAAATGTATAGTTTACAACCTGGAAGATTATGTTGCATGACTCTATTAGAAAGGATTGTGTGAATCATAAAATTTGAAAGATCTTCACCTGCCATAGATGGGATTTGATATTTACTGAACTAAATTGTATCTTTATACTAGGAGAAAACATTTTGACTGAAAGTATTCCTCGAGTTACAACAGTTCATTTAGTGACTGTTCAAAGTTACTGTCACTGAAAAAAGTGACATGACCATTTTTCATAGTCATGACTTTTGCAATATCCACATGAACATGTGACCAAAATTCAGATGCTTCGTAACTGGTTCACATTTATGATGGTTGCAGTTTCAAGGTCATGTAATTACCTTCTGCAACCTTTTGACAAACAAAATCAATGGGAAAGCCAGATTACTTAACAACTGGGTTACTAACTTATCAACTGTGTAATTTACTTAACAACTGAGGCAGGAAAGGTCATAAAATGGGGCAAAACTTCATTTAACAAATGTCTCCTTTCCAAACACATCGTTGCTGAGTCAGAAGAGAACTAAGTTATACTTGTTTATTTTTTTTCAGCTGATTGGAATAACACGTTTTTCAACACATTATTGAAAAATAAATTCTGATACTTACCAGCTGTATTTCCTCCTGTGAATTTTACTGATGAACTTATTTTACTTTCTTCTGCAAGATCTGGTGACTTCACTAGCAAGGGACTTGTAGGATTTGTGTGATCTGGAAAGAAATATAAAAACATTCAGTGCAAGTTTAGATAATTACTCTATTTGAGATGAAGATTGTGAAGTTTGATGCAAGCCACTAAACAATAAAGGTGCGCTTGCCTGCTTGATTTGAAACAAGAAAACAGAAAACAAATGGTATGTTAAAATAGTTTTGGTATATGAAGTCAGACCCAGCATGGGAAAGTTAAAACTGTGAATGCTGCAAGGTTGATCCTGAATTTTTATTCAAAGGAAACCCAATAAAGAGATAATAATAAAATTGCAGAGTTGGAAGGCACCTTGGAGGTCTTCTAGTCCAACTCCCTGCCTAGGCAGGAAACCCTATACCATTTTAGACAAATGGCTATCTTCTTAAAGACTCCCAGTGTTGGGGCATTCACAACTTCTGGAGGCAAGTTGTTCCACTGATTAATTGTTCTAACTGTCAGGAAATTTCTCCTCAGTTCTAAGTTGCTTCTCTCATTGATTAGTTTCCACCCATTGTTTCTTATTCTGCCCTCAGGTGCTTTGGAGAATAGTTTGACTCCCTCTTCTTTGTGGCAACCCCTGAGATATTGGAACACTGCTATCATGTCTCCCCTAGACCTTCTTTTCATTAAACTATACATACCCAGTTGCTGCAACCGTTCTTCATGTCCCCTAATCATCTTTGTTGCTCTTCTCTGTACTCTTTCTAGAGTCTCCACATCTTTTCTACATCGTGGTGACCAAAACTGAATGCAGTATTCCAAGTGTGGCCTTACCAAGGTATTATAAAGAGATATTAACACTTCACGTGATCTTGATTCTAACCCTCTGTTTATGTAGCCTAGAACTGTGTTGGCTTTTTTGGCAGCTGCCGCACACTGCTGGCTCATATTTAAATGGTTGTCCACTAGGATTCCAAGATCTCTCTCACAGTTACTACTATTGAGCAAGGTACCACCTATAATGTACCTATGCATTTTGATTTTCTTGCCTAAATGTAGAACCTTATTTTTTTCACCATTGAATTTCATTTTGTTAGATAGTGCCCAATGTTCAAGTTTGTCAAGATCCTTCTGTATCTTAAGCTTATCTTCTGGAGTGTTGCCTATTCCTGCCATTTTGGTGTCATCATTTAAGACATCATGTCTTAAAATCTCATATTTAACTTTTGCAGTTTGTTTCTTCATTATCTTTTATTTTATAACCGTGCCTCACTAAGAGATCTGGAGAAAATGTACATGCTTTATATAACTTTGATTACTCCTAGTAAATATTCTCCCAATGATTGATTTTGCATTTGCTCCTTAACCTGGTTTACAATTTGAGCTGTATTGTTTTTCTAAGTTGTCATTACAGAAAATCAGGGAGATCATGTGCTTCTTTAAAATATAATAATGCATTTTCAAACATATAATTCTCTTACAAAAGTGTATTGGAAAGTGAACTCAACTTCACGTAAGCACCAAACTGAATCTGTTTTGACCCCCTTCCAGTATTTAAGATCTATACTACATCAGAGGTGAGCTGGATTCTTGACAGAAGAGTTAACTGAGGATAACCAATTATGCTGCCATTAGTGAAAGATGCACTGTACAGTCTGTCACAAGCCTTAATCATCATCTCGTGACACAGATACAGTGGTACAATCTGTCTCTGTCTCTCTCTCACACAGCCCTCCCCAACTAACAGTCTGCCTGACACTTTTTTAAAATATTGGTTATTTCACCAAGTTCAAAACTTTTCACAGTGAATTCGGAACATTTTGTCAGTTTATAACCTTTGCACACGGGTAGGCAATTAATTTTGCCAAGGGGCTACTTCCATCCCCCAAATGGCTGCTACCCAGACAGGGAGAGTGAAATATAAAATGCCTATGTTTGCCCTAGCAGGTAACAAAACCTGGATATGCATCCATGTTTGAAAGAGAAACGGCAATAGAATTAGAATTAAAACTAACTAAAAATAAAATCAAAAGTAAATATGAAAACAAGAAGGAATACTAACTGGAAGTGAATGAATGAATGAATGTGCGTGAAAGAGAGAGAGAAAGAGAGAGAGAGGGAGGGGGGAGAGAGAGAGAGAGAGAGAGAGAGAGTGATCGATCTTAGGAATTTATGAACATTTTAAGCATTTTTGCACAATATTTCTTTATAATGCTATGCAATATTTTATTCTATAGAAAAAGGCAATCTAGTAGAAACATTTCAGTTAAAATTGAGGCTCAGTTTCGCTGAATTTGTCCTTGAAAGAGTTTTTCAAGACTCTGTTAGATTAATTTTTAAGGTGAGAGTTTTCTGTGTTTTTGTTCATTACTCCAATGCAATATGTGGTATTCATATAAAATATTACTGGTTGAGTCAAAATTATCCCAAAACACTCTTAAGTGCACCAAGATTTAAAAATGGCATATTTTCAAATATATAATGAGTAACAAAATGATTAGTGTCTTTCCTTGGAGCCCTTAATTCTGTTGTTTTTAACAAATAACTAATTATCATGGAAGTGATTCTTGGCTATTAAAAAGATATTTCTATAAGTGACAAGGATCTCTTACCATTTCCAGTTCTTTTAAGTTCCATTTCTTGCATATGAATTTTGCTTGGTGTCATTCGAATAGGAACAGGGTGAACAATAGCAGTATCCTAAAACAGAAAGTGATTTGAAAGGAAACTATTTAAACCAATTATTCTATCCTGCATAGATTGGTTGCTGTATATTATTTTATGTTAAAATTTAAAACATTAAACTATGTTGACTGTTTTAAAATAAGATAAATTGTTCTCAGTCTTAATATCCATACCCATTTCACTTTTCTCCTTTTGTTGCTGCTTGCTTATGTGTCCTTGGTTACCTTTTCCCTAGATATACAGTTTTTCAATTTTTTATATTCTCTTAAGAAGCAAGTTACACTTAACTATTTGTTCTGATTAGGTCATTTACATAAGGCTACTATCAAAAGAGGCAAATCCACAAAGCAAGGCTTAAATTTTCTTTAATTTCATTTGCATGATTATCAGAAAACGGATGAATTATGCTACAGAAAGAAGTATAGCTTGACCTTTATGGCTTACTCTTATAATTAAATACTGGGTACAAGAACACTATGCACAATGTAGGTACTATCTCTCTAAATCTTTTTTATACCTCAATAGCATTAAAAATTTGCAAGTATACCATACACATACAGTATTTGGGATCTAACACAGTGAATATCAGCTCTTTTCCTGACATTGCACAAAGGCACATATTTCACTGGGAAAGCGTGCCTATTTTCCTCAATACCAAAGCAAAATGCATTGGCAGTTACTAGTAAACAAGTGTGAAACTTCCTAAAGCAGATTTTATGCAATATTCTTCCCATAAAATGATAAAAAGTTCAGAAGCACATGAACTTTTGATGATATAATATCTAATAATTTATGCAGACAGGCATCAACAAGCTAGGCAGAAATGTATCCCCACCTCCTAAGAGAAAAATAATGTTATATTTTTATACTGCTCCTTATTAATTTTGAAGGGCTAGCTATAGGAAAACCATGTTGGACAAAAGTTCAAACAAAGCAAAATAAAGAAAGCAAAGTGATGGCAGTGATCTGAAGTAGCATAATTACATTCAATACGGTAAATTGGAGGACTACTAATAGAACAATAAATATTTCCATGTTTCAGGCAATCTTTGTGACTAGCAGCAATATAACATGAAATAAAGGGCTAAAGATGTTCTAAGCAGTAGTTTTCAAACATCTTTAATCTCTATTTTTGGTTCAGGATCCCTTTACTTTCTTAAAAATAATTGAGGAACACAAAGAGCTTTGGATTATGTGGCTTATATTTATTAATATTAATGTATTAGAAATTAAAATTGAGCTATTTTAAAATGTTCATTTATTTTCACTTTGTGAGTCCCCCTGAAAAGATCTTGGGGACCTTCAGCCCACACTTTGAGAATCTCTGCTTTAGGGCACTGATTCTTCCATTGTGGAGGACAGACCTTAAGCAGGAAGAACAGCTTAGTTCAAAGGAGTATTGTTGTTACTGTTGTTCTTTACAGTCAGCCAAATGTTTACATTGGATTTGGCATTTTATCCACTTATCAAGAACACGGGACAGGCAGATCTTGTTGTTTGATCGTATTAAAGCTATGGTTGCAGTGAAAACTGTTCTGAGTAAAACTGCCTTTTGTAATCAAATGATTGTGATTTTATCAATACTGATTTATTCAACTGGTGCTCCAGATGTTTTGGGATTGCACCTAAGGCACCTATTACTATTGTTACTTTGCTTTCTTTTGCTTTACTTCTGTTTGTAAAAACAGAAAACAGAGAATTCTATTCTATTTGTATTTTGTGATTTTCTTCCATTGTCTCTCTTCAATTTTGTTGTCTCCAGGTACTGTAACAACAAAGAACTCTCCAGACTTCGTCTTTCTTTTTAACAATGGTTAAAATCTAAGGTTTTATGTGGCAGGTGCTTCTCTGTTAAAGTCCCAGAGCATTTTAGCTTCTTCATTTTTTTTGTTTATTTTGTGGTCCCATCAGTTCTTGCTTGCAGATAAATGGTATTTCTTGCAGAACTTCCGATGCACCATTGTTGCCACTTTGTCAAGCTGCTATTTGTAGTCAATCTATATGATCTCTTTGCAGCACCTAATTATTGGTGATCCAATGCTTCTTCACCTTCTTTGCAGAGTTTATTATTGTTATTAATTTTTATCTTTCCCCATTTTTGTATGGCATTTTTATATTCATAAGATGCAAAGTTCTGGATAAGGAGGTCAAGAATAAGCTAGTTTGCTTCCACTAAGTTTATAATAATCAAGAAAGTTGCAGACATAGGGGTTATATAAAAACGTTTTATTACTGATATCTTAATTTTTTTCTTCCCACTACTTATCTTCCTTTGAAGAAATCACTGACAAGTAACTTGTTCTTGATCTCTTTTAATGACAGTGTGGACTTATATTCCAATTCATTCATTTCTAGACATAGATTACTGAATAATATATTTTCATTTCCTTTACAAAATCATCAAAGTGGGTTACATTGGATAAAATACAAAATAAAAATATAGAATAAAAAGGTTCGCAAAGAAAAAAAGAATAGAAAGAAAATTCATCCAATATTCAAATAAAGAAGGCTTAAGTGAAATTTTAAGTCTTTTAACAAGTGTTTCAACTGTTTGAGGGAAAATAAAAGCTGAAACTGAACTCAGACCAAGGTGGATAAAAATCAATGGTTTAAAAAAACCTGATTTATTTAAATTGGAGTTTTTTATTTTTATTAACTTTATTTTAATAAAATGCTTTTGGAATAAAATATATCTAAATATAGTTTTATATTTAATATACATTAATAATTTAGTTTATTCAGCATGAAATGGAGTTGAGTTATGTAGCATGAGGCTGTATATTCTGCAATATTGGGACTATCGGTGAGTCAACCGGAAGAGGAGCTGCTGCGGGACAGAAATGACAATTGCTCTTTAAAAATTATGATTTAAATCAAGTTGATTTAAATCAAGCCTTTTTACCAGTGATTTAAATCATGATCTAAATCGAGTTGATTTAAATCAAATGCACCTTGATTCAGACAAAATGGAATATTGATTCTGAATTCTTGACATCAGACTTTGACACGTAGCAGTTCTGATGGAGCTGCGCTCTTCTTTAAAACAAGTTGACAATCTGGGGCAGTCTTGGATCACTATTCATACTTTATTAACGTATCACAAAAATTATCAATTCTGGATCTGGTGATCCATGAACTAATAACATCACTACTGCAATGTGTGGCGGCCCTTAGGATGATCAAACAATTGCAAATGTCTGAGCCCAATTTGTGAGGGTGCCTCCTAGAGGGTACCCATTATCCTACTAATAAAACAACCTCTTTATACTCACTGGTTCAAGGTGTTCTCATAAGGTGTATAAATATTTATATACTTATACCTAAGCTATTATAAAACCAATGACTCCTCCCATCTGCAACATACACTCTGGTCATCAATAGAGCATTTTTTGAGGGTCCTCCCCCATATAAGTTTGACAACAACAATAAATTTTGAGAAATAATAGGGGAAATATTGATTCTTTGGAGATAAGTTATTATGTTTAGTCTAGCTTTCTTGTGTGCAAGATCATATGATGAAGTATGTGTGCCTGACATACCTATGGCATCCATGATTTCCATGAACAGTGAAGGATGTGAGAAAAGGTTTAAATTGTGTAATTGTGAAATATGTCTACAAAGGGTGTATTCATGTAAGAAGCTTTTGGGTGTAACAGAAAGAGAATTGGATCCAGAAAAACAAGATGGTCCTGGATGTCCAGGTTCACATTAGCTTTTGTAAAAAAGTCACCGTTTTTACTTTTTATTTCCAACACATTTATCAGTAAAGAAAACTCAGTTAAAATGTTTTACCATCCTTTAAAAAAGAGTTAAATAAAAAATCTCAAAATATTGGGACAAATATTAGAAAAGAACAGACCTAATTTTATTTTTGCACTTCTAAAATATTTTATTATTTTAATTGCAGTGACAGACAGGACCCTTTGATGAATTTTAAAGCAGAACAAACTATTAAATTGTTTACAATTCCCCTCTACTTAACATGCAAAACCAAAACAATTAATGAAAATTTGGAGTTAATAAAATTAATTTCAAAGAAGCAAGCTAAGTGATTGACTTACAGGATCAGCTGGTGCAATGTTAGAATCAAATTGGGTCAGAGTTTGTGAGCTGGAAGAGCGTTCACTAAATGTCTCCCACTGCTGAACAGACAGAGGAGAGACAACATGAGAATAGAGTCACCCCTGGAGAAGATTTAGCATAGTTCAGAGGTTGTAATGGTAGTTGTTTTTCTTGGGGGGGGGGGGGGAAGCCAAAAGATACATTTCAACAGTTTTCAGATTCTGCCTTGCAAAATCTTTTGAATCAATGTGAAATACTGTACAGATTAAACAAATCAATTTGAAAGTGAAAGTCAGCATACTGATTGAGAAATTTTTAACAAAATCAAACTACAGAAAACAGAAGCTTTTAAAAGTCACTGCTGCTATTGCTACCAATGTGTAAGATTCTTTGTTTTCCTCTACTCTTTTATTTCATTTAAATAAAAATTAATAATAAATTTTCTTCACATGAAGTCAGAAATAATGTATCTTTATATTAGAAAAAAATTAAAAGAATCATATGCAAATTGCCATTGCTATATCTGAAAACATTTCTAATAAAGTACATTTTATACATAAATTAATGATATGTTTGATAATTGAACAATTCAAAGTATTCAATGTATTCAATTATGTTTGATAATTGAATTCAAAGTATTCAATGTAAAAGGAAATACTGCTTTAGCAATCATTTCAGTAAGATCCAAGACATGCCTCGCTGAAATATATAACTGCCAAATCATTTTTTTTCATGCATAAACTAAGATATAGGCAAAACAGAAATAATCAGGTTTCCAAGCAATGAAGGATTTGGTCTGAGATTCAATACTCAAGATTACTTTTTGGAAGGAAATGTTAATATCTCTGTTAGTAGAATGGTGAGTTAATTATTAGACATATCAAACATTTAAACAAATGGACTGAATAAGTTTTCCTAGAAAATCGGGAACTGTTTATGTTGCACAGCTGGGAAAGAACTTGGCTGATCATAAGGGGTGAACCTAGGTGGAGATATAGTTTCATTTGGATAAACAAATTAAATTTAGCTGGGAGAGTGTACAAAGGAAAGTTTGTGTGGATAATATATGTACATGTTGTACGTCACTAGTTAGAACTCTAAAATCTAATATATCCTTATATGAATATTCTGAAGAATTTTAGAAATTAAAAAGAAATCAAGAGACAATAATGTAGAAATATAATGTGCCAGGTTTTTTTTTTTTTAAGTATTAGGTATAATGGACAGAATTCAAAGACCCATGAGCAAGATTAACAGATAAAACTTAGGGTTTCTTCAGTAGCAACTTTCTAAAATTAATTTGGCATGTTTGAAAAGCAATCTGCAGTTTGCACAGAATCAAGGAATTCTGTGGGAACTGTAAAATTTGCTTGCATGAATTATATATTCAGAATTATCCAATATTGTTTGTTTATAGATATTATATTTTGTATAAATCTAAGATATTTATGGTAAGTAGAAAGCCGTTTAGTACCACCCTCAACTCTTCCAGGATAAAATGAGGAACTTAGCAAGTGGCAAACAACTTTCTACTGACAAGCAGAAAACACTGAAATGAAATTTGATATACATCAAAGGTTTCAACTGCAGCTGGTGTAATCCTCTCTAATTTCCACAGTGTTTCATACTTCCATGATGATGCCAGCCTGTTTTTATTGCCCTACACGTGTTATCAATCTAATATGCAAAGCCCTTATGGCATTTGACTATGGGCAATGCTGCCTTGTTCTACTGAGTGTCTTCACATTTCTTTAAGTTTCAGTTTGATGCCTACTAATTTCTGACATGTATTGTATTAATGGTCTCCAACTCTGCAAGATCATTTTCATGTTGATATATCTAATCCATTAAGACTGAATTAATGTGTTCAATAAAAAAAGGTTTCTGACTGTAAATTATTATAATTATAGTTATTTTAATATTCAATTTTATTTTAACTGTACTGATTTTTACCATTATTTTTCTGTATTTCACATTATTTAATTATTGTAAGCCATTTAGAATGTTTACACACATAGAAAAACAGGACACAGCTTTAACTGATAAATTAAAAAATACATTTTTGAGGTCAAGAGACTGGAAGAAGTAATTTGTTCAGCTAGTAATGAAGTTTTTAGGGGATCTACATAAACTGACAAATAGTAGATTTATGGTTTATGAGATGATTTTTAGAATCAGAACAGAACATTATGAGCTCAAAACAAGTCATTCTAAATATTTCAAATCTGGAGCAATACAAATTTTATTTCGGAGATTTTGGTCCAGCTTGCTGCAAAACACAATGGCTCTTTGGAATATTCTGGATGGAATTACGATTGGACTATTTTATTGGGATCCCCCCCCTCCATTTCCTGCCACCAATGCTTCCAACCTAACAAGAATTCTGGTTCCATTTCTGAGATAAATGCCAGAAGAATATGACCAAAGGTTTTACTGGAGATTTGCCACCTTATGTTTTGGAGCTATAGGAATCTAGTTGTCCATGTCAGAAAACATTCTCCCTACATCCTGTTATAATAATGTGTTTCCTTTCAAATGGTATGCATCCAATAGATGAGCAAGATCCTCCTTTAACTTTCAATATACCCTCTGTTTCCCTCCAGATGCAACCCAAGTATCAGATTCATCTTGATAGAAACTAGCAACATCAGTCAGCAATCTTTTGAACAAGTACCTTAAGACTTTTGGATATTTCCAAAGGAAGGGAGAGCAACATCTAACTAACATGAACACAAATTTCCCAGAGAGCTACTCCATCAAGATATCTCGAAATGATGGAATTCAAACTCTGTTATTAAAGGTTCTGCATTATGGGGCAAAGCATTCAAAATGTGTATTTCCTCAATCAACAAGAAATAAAACTTACAGCTAGCACAATTCATTGCACCCACTTCAAAATGGTGCCTGGTCCTGTCAAACAGCCTCCGTAATACATAAGGAAGCTAAGGAGTGGAATGGCAAACTCTCCTTCCTAAAGGAGAACCAGGCATTTCACCCTTCAGCCTTCTTATACAGTATGGAGCCATATGAGATCATCCTTGAAGTGGGCACCATTTCGAAGGAGCCACAATTCATTGCAAAATGATGTCCACTTCTGGAATGGCGCTGGGGCTCTGTATAGGAAGGACTCTTGGCTAAGCAACTGCTTTTCAAAGGAGAACAACTGAAAAGATAAGACACAGAGCTGTGATGAGGATGTAGACCCAACAGGATGGGAAACAAACCCAAGTTTGCAGGGACCCCCAGCAGGGTAGGATTGGAAAAAGACAGGCTGCAGTGTCCCTTTGGTCAAAAATCTGAATTTTGTTCACATGTCTGTGGGGGTACTACAATGGTAGTAACTTTGGGCAGCAGTCTTCATTCAGTGCCATCATCATTTCAAATGGTCGCTGACTCTCTGTATTTGCATAGACTGCTGAGCCATCTAATAAGGCAATGGTTGTAATGAAGATTTGTTGTTTTTTCCCCCCCTCTTCAAGGTTGGGCCTTTGTCTTCCATTCTCTTTTGCCCCAAAATGGAAGCAGGCACCCTTTCCAAGACTAGGGGACACTGTTGGAATTTTGAAATAAAGAGGACAAACTATACTATACCTGTACGTACGTACGTACGTACCTACGTACGTACATACGTACATCATCTATCTATCTATCTATCTATCTATCTATCTATCTATCTATCTATCTATCTATCTATCTAATCAATTTTCATAGTGGTGACTGCTATTT
Organism: Thamnophis sirtalis; assembly: GCF_051295495.1. Classification (NCBI taxonomy): domain Eukaryota; kingdom Metazoa; phylum Chordata; class Lepidosauria; order Squamata; family Natricidae; genus Thamnophis; species Thamnophis sirtalis. Next base: position 89,096,071 of record NW_028261386.1, on the reverse strand, counting down.
GGCACTTAAACTAATTAGTTTGAGATACTGCAGAAACTTGTAAATTGACTACTGCTTGGACTAGGATAGTCAATGATGGCGAACCTTTTTGGCACCAAGTGCCCAGGATTAGCTGGCTGGCATGCATGTGCACACTGGTTTTTAGCACTGCCGACCGTGTGAAGTATAGCTGATCATTTTGTGTGCATGCATGCCAGAAACCCGGAAGACAAACAGGCAAGGCCACACATGCCAGGTGATATGGCTTTGAGTGCCACTTTGGGCACGCGTGCCATAGGTTCGCCATCACAGGACTAGGAGATCCTTGTAATTTTGAATTCTAATATAAATGGCCTATGGAAGCATATATACAAACATTAATGACAATTGTTAGTGGCAAATAATTCTTGAAAAGGCAAATATTTAGCACTACACTAATATATTTTGCAATATAAGCATTGTTCAAACTATTGAATGGTTTAAATAATTTCTGCCTTCTCAGTTTCACTCAGATACTTTCAGCTTCTAGAAGGATTTCAGAAAATTCAGCATTGAATTCAATTCAGAAATTTCATTTGAGACATAAAACTTCCAGGAAATAAATGATAAGCTGAAGAAAGCTTTACTAAAAGCTGGGATTAATGACTGCAGTCAAATGAAGAGCTGGTTAAATAGACTAGATCTTCATAAATTTTTTTTGGAGAAGGAATGGATATAGTTACTCCTCATGAAGAGACTGCCAGACTGACGTCTCCAATGGGTTTAGAGTGCTGGGAGATGAGGGGATAGCTAGCTTGCTCAAGATTCGTTTGGCACCTTTGAAAGACATTGCATACTTCTTTTCCAATCACTTTCAAAAATTATTTAATAGCTTTTCAGCTACTAGGAAACTTTGGATTGACAGTTTAATTTACAGCAACAGATAAGTTTCCTTCAAGTTTTAAATAGACCTTTTAAGAACTTTTTAAAAAAATAAACAGCAAAAGGGTGAATAGAATTTTGATTTTGGAATGTTATAAATAGATAAAGAGTCCAGATTTGAAATATAATTTTGAAATTAATTATAAGAATCCTTCCCATGAGGAAATGCTTAATTCTTTTTAAAAAACAAACAAACAAACATGATAAATGGGACTTTAAAGGTTGGACACTAGAAGGAACTAAAGATTACAATTAAAGGGAAAGAACACTTGATTTACCAATAGAGAATGAAGCCAAGTATTTTAAGATGTGACACACTTGACTAAAGGTTAGGGTTAGATTAGGATTTTTAACAGTGGACACAGAAATTAATTTCAACAAGGTCTGGTCTCTATTTAAAAAGTGTTATGGAAGAAGAACAACTTTTACCTGACAAGACTAAGTCTGATCTGAAAGTGGACTTAAAAAAGGTAGGCTACAAGAATGATATGGGAAAAGATGATACAAAAAGATATCCAGTGGATGTCTTAATAATTAAAAGGAACATTCAAATATCAAACCAAAAGAGTGACCTGGATAACCTTATTACAAAAGAGGCTTATTAAAGTTTTAAAGAATTTTGGGAGAAATGACAGAAAAAAACAAAAGAAATCAAATTTAAAGGGATTAAAGATCAGCACTGTTAAAAGTAAAAAGAAGGAATAAAAAGTTGGTTTATTTGAGTTAAAATAGATATATTGTTATCTCTGGTAACCCTTAATAGACTTTTGCTAATCAGAACTGAATGATGAGATTCTAGAGATTTGTTTATAGATAAGAGGTGAGACATGGGAAGAAGAGATCATTTGTATTTTAAGAGAAGAGACTGTTTATACTTGTGATGGAGAGTCCTCCCCCCCCTTTTCCTTACTATATTATTTTTTCTTTTCTATTTTTAAGTTTTATTGTTGCAGTTGTAATTTTTAATAAAATTACTATAAAAGCCATATTTTAGTGAAAATTCACCAAACAAAGATTTTTCAAATGTATTGAAATCTAATTCCCAGGCAATGGCCAGACTGATTTAAATGGAATCCTGATTGTACTAGATATAGGCAAAAAGACTTGCATGTGCTTTCTGATCTAGGTCAGAAGGGTAGTAGAACCTAGTCAATTTAAATAATCCCAGAAAGCTAAACAGGACTGGACCGTGACTAGCATTTGGATGGAAACTACCAGAAACTTTCCAAGGTTTTAGATTAGAGATTTAGATTAGGGAAATCAAAAAAGGGAAGCCAAAACCAGTTATGGCAAATTACATCCATGCTTTTGCTAAGCAAACATAGACAGTCACTAGAAGTCCAGTCACCTCAAGAGGGACTTTATCTTTTACTCTCATATAACAGCAAAAAATGAACTGAATCACACCAAAAGGAAGCTCTCTAATATTTTCTACCTTATAGAGAATTGAAATCACCCTCAAGAAATTAGCAAAGGACCTATGCAGGATTTAGAACAGAAATCAGAGATGGATAGAAAAACTTTTTTTTTAAAGAACAGGAAAAGAAAAAGAAAAAGTGAGCTTTTGTGTACAATCCCAATATATTCTCCAATTATTATGACAAGGATCAAGGTTATATACAGAAACACTAAAACTAACCTCAAATTTAGAACGTAATCCAATCTATATTGTGTTATACATTCATTCTCAAAGTAGGAACTTCTAAGAAAATAAGGTATATTTTGCTAACCTCGCTGCTTTGATTCAGTTCAGGCCACGTTTGATTAAGTGATGGCATTGATGGCGATTTGCTTGGCGGTACTTCTGCTGGGGAACTTGCAAAACCTACCTCAGCAGATTGATCCCCCACTTCTGAAACAGGAACCACTACAAAAGCCAAACACAACATTGTAGCAATGTCTTTAAAACTGTGTGTTAATAGTTTGTTGCAATTTTATAATTAATGCATAGAAGCATGCTTATAACATATGTTATTTATGAACATTGATCAACTCATTTCAGAGATACTCATTATACAGAGATCTGTACTATATTTACTTTATTTCTCCAGCATGTTGTAGTACATTTAGCTCCATTAGAAATTTTGCAGAACGATTCCCCATGGGATATTTGGGAAGTCACAGGGCTCGTAGACAGTTCTGTCATTAATCCAGCTCTCAGTCCCACTACATTAAAAAAGTCTTTCAATTTCATTGCAAACCAAAGTATCACCGACTACATAGATTCTATTCCCATTAATGACTCTAGGCCCTATGGAAATAAAATATTTTTTAAAATAAAATAATAGTTAAGTAGCCCATTGTTTTATTTTGAACTATACTATATAGTTTAGGACAGGGGTATCAAACTCGCGGACCGGATGCGTCATGTACTAGCCACGCCCACCCCCGGTTTAGTGAAGGGGAAAAAAGTCACGGTACGTCATGTGACGACACAAATTTGACACCCGGTCTAGGAAAAGAGACAAGAGAAACTAGTAGTAAGTATATTTGAGCTAGAAAGAATGTTTTGATTATTCTCCATACTATATATGAAATTTTAATTATTTTTTTCTGCTAATTCCCCTCACTTATTTTGATACATGTATTGTGTAGGCTTTGCCCCTGTTGTATATTTCCTAGCATGACCAATTTACCTGCCATAAAGTAGCAATTTTTTTTGTCAGCTCTGTGCTTAAATTCTTGAGAAGCCTCTTTTTCTTTCAGCCTTATCAGTTTGCCTTCCTGTAAAAAACGTGCTTTATGATTGGTTACATCAAAATCAGAGATATGTCCACCAGCCTGAAAATGCTGGACACTCTGGTAGAAGTAACCAGAAAGCTATATTGCACAAGGAAACCTTTTTCATGTTTTGAATTCAACATATTTCATATAAGTATAGTAGAAATTTCAGAATAAGGCAAAATAACCTAATATTGAAAAATAATGGGGACTTCCTGGGGGCGTGGCCTGTTGCCGAGGAGAACTCCACCGAGCTCCTCAGAGATCTGGTCTGTATATCTAAATAAGATCATAGATAGCACCCCTTTTTGGCTAAGGAAGGGGCAGGGAGTAGCTCTGTAGGCGAGGGTCTATTCGTAAGCCACAGCCTTTTTCTTTTTTTGGCTGTGGATAGAGATTAGATCCAGCCGGAGCGGAGCTTTTATCTCCAGCCAGTTCTTTTCAGCTGCCTTTTTTTTTTTTTGGCAGCCCTAGACAGGCTAGCCCCCCCCCCCCCCCCCCAGGACAAAACAAAGTTTTTTTCAAGCTAGAATTGATACGGGCGGGTCCCACTCCTGTGAGATTTATGCTTTTATTACTATCTTAAATACCAGCACCATCTGTCTTAGAGACTTCTTTGTCTAAACGGACTTCAAAATGGCGATTTCTCTCCGTGGGTGATTGATAGTGGATGTACTTAGCCGGTTTTACCTTCCTGCAGACCGCTCCTTAACAAAATAAACCCTTCTTCTTTGGAAACAGAGGGGAGCAAAAGCGCTGCTTATTATGGCACCCAGATCAAAGAAGCGCCTTGCTACAAATGTGTCTAAAGAATTTAAAGAATTTTTACTGGAACCACAGCCTTTGTCTCCTATGCCTTCTACTGGAGAACTTTTAACACAGGAATATCTCCTTAAAATGTTTAATGATTTTAAACAAGAAATTAAGGAATTTGTATTGGAACTGTATGATGATTTAAAGTCTAAAGTTAATCAAATGAAGGTGAATACGTTCGCAGCCGTGTCTGCCCTGTCAGATTATTCTGCTGAAATAGAGAACAAATTGGAAAGCTTGGAGAAGGCTAATTTTAATTTGACTACCAATATTCAAATTTTACAACAAAAAATTAGAGACACTGAAGAACAGCTTATGATGATAAATTTTAATAGGAAGGCATTTGCAATAAGAGTCAGAGGATTCCGTGAAAAGGAGCAAGAGAATTTGAAACAGACCTTTGCTGAAGCCTTTACCCATGCGGTGGGAAGCCCAGGACTTAACTTTGATTGGCAGATTCGGAAAATCTATCTCCAGAACTCATTGATAGCGGAACAGCGACAGCTCCCGAGGGACATAATTATATATTTCTCTACAAAAGAATCTAGAAACGCGATTGTGCAAAAGTTTCATAATAACAGTCTCCGAGTTGATGACCAGGACCTGATTGTCTTCAAAGATATACCTTTCCAGATGTTGAAAGCAAGAAGGGACTACACCTTTTTAACTAAAGAGCTTAGGAGTCAACAGATTCGATACAGATGGGAGGCCCCTGCCGGCATCACGGTTACATTTGAGAATCAAAGATTTCGTCTTAATTCTGTTTCGGAGGCTCGAGATTTCTATTGTAGGACTTTGAAGGCGGGACTTCCTGACTCACTTGGAAGAGAGGAGAGACAAGCGGAAGGAGAAGGCAAGTGGCAGGCCACGTGGCTGCAAGATGGAGGGGGTAGCCTTTCCTCCCTCGGAGAAGCAGAAAAACGGAGATCGAGAATTTAGACATTTCAAAATATTCGCCAAAGTTGAGGACTGAATGGGGGTTTGAGACCTCCCCCCGGTAGAAAAAGCGGACTAATTCTTATTAGAAGGGAAAGTTGGGTGAAACTATTTTGAGCTAGATCTTAAATTAATGTCAGCATAAATTTGATAGTGGTAAACATCAGACAAGCAAGGGATGAGGATAAAATATATGTGGAATGATTTACGTTGTTTAAAGCTTATTAGAAGAGAAAGCCGGTTGGGATTATCTTAAGATACGTGTAAAAAGAATGCGGAATGATTTATGTTGTTTAAACTTTGTTAGAAGGGACTACTTTAAAACAGAAGGTTAACTGACTCTTGCTGAAAGTATTATTTGAATATGTGGAATGATCCATGCTATTTAACTCATATTAGAAGGGAAAGTTGGTTGAAAGTACTTTGAGTTAGATTTTAAACCAATGTCAGCATAAATCTGATAGTGGTAAATATCAGACAAGTAAGGGATGAGGGTAAAATGTATGTCGAATGAACTATGTTATTTAAATCCTATTAGAAGAGAAAGTTGGTTGGAATTATTTTAAGATAGAAATTGATTTTTGTGTAAAGTAATACTTGATCTACGCTGCTTAAACCTCGCTTGGTTAGATTATTTTGAATTATTGTTTGAAAAGGAGGTTAAGAAAGATCATTTATGCTGTTTAAATTTTATTAGAAGGGAAAGTTTGATTACTCTTCTGTAAAGTAATATTTGAATATGTGGCATGAATCACGTTGCTTAAATTTTATCGGAAGGGATCATAAAGTTTAGGAAGAGGAACGGGAGAGTCTACAGAAGGTTGGGGTAAATAGCAAAGAAGTAAGAGACGAGAATAAAATATAGATAGAATGATTTATACTATTTAAGCATAGATAAAGATGGGGGGCTGAGATCAACACAAAGAGTGGTTTCCTTTTTTTTTCTTTTCTCTTTTCTTTTCTTTTTTCTTTTTTTCTTTCTTTTGACATATTACTTTTATTTTTAATCCATATGTATACAAGATATTTTAGACATAAGGTAGTGCCAGGTGTGGGCCCTGGGAAGTCGGGAGGATTAGGGATGGGGATTGGTGGGAGGGGGTGGGGGGGTATTAACATAGTCTTAATAAGAACAGGAATGTATTTATATACGGTGGTTCTTTTTTTTCTTTTATTTTTTTTCCCTTGGTTTATTTTACTTTTATTAGATTAAACAACACTCGAATAAAGGCATACACCAAGGAGGGAGGTAGAGGGAAAGAAGAGGGAGGAGTAAGGAAGGAGTAAGGGGAATGTAAGGAGGGTGTGTGGGGAGTAAGGGGAGAAGGAAGGCTTGAGGGGAAAGGGAAGTAGGAGGGGAGTGTTAGAGGGAGAAAGGAAAGTTGGAGGGGGTAGAGGGGGTGTATGGAGGATGAAAGGGTTAGGTGGGGTTGTGAATGATGAGTTGTGTTTCCTTTTTATTTGTTCATTTTATTTCCTTTTTTTTTCTTTTCTTATAGCAAATACCCTGTATATAAGTGATTGCAAATGGAATGTGAAAAAATGAATAAAATATATTTAAAAAAAAGAAAAAAAAAAAGAAAAATAATATTTTTCAAAAGTTTTTCTTTTTACAGTTTAATTTTATACATTCCACAGGTTAAGAACAAAGAATAGTTTCTTTAACAACAAAAAATTAACAGCTTTCTAGTTTCATATATTTGATGGCTACCAAACATGAGAACAATCATAGGGGGACTTTACTGGCCAGGATCTAGAAAATTCTATGAGATTGCAAAAAGTTTTGCAAAGATAGGGAAAGTGCAAAATTTATGTTTTATTAATAGTCTCTTAGGGAAACCTCTTACATAAGTTCTCATTAAAAGATAGCTCATGACCACATATTACGTTATAATGAAAAAAGCCTTAGCTTCTTCATGGCATTAGAGTAAAATCTTTAGGTGTGTTCATTCTAAAATATCATTTAAATACCTTGCTATTTCCTGGCTGTAAAAAGGAGTTGCTAGGTTGGGGTATCAGGCACATTGCTTTGTTAGTAATACCAACCATTCTCTTTATTTTTATATTTTAAATTGTGTGATTAAATTGTAACACAGGTGAAATGTATTTTTTCTAATAAGCAGACATGTAGCATTACAAGAATCTAAAAACATTTTGAAGGGAGCTGAATAATAGTTTCCCACAAAACAAAAATTTAAAGGACTTTTTACAGTAAGACAAACATGTCATGTGAATTCAACATATTAGATACTGAACACACATATAATTTACATGTTAGAGAATAAGAGACTAGCTGGAAATATAAACTTTAGCCACCTAGAATCATTGACAAATGGGCAACCTTAGAAAGCAATAGAAGCAATAAGAATTAATTGGAAGTTGAATAAAAGACATTTTAACTTCTGTAATAGAATACTTGAGTAAATGCAAGTAGAATCAACTTACATTTTTTATAAACTATCGTAGTTTACATACATAAGGACAGAAACTTCTGTTTCAAAAAGAAAATCAATTTTATACAGACACATATAAGAGAATGAAATAAAACAATTGCAACGCACATGCAGTGTGTGTTACACATCCTTTAGCTACTAATTTGAAGGGGAAACAAGTACCTGCTGAGTCCTCCAAATCAATCAACTTGGGCATTAAACTTTCAGGTAGCTTTTCCGGCAAGTCATAACCATTCTTCCTAGCAACCACTAGATGGAAAGCAGCACAGAACTCATCCAGTGTTAATGCACCATCTTTATCAAAATCTGACAGCTCCCTGAAATGAAATTATTTAACTTTATTGTACTTTTTTTGAAAAAAACAAACAAACACTTTTCTGTATTTTCCTAAAGTCTTTCAAATTGACAATAATTAATTTGAAGAATTTCTTCCTAATACCAGATATTTGTTCAAGGTAAACATTAGACTTTCGTAATCTGGCATATTGTATTTAAAACACAATTAATTGAATCCTGAGAATCCATGAACTCATGGAATGCTCCTATTGGATGAAGAATAATAACAAATTTTTTAAAAAAACGAATTTTCCCATTTTTTTTAAAAAAAAGAAAACCTTGAAGAATTTCTCCAAAGAGTTCTGAGTACTTATATGTCCTCTACGCATTGAGGGGATGCAGGAGAATTATTAGGAAAGGCAAACTGTCAAAAATATTTTCATTGCTTCTTTGCAAAAGGAGTTTGTATAGGTAGTCCTTTACTTACAATTGAGCCCCAAATTTCTGTTGTTAACTGAGACATTTGTTAAGGGAATTTTGTCCCAATTTACAACCTTTCTTGCCCCAGTTATTAAATGACTCAGTGCAGTTGCTAAATCAATAACCTCCTTGTTAAGTGACTCTGGCTTCCCCATTGACTTTACTTGTCAGAAGGTCGCAAAAAGGGACCACACATGATCCCAGGGTACCGCAACTGTCATAAATATGAACCACTTGCCAAGCATCTGTGAAAAATAGTAATAAGTCACTTTTTTCAGTGCCATTGTAACTTTCACTTAGCAATCGCTTTGCTTAACAATGAAATGGTCAGTCCCAGTTATTGTCACTAAATGAGACTGTAATTTGGATATAAATATGAAGTTTTATGTTTGTTTCCTTGGTAATTACAACAAAATTTAATATGAGAACACATTAAATGGAAACTTACTCAATTTTAATGGAAATATGATTAAGCTTCTAAATTACATTTGTTTTTAAGACAAGGTTTCAATATAAATGGTAGTGTTGGTTGCTAGACATTTCAGTTTTTTATCAAATAATTTGGAATTTTAGAACAATGAGTTTAAATAATTATATTTTAACTTACCAGATGTGTGAAAGTTCAAGAATAGGAAGCTTTGATTTTGTGAAAAATTCTTTAGCTGCAGAACCTAAAAATATTAAATTTATTTATTTGCAAAATGTATTGGCTGTCCATCTTACCCAGAGTAATAATGTTTGACTTTCAAACTAGAATTATAACCTTATTTGCAAATTTAGCTTTAAGCTTTATCTATGACACAAAAGCTAGTGACTTTTTAAAGATACACTAGGCTGGGGGCTGGGAGCATGAGTTCAAAAATGCAAATGTAGGAAATCATTACAAAACATTAAAGCTAAGAAATTCACAAAAGATCTTACACAATATTTTTAATAGGCTCTCTTATGAATAAATAATTCTCTCTATTAAGAAAAGGATCTTTGATCTAGCAGAAATTAATACCAAAAGCTGCATGGAAATTTCTTTCCCCACAATCTCATTCCCTGGCTCAGTTTTCTTAAAGGTGCAGAAGAAAATGAAGAACTCTTTTAGTAACATCTTTAGTTTCTACATGCCAGGAATCTCTTTACTGAAATTTGAACTACTGTTATGCACATTTTGTAAAATAAGTCTAATATTAGATAATTATAAAATTATTCATTGTATCATATGTGTTTAAAAATCTTACCTGGAATATATCCATTCAGATCAGGCTGAATAGTTTTAAACTGATTTACATAATATTGCCTTTGTTCATCTGTTATTTTCCAAGGATCATCATAACTACTCGACTGCCTACGAATTTCATTTGTTGTTGTAGCTGATGCTACAGTTCGTACTGTAGTCTGGTCCTGCAATAAAATATTTGTCTTCAGCATTTTCTAGCTTTATTGAGAATCTTCTGTATTTATTTGCCTCGAAAAAGAAAACAATTGTAGACTTCTGACTAGTGCTAGCTGAGTAGACCCATAATTTTCTTTTTCAATATTTAAAGGATCCTTATGATTGTGAACTCAGCCATCTATTCTCTAGATCCATGGCGCTCCTATCTAACTAAAACTGGCGCAGTGGTTAGAATGCAGTATTGCAAGCTAATTCTCCCAATCGCCAGCAATTAGATTCTTACTGAATTCAAAGTTGACTCAGCTTTCCATCCTTCTGAAGTCAGTAAAATGAGGATCCAGATTATTGGGGGAAACATGCTAACTCTGTAAACCACTTAGAGAGGGCTGTAAAGTACTGTGAAGCGGTATATAAGTCGAAGTAGTATTGCTACCCTGTGGGAGAGCTCTTGATGTCAATTAATTATTCCTTGAATAAGAGGGTCTGACCCTTCCCTAAGAAGCCACTACTGGATCACATCATACTGGAAAACCTCCCCACTTTTTTCGATCAAGATTGATGCCTCGGTAGAAGATGGCAATGGCATTGGTTGTGCTTTTGGATGATCTCTGGTGGTAGCAGGATGGAGGTTGTGAAAACATCCTTGCTCTATTTGCCCTGGCAACAATATGGTATCTTTGTGGATAGTTGGTGGTAATTGGATAGAAGAGATCAGCCCCTATCTTGATACTTTCTCTTCTTATTCAACATCAACATGAAGCCACTGGGTGACAACTTGTGTCCCATGGAATGCCCAATTATACTTTTCAGCTCCTGATGACTTGACCAATGCAGTCGATATCTTATCCTAGTAACTAGGGGCTATGGGAGCCTAAATGGGGAACACCAATCTTCAACTGAATTCTGATAGGATTAAGTGACTCTGGGTTTTGGGGCCCTCTGGCTCAGATACTATGCTATTATTAGTACTTGGGTTGCAGTGTCCCAAACAGATTTAGTGCACAACTCTTTCTAGATTTGTGACCCCTGCTCAAAGAGCAGGTGGCAATCATAACTAGGACGGTTTTTGCACATCTTTGTGTTTATGTACCTGTGGTGCCCATATCTGGATTGGGAGACTGGCTCACTGATGTGCTGGTCACCTCTCAAATGGACTACTTTAATATGCTTTACATGTGATTGCCCTTGACGAGTATCTGGAAGGTCAGGCAGGGTGCAAAATGCAAAGGTGTAGCTAATGGGATAATGTGTTGCCCAAGAACAGTACACATTGCATCTCTGCTCTGTGAGTTGCACTGATTGCCAGTTTACTTCTGGATCCCATTCAAGGTGCAGGTTTTGATCTTTAAAGTCCTCTATGGCATGGGGCTGGGTTTGAAGGACCAACTCCATGCAATTATCTGTCCATTGCATCAGGAAATATGCTGCAAATCTATGAAAGAGTTTCATCTGGCAAGACATGGTCTTATTTGCCATGATACCCGCCCTCTGGAACATCATCCCCACTGAGACGAGATGGGTCCCATTCTTGACATCTTTGAAGAAATCTCTTAAAGTATAACTGGCTGGGTCAGTAGGCTGGAGATCTCAATGAAATGATGATTTCATGAAATGGTTGCATTGGTTTAAACATCAATTCTATTACTGATTGATTGATTGATTGATTACATTTATATGCCGCCCTTTTCCCCGAAGGGGACTCAATCAGGGAAGGAGATACAAACAGGGGGATAAAAAAGACGAGACATAATAATACAAAATTTAAAAACACACAACAACCATACCATTCGAGAAGGGGGGCAAAAACTCTTTAGCCCCAGGCCTGTCGGAACAGCCAGGTTTTAAGGGCTTTGCGGAAGGCCTGGAGGGTGGTGAGGGTTTGAATCTCCACGGGGAGCTCGTTCCAGAGGGTCGGAGCAGCAACAGAGAAGGCTCTCCTCCGGGTAGTCGCCAGTTGGCATTGGCCGGCGGATGGAATTCGGAGGAGGCCTAATCTGTGGGATCTGATCGGTCTGTTGGAGGTATTTGGCAGCAGGCGGTCTCTCAAGTACCCAGGTCCAATACCATGAAGGGCTTTATAAGTGACGACTAGCGCCTTGAAGCGTATCCGAAGACCAATAGGCAGCCAGTGCAGCTCGCGGAGGATTGGTGTTACGTGGGTGAACCGAGGTGCCACAATCGCTCGCGCGGCTGCATTCTGGACAAGCTGAAGTCTCCGAATGCTCTTCAAGGGCTGCCCCATGTAGAGCACGTTGCAGTAGTCCAGTCTAGAGGTCACAAGGGCACGAGTGACTGTTGTGAGGGCCTCCCGGTTCAGGTAGGGACGCAACTGGTGCACCAGGCGAACCTGGGCAAATGCCCCCCTGCTCACAGCCGACAAGTGGTGTTCGAAAGTCAGCTGTGGGTCCAGGAGGACTCCCAAATTGCGAACCCTGTCTGAGGGGCGTACTGTTTGACCCCCCAGCCTGAGAGATGGAAAACTTGGCCAATTAGTGGGAGGGAAACACACCAGCCACTCGGTCTTATCCGGATTGAGTGCAAGCTTGTTATCCCCCATCCAGACCCTAACAGCCTCAAGGCACTGGCACATCACGTCAACCGCTTCACTGAGTTGGCACGGGGCGGACAGATACAACTGTGTATCGTCCGCATACTGATGGTATTTTATCCCGTGCCGTCGAATGATCTCACCCAGCGGCTTCATGTAAATATTAAACAGGAGGGGGGACAAGACCAAACTCTGCGGCACCCCATAATTCATCCCTGGCTCTCCAGAGATCATCGGTCAACGCGACCAAAGCGGTTTCCGTGCTGTAGCCAGGCCTAAATCCCGACTGAAAGGGATCTAGATAATCGGTTTCCTCCAAGGACTGCCGGAGCTGAAAGGCCACCACTTTCTCAACAACCTTCCCCACGAAGGGGAGGTTGGAGACTGGACGATAGTTGTTTATTATTATATTGTTAATGTTTTTTTATTGTAGTTTTAATATTTGGATGTTATAATTGCTTTTAGTGTAAGCCACTTACAGTTCCTCTACTCTTAAGATGGGCAGATATATGTGACAGATAAATAATTTGAAATGACAACAGCCATTGAAGCAACATAATGTTATGAAAAGTGTGCACAGAAGAGTTTTTAAAAAATAAAAAAACAACAAAAAGCTGACAGCTGGTTTTACAAATGAGTTTAAAAATAAGATTCCTTGATCAAGAATCTTCAGTGATACATGTTCAATGCCAGATTACATTCTGAGAAAGGAAGAATGAATTAGAGCAGCGGTTCTCAACCTGTGGGTTGCTTTTCGGGTCGAACGACCTTTTCACAGGGGTCACCGAGGAGCCTCCCGCGGAGAGGCTGGCGAGAAGCTGGCCCGAAGGGAAGGAGCAGCTCGTGTTCCCTGGGCAGCGGAAGGAGAGGTGTGTGTGTGGGGTGGGTGGAAAGTAGGAGCCAGAATGGAGGCGAGGAGCGGGAAAAGAGAGACGCGCACAGCACAGAGGATACTGGGAAAGCAGCTTGCTCCGAATGATGGAAGTTGATGGGCAGAGCTACGGAAGTCAAAAGGTACCATTTCTGAAGCGTAAAACAAGGCAGGGAAAATAAAATAAAAGAACGTGTGATGCCCGTACGCTGAAATCCCCTATTAAGACTGTTACCATCCTGGCATGGATGGTTTGCCAGTTGAAATCTATAAATCTTTTTTGGAAATTTTAGGACAAGAGATGATAGTAATATTTAATGCTGTCTTGACGGATTCTATCGCACCGAAATCATGGGCTGAGGCTTATATAACCCTTTTGCCTAAAGCTGGAGCTGACCGCACCCAAATTAAAAACTATAGGCCCATTTCACTTTTGAATGTGGATTATAAAATTTTTGCAGCTATACTGGCAGATAGACTTAAATTCTTCCTTAACAAATTTATACACCCTGATCAGAACGGCTTCCTGCCGTCAAGGCATTTGAAAGATAATGTTAGAATTATTTTGGATGCCTTAGAATATTATGAAGCTCGGCCGGATAAACAAGTGGCCTTCATGTTTCTTGATGCACAAAAGGCTTTTGATCGGGTAAATTGGAACTTTATGTTGTCACAACTAGAAAATATGAAGTTTGGAGAAAACTTCTTAAATGCAATTCGGGCAATTTATGTACGACAAACTGCGACATTATTGGTAAACGGAGAAGAGGCGGGTGATATTGAGATTGGTAAAGGCACAAGACAAGGATGCCCGTTATCCCCCCTACTGTTTATCCTCACATTAGAACCCCTTCTTAGAATAGTGAGAAGTGACACACAAATTGAAGGGTTACGAGCTAAAGCTCAGGAATTTAAGGTCCAGGCTTTCGCCGATGACCTTGTTTTTATCCTGGAGGATCCTATGGCTTCTGGGATACAACTTTTACGTAAAATAGAGGAGTACGGTAGGATAGCGGGGCTACGTATAAACAAAGAGAAGACAAAACTGTTAATTAAGAATATGACTCTGAACCAGAAAAGGGAAGTACAAAGCCTGTTAGGGATTAACATGGCCCACAAAGTACAATACTTGGGAATTTGGCTCACGGAGAGATGTTCCTCTATCAAGGTAGATAACTATATGAAATTGCTACAGCAGGTATCTAAAGATATGACTAATTGGAGTGGTAAACAACTATCTCTGATGGGCAGGATTGCGACAGTCAAGACATATGTATTACCAAACTTTTTGTTTCTGTTTCAAACGGCACCAACTAAATTGGACAAAATTTTTTTTAAATCTTTGGAGACAATAGTGAATCGATTTATATGGCAAGGCAAGAAAGCACGAATTAAAGCCCAAATATTGCAAAAACGTAGAGAACTGGGAGGCTTTGGAATACCCAACTGGGAAGCATACTATAATGCAGCAATCATGACATGGGTGAAAGATTGGGTGATGTTGAGTAGAAGGCGCCTATTGGCTATAGAGGGACATGACCTCCCTCAGGGATGGCATGCCTCCCTCTGGCAAGAAAGAGACACCCCCCATAGGTACTTTGTGGGACATTATATTCGGAAGATTTTGATGGGGGTCTGGGAAAAGATGAGGAAAAAATACTATCTTAGGGTTCCGTGCTGGTTGGCACCATTAGAGGCCTTAACGCATCCCAGTGTATTTAATTGGACAAGAAACATAACATATAAAGATATCATGACAGAAGATGGCAACATGAAAACAAAGATGGAATTAGAGCAGCAGGGCAAGAATTTGGAATGGTGGGAATATTTACAGGTTAGAAACAGGTTTAAAAGTCATAAGGTACGTTTTGGGATCTACCCAAACCCTCAGGGGCTAGATAAGATCTTGTTTGGTGGAGACAAGAAAATGTTATCGAAGATTTACCAATTTTTGACCTGCCAAGATGCTAATGAAGAGATGGATAAAAGCCTTCTAATAGCATGGGAGAGAAACCTTGGCTATGAAATTGAAATGGGCAAATGGTGGGATCTATGGAGTAAGACCATTAAACTTACAATATCTACAGCATTCAAAGAAAACATATACAAGATGGTTTATAGGTGGCACTTCCCCCCAACGAGGTTAGCCAAGATGTTCCCTGGGTTATCTCCATCGTGTTGGAAATGTGGAAGAAAGGATGGCACATTCTACCATATTTGGTGGTCCTGTACTGAGGCCACGAAATATTGGAAAAGGATTAAAAAATGGCTAAAAGAGGTTACCAGGGCAAACATGGAATGGAGACCCGAGAACCTTCTACTAAGCATTAAACCAGAAAACATAAGCAGTTCAATATGGCATTTGAGCCTACATATAATTGTGGCCGCAAGAATAACTTATGCACAATTTTGGAAATCCACTACCATACCGTCGGAAGATGCTATAATTAAAAAGATCTATGTGTGCAGAAATGGATAGAATGACGGGTTGGCTGAGGGGCAAAGGAGAAACGGAACATTATCTTAGCTGGAACTTATGGTATATGTGGGCGACAAGGAGAACAGCAGGGACTTAAAATGGGGAAAGTTAAAAGTGAACATGGGTATTGTAATAGATCCCTGAACTTTGTAATGAGAAGATGTGGCTTAGAGACCTAACAATGAGGAAGGAAAGAAAAAAGTTGGGCTGTGAATGACTGTCACCGTGGGGGGGGGGAGGGGGGGTTGTATGTTTAAAATTGTATTTGTATTTGTATGTTTTAGGCTTAAAAAAATGTATAACTAATGAATGCCGATACAAAAGGCTGTATATTTACTTTATATTATTATGTATGTTTTGTCTTTTCTTGTATTTTTCTTTCTGTTTTTAAAGGTAATAATGTTTAATAAAAACTATTAAAAAAAAAAAGACTGTTACCATGCTTAGCATGGGTAACAGTCTTAATAGGCTTTGCCCCTCTCCTACGGCTCCCTGCTGATCCAATCACACAATCTGCTCTCCACCCCGAGAAGGCACGAGCCTCACGCCTGCTTTTGCGATTCCGCGTCCTTCGCAGGCAACTCAGTGTTGGGAAGAGCTCCAGCCCTTTGTTGCGCTTATCTCTTGCGTGCACATGCAAGCAAAATACCCTCCTGGGCCAGGATCAAGGCAGAGGGGACAACAACTCTCCTCCCGCTGTTGCCACTGCGCAATGAGGTGAGTAACTGGGTACACAGGAGACTCCTCAGCACCAGACTCAGATCAGCGCAAGCCGCAGTCCCCTTCGTGTTGGCTCAGGAAAGAGGAGAATGGGGAGCAGCAGCAGCAACTGGTTGGGTGCAGGGAGAGAGCTGCACAGGGCTATCCTTGTGCAGGACTCTGGAACTCTTCCCTCTCTGCATCCAGAGATGGCTGCTCCAGCTCTTTCCTGTGTCAACACGAGGGGACCGACCTGAGTCTGCGCAGCACAGCCAGCTACTCACTTCTCAGTGGTGGCAGCAGCAGAAGGAGTCACTGTCTCAGCCGCCGTGATCCTGGCCCAGGAGGGTATTTTGCTTGCACACGCAAGAAAGAGATGAAAGAGAAAAGGGGAGAAAGAGAGAGAAAGAGAGAAATGAAAGAGAGCTGGAAGGAGAGAATGGGAGGGAGGGAAAATAGAGGGAAACAAATTAGAAGCAGAAGGGGGAGAGGGAGAAAGAAATGGAAGAAAACTGAAGGGAGAGAATGAGAGAGAGGGAAAGGAGAGGGAAACAAATCAGGGAGAAAAAAAGGAAGAGAAAAGAAAGAAAGAACTAACTTTCTCAGACCTACGACGAAAGTAATGGCAAGCTAGATCTCTTGCAAAGATAACTGCAGTTTGCCAGAAGGCACAAATTGGAAGCAGGTCTGATGTTTTAAAAAGAAAATAACAAAGATGGCAAAAAAATTGCATCTGAAAATAAGATTATAATTTTGGATAACGTATTATATTGTCAAGCTCAAAAGAAATTAAAATATATATCCTATTGCTTTTAGTACAATCTTGCCAGCTTCTATCAACTTAGAACTCTGAAAAGATTACAGAGAAGCAATTTCCTACAATTAATAACTTTATTTTGGATTTGCTATCATATTCAATGAGAAAGAAAGAAAAAGAAAGAGGGAAAGGGAGGGAAGGAAAGAAAGAAGAGAAAGGGAGAGGAAAAATAGGAAAAACAGAAATGAGAGGGAGGGGGAGAGAAGAGAGAGAGGCCCTATTCTCACAGAAAACACTGAGCCATGAAACCTTGGTAGGCATTTCTGGGGGGGATGTCATGTGACTGAGTGGGAGTGATGTTGAGTGGGCCATACCCACCCAGGTTTTGTGGCTCCCAGTGTTACATAGTAGCAACAAAAATAATTTTATGGTTGGGGGGGTCACAACATGAGGAACTGTATTAAAGGGTCGTGGTGTTAGGAAGGTTGAGAACCACTGAATTAGAGCTTAATCTTAAAAGACGTGAAGACACAGCACAAATCTTTAGCAGCAGTATGAAAATGACTGACGTTAATTGGAATGAAGCAAATAAAATAATACTAATAAAATGTCACACCTGGACAGAAGCAGGATGCATGGTTAAAATAGTACTGGTTGGAGTATTATCTGCAAAACTGACCCAGTTTTCTTGATGCGGTGGAGGTGAATGGCCAGACCACACTGGATCACCGGAATTACAGGAGCCTAAAAATCAGAATGCATGTCAGTTTCAAAATCAGTATAACAGTCTATTCAAGAAATGTTTTGTCTTCTCGGTAACCTGATAATTGTGTTAACCATTATTACTACAAAAATTGCTTAGCAAGGCTTGGTTTCCTAATCTGACAGTCAGACATGTTACAATTTGCAGTTTTCTAGAAGAACAAATTTGAATGTAATAAATTAGGCATCCCAAATCTGAATGTGTAACAAGAGCAGTGAATGAGCTTACGACTTACTCCTAATAAACAAAACTTCAATACAGCAACGATATAGTCAGAGATACTTTCTGTAATAAATATCAACCAAACCATGGTTGCAATGGGTGATTGTTTAACTAGATAAGAAACTTTGGAGTCTTTTTTGATGACACAGTGTTGGGTGTTTCCTAGTTCAGTAGAATAAAACTAAAATTCCCTGGTTGTGTTAACTATGAAACCTCAAATCTGAGGAGTCGATTCAAAACGTATGCCAATATTTTCTATCAATTTACCACCATTTTTTTCACAAAACTTTTAATTTTCCATAGACAAGGAGCTACAAAGGACAGAAGCATTACAAATCTGGGTTTCAAGCAAAGACTAAGAAACATGTTCCCATATTCACCCAAAAGCTGTTTCAGTTTGCCCT
The DNA here is from genome assembly GCF_051295495.1 of Thamnophis sirtalis. Lineage (NCBI taxonomy): Eukaryota > Metazoa > Chordata > Lepidosauria > Squamata > Natricidae > Thamnophis > Thamnophis sirtalis. Next base: position 89,077,365 of record NW_028261386.1, on the reverse strand, counting down.
GATTGTTCCACTGTGCCTGGGGTTTGTACTCTAAAAGGAATTAACTAACCTGGTCTCGCCTTCCTGCAAAATAGGGAGCACTATAAAAATAAGGCATCATCAAGCCCATACTAGTGCCTAGTTAAGTATATAAAGACATTTAAAATCTGGGTTTAGAAAAGATAGCCACAAAAAATACAGTATTTATATAGTCAGTTTAAATTGATTTTTTTAAAATTTAAATAGTGGATTTCTTTTTGCTAATGTGCTTTTTAAATTTTGATGTTAAAATTGAAGTTTTTGCATGAAAAATAAATATAATAAAGAAAAAAGTTTTGTTTTTTTAAAAAAACTTTTCAAGGAATTTTAGCTAAAAAAAGAAAAAAGTGAAATGATTGACAAGATCATCAATGATTTCAGTGAATGAATAAGATGAGAATTAAATGAGAGACTGAGGGATTTCTGCAATAGTTAAAGAGAAAGGGGAGATGATGAGTTTGTTTGTTTCTTTTTGCTAATATCAACGACAAGGACATACTTTCACAAATGAAATATGGGAAGGCTGGAATTCTATAACTAAAGAAACTTTAAAAAATAAACTAATCTATCCTGTGGTGGTAAGACAGTTGAAATTTCAACAAATGCTGCAAGTACTGAGTACTGGATTGTAAGTGAAAGAGAAGTCTTTATCATAACTTTTCACAATAAGGTGAGAAGATGCACAGATCTAGGCCTAGGTTTTTTAGTTCTATTTAATTCTATTAAAGCCTATAATTTTATTAGGTAACAGAATTTAATTCTATTTCAACCCAACCTTTCTTAAATTTAGGTGTAACATTATAACCAGATGAAGGCATTTTTTTCTAGAGAAACCTTGTTAAAAACTTATGAAAAGTGTTACTTCAATACATAAAATAAAGCTTATTCCCGAGTGTGGAGAAAACTGCATTATGTCTCAATTATCTTTTAATTATTATCACTTCCTCATCTGCCAGCAGCTTTATAGAATATTATACATATTTATCTGAGTAAGTCTGAAAGTCTTAGGCAGACCAACTTGAAATTCGGGGGTGAAAATGGGCAATAAATATATGACAAAATAACAAATGACATCCATTTTCAAGATCTCAGTTTACCCATCTGAATCCCATCTTATCTGAAATAAGATATAATGAGTATGAGGACATACTCATAAAGACATTGCACTTAAAAACATGTTACAACTACAAAACTGAACTGGGCTAACATATGTGTTTTGGTCCATGCAATGTAGTAACCCTAAATATGAGTTCATACTATTCCTATGTTCACATTACATATTATGCCCAAACACATAAAGAATATTGTGCTTAACATGATGCTTGATTTCACTAACATACTAAGATAGTAGTTGTACTCCCACCACACACTGAATGACAAACTATTCAACTCCATTTTGGTTTTCTTGTAAAATTCAACTCAGATGTTGCAAAATTGAAATTACAGATAATTCTTAACTTACGATTGTAATTGAGCCCAAAATTACAATCATAAATCATTGTGGTTGTTAATTAGGTTACCACATTACTGTGTTCAATTTTATTACCTTTTGGGGTAGTCATTAAGTGAACATCAGAGTCATCATGCAAATCCATTTTATCCAATGGGCTTTTTAAAAAAATGAAAACCAGAAATAAATACTGGAAACTGGCAAAAAAATATCTGAAAACTTGTTGCCATGAGACTGCAGGATGCTGCAAACAGCCATATAAGTTAGCTAGTTGTCAAGCACCCAAAATGTAATCATTGGCCCGTGGGAGTTTGTGAGCAGCCATAGTACTTTAAAATCAGGTTGTAAGTAGGTTTGGGAGGTCCATTGTAACTCTGAAAGGTCGCTAAGCAATCAGCCGTAAATTGAAAAATATCTGTAACAATGGAATAAAGATATCCACTGCTCTAACCTATGTGAAAAAAGAAAGATATAAATATCAATGAATTAACTTTACTTCGTAATTACTGAAGTAGAATATATTAGTTTAATTATATTCATTTGGGGCGCTATCAAATTAGGGATTTCACACTGTTTACATCCCTGAAACCATTCAACTCCCTACTCATTTGTCAATATATTTGTCGGATGTCAAGAAGTGGGTGGTGTATGCTAAATCCAAACCAAAGGGATTACATTAAGGATTATGTGATATGCAGATTGTGACAGCAGGCTACAGCAAACATTGTTAGCCTGTTCAAATTGATGCCGACCATTTCTCTACAGTTTTAAGGAAAGATAAGGTAGAGTTGGAGGAATTACAAGGAAACTGAATTTAAAAGTGATGCAAATATGTAACCTCTCTTGCTTGTTTGGGCTATTATCTACATTCTCTTCTGTGGGCTTCAGTTGTTTAGTGAAGCAGCATGTGCCTATCATAAGGGCAAATAATCTAACTTCAGAGCCTTCTGTTTGTTATAAATCCCTTATTCCAGAACAGCTTGCCAAGATCAGATTGTGTCTTTTAGTGCTGTCTCTTAGGAAAGACTGCTTTTTCACAGTGCCTATGGGCAAGATGCCTCCTACATAAAAGCAATGACATTTTATTAGAGGCTGGTCAGTATAAAGCTGTTTATATTATTTTTATCACTGTCTTTTTATATCTGCTTTTATTATATTGGGAATGTAAACCATCTGCAATCTTTGAGTAGGTGGCATAAGACTATTACAAAGGTGAGATGCAATATCCTCAGTCTTAACAAGAAAGTATAAGCTAACTTAACAATTGCTTAATAGAGTCATGGATAAAAATATATGGTATGTTCAGATTGGAGCCTAAACTTATTACTAGTCAGTGCTTCAAGGTAGACATCATAAAATTCTATAATTCTACTCCATGGATAACAGAATATAGTAACAGAGTCTTAAATTTTGGTTTCTCCTCCCTCCCTCCCTCGAGAGTGTCAAATGGGGTGATCTTGAGTTTCCTTCTCATACCTTCCTGTTTCATAGGCTAGGTTTATGTTTCTCCAATGGTTGCTGCATATTTTCTCTTTGGCAATCTCTATACCCCGCTCCCTCTCTCTCTCTCACACACAATTGCATTGCATCTAATTGCAATGCAGTTAGCAAGCTTTTCCCTAATGGAAAAAAGAGGAAAATCAGAATCAAGACTTTAAACATATCAAGCAGTTTTGTGTAGCGCTGTATATGCAGGCATATAACAATTGAGACATTAACATAGGAAATATTTTATAGTAGTACAGTATCTGACCCCGAAAAGGGAGGTGAATGGTAAGGGGATTGTAGAAACAAGTGGGATTCAGAGATAAATGCGGGTATGTGTATTTTTTCTTTATTAATTTATATCTATATTCAGCATGAAAATCAGGCATAATTAGCCGTTATGAAAGGGAGAGAAAGAGAGGGGAGGGGGGGGAGGAAGCAAAAGAGAAGGAGGGGGAGGAGAACAGGGAGAGAGAGAGAGAAAGTTTGCTTTCAAGCTTTTCCTTGAAAGCACAATATGACATGTCTATGTGGATAACAAAATAGGCTGGTAGAAGTAACATTTTAAAATTCATAGCTAACCTAGATAAGTTTCATTTGAGTCAAAATCCAACTTCTGAAGATTTAATAAAAACACAGGTTTCTTGGAAACTTTATGAAATACTTAAGTAGATTAATTCAATATTTTTTTTGCCATCTGGCATGCTCTGATGTCAGCTTCTAGTTTACCTACACACACACACACACACACACACACACTTCAGAATAAGTGAAAGATTAACACTCTTTTTGCTAACCTAGCAAGAGTGTAATAGCAAAATTATTTACACTCAAAGAGATGTTGATATGGAAATTTGACACGAACAATGTCCCAGATTAAGATCTTGCTAAAATATTATTCTTTAATCTGCTCAACAATTTGTTTAAAAATACATTATATATTTTGCTACAGAAAGGGTGTGAATCCTCTTTTCCTCTTTAGAATACATACAGGAAAAACCCCCAAAGCCCTGAAAAATCCTGTACACCTCTTGGATGTACTGGCTAACCTATTTAAAGTTCCTCTAATTTTCTGTGGGTAAGTAAAAGGGATAGGGAGAGGGGGGGAGAAGTGGGGAGACAAATAAGTCTGCATTTTCTAATCTTTATACTGTTAGTCCTTGACTTACAACCACAAATTTTCTGTTGCTAAGGCAAGACATTTGTTAAGTGAATTTTGCCCCATTTTATGACTTTTCTTACCACAGTTGTTAAATGAAATTGCAGTTATTAAGTTAGTAACATGGTTGTTAAGTGACTCCAGCTCCCCATTGACTTTGATTAGAAGGTTGCAAAAGGGGATCACATGACCCAGAACACTGCAACCATAATAAATATAAATCAATTCCCAAACATCTGAATTTTGAACACCTGACCACGGGAATGCTGCAATAGCCATAAGTGCAAAAAATGGCCATAAGTCACTTTTCTCATGCTGTTCTGTTTCAGTTTCAGTTTTATTAAACTTGTATGCCGCCCTATTCCCAAAGGGACTCAGGGCGGCTAACAAACCGATAGGGAAACTTTCATTCATCACTTTAAATGATCACTAAATGAACTGTTGTAAGTCGAGGACTCCCTGTACATTTGAATTTGGATCTGTGAAATTGAAAAAAAGAATAATTTGAACATTTCTGAGACTGCAGTATTTACCGGTATCAAGCAAGCAAAGAATTTTATTATCATCTGCTAAAAATAAATTATTCTAACCAGCCAAATAACTGCAGTAGATTTTATCTTCCAGAGGCCACTTCATTTTTTGCTTACTGTTTTTTTTTTTAAATTAACAGTGGATTTAGGAAGAAAAGTCAATGTTGGGGAGAAAAATAAGCATTTCTCATATACAACTTTCTATATTCCCCATAGTTAATTTTACAAAAAAAAAGCATGGATTCTGACACTAGAAAGATGCTTTTTAGCAAGTAATGTGAACATGGGAAGTAGATCTATTAAAAAAGAAAGAAAACAAAACAAAACAAGGATGTAAAAACTCTTGATTGTGGGTTACTTGTTCCCCCTTGCTGCAATAATTTTCAAGTCACTGCAGTGGTGTAATGATGTGATAGAAGGAGAAATTATGAAATATATGGCCATTAACATTTAACTGTAATTCACTTAAATTACATGCAATTTATTTTTTGTCCTGGATCCATACACTTTTTAAAGTACAGTCCTTGATACACTATAATAAAAGACTAAGTCTGGTTTCCTTCATTATAAAATGTATTCTGTATGATAAAGATATATTAGTTGCCGTAACTGTGCAGCAGGGTAACTAATATTCTGTTCAGTTAAAAATTAAAATGCCCTGGTATCAAATTGTACATACATGAATCAGCAAAGGGAAATTTAATTTGGAAAAACTAGTGTACTTTATTCCTAGTAAAAGCCCGTAGTACTGCTGCTGTCTGGTTTCCTTTACACTCATGCCCCTCCAATCTCCCTACAACACTCTTCTTACTATTGTGGTGGCTGATTTAAAATGGATCAAGTACTGTACAAAGGCCAAGACGTCATAGCACTAGAAAAATAGTATAACCAGAAGTATTATTTATACCCTTAGTCCCCAAAAATAAGCCCTCTCCGGATAATAAGCCCTATCGGGCTTTTGAGGACATACGCTAAAATAAGCCCCCGAAAATATTGCAACATAGCAGCAGCCATGAGGTGACCATGGTCACTGCTCCTGCCCCTCAAAAATAATAAGATCTCCCCAAAAATAAGGCCAAGCACTTAATTCGGGGTTCAAAGAAAATAAGACCATGTCTTATTTTCAGGGAAACACGGTAGTAGTTAGTTATTACTATAACCATAAGTGCTATACTGATGTTTTTTCCTCTCATCCTTCTCTACTCCACAGACAGGAGGGAGACACAAATCTCACACACTTAGAGTGCGATGATTGATTGATTAAAGGCACACCTTTGGAATTAGCAGGAGGAACATGGTTGCCTAATCCTGGTATATTCTCTAGGGTCAACAATAGTTCATAGAGATAATCCTGAGAGCAGCTGTCTTTCCTACCCCCACCCCCACCCAGAAAGCGGCATGGTTTCCAAACAGTAGAAACATTATTATGCAGGTCCAGATAAAACAAGGGACGGGCACATGATAAAGTGGCATGACTGGTTATTGTCATTTATGAATTTTTCAGCAAAAGATTTGGCTTCCCTCAATGCACAAATAGCCAGGAAGTATATAATATCTGTGTGATATTGAACTATTCAAGCGCAAAAAAAGTTGAAGTAATAAAGAATCAAGCATTATGTGGACACTCTGTAGAGCTCCTTTGAAAATAAATAAAGAGGATTGTCTCACTGATTTCTGAGAATGAGAAAGGATGGGAGTTTGCACTGGTGCAGGGAAGAAGGTAAAGATTATTATCACTAGTGTTGGCATTGCCTGAAGTGTGTGTATTCAAGACATGAAGTACAATGAAAGTAACTTTTGTGCATATCACATGCAAGTCCACCCCATTTTAGAGGCAGGCTACCTCAAATCACTGAAATCCCTAATCAGTTATTAAATTGTCTGAAAGGAGTTTCACAAGCCCAAACAATGCAAGAAGATATTTCTTAATACCTGATTGTGCTTCATTAAACGGCGCCCAGAAAGGCCCTGGTCCAGCAACAGATCGTTCATTATTTCCTCCACTAGGATGGCGGCTGTGTTTCCTCCATGAATGGGGAGAGGTTGGTGGAGACTGCTGTGGTGAAACGACTGGAGATGTAGACTCCTAAAAATAAAGCAAACTAATAAGTGCTGAAACATATTTGTAAAAATCTCTGTTCTTAGGTAAAAACCAGTATCCCAGAAATGGATTTCTATTTATATGATTTGTTCCCTTCCTTCCGTCTGCTCTGAACCAGATTACGAGTAGTCCAAAAGTGATTTACAAGTGGTGCTTACACTTACAACAATTTCAGTGTCCTGCAGATATGTCATTGCCATTTGTAATCTTTCCAGCTGATTCCAACAAGCAATCAATGGCATCACCAGCAGGAGGTTGCTAGTTGTAGTCATGTGATGCTTCACTTAACAACCATGGATGAATAACTTAACTACAAAGGGACTGCCATTGCTAACTGGAATGGTCACGTGTGGTTTCCTTAACAACCACCTTATTTAGTGGTAGAGTTGCCAATCCCAATTACAGTCATTAAGTGAGGACTACTTGTATGACGGTACATGGGAAGCTTCAGGGAATGAATTCTTTTAGTCCTTTCACTTTATCTAGAAGAAACTGTTTCTGCTACTGAATATGTGAAGCTGGATTTCACACAAGATATAATTTTATTAGAATAGGTTGACATGTTTTGAAAGGGACAGGTCCTATTTTTTTGATTGCAGTACAGCATTACATGAATAAATTAATATCTCCTCATCACTGAACAATTAAAATACTCCTCCAAACAATGACAGATGCAACTATTAAGACAACAGCAATTGTCAAAGATTCTTGTGGAATCAAATTTAGTTCTCTTAATTGAGAAACAAATGAATGAAGCAAGCAAACAAACAAAAAACTACAGGGAATTACATACTGGGTGAAAAGTCATGCTGCATGAACCAATTACCACTTGAGGCTTTTCTTTGCCCCTTTTCAAGCAAAATCTGCTCAAAAGATTGGACAGTCCTTTGAAACAGACGTTAAGGGTGTGACAAAGAAGGGAGAACTGCTCTAGTCTAGCTTTCTTGATGAAAACCATTCCAACAATGTCTATGGAGATTCTCCGTCATCCAGGTCATGAAAAAGGTGCTTTTTCAAGAGGCAACTGGACTTTCCCGTTTTTCTTTGAAGATGTTTCGCTTCTCATCCATCCCCTTCTTCAAAAAGAACTGAAGAAGCTTCGTGGATGATAAGTGAAAGAATGGATTTTACTCTGTACATGAAACATTCACTAAGGATAGTAGTTTGTACTCAAAAGTTCTGCAGAAATAAAATCTTCAGAAAAGTTTCTCATTCTAATTTACAGCAGTTCAAAGCTGTCTGATACTCAATAGACAGAGTATCACTACAATTTTTCCAGCATTTACTCTCTTATTGCAATTGTTCTCCATCACACTTGTGGGGGAGAGGTGACAGGAAATACTCTTTCAAGAATATCTTTCTGTTAACACAATCTCTGGATCAAGCCCAGCTTGTTCAGACATGCTTGATTCCAAAGCATTCAGTATATACATTTAATGGAATTATATTACATGTTCTGCTGTCAGCACCATATACAGAAAACAGTTGAATGCATAATTTTAATACAAGTTAATCTGTCATCTCTATGATAAAGGTTTTCAGTTGAAGGCAGTCAGATGAAAAGTAATCAATAAAGGCTGCCTATATTTAGCAATCTGTTCTAAGCAAGGTAAACAACTTGTTCGAAACAGTATTACTATGGATACATGAATTAGGGCTCTGCAAAGCCTTCCAAAGAGGTATTTTTCTGTGTGGGAACATGTATGTAGGAAGCATCTTTCCTGAAATAATTAAGAGTTATTTACAAGAACTGCATTCTTCCTTACAAAATGTCTCAGACCAGTTGTGTCTAATCCGTGGTTCATGGGCCATATGCAGTTCTTGACAGCTAGTAATGAGGTACCACAAGATCATAAAAGTATAAAAATAATGAAGTTTTATATACATTAACTATATTATATATTTTATACGCGGCTAAAAAAAAAATCCTTTTTGCTCAAGCCAGGCAAGCCAAAAGGTTAGATACCATGTCTTAGACCTTGACGAACCAACTAAAATGGCACTCAAGATCATCAGAGAACAAACTACAACTTCTCAATAGAAATGAGATAGCACAAGATTATTATTATTATTCAAATATATGGATAGCTGGAAAAATGGCATTTAAAATAATGGTTAAATGTATTGCTTAAACAACAGAAAGATTAGTAACTGAAATCCCTGGTACTATTGCCTGGTACACAATTTCTTACACAAGTTAAAATAAATTTGACTATTGTTCTTTTGCAACTATTGTTCTTTTTAACACATCACAGAAATAGACCAATTTCGTTGTATTTAAATACAATGACAATAAAGATTATACTTACTTAGACATGAAATACACATGTACCCATAAGCCAGCCTCTAGATTGCATTACCTGTTGATCTGTAGCTGGACGTTGCTGAACTATATCATGGCTCACAGAGCCCTTTTTAGCTTGTATTCTGCCTGGTGGAGGAGGAATTGCACCTGAATAGGAAGATGAGTTATCAGCATCTGAAGAATATAAGGATGAATGCCTTAACTCTTGCTCATTCTTTGACATCACAAATCGGGGTAGGGGGAGGTCTTTGACTGTCAAAATAAGATGACATGGATTAAGAAACTTATATTACAAAATTCCTTTGAGCAATAAATTAAAATATAATTTTACTTTGAGCTGTTGCTAAAATTCTTTGTTAAATCATATTGTATTACTATAAAAATAACTAAGATTGTGACAGTTCAGTCAAGAGCCAAGGAACAATTAACTTTAGTATCAGTATTTTCAAATATAGAAACATCAATACAGGTAATCCTCGACTTAAAACAGTTGATTTAATGACTGTTCAAAGTTACAACACTGGAAAAAAATGACAAGACCGTTTTTCAGTTATGATCTTCATGGTCACGTGATCAAAATTCAGACACTTGGCAACTGGTTCATATTTATGACCGTGGCTGTGTCCCAGGGCCATGTGATCCCCTTTTGTGACCTTTTGACAAGCAAAGTCAATGGGAAGCCAGATTCACTTAAGAACCAGATTACAAACTTATCTACTGCAGTGATTCACTTAACAACAGAGTCAAGGTGGTAAAATGGGCAAAATTAACTTAACAAATGTCTCACTTAATGTCAGAAATTTGGGGCTCAAATGTGGTTGTAAGTTGAGGAATACCTGTAGTTTAATCTAAATATAAAATTTAAATATTATAATAGGGATAATTCATTTTCAAAATTTCCTGAAACTTTAAACACATATTTTTATTATTTAATATTTTGTATTTGTTTGTTAACAAACATCAAAAGGCATTTAATTCATAAATATAGATACAAAAGTAGCTTCCATGAAATAAGAAAATGTAACTTTTAATACAATGTACAAATATATGTAGTTTTGAATCACTTTTGTCAATACATAAATGAACAAGTTTAATGTTTTTGAGTCATTTGTTTAATTGGGATCTCTTGATCTAGTTTTAGGACTTGTGGGTAGAACAGATGATATTTTAGGTCACATTTATGCAGAAATATTGAAAATTCAAAAGGATCCACAAACCTTTAAAAAACCCTGTATGTATTTGCATCTAAACAATAAGACATGGCATCTTAAGATGATGTATCACAGTAACTTAAGCTTACTTGTAATATTACAACTTCCCAAATCCAAATTTAAAGCATTTTAAAGCCTTGACTAACTAAGCTGGTGAACCTCAGGAAGAGAATGAAAATAGTTTCAACTCAGATTCATCTATTAATGGAACAATTGATGCTTATTTTAACAGCAAGCTATCAAGTTTGAAAAGTGTAGTGTTGCAGCTATGCCCTTACTCCTCAATAGCATTTTTAAAAATATTTAATCCACTGCAGAAAAAATTATATCTAATGAGGTATCACAATCTGGGCTTTTAGCTTGATAATTCCAAAAGCACATCAAGCACATAACAGCATAATACCTGAGTAGCCAGGTATTAGAATGCACAGATGTTTCTCTGCTTGTGCTTTTTTTCACCTGCTTCTATACTTACTAACAATGAATTGCAGAAATCTTATTAGGCATTACTATTTCATTCTTCTATAGGTTCACTTATTTATTCCTATTTCCCACTACAGGAAAAATGATTAAATAAGCACCGACTTTGAGAATAAGTTAAAGTGAAAATCAGGCCAAGCTATTTGACATTCCTTTTCATATTAAAAACAAAATTCTGCATTTTCCCTTACACTTAAAAATGCATGACAATTTAAGGCTGAAAGGTTTGTGTGTGTGTGTGTGTGTGTGTGTGTGTGTGTGTGTGTGTGTGTGTTTACATACATGTAAGAAGTCAAACTCGGCTTTCTTTTTTTTTTTTGTTTTTTTGTTGCTCAAAAGCTGGAATTCTGTGATTGTTCCATTTTCTTGTGACAGTAAGAACACTAACACAAGCCATGCGTGAGACACAGTTTTATGAGTTCCTTATTTCATTTTTGAGGAACTAGCCCAGTAATATATCATAGTCAGATAACAGGCATATTTTTAAATTTAATTTTAATATTATTTCGAGGCTTACCAGAATTTAAACTTTCCATTCGTAGTGGAAACCCAGACTGAGCCACTGCAACAAGTTTCAAAGCAATGTAGAATTGGCTTCTTCCGAAGTATCCAAGTCTAGTTGCACCACAAAGTTCCATGATCTACAGACAGATCAATATATATAACGTGAGATTGTATCTGTCTATAAAGCTTAGTATTAATATATGCATTCTATCAAAGGAATAAATAATTCCAAAATACAAAGTTAATGATACTGAGCCATTTCTCAATAGCTACATATTGTAATAAGATAATTTGGCAATGCATGGGTGCATATTACTTGTTATTAATTTCATCATAGATAATATGCATGCAGCACTGCACAGTGTGGTCATGCATTTCTAACTGTAATGAAAAATTTGGCAATCTTAAATGCACGTTTCAATAGCCACTGATTCAAAGAAAATAAAATCCAGAAAAAAGGAAATAGAATGAATACCTATAGGTGTCTGAAATCATACGAATGTTTACTACAAATCGCCGCCCATTGTTTAGCAATGATTCTGTTCTCCAATAATGCTAAAATATTATAAGGTACTAATTTACAAGTTTCTGCTCAATATTTAACTTAAGTATGCTTTATGGCACTTAACAGTTCATATTCAGTGAAATATCTTAATTTTGCCAGTTTGAATGCTAATACCCAATATTTGTTGCGGCAATATATTTTGCTGTTTCCACCAGAAAAAGAACCTCATTTTTTATTAATTCCTGAGAATCTCAACTTCAGTTTTTAATCACAAATTTTTCTGACAGCAGCATGCTGTAGAAGCAAATCTACCAGAAACAATTTGTAATGATCTGACTGACAATATCAAACATCAAGTCAATTAGCTATGGGAACCATTACTGCTCAGCAACTTCATTGAAAATTTGGTTTTAAGCATTCTGGAATCTGTCATACCAGATAAAAAGCTGGGTACTGAAAACCTGAATTATAACAGTAGTAATAAAACCGATGGAGTTTGGTTTGATTTAATTTTAAAAGGTTCCAGTACACCAAAAGGTTTACACACACACACAAATTTAATATAAAACAAAATGGTTTTCTGATGCAACATAGAAAGGGTAGAATACAATATGTCTTGCTGTGACAAAATATATTTCACAGGCTTGTCCATTAAGTCATCAGTCATCAAGTTCAACTTGGAGAGGTCTTTATTTTAGCTAAGAAATACCACTGAATTCCTAGAGACAGCAGAAAAAAGGACTATCTGTAAGAGGTGTTTATTTTATCCCAATATGACTAGTAGACTACAAGCAATCTCTATTCTTGTGTAAATTCAATCTCTGCAACCATTTGTACAAAAGCTGCAAATGAATGTATAATAGCATTGCAGGATTAGGCACATTAAGCAAGATTAATTCAATCCCATAAAGTCCCACAATATTTTGAACTGAAAATTGAGATAACTATGTTTTTTCAGACTTTAAACGTAGTATTGATTCAAAGTTTTTTCATTAATTAGTTGATAAATGCTTTAAAGACAAGAGTCCCTAGGTAAGTAATTTCTTCATATTCTTGAATTCTTTTTGTAATATGTAAAATGCAGACATTAATTGTATCTTAATTTAGAGTAACTATATTTATATTCTAGATTTTTTTAAAAAAATGTTATCATAAACAAGGCAGTAGTATCTGAAACAGTATCTCAATAATTGCAAGAAACCCATGTGCTATAGTCATGTATAGCTCATACAGTTCTAATTCAAATAGCACCTAAACATGATACAGCATTTTACATGACTACTTACTGCATCAGAAGTACCCATAGCTGTACAATTTTCTAAAAATACCATTAAAAGAAATTCTTTACATTTGAACCTTAAGCAAATTTGTTTTTTACATATATTAATAGCTGTTATTTGAATTAGAACTTGTTTTTACATACATTAAACAAGTTAGGGAATAGACATACCAACCATGGATTCTCGATCTTTTGCCCAATCCCTTAACAATAGCTTTGTTGTAATTCATTCTAAGCAGGGATCTTAGGATGGAAAAGCTGGAAACATTGTGAGACATTGTCGTACTGTCTTATAGAAATGCAATTGAGGATTTTTTCTCCCTGGATATTTTTCTACATAGTTCTTAGCTACATATGGACCTTTCTTTAAAGACCTGGACTCTCTTTTATCAGGTTCTTCATCCCTGCAAGATGTGGTTCACTTTTCAGAAAGTTACTCTGCTGATGAACAAATAGAGGGCATGGTGGTCCAGTTGCCTTTACATAAAAATAAAATAAAATTTTATACACTTCTACCCACCAATCACTCCATACAGGTAATCAAATACTTAATCTATGAAGTTCTAACAGAATGCACTTAACTTCCTGCTCACATGAAACTGCCTAAGCTTCCACTACATTTTCTTCATAGAATAGAAGCGATGGATACCTAATTTGATCCCATTTTTATTTTCCATAATACCTGTTTTGCATTACTGATAGGCTAAAAAAAGGGCATAGTCCAAGCTTCCTTTTTTTATTCCACTGGGGTTCTCTGTTAATCATTTTTCTACTGCATGCTTTCTTTTCAACTAGATTCCAAAAATGAAAGATAGTTTACTTATTGATAGTTCACCTTATTTAGAACTGAATCTTAGGCAATAACTGGCTTTGTATCAAAGGTAAAACAGTATTTATCGGTAGTATTTCTCTCCATTCTGAGTACAAGCACAAACCATATGAAATACTACAGCAATCAGTGAAGCAATCATTACTTGAAATGTTTCACAGCTAAAAATGATGTGGGCTCATGGACATTTATGCAATATGCATTACAATGAGGTGAGTTAAAGCTAAATGTAATATTCTGAATCAACACAAGAGAAATTCTAATTTTTAGGGGGGGTTGTTAAATTTTGTCAAGTTTTTGTCCTAGCACACTTCTCTGAATGTTTTATGAAGTGTGCAATTTGCCATGTCAAACTTTTAAAAACTTCATTGTAAACAATTAAAACACAGCAGAAATGTATATGTATCTGTTTACGAGTCAGAGCAGCATCTATTTTGACTAATATACATATATATTTTGACTAATTTATAAATGTATCATAATTTTCATATATGAGCATACATGGCAAACAGTCACTCCACATGCACATTTATTAAATTTCAAAGTCAGGGGCTTTTCTAAAATAGAAAAAGCAATGAATCAAACGATCTAATGGATTTGAAAAACATAAAGAACTTATGCTGATGAGATATCATAAAGAACTCTGAGTACTAACTCACCTTTACCAAAAACAAATTCAGGAACACAATCCTACCTTGAATCGTAATAGGCAGCCTACTGCCCATTAGGTGCTTTGGACACTATTCTTTTTACAGTATGGCCAAAGGCAAAAATGTTTGTGGTAGATATAGTCCAAAGTACTTAGAGGGCATCTGGCTACATATGTGGACTTAAAAAGGTCTAAATGAAAAACAATGCTTAAAATGTACTTAAAAACAAAAACAGGTTCCCCTCTCAAAAGACGGGAGCTAACATTTACAATGAACACATACAAAACAATAAACATAGCTACTAATCTTCATAATATAAATGGTTATTGATAAAAGTGATAAGCTGGAAAATAAAAACAGAAGAACATATACAATGTGCTTGAATAGTGACAGAATTGAATCTATTTTGACAATTACAGAAGGTGTGGATCTCATTCAAGTTTAACTAAAGCTCACCCCCCTTTTAAAACAATTGTATTCATTAGCAAATTCAGCAAGTTTTGTCAAAAAGTTATCTTTTAGACATGTTCCAGTTAGTCAAGATTCAAGGCCATGTTCATTTCATACAAGGGGCAAAGCAGTCCTCTCTACTTGTTTGTTGGCAACAGTTGTGTAATACACAGTTCAGGCTTTCAATAGATTAAAACAATGTAACACAACATCTACTTACTAACCATATCATTAATAGATAAATTTGTTTTGCCTCATGAGAGCCCTGCCACAGCATGCTAAAATACAGTACACTGCCGGCTTTTTATTTGTTCAAGTTAAGGAAATAATACTGTCCAAAAGAGTTGGAAGCACTAATTGTCACTGACCTACTTAAATTTTCAATAACTTCAAAAAGAAGTTGGGCTGCATTCTACATTTAATTAAAAAAAATGAGGCATTGATACAGGTTAAGGACAACTACTGCTTCTTACTTTGGGATAATAATCAAATGATGATGATGAAGTCACACCAATGACTTCACACTTATGAAACCCAAACCACTGAATGTCTTTGTGCAAACTAGTGAAATGAGCTAGTGGAATAATGAAAAGTTCAGCATATCAGACTGGCAAAGGCAGTATTATGCCACTTTCTATGAAGTAGAAAAAGTGTTTTTTTTTAAAATATTTAGTATGGTTCCACCCTTCCAGAAAGAATCCAAGGCAAAAAAAATTGAAAACAGCTGCACTAAATTTCAAAACATACATTCCTAACCTATAAGGTATAGTTTACCTAGCTAAGCCAACTTATCTAGCTAAGATTATAATACTAATAAAGTAGAAAAAAAGGCAAAATGTTGTTTCTGGACAACATTTAAGTTTAAGCCCTACTTCCACTCAAAAGTTATAGGGGAAAAAAGTCTTGCTGAATTCTAAATTCCTTGGAAACACCTACCTTCATATTTATTTTCCAATTCAATGGTTTCCCCAGTTTATCACTTTTGCGGAAGATTTAAAAAACCCAAACCAAGCGATTAACGTCATACCTTGCGTTTTGTCAAGTGCTGATCTTGCAACAGGGAAAGAAGTGCAAAAGTGCTCGAGAGCCTTGGGGGGCTGCAACCGAAGAAGCACCCGCCAGCTTTGCACCGCCTGCCTCGCTCGGCGGTGCATTTGCAGAAACGGACCCGCTTTTCCTTAAAAAATTCAACCCCCCCCAAGCGACCCTCCCTCAAAAGCCTCGAGGGGAAGCAGGAATTCCCCGTTGACGCTTGTCTTAGCCGAGGCACCCCCACCCACCCCGCCGGAGGTCAAAAGCAGCAGTCTGGGGGGTTGTCCTCAAGGGGGGGGGATCCAGGTGGAAGGAAGGCGACGGAGGCTTACCTGCATGACTATCTCGTTGGGTAACTGCGCGGCGCGGAAAAGCTCTAGGACCCGCCCGTTGGACGCCACTTTCTTGGTGCTCTCCGTGTCGCAGTAGGAGAAGAGGTCGCAGTAATAGCGCTGCTCCGTTTCACTCAGCGTTAAACCCTCCATCTTACGCCGGCCCTGCCCTGCCCTGGGGATCGATCTTACAACGGGGTAGAGTGGAGGAGGGAGCGGGGCCGCGCTCGCACGCGCGAAGCCGCCGGCGCCGCCTCCTCCTCCTCGCGCCAGTAGCGACCGGGGAGGAGGGGCGGGGGGGGGGAAGAAGGAGGCCTTCCGCCCAAAAAAAAAAAAAGAGGAACGAGAGCGCGCGTCCGTCTGTATGTATGTGTGAGTGTGTGCGTGTATGCCTTTCGCCGCCTCGGCTGTCGCTTGTTGATCTCGCGCCGCGAATCTGCCTGCCCGACAAGAGTTGCGGAGGAAGGTTCCAATCCAGAGGAAGCCCGACGACAGGGGGAGGAGGGAGGCGTGGCCACGCGTGTAAAGCGAAAAAAAAAACGCCCAGCGCTGAGTCGGTCAAAGTCTCCTAATAAAGTTTCTGTACGTTTCTCTTCCGTGCCTTTGGCCACGCCCATTTTCCCTCCCTCGGGCGCTCTGGGGAAGGCGCGCGCAACCAAAGGGCGGACGGATTTAATTCCGCTCCCGGAAAAGGAGAAAGAGGAGGGATTAAAAAAAAAAGGCTGCCCGAGATCTCGCGCACGAGACCCGGATGCGAAGCTAAGAGAAGGTTTAGCTTTTCGCTCTGCTTTCTTATACGACAGAAGCGTTGGGGAGGGGCGGGGAGGGCGAGAGAGAGGTGGCTACACCGTCCTCTGACGGTTTGGAGGTCTGCTACAGTGTTCCTAAGTACTGTAGCGCCCTGTCGATGTCTAAATTTTGGAGCTTGCTCGTGCGATCAACTGAAGATGAAACAAGAATATCTTTAATGAAGTCTGCTGTGGATGATTGGTTCTCCTGCTTTGAGGATGATAGGAACTATAGTCCAACATAAGTGAAGGACACCAGATCAAGGAATATATTTATTGTTGATTTCTTGTATTCCACCTGGCAATACCTTATCAAAAGCACTTGACTAAACTTAAAAACAACAGAATCTTAAAAAGTAAAAGCCTATATTTAAATTTAACAAAAGACTGACCAATAAAGATGTGGCTTTACAGATTTTTCTAAAAATACAATTAAAAAGTGACACCCACAAGAGGATGTTGACTTCTGTTCACACCCAAGCGGTTACTTGGCAAAGTGATTTGCCATGGATTACTGGGAAGTTTTCCAATTTCCTAAATCTACCTGAAGATCCTGATGTTGCCTGTCAGTTTCTCATTCAAATTCTAACCACATTTGATCTTGCTTAGTTTGAGCTTTTTAAAAGCTTCTTGGTTGGGTCCTGCCGCTAGAGGCAAATGGAGTTTCTACAGTATTTTTCACATCTTGTGGGCAGCACAGAAGGCCTTCTCCCACATGCAAGAAAGGCTGGCCTCTGATTATTGTGCAAGGGTATCTTCAAAAGTCCATCTGCTTCAAAACAGCCAGAGAAGAAAGGAAGGAAAGCAGACTGAACGGAAGGAAGAGGCAGTCCCTCAGATCAGAGGTTTTCAATTTATTTCAGGCCATTGAATCTATTTTTTTTTAACAAACAGACAAACTCTGGAACTCTTTATTGAGAGGAATGGGACATTTGGATGTCAGGATACACTCTAATCTTTCCAATCTAACTTAGAAAAATTACTATAAAAGTTAATGGTAAATGTTCCCCTCACACATATGTGCTAATCGTTCCTGACTCTAGGGGGCAGTGCTCATCTCCATTTCAAAGCTGAAGAGCTAGCACTGCCCAAAGATGTCTCCGTGGTCATGTTGCCAGCATGACTAAACGCTGAAGGCACAGGGAACGCTGTTACCTTCCCACCAAGGTGGGCCCTATTTTTCTACTTGCATTTTTACATGCTTTTGAACTGCTAGGCTGTCAGAAGCTGGAACAAGTAACGGGCGCTTACTCGGTTACACAGTGCTAGGGATTTGAACCGCTGAACTGCCAACCTTTCTGATCAACAAGCTCAGCACCTTAGCCACTGAGCCACCGCGTCCTATCAAAATTGCTATAGATATGCCTAAAAACCAGCATTGAGGCAGATATACACAGCTAAGCACATTAAAGTTCTCTTTTCTTAGAGAACCAACTGTAAATATGGTCAGTTCGTACCTAGATGCTATTTTTCAGGGAGATCCAGAGCAAAGGAAAAATCCCTCTAACACAAGAGACTAATGGGGAAAAACTACCTTCCCTACAAGGATCTAAGTTTAAGTCCTTGTGTGGAGATTTTCTCATTCCTACAGAACCCATTTAACTTTCCATGAGACTTAGGATTCCACAGAATCCAACTTGAAAACCTCACCTTAGGTATGGAGATCTATGAACCAGTACAAGGGAAGCCAGTGATGGCATGCATGATAGCGTCACCATACAAATGCTGCAATTTGTGTTAGGTATTGGACATAGTATGTAGTGGCATTTGCCTTGTGATATCAATCAATTATTTTGTTTTGTTTGGTGATATCATGTACAGGTATTTGATTTGTGATCCTTTGATGTTGAACAATGGGACATGTATACGGATTAGTTATGGCTATTGCAGTGCTCCCACATTCCTGATCAAAATGTGGCTACTTGGCAGCCTGCCTGTTCTTGTGATAACATGGGCTTTATAGTTCCCAACTGCCTATCTACCCTCTACCTATGCCATTTTGTTTCCCTGCTGCCTTGTGGTCTACCACCCCACCTGATCTTCACTATTTCCTTCCCGTTGCTGATGAGGCATGCCCAGTCTGGCTGCTGAATCAGTGAAAGTCAAGACCAGCTAAAGAACTCGCAGCTATGATTTTATGTTGTATAAGTAATAAAATTATAATGCTTCACAACTCCCATTAATGAAATTAATTTTAAATGTGGACTTTTTTTTTCCTTCCAGGTGGTTCTTCTTTTACCTTCCAGGTAAAAATTTCTATTAAGCATTGTTAAAGCTTATATTTCTACCAGGTTGTGGAGAAATCTTGAGCAGAGTTGAGAAGAGAATTTCCTTTCAACTGGTTCCACCCCATCAGCAATTCAGGTCTAGCCAGCCTTTTCACTCCCCACCTCTACTCAAGATTCCAGCACAGACATATAGAGATTTGACTCTCTATATGATAACAGTTCCCAAGACACTTTATGCTTCTTGCTAATATTACACATCATTCCTTCTTTAGAATTTAATTTAAATTAGGAACCATTTATGTACTACAGGTAGTCCTTGACGTACAACCATTTTTTTAGCAATCAAAGTTACAACCATGCTAAAAAGAATTGGTCGGTCCTGAACTTGCAGCAATCACAGAACCTCACAGTTATGTGATTGCCATTTGCCACCTTCCCTGCTATATTTTTACAGAATTAGTGTTATACAGTGGTTAAAGTGCTAACCTATGAGCAGAAAGACCAAGGTTCTCTAGCCCTCTTTCAGGCAAGAAATCCAGCCGAGTTGTTTTGGGTCAGCTACTGCTTCTCAGCTCTAGGCTAGGAAGTAAAAAACACATCTATTTACCACCCATTGGTGGATCAACATGGTTGATTATTGTCCATAATCTTCATTGAAAAGACCAGCCTGTGGCACCTTGGCTTGGAATGCTAATATAGAAAGTATAGGCAAATGGGTATAGTGGTTCCTATGAAGTGTAGCTGAATCCAACAGAAAGTGCAAAGTAATCCTATGCATACTTACTGAAGAGAAAATTTCATTACAGGTAGTTCTTGTCTTATGCCCAGAATTGAGACCAAAATTTCCATTGCCAATCAAGAGTTACTACGTGAATTTTTCCTCATTTTACAACCTTTCTTTAATAGTTAAGCTAATCACTGCAGTTGAGATAGTAACACGGTTATTAAGAGAATCTGGCTTTCCTATTGACTTTGCTTGTAGGTAGTTGTGAAAGGTGATCACATGACCTCAGGATAGTGCAACTATCATAAATACATTCCAGTTGTGAAGCATCTCAGTTTTGATCATGTGACCGTGGGGATGCTGCAATGATCATAAGTATGAAAAACAGTCACAAGTCATTTTTTTCAGTGCTGTTGTAGCTTTGGAGGTTACTAAATGGATGATTGTAAATTCAGCACTATCTGTATGAGTTATAGATACAGCCACCATATCCCTGTAATGTTAAGTTGCTGTTGCTTCACTAATTGCTTTTTAAGAGGTGTCTCCTTTTATCACTGGCCTTTAACTTCGGGTTTCTCATTCTATTTGAGATATATTTTCCATCTTCTCTAGTCCATACATACCTTGCTGAATGCATGATCTTGCTCACTTGGTCAAGCAACCACTCTGATGAAGTGACAAGAACAGAAATGTGTCCAGCAACATTTGGCCGCTGTGTGCATGCTACCTTTCCAGTCACTTGATTTTCTTCTATTGCTGTTCTGATTTGTGCTATTGAACTAACATGACCACAGGAGAAAAGCAGCAGCAGCGTAACTAAAGAAAGATGAAATCAGGCTTCTTTTAAACAACCTGCACATTGGTCTCAGACCCATGGGATGTAAGCTGTTTTTGAAAGTTTGTGTTCTGCAATATTGCTTTCTCTAGCCATACTGGGACTGCTCTAATAATCTGCTTGCAGCTTGCCTCGCAGATATTATATAGGTCAACAAATGCCTCCAGAGAGATCCTGGTTTAATCTGCTATCACTAAAGCAGCACTAAGATACTTGAAAACGTGTACTAAGCCCTCTGTAAAGTAAACTGGCAATTGGGTAGGGTTTTTTTCAGCAATGGTCAGACAACTAGGTCTCACCAAGTTCGCAAGAGCAGTACCTATATTTAATGGTTTTGACAGGTGGATAAATTTACTGCTCTACCATTTGTAAAACTAATTCCTTCCCAAGGCCAAGCTCCTATCTTGAGAAGTGACTGAAATCCACAAATCACTGCACCTTAATAAATCCTGCAGTGAACTGTTAGGACATTACTGTGTCCATTTGCTGCCCCCCTTACTAGTCAGAATATGAACTGGCAAAATAGGAGCTAATTATGGCAGCATACTTTTAAAGACCATGCGGAAGGACATATGCTCTGTACAGGGCTGCAGTCCTGAAGTTGGGGCAAAAAGGAACTCCATCAGGCTCATGAATGTTCATCATTTAAAGACTCCAGGGAGGTGGCTGGTTAAAAAGCCTGGTTAAAAAAAAATATTACAGCGAGGCGATTTCAACATTCTGCCATTGTTTTCTGATCTATGCGAGGTTGGTTGACACCTGAAGTCACTTAACGATAGTGCATAGGGTAATGAACGCACAGGTGTGACCTAGCCCTGTTCCAAGAGACTAACACCGGCGTTTTCCCAATTGACCAACGGAGCTTATTCTCAGGTACCATCAGTTTAACCAAATCTCGGTCTTAACCCCTCGCTTCCCCAGAAGCGTTTGCTACAAGCGTATGGGCGGCACCTCTCCTTCCGCTCACTTTCAGTCTCGAGGGGGGGGGGGAGGTTGGTCACAAATTTCCTCCTCCTGACACTCTTTCAGAGCCATACTTCCTCCGGCACTTTGCTTTGAACGCCGCTCCTTCTCTTCTCTAGAGGTAAGTCAGCCTAATCGAGGTGAGCTGGAGTGCCATCCAGTCAGGCGACCCGACGCGCGGGAGGGTGGAAGGACGGCAGGGCAAAAAAATCGCAGGGTGCCCTCGTGCATCTGACTGCGGAGAGCCGTGGAAGTCCGCTTCGTGGAGCTCTTGTTCCCGAGCCGGGGGTCTGAGCGAGGCTCTTTGTCAGGCGGAGGGAAGACGAGGTGGTGGCGGCAGCCGGCACTTCCGCGCCGGCGCCATGTGATCCTCCACGCGGATGGAAAAGGCAAGGTAGGAGAATCCACCTTGGAGGGGAAAGTCCTCGGGTACGGGACTGTTTCTCTCTCGGAGAGAGAGTCCACTTTGGCAGGCACCGGAGATTGCCGATGGGCGAGCGGGGACGGGGATTGTCCCAGGCGGGCGCAAGAACCGGTAGCCACCGGCAGCGCGGCTGATATTCTGCTTTGCGCAATTGGCCAGCGGGAGGACTGCAGCCCTAGACGCCGTATTGCTTGCAGCTGGGATGGGAGCCCTACAGAGACAAAGAAACTTGCTTCCAGAGAAGCAGGGTTGCTTGGGGATGGGGGTTATTCATCCCATTGCTTGCCCAGCCGCTGTACCTGCGCCCTTTCGCTTTCTTAGCCCCCCCAGTCGCCTTTACACAAACGGTTCACGCTCCCCACCTTTGCAAGTTGCATTTCCCTCCCTCGGCTCGTTTCCTTTGCCTGCCTTCTCTGCCAGCCTCTTCCCCATTTCTGGATGGGGGGGGCAACCCGAGGGGCGCATAGGAGCAGGTGAAAGCTGTTTTGCCACGCTCAAGGGGACGTAAAGCGAGAAAGATGCAGAGAAGACCTTCAACTTGTTGAAAGCTTTTGTTAGCTGAATTCAGAAACTCCCCACAACACATTAGAGCCATACAACCATTAAAGAAGACGCTGAAGACCAGTGTAGTCCTGGGCCAGTCATTCAGTCTCAGCCCTAGGATGCAGGCAATGGCAAATCACTTCTGAAATCTTACCTAGAAAATGGCCTGACTTGTCAGGCAGTCAGTCAGTCAGTCACACACAAACACACACATGACCAAATTAGGTTATGTGTTGCCCCAGAAAGGAAATTACTCATCATGCTGTTCCTATTCTAGCTGCAAACAAAAGAATTCAGAAATGAATATATTCCTGAGCCAGAAGCCAATGAAAAGTCCCAGGTTTGTTTCTCTCCTGTAATAAATGTAAAACACTACTCAATATTCATTCATTCATTTATTAAATTTATAGGCCGCCCAATCCCGGAGGACTCCGGGCGGCTTACAATGAAAGAAGAAAAAAAAGAAAAGCAAAATAAGTAAAAAAAAAAATAGTTTAAAATACACAACACACATAGATCTAATCGGGGCTGGACCTTAACACTAAGGTCAACAGCCCCAGGCCTGCCGGAACAGCCAGTTTTTAACGGCTTTTCTGAAGGCCATGAGAGTGGGCAATCAGGCAATTGCATACAATTGCTTGCCATTCTTACTCATTTGGGGGAAGGAAGCATCTTAAGTCAGAATTCAGTTACACTTGCTCTGTAACTTTTTGGAAAGGTAAACAAAAACATTCTCCTAACATTTGAAATAATATGCACACTTAAATAATTATCACCTGTTTCCTCATCTCTGCTCTTTGAAGTGAAACAAAACATGTTTGTTCACCGTGTTAATAACATCCCATACTTTGTGTGGAACTATAGGACCTAGCCTGCCTGGGCTGCAGTCATACAAGTTTCCCATCAAACTTAATGAACTTATTAGACATGCATATAAAATTTCAATGTTGGGGCCTCATTTATTTATTAAAAAAACAGCTTGTGGTTTTAATGAAAAGACTTGTAGGAGAGATGTGTTAGACTGACAGCCAAAAATCAGGTGGAGTCTGGTTGCACTTTTTCTGATTAACTGAATATTGACAGTTTCTGAAGATAACGGCTGCAAGATAAAGCAGGCGCCAGTCTCTTATATGGGTGGATCCCTGCACCGATTTTGTGTAGTCTGTTAGGAAACTGCCATCACTTAGCAAAATATATATATATCCCTATTTCTTGAATTAATTTATATAAATGGAACACTATCTTTCAATGCCGTTTGATGTAGATGATTTTGAAGAGGTGGTGCTTTGGCAGAGTCTGGATGCTACAATAGTTTATGATACTATACCACTTTTAAGATATGTCTTACTAGATTTACAAACTGTTAACCTGTAGTCTCAATCTATAGCCATTTGTTTAGCAACCATTGGAAGTTACAGCAGCAGTGAAAAAAGTGAAGTTACAACTTGTACTTATGAACTTTGTAGCCTTCCCATGGTCACCCGATCAAAATTAGAGTGCTTGGCAACTGGCATTATTTACAATGGTTGCTTACTGACTGCATTCTTCACTTACAACTGCAGTGATTTGCTTAATGTTCATGGCAAAAAGGTCATAAAATCAGGCACGACTCACTTAACAACAGTTTAGCAACTGAAATTCTGGGGCCAATCAAGGACTACTGTAGAAGTCTGTTAAAGAAAGCTAGTTAAAAGTGGGGTGGCAGCTTTTCAAGTTGTGTTTTCATTAAGTCATGGTTGAAATTATGTTGAAATTCTGGATTTGCACTGGTAATTGCAAATTATTATAATTTGTAGATTTTGTAGATTTATTGAACATTTATAGGCCGCCCTTTTCCCTGGGGGGACTCAGGGCGGCTTACAACAATGGGGGAAGGGAGTGCAAGACAAGACATAAAAGAAAAACACGAGTAAAAAAAAAAATTAACCATAAAACACAACATTCACTCAACATTCGGGCGGGGTGAGAGTAAATCCTATCCCCAGGCCTGACGGGATAGCCAGATCTTGAGGGCTGTGCGGAAGGCCTGGACTGTGGTGAGGGTACGGATCTCCACGGGGAGGTTGTTCCATAGCGTCGGAGCTGCAACTGAGAAGGCTCTCCTCCGCGTAGTCGCCAGCCGGCACTGACTGGCGGATGGAATTCGGAGGAGGCCTACCCTGTGCGATCTGATGGGACGCAGGGAGGTAATTGGCAGAAGGCCAATAATGAAAATATAACAATTATTATATGAAAAGTAGGGTACGGTAGTTCTTTTTCCCAAATGAGTTATACTTTAAAGTAGAAAAATAATCTTAGATTTGGTCTGCAAACAGCCAAAGAGGCAGATAAGGGTTTTTTGTCAAATCTCCATTTAGGGGAGAGAGAGAGGGAAGAATTATGTTAAATGCAGAATCATGTGCTTTTCAAAGAACTCTAATACTTTAACTGTTATAACTATTCATGTACAGAACAGCCCCTTTTGCTACATTTCGTAATATAAAGGCATTTTAAATGCTAGGATTTTTAATGTGAGTAAATGCTTTACATATGCAGGTACCACATTCATTTTAAGACACTCCTTTGCAGAATGTGTAGCAATGTATCTGACTTCCAAATACATAACCAACTTAATAAGGAAGATAACTGTCTCTTTGAGAATGTGAACTGATAAAAAGGACCCCGCCCCAACATGCATTCATTATGTGCACTTGAAACTTCTTTTAAAGTCTTAGTATTTGTTTTGAATATGAAAGAAAACAGAAAGGAACAAATTTATAAGGCAACAATCATTTATTTGTAGGTTACAATGGATGTGGAACATGAAATCAACCTGTTAGTTGAAGAAATTCGACGGCTGGGGACCAAAAGTGAGTATGACTAAATGGCTGTAGAAGGAATATAAAATTAATAGTCTCCAAATGTGATAGAATATAACTGACATAATTTCCAATGCATATTGGTCCAATATTTCCAGAAGGCACTGTATTGGGAAAAATCTGCAATGTAGGAAAATCTGCAGAAAAAGCCCCATTTTGAAAAGTAAGGTATAAAAATCAAGATACAAGATTTTATTCTTAAAACATGGAATAGATTGGATGAAAATCAATAAAGAGTTCAGTAAACTTCTGGCAACCGTTCAAACGTTAAAGGAAGTGGTTATGGCTTTTGCTTCAAGCCAGTCTGATAAATTTGTTACAGAATATAAATTATTATTTATGTCCTATCAAGTTGGTGCCAATTCTTAGTGACAATATTTTCTCCTGTTCCCAATCTGGCTCTTCTGGTCTTTCAGTGGTTCATTTATGACCACTTTAATTAAGCCATCCTCTTTCTGTCTTTATTTCTATCTTTCCCAACATTATAGATTTCTCTAGAGAGCTATGTCTTCCCATAATGATTCCAAAGTAAGATAATTTGAAACCTATGAGAACCTTGAACCCTGAGTTAATTGGTTTGATGATCAATTTGTTTGTTCTTAGCTATCCAAGTCCAGAGGACTTCTCCAACACCAACAGGATATAAATATTAATTACTAAATAGACAATAAGAATAGCATGGGAGCCCCCATACTATTTAAGCCAACAGCATGCATCTCTAGTTCTAATAGCATTATATAAAATAACCAGACTGCCAATTTTCTTTCAAGGGCCCCCTGTGCTTCTGAAAACCGGTGCCAAGTTTCCCATACACTCATAGCTTCTAATGCACACTTTACTTGTGACATAGATAATAATTTAATGGAAAACAGCAATATCTTCTGAGGGGATGCCTACTTGCATGTGGAAACTTGGCAACAGTGAGATATGATGTTTATGTTGATACATCATGTTATCTTTGTTTACTCATTGAAAATTAATTAGGTCACAATTTATGTAGCAGATGAAAACTATATTTGATTCCCAGTTAAGTCACTGGATTTTTTTTCATAATTTTCCCGCTTTTAAAATAATACTAGATTCTTATGTGCATGTTGCTTCCAGTTCAAATTGCTAATGTAAGTTTAGGTTTTAATCAACAACCTAAGTAGCAGTTTGTAAATTCACTATAATAGTGTGCCTTTTTGGAAAGGGCATTTAAATGCAATCTTATTTTTTCCCCATTGACTTTAATTTTAGGTGATATTCATGTTCACTAATCACAACACGTTAAAAAACAAGGGATTTTTTTGTTGCTTTCAGCTTAGTATATCATGCAAATTACTATTTGTAAAATATTTTTATAATTTAACATGTAGGAAAACATATCTAGTTGTGGTTTATTCAATAAACCATGGCTAATATGAAGCCAGTCAGTATTAATCATAACTACCTTGAGTTACTTTGGGCCGAAATGATACCAGATTTTCATATGACTATTATTCAGCATATAGTTTCAGTTTTCAGTGATTAAAAATATAAAACTAGAACAGTAACTTTTTTTAAAAGAAGTGTTAAAATGTGGGTTTTTTTCAACCATAAGTTAAAGATTTTTGATACCTTCTTCAGCAGTGTCAGCAAATCTTAAATAATGTTGCAGAGATTACTCATTTGATATAGTTTACTATTTGATCTAATGGATTTGGATTTAATAATATTTTTATCAATTTGTGCCTCCGAGTATATGTTGTTTAAAAGTTAACATATTAGTTGTATTTTCACATTTACATTGTGATGAATTTGGCTACGGATACAATAACCTTATTAAATGAAATTAGAAAACTTGAAAATCTCCAGGTCCAAAGACATATTGGGAGCTACAATGTTAATATGTCATTTCATCCTCATGCTTTCTTTTGTCCAGATCCTGATGGGACATTGAGTGTGAAGTTTGGAGTGCTGTTTGCGGATGAGAAATGTGCCAACCTTTTTGAGGCTTTAGTGGGAACCCTGAAAGCTGCAAAACGACGAAAGATAGTTAGTTATCCTGGAGAACTGCTTTTGCAAGGAGTTCATGACAATGTTGATATCTTGTTATTGCAGGATTAGTTACTTTCCTAGCAAATGGCATTTTCATTAGGTATCTATATGTAACTCAGATCAAGATGCATTTGATTGAAAGTATATCTTCCTATTTATCTTTATAGAATTATATATAAAAATTCTTTGAAGGCCTTTTAAAAAATTATTTTCTGGAACCTTGCTACATACTTTGTTAGGCCTTTTGGGGGGAGATTTGGGAATTACATTCTCACATGTCTAAAATGTTGTTAAACTTTGAGAATTCTTTACAAATTAGCAATATTAACAACCTAAACCCTGCTACAAACTTCCAAAGAGGATTATGGGGATTCTGTGATTTCTCTGCAAGAATCAAAATTATTCTGGCCAAATGAAGCTTTCAAACTGATAGTTTCATCTGAAACTGAATATTTGATATGGTCTTTTTATGCAATGTTTGAAACATAGGTTTTTCATGTGACACTTTCTGAACTGTGATACTTCAGAGGAACTGTGGAAAGTTATAAAAGCAATGGAAAGCAGAGAAATTCTCTTGCATTTTTTTAGTGTATTCTCATTAATGAAGGAGAGAATGTTATGGAAATCATTTCAAAGAAGAAAATAATGTAAGATAAATGTGTCATTAGTGTGTTAATTTTCACTTAGTTGGTTATAAAGTGACCAAGACAAAGTGTTTTGTTTTTTATTATTATAATAATTTCTCCATCAATCAGAAAATCAGTCATGAATTCTGAGGAAATATTCGAAAGGATATTTGGATATTTTCTTTGGCAGCATTTCATTGCTAAATAGGTGTACTGGTATTGAGAAATTGTCCATCCAGCTTTGCTTCCCAAAAATTTGAGAATATCAAAAGACCATTTGTGTCTAACTCATATATTCCTTTTCTCAGGGTGAAGTTAGAAAGAGATGTGGGAGGAAAACCATCCTATTCCTCAGATTCCAGTTTCTTTATAAGGTTCATTACTTGATGCTGCTGCCCTTCTGGGGAATGGGTATACCTTAAACAAACTCTATAGATCACCTCAG
Source organism: Thamnophis sirtalis (assembly GCF_051295495.1). NCBI lineage: Eukaryota > Metazoa > Chordata > Lepidosauria > Squamata > Natricidae > Thamnophis > Thamnophis sirtalis. The sequence goes on along the minus strand of NW_028261386.1, from coordinate 89,048,592 downwards.
AAAGCACTAAGTATTATTCAAACTGCTGTTAAGGCAAGTTCATTCCTTTTCCATTTGGTCTGTTTGAGAAAGAAGTGGAATAGCATGTGGGAAATGCTCATAAGGCCCCTCTCTGGCAAGCATCTCTTGAACACTTGAAAACGAATATGACATAAAACAAGAACAAGAAAATTGCCTCATAGAGGACATGAACATGTGAAGTTGGTAGAATCGTACAATACCATCTCACAGAGGTGCACTTTTAGTTTTTCACAAGATGATTGAAGTGCACTTCTTATTGCTATAATTCGTGTAGGAAATTAGAAAATCACCAATTCTTTCTCTTCTCTCCTCCTACCCAAATACTTGAGAATTAAAGACTGTCTAAATGGCAACAATGGTGTCATAATACATTTTGTCTTTTAGCCCTTCTTCTATGCATTCTGTTCTATTCTTTGCATGATCCTTTTGTGTCTAATTGATTTAGTGCCTAGCTGGTCTTCCTTAGAAATCCCCAAAGGGCTTCAAAGTAAAATACTTCATCAATAAATTAAAATCTAGGTTGTTTTTTTTTAGCCATTTCATTCTGTGAAAAAATGCCTTTAATTAAATAAACATTTCATGTACACCAGGAAAATTTGGTCTCAAAAATAAATATTTTTGGTATTTACAATAAAACATTTCCAATTCTCGCCAGCATGGTGTGTTTCTTGAAGTCTGGAGTAGCTCACCTGAGCACTGGAATTTTTATTTTGCAAGGATCCTCTTTGCCAATTCTGTACACACTTTTACTAATTTCATCAAGTTTGAAGCATTCAAGAAAAAGAAAACATAGCTTGTTATGGTGATGGTGGAGAATAGGAAAGCAATGGTACTTCATCTTAAATGTTGCTTTGATGCTTAAGAAGGAATTCGATACAGTATTTTCAACTCAAATGATTTGCATATTTGTTTAAATAATGCATTAGTGTTAGGAGTGATCTTATTAAAGTTATGATTCAGGATTAAGTACATTACAGTACTTACCATGAAAGAGAAGCAATTGAGCTTTCAATATGTCTTAAAATAGCTGGAAATGTTTTGGAAGTTTACAGTGTGAATTTTGGATAAATAAGGCATAAGGAAGCAGTGTATCAGAAAAAAATATTAGTGTATGATTTCAAAACAAGATAATTTCTTATGGAAACTCATGTCTTTGAATTAACTGACACCTGGCTGACTAAAATGCAAGAGGTTTAAAGATTTTTAATTAAAGTTTATGTTCAAAGAACATCTAAAATTTTAAGATCTTATCATTTCTCAGTCTTCAAAATTATTGTACAGTACATGCATTTTCTTATGATTTATGGTGATTGCAATTTTACTTTATAAACAAGAAAAAAACCCAAAAGAACAAAATTCCAGAAGTTTAATTATTGATTAATATGAAACATAAATTGAACCATAGTGTTGTCATATATTACTTGAATGGTTTATAGCGTATAAGCTCAAATGTTGGTTTGATGCAGAAAAGATCCAGATTCTATCCTTAATCAAGGTTTACTGGGATACATAAATGATTTCTCTCAGTCCAACACACTTCAAAGAGCAGCTGTTTTATGGAAAAATTGGAATATTATGTGTGCTGCCTTGAGGGCCTAAAGAAAATGTTGGACATAATTCTAACAAATTGCTATTGAGACTTGAGAATCAAGTCTGTAACAATATAAGTTTAGATTAACTGGCACATTCAAGAAAGCATTCAACGCATACCATAGTATGAGCTGAGTTATGAGAAGTATTTTACTTCTAATAACTATTATATATGGCACGGCTGTCAAACTCACATCATCATGATGTATCGGGACTTCTCCCCCACCCCTTTGCTAAACTGGACGTTGGCCGTGGCCAGCACATGACACATTCAACCTGCGAGCTATGGTATAGGTAAACTAGGCTTCATTCAAACCAGTATTCTGTGTTGCAGTCACCAAACTATAAACCTGCCTGCTTACCTAATTGGAACATCTAAGTGAGACATGTTGTGACTCTTTCTCTTTCCAGTTTATGCATTGGCTTTAGGTAAGGCTGGAACCATAACATAATGATTATTATGTTATAAGCTGGGCTAACTTTTATAAGAAAAAAACTCTGAAAACTGCTTTAGTCATTTTCTCAAACGATACAACTGCTCCTTTATTATTTATGCAATAATAGATGTGAAGGAATCTCACTTATCTATTGCAGGCAATGAAGAAACGTCATTTTACAATTACTGTACATTTTCATGCTGTGTATAAACTTGTGCTTTGTTATGTTTCTTATAGATTTCCTTGCTTCCTTCTCATAAAGGCAACATCTACTATACCTAAACAAAGTTAAACTGGTCAATAAATTACATCAAAGTCTATCAGGAAATCATAAGGTTTTAGACAAATTCAGCAATGTAAAAAATCTGGGCAGGAGCCACTAGAAATCTGTTTACGTGCAGTTGCCAGGAAAATAATATCTATATATTTATATAGCAATCAAAAATCAAGCTTGATTTAAGAGAAATCCTACCAGTATTAACTTTTATATATAACTGAAGAACCTCATTGAAATAGAAATAATTCAGTCTTAGTGGTGTCATTAGTAAAGATATATACAAGTAGAAAATTTGAACCATAATTTCAGTTGTAAGTTATGATGGTTGTAAGTTAAGGCATCCATGTGGCTGGATCTGATTTTACAACTCTTTTTATGATGGTGGTAAATCATGAGGTTATAAATGTGAACCCATTCCCTTGGAAACTAGCAAAAAACCACAGGAAATTGGCCCAAACCACTGCAAATTGTAATCATGTGACTGCATGATACTTCACCAGTTGTAAATGTTCAAAATATGCTCATGTGACCAAGAGGGAGGAAGGCGATGTGATGTTTTACAACATCTGGAAGTGCTTAGGACCCATAAAGCACCCTTTCCAAGATTGTCATAACTGAACAGGCATTAAAATACTAGTTGTAAGTGAAGGACTATGTGTACAGATGGTAGGTAAAAACATTTCCAAAACTGACCCTATTCACATTTTTAACATTTGCATTATTAAAGAGTCAAGCTAATATAACCGACTGGAAAGGCAGTTTAGCCCTTGGTCACCATCTTGATCCAAATCCAGACTTCCCTCTTTTCTCCCTCTGCAAATAACAACAGCAATGTTTCTGATTAAATTAAGATGATAATGTGGTCAAAGTTACTTAACTTTTTAATGAATCTGTATGAATTTACAGCCAATTTTTTATCAGTTACCACTTATCAAATTAAGCAAAACTGGCTGGGTTTACAAGTTAAACCAAAATTAAAACTAGTGTGGAAATCCATTCTCATCTAGTTTTCTCTGGAGATTCTCAGTCATTCAGGTCATGGTTGTCTCAAAAGTGCTTTTTCAAGAGGCAACTGGACGTTCTTGTTTTTCTTTGAAGATGTTTTGCTTCTCAGGAATATCTGAAGATGTTTTGCTTTGCAGGAGCATCTCAAAAGCTCAGGGAGATCTTCAGCCTACACAACATAATGTGCACACTTTAAACTCAAGAATACACTAAGGCAGAAGCTTGTCCATCCCAAGAATAAAACACCCAGACACAAACTGAGCAACATGGTCTATGCAGTACAGTGCATCAGCCATGTGCAGGCCTGTACATTGAGAAAACAAAACAACCACTTCATAAGTACATGGCACAACATAGCAGAACAAACCCACCAGGACAAGATTCAGCAGTCCATCTGCATTTAAAAGACAAAGGCCACTCTTTTGAAGATAACAAAGTCCACATTTTGGACAGAGAGGACCGCTGGTTTGAAAGAAGGGTCAGAGACCATCTATGTTAAGATTGAACAGCCCTTTCTCAACAGAGGGGGAGGGATATAATATCATCATCTATCTCCAGTTCCAAAGAGGCTCAATTTGCACTAATCAGGTGACTCTGAGGACATAGATAAACCTCCAGTGGCTTCAACAGCTCCCTAAAAAAATGCAAATGACTAGCTGTCTGCAAGGAATATAAATCCTTCCATTCTCCACCATTCAGCTAGAGCTGAAGAAGCTTCTTGGATGAGAAGCGAAATTTCTTCAAAGAAAAACAAGAAAGTCTAGTTGCCTCTTGAAAAAGCACCTTTGGGACATTCTCACCTAGTGTTTGAAAAATATTTCAGCAAATATTTGCTGAAAATACAGAAATGAGTTGGAAAACAAATCAAAGCCCAGAAATGCAACCATGAGCTGTGTTTTCCAGGCATTTCTTTTAGCAGTAAAATAACCTAAGGAAAACTAACAATTTAAGGATTCTGGAAAAGTCTTGTCCACACAAACTACATATATCTGCCAGCATTGTCCGTCATCACACATTTAGAATAAATTCACATGCTGCAAATGGGACTGCTTCTGAAGACTTACCATAACCTGAACCTGATAGAAAAGGAGTCTATTAAACAGATGAGAGCAACAAGTGCAATATAACCAGTGTTGACTCACGGGCGTATGGAACCCCAGGCCACCTTGTACTGATTTGCATTTTTAGAATGATTCAGCAGGATGGTACCTAGGTTTTGGCACTTAAGGCTAGTGCCCACTCTGCCTTAGCTTAAAGCTAGCACTGAATATAGCACCAATAGCATTGTGCTTAAACTTTGTTATTTGCCTTGCCTAGCCGTTATTCATGTTTTCTTCCAAATACATGCCTCTTTTACCTTCTCAGGGTTTTTTTAAAATCTAATTTCTGCCTGCTAGCCCAGGCAGCTTCCAAAATACAATATAATGAAGCTTTTAAACACACAGCTCTGAAGGATTATATCCTGAAATCAGGAAAGTCTGTTTATCTCTTTATATGTTATTTATACTGCCTAATTTTAATTTATATTATTATTTTTAATTCAAAGAATATTTCTGCTGTTCTGAATACCATGCGAACTAAATCTTTTTTATCAGTAGGATTATTTGTGCATTACAGCTCGTTATACTCTTCATTAGTCTTTAAAATGCATTTACTATGTTTTCACGTCAATCTTTTACAACACACCTATGATTTTCCCCTGCAGTTGTGCTGCTTTAGTGCTGTATCCAAGTCCTCTGCCCACATAGAGCCAATACATGGGTCTCTTCTAGAACTAAGCACTGTTGTTCATTCAGAGTAACACTGTGACTCAACACAGACATACATAATTTTGAATTATTGGACGAAAAAAGCGCTAGAACCTGTAAAAATCCCTTCAAACTGGTTATTTGGGAAACACCTTCAAATTTAGGAGGCTCCATGCAGAGTCAAAGCTTTTGTATCTGTTGCTGAGTAATTTCTTAAATATTTATATTAAAAGATCACAACAGGGATCTATACGTAGATATGGGTAAGGAATGAGATTTTCACATATATGAAGGAGGCTTAAATCTTTTTCTCCCTAATCCCATGGATTTTATTTATCTGTATTATTTGTGGTGCAAATTTGTAGTGATTGAAAATCCTTTGTCTTTTCTATTTGGTTTTATTTCTTTATTCAACAGGTGATCTGGCTCCTGGATGGAAATTGGTTAATTTATATGAATTTATGTCCAGCCCAGCTCCCTAAACTCAGAGCAGTTTACAATAAAATTAAAAGCCTATGTTTACAGGTGTAATAACTTTATATATAAAGATGCATGAGAGAGTATATATCTACATGTCAATGCAATGAAAATAACAACCCAATTCCATACACTCATAATATTAAATGTCACTGCCAGATGCCAGTTGCCACAGAACTGTTTTCATGCATCTGTGAAAAGCAAATAAAGAGAGTACCTGGCAGAACTCTTGAGAGCATAAAGTGTTCTGTAGCAGGAGCCATAAACCCTTTGGAACCTTATGCCTTTGATCTCTCGACCAGGCAGGACTATAAGTACCCCGTCCCTTCTTGTTTGCAAAGGCTAGTCAGATCCCCTTAGAAAAGATGGACCATAAGGTATCCCAGAGCCAAGCCCTAGTCAGAGGTGGTATTCAGCAGGTTCTGACCAGTTCTGGAGAACCGGTAGTGGAAATTTTGAGTAGTTCAGAGAACCAGTAAATACCACCTCTGACTGGACCCACCCCCATCTATTTTCTGCCTCCTTAGTTCCAGCTGATTGGGAGAAAATTGGGATTTTGCAGTAACCTTCCCCTGGAGTGGGGAGGGAATGGAGATTTTACATTATCCTGCCACATCACGCCCAACAAGCCATGCCCACAGAACCTGTAATAAAAAAAAATTGAATCCCACCATTGCCTAGAATTAAAACCAATTGTAACATCTCATTCCTTGAATCAGATGTTTGTTTGGTAGTTAATGCAACAATTAAAGTGTTGCAGAAATGAGACCAAACCAGCTCTTTGTCGAAGGGAAAGGTTTATTATGCAAGGTTCAGCAGCGATAGCTCAAGCAGAATCTGAACCCCGAAGGGCAGTGGTTACAGGTTTTTATACTTTATCAGCCAGGATATTGATCATTCTCCTAAGTACATATTCTTCCCGTGTCACGTATAAGGATATAATCTTACTAATTTCCTGGCTCGGCCTAGTCAGGTAGATAAGATAATCAATCCCCTGTTGCATGGATAAAGCATCGGGGCATTCTTGCCCGGCTTAATCTTACCTATATGTTAACCTTCTACTTTATTCCCCCCTTTGAAACTCTTCTGACTTTTCAAGAGGAGTTTCGCAATCACCCACTCCTGCTATTTTTTCATATTCCCACATTGCCATTACCTGGGCTACTGCTTCCCTTTTTTGCTAATAACGACAGGCTGTTAGATATGGTTCACACAAAAATGGGGAAGACACATGGGAGAATAACACAGCCAGCAGCAATTAGACCTATAAAGGCAACTATGGCTTGCAAACCGGGTAATTTAGGGAACCACCCATTAAAAATCTCTTTGAAATTAAATCCACTCAATTTCTGATCAGCATTATGGGTAAGTTGTCTCATTTCCCTAGTTAATTGTTTAATAACGTTCCCTGTTTCATCACTCTGTAAACAACAGTTAGAGAGGTTAAACTTTCCACACACACCTCCCATCCTGCACATTGCAGCAAACCTGCACAAGGTAACCATGTTGTATGTCTGGTTGTAATCCAGGTGGTGTCAGTTTTACACATATACGTATGGTTTTGTTTGTATGCATCCTTCCAGGAGTCGGACCCACATTCCACTCTACCTGTTTTGCCTGGTTAGTTTATGGCCATGCAAGCACGAACTCCAATACTATCCTTTCCTTTCCTTGTTTAAGGACAGTGGTGTGATTTACATATGCATACAGATCCTCTATCTTTCCATTATAGATTTGCCCGAACCCGGTATATAATGTAACGTTTAGCCTTTCTGGGGTTTCAGGTTTGTAGCAAGTTTCCTTACCCCCTATAGTACACAACGTGTACATGGTTCCATTTCTCTGGCAAGTTTTTCCCGTTGGTTTACAATCTCTTGGGGCTTGGGTGTGATAGACTAAAGTAGTTACTGTAGCCGGACCTTGTTTTGCCTGGATGATACATTATTGGCAATTGTCAGATCCTTGTTTGGGTGGTTCTGTTGTTATAGCTTCTTGGCGCCTAAGTTTTCCAGGAGTGCCTTGATACCAAGCGGGGGCTACTAAGGATGGTTGTTTCTGGACCTTACACAACCCCGCCCAACCCCTCTTCAACTGCAAAGGGCTAATTATTCGCCCGATTACAACGGAAGGAGGTTGGCCACAATCCAAGGCCACTAGGGGTAGAACAGAGGACGTCAGAAGGTGATTACATATCCCAACTCTGAATAACCTTCTTATGTTTGCACACTTATGAGTTCCCGGGTCCAATTTCCATGCACATTATGGACACATGCACATCAAATCCTCTGGGGTCATCACATGGCTGGAGCCATCTCTCTTCCTAATATGCTGGGTCTAACCTAAGTACTTTGTTAGTTTCACTGTCCACCCTCCCTATTGGTTCACTGAGAGCAATTCTATGGCTAGGACCCCATTCCCCTAAGTTTTCAATATACACGTCACCATATCCCAACTGTAGTTTACATTCAAACACCATAATTAATAATATAAATCTTGACTACATTCTTCCGCCATCCGTAAAGGATCAGCTTCTGGAGTGATCCAGCAAAGCGTCTTCGACACTGTGCGCAGGGAACCTATTGCCGGTAAGATTCAGCAGAGTGTCCTTTCAGGCGCAAACAAGAAAATCTACTAGTTTTTTTCCCTACTGCTACTGAAAGGCAAAGTCACTTGTGCTTAAGCCGGAGCACCAAGGGTTTATCAGTGGATTGTGCCATTGGACCGGGTCACTTTGAGCTGCTTTGGGTCCCCTCATGTATCACCATCAATCTCCAAGTGTGTTCAGAGTGGTGGGCTAATGTCAATTTGTTGCCTTTAGTTTTGTTAGCAAGTCGCTCCCTAAAAGCGGGATGGGACATTCCGGCATATATAGGAACTGGTGTTTTAGAACAGTATTCCCTAAATGACATATTGTGGGCTTAAGAATCGGTCTCCCTAAAACCCCTCCTGAGACCCCTTGGATTTGAATTTGTCTGCCCACTGGCGGTGCAATTGGTTTATTCACCACCTAATGGCTAGCCCCTGTATCTAAAAGGAAGGTTGTTTCTGTATTTCCCACTGTATCTTAACCAAGGGCTCGGGGGTGGGTCCTCTAAACCCTGTCCCCTTCAGTCAGACCAATTCATCTCTGCTAATTCTATCATCTCTCCTGCCTCTCGCAGTAGCATTCCTCTTCGGTCTGTCTTATATCGTCTCCTTCCTCTGAATCCTCGTCCTCTAAATCCTCGTCCCCTAGAGCTGGGGGGAGGCAACTCCCTGCCTCTTCCCCTGAACATCCCACGATTCTGGGATCCCAAATGCCGTGGGCATTCCTGTTGCCAATGTCCCTCTTCTTTACAGAGAGCACATTGATTGGATCAGAGTGTGACCCCTCCTATGGCTGCCGCTAAAAGTTTTGCTTTTTTTCTGCATTCTATTGTCCTTCTCCCTTTTCTCAACCTTATCTCAGTTTACATACACTTTCCAGGCTATCTCAAGAAGCTGAGTGGTATTCATTCCAAATGCTCCCTCTTGTTTCTGGAGTTTTCTCCTAATATCACCGGTACTTTGGGCGATAAATCTTTCATTTAACATTGCTAGATTCTGGGGCTCACATATGTCAACCTGGGCATACTCCTCATATGCGGCAACCAACCTTTGGAAAAATGACTCGGGATTTTCTTGAGGTTCTTGAATAATAGTCGCGGGTTTGGAGATATTTACGGGAGGTTTCCCCGCTTGTTTTAAAGCTTCCATTGTCAAAGCTCGATATTCTACTAGTTGGGTCATATGGACCAGATTATTTACATCCCACTGGGGATCCTGATTCGCAGCTCTGATTCTCCTCTCATTTATATCTGCTACAGTCTCATTCGGGAATCTTTCTTTTAGAATGTTCTCTTTCACTGTCCTTCACTTTTCCCTATCTTCAGGGCTGAGCAATGTCCCTAACAGCTGGCAATATCACCCCAAGTCGGGAGATGGGTCTGCATGATGGTTTGTACCAGCTCTATCACCTCCCTTGGTTTTTGGGAAAACGGACCATAGTGCTGTTTCCAATTAAGGGGATCAGCCGTGGTGAATGGAGTATATTGGAAAATTGACACCAGTTAAGTTTGGTTTTGTGCATTGGGGACTTAAGACCCTTTGATCCACCTGCCTAAGTGGACCCATTAAAGAGATTTGGTCCACCTTACTTCTAGTCCTTCCTGAAATTGGGGATTCTAGACCTGTGCCGGACTCAGCCTCTGTCTTCAGTGGGGCTGAAGGCAGCGGAAGGCATTCTTTCCCTGTTCCTCCGAAGCAAAGAGCCTGGTGGCGCCTGAGGTACCGGGGCTCGGATTCCTTCCTCGGCGTGGGGTCCTAGTCATCCGGAGCGAAAGATCACTTGGCAGTCCCTTCGTGTGTCACCAGAAATGTTGCAGAAATGAGACCAAACCAGCTCTTTGTTGAAGGGAAAGGTGTCAGCCTCTGCTTTGCTGTTGCTTCGGCTGCCATGAAACGGGGAGGGAGGGCATGGTATTTGGGAGGGGTTACTCATTGTGCTGGAGGAAGGTTCTGGAGTTCAGCTGCTGGTCGGACTACGCATGCGTGGGAGATTCCCGCCTGGACTAACGGCACCGACATTCCATCTTCGTGATGCCTTTTGAAGTTATCTCGCACCTGACACTTGAGAGAATTATGATTGGACTGTAACTGTGATGCCAAGGGGAGGGGAATGGGCTATTCTATATATCAATCGCTTTCGCGCCTAAATATTCAGATTTCGCTTCGCTATGCCTTTAATCATTTATAATTAGTAAAAGTACACTTGATTTCCACGCATGGAGTCTCGTGGTCTTTCTTTCCTAATTATCTAATGGAGAGGTGCTGACAGTAAGCGAAATCTCACTCGCACCCCACCAGGAGATTTCAACCTTCCGTGGGGGGTGTACTTTCAAGAAGAAATGAGGAATATGTCTTTGCAAGCAAGTGATGAAAAAATTGAAAAGGAAACCCCTGGTCCATCATTACCTGAGAGAATGGCTGAGTTGGAAATAGCGGGCCCTGTGATTCCCCCCCGTTGGTCCTTAACGGTGGGACAAAAGGAGGACGGCGCAAGTTGGGATGCTGGAGTTACCAAGAGAAAACATCAGGCGAAGCCACTTGAGATGGGACAAATCTTGCCCGAATGAAGGCCCCGAGAAAGAGATCAAACGGAGGACTTTGAACAAAGGTACCGGTACTCTATGCAAAAATTCGGGGAGGGTGAAGAGGCCGTGGGGGGATGGGAGCAAACTAACCCAGAAACCGCTTCTCCCCCCCCCCAGCCAGGGCAGTTGCCAGAGCTGGGGGCCCCACTAGAAGACGAAGAATGGCAAAAAACCCTCCCTTAACTGTGAAATATGACGGGAATCCGAAAAAACTGGGCCTCTTCATTATGCAAGTTTATAACTTTATGGAAATTTATGGCCCCGAATTAGAATCGGATGACATAAAAGTCCGAATGGTGTTGCTTGCTTTGGAAGAGGAGGCGGCCGAATGGTGCTTAAGTCTACACCAAAGCAACTCCCCGCTCCTGAGGGACTTTGATGCTTTTATGGCTGCGTTTAAGAGAAGATTTGATGACCCCCTGACTGAGAAAAGGGGAAAGCTGAAATTTATGACCCTGAGACAAGGGGATAGACCAGTGTCTCAATACATTCAGGAGTTTCAACAACTCGCTGCTTATATGAGAGGGTGGTCCCAAGAGGCCCTTCTGGACCAATTTGCGTTAGGATTAAATGAGGACATTTATCAACAGTGTGTTAATCGTCACCTTCCCAAGCACGTTACTGCTTGGTATGAAAATGCAGCAGACATTGAGCTTGATTTCATCAGCCGAGGGCCCAGGGAAGGGGTGGGGGTGTGGCCATAGTTATCCGGGAGTCTCTAGCACCTCGTAGGATCCCTGCTCCGGAGCTTGTCGGGTGTGAGTCCCTGCTAGTGAAGTTGGACCTCAAGGGTCAAGTGAGTTCAAACAAAGGCCCCATGCTGATCCCAATATAATTAAGGATACCGCCCGATGGGGTGTCAGAGCAGCTTCCCGCCCTCCTTGACTCGGGCTGTTCCCGCTGCATGATCAATCCTGCGATGGTGGAGAAACTAGGCCTCAAATTAAAAACTTTGAAAACCCCTATTGTCTTTTGCCAAATAGATGGTTCCATAGCAGGGGGTGGCCCAGCCCATTTCTATACTGAACCTCTAGAAATGAAAATGGGCACCCACGTTGAATTAATCTCTTTTATTGTGGCTCCTGGAATGGACAAGCCCCTCATTTTAGGCCTCCCCTGGCTTCGAAAATGGAACCCTCGCATAAATTGGAGGGAGGGATGGCTGCGCATTCGCACAAACACACCTCCAGGTGGGGAGGGCGTTTCCCCAGAGCCTGTGGCTGCAGCCCCGTTTTGGCCGCCAGAGGTCAGGAGAGGATTGAAGGAGAAGAGAAGATTCCAAAAGTGTATTGGGACCTCAGGGGAGTTTTCAGTGAGAAATCTCAGGATAAACTTCCGCCCCACAGACCTACTGATTGCTCCATCGACATTTTGCCCGGTGTTAAGCTTCCAAAGCCCCAAGAGAGATGGAGGAAATGAGAAAATTCATTGATAAAAACTTGGAAAGAGGTTTTATCGAGCCAGCATGGCCCAAAGTTGCTGCACCCGTATTATTCAGAGAGAAGAAGGATGGCTCCCTGAGATTATGTGTTAATTTCAAAAACCTGAACGGTATCTCTGCCCAAAATCTTTACCCTTTGCCACTAATGAAGGACATGTTAGCCCAATTGGGGAAGGGCCGCATCTTCACTAAACTAGACCTCAGGGAGGCGTACTATATAGTCCGCATAAAGGAGGGAAATGAATGGAAAACTGCTTTCAACTGCCCCCTCAGTTGCTTCCAGTTCCGAGTGATGCCCTTTGGCCTGCAGGGGGCGCCTGCAGTTTTCATGCAATTAATTAATGAGATTTTGCATGACCACCTTTACAAAGGCGTTATCGTATATTTGGACGATATCCTTATTTACACTCAGACTTATGATGAACACGTCGCTTTGGTCCGCACTGTCTTGAAAAAGCTCAGGGCCGCTGAACTATATGCCAAATTGTCCAAGTGTGAATTTCACCAGGCGAAGATTGACTACCTGGGATATCGCATCTCCCCCGCTGGCATTGAGATGGACCCTGGAAAGGTGAAAGCGGTCACTGAGTGGGAGGCACCCCGTACACGCAGACAATTGCAAAAGTTTTTGGGTTTTGCCAATTTTTATCGTCAGTTCATTCCTTCTTTTGCCAAAATTGCACTTCCTATCACTAACTTGTTGAAGTCCAAAGGTGGGCCTAAACCTAAGCCTAGCAAGCCACTGGATTGGACCATGGAGTGTCAAGCTGCTTTTGAGAAGCTGAAGCGCCTCTTTGCAGCGGAGCCCGTTCTGAAGCATCCAGACATGGACAAGCCTTTCGTCATCCAAGCTGATGCCAGCAACGTGGCTGTTGGGGCCGTCTTGCTTCAAGCCAACGACCAAGGTAATTTGCAACCTTGCGCTTACACCTCCCGCAAGCTCACAGACACTGAAAGACGTTGGGCAATCTGGGAGAAGGAGGCATTTGCCGTACGCTGGGCCTTGGCCACGTGGCGCCACTTTCTAGAAGGCGCTAAACACCCTTTTGAGGTGTGGACTGACCACAAAAATTTAGAGGCTTTGAGGACTCCACGCCGACTTTCCCCTAAGCAGATGCGTTGGGCTCAGCATTTCAACCGCTTCAATTTTACACTCAAGTACATCCCGGGAGGAAAGAATTTCATGGCTGACGCTTTGTCCCGACTCCCTCAATACAACTGCTCTAAACTGAGTATTGTCCAGCCTGTCGTTCCCACATCCAGCCTTGCAGCTCCGGTGGTCACTCGACAGCAGGCGCATTCGGAAGTGGAGGTGCCTAAGGATTTCCTTTCTGACCTCAAACAGGCCCTTCCCCAGGATGACTGGTTCCAGCAGCATCAGGATGAATGCACAATGAGGGGCGATTTACCATGGATAGGAGCTAAGCTTTACGTCCCAGCCTCTCTTCGTCTCATCGTCCTCCAACGGGCTCACGATTCTAAGTTGGCGGGTCACTTTGGATTTGTAAACACATTGCATCTGGTGAAGAGGCAGTTTTGGTGGCCCTCTTTGAAAAAGGACATTGAACTTTATGTTGCCAGTTGTCCGGTCTGTGCAACCGCTAAACAGCCACCTGGAAAGCCACAAGGCCTACTTCAATCCGTGGCCCGCCCTGTCGCCCCTTGGAAGGAAATTTCTATGGACTTCATTGTCTAACTTCCCGAAAGCCAGGGGCACACCGTCATTTGGGTAGTTACGGACTTATTTTCAAAACAAGTTCATTTTATTCCGTGCCACAAGATTCCTTCTGCGCAAGGTTCAGCAACGATAGCTCAAGCAGAATCTAAACCCCGAAGGGCAGTTGGTTACAGGTTTTTATACTTTATCAGCCAGGATATTGATCATTCTCCTAAGTACACATTCTTCCCGTGTCATGTATTCCTCGTACATATTAACCCCTAGTGACAGGATATCTTAATTGCCTTATAAGGATATAATCTTACCAATTTCCTGGCTCGACCTAGTCAGGTAGATAAGATAATCAATCCCCTGTTGCATGGATAAAGCGTCGGGGCGTTCTTGCCCTGCTTAACCTTACCTATATGTTAACCTTCTACTTTAAAAGAATCAAGCAGCTTTTTAGTCGCAGACCTGTGCTATTTTTCCTTGAGTTTAGGAAATGGGACATAATTGCCCTGGTTTTAGTATCCCTTAAAAAATAAAGTAAGCCTATGTTACTTTATCATAACACAGCAATCACGCTCGCTTCCTCCTGCAACTCAAAAATAATAAGACCTCCCTGAAAATAAGGCCAAGAACTTATTTTTGGGGGTCAAAAAAAAATAAGACCCTATCTTATTTTGGGGGAAACACGGTATATCTTAGGAAAAGAAATTGTAACATGGCTCCTGAATAGCATAGATCTTATGATGATGATGAGAAACAAATTAATTTCCACACAGGCAATATTAGGCCAAATGAAGATATACAAAATAATTTCCAGAGCTTGGGGTATGAACTTAGTAGTGTAGGTTGTAGGCTTATCTTTTCAGAGATTTTACCAGTATATAAGGAACAAAAAGGGAAGGGCCAGCGTGTAGCAGAGTTTAATGTGTGGCTAAAGGAGTGGTGTAAAAGGAAGGCTTTGGTTTTATTTATCATGATGCCTGCAGCTGGTCCAATGAAAAACTGTACAAAAGAGAAGGTTTGCACCCATCCAAGAAAGGGACTGAATTACTTGGCATTAAATTCACAGATTTTCTGGATAAACATTTAAACTGAACAGTGGGGACAGAGAATTAATTGATACAGAACATTTCTGTCCCCAGCAATCTAAAACTCATAGGGTTATCAGTGCATGTAACATAGATGTTTGTGCGGGTAAGATTATCACTCCTGCTGTCAAGAAAAACCAAGCATTTAATAGTGAGTGCCATACCATGTGCATGAATCATACAAGTGGCAAGAAAATAGGGGCAGTCAGGCATAACAAAGGTTATGTAGATAGTAAACACAGGGTCAATCAAAATGGATTCAAATGTCTATACACCAATGCACAGAGTATGAGGAATAAACAGGGTGAATTAGAAATTCAAGTAAATGAGGGCAGATATGATATTACAGAAACTTGGTGGTATGAATCGCACAAATGGAACATACAGCTAGAAGGATTTAAATTATTTAAAAGAAATAGACCAAATAAAAGAGGAGGTGGAGTTGCACTATATATAAGAAATAACTACATCTCTACAGAAATAGAGCACAATAATGATGAGAACTATCTTGAATGCATTTGGGTCAATATTAAAGGTTGGGGGGGGGTCTATACTACAGGCCACCCAACCAAGCAGAGGAAGTAGATGAACTTTTTGCTAGTCAGCTAACTAAGGTATGTAGGAAGCACACCACAATAGTAATGGGGGATTTTAACTACCCTGGCATCAACTGGGAAACAAACTCTGCACCAAGTGGAAGATCCAACAGGTTCCTAACGAATCTAGCAAACAACTTTGTTTCCCAAAAAGTAGAGAAGGGAACAAGGGAATTGGCCATATTAGACTTAATTCTCAGTAACAGAGAGGAAATGACAGAAGGTGTTGAAGGCACAGGAACCCTGGGGCAAGTGACCATGCAATATTGGAATTCAACATTATGCAAACACAATTAGTAGAACAAAGTCAAACTAGAGTCTTGGATTTTAAGAGAGCTAATTTCAATAAACTTAGGAAGAATTCCATGGATGAGAATCCTCAAGGGGAAAACAACGCAAGAAGCTTGGGAAATTTTGAAAAATGAGATTACAAAAGCTCAGTCTAGCACAATACCAATGAAGAAGAAAAATAACAGCTCCCAAAAGAAACCAGCATGGCTGCATAAAGAACTCTCTGACAAATTGACTTCCGGGGAGTGGCCTGTCGCCGTCGGCAGCTTAACAGAGCTGCCCCCAGAATTCAGGTTCGTTATCTACTTAATATCAAGAAGATAACTCTTTTTTCAGACAAGAAAAAAGCAGTGAGGAATCTCAGCTGGTAAGAATCTTCTTTGAAGTTCACAGTTTGTTTTTTTGTGAGCTGTGGACGGAGGGGGAGGATCAACCCAAAGCTGAGTCATTCAACTCCGACCTGAACTTCGCAGCTGTTATTCACAGCACTAGACAGGACCCCCTCCCCCTCAGGACAATCTTTAGAAAAGAGACTATTAAAAATCAATACGAGCAAAGACCAAACTTGTGAACTTTGAAAACCTTTCTCTATCTGAAATACCAGCTTCAATGTTATAAAAACCTCTTTTGTTTAATTGTCTTCAAAATGGCGTTTACAGCTTCTGCATTTGTTATCTCCGGCTTCCTGCTACAGAATTAAAGAAACAATCTCTTATAATTTAATTAGAGCTACTCCCTTAAAGCTTTCAAGACTCTTTGTTGTTGAAACAGGGACATTCCAAACATTCCAAACGGACTTTCTCTTTTGAAATCCTCCGTAAAACCCCTTGGAAAAAAAAAAAAAAGAAGGAAAAAAAAGGGGGGGGGGAGGAATTTCTTTTTCTCCACATAGCACAGTGGATTAGTAATTTAGAATAAATAATTAAAACTAAAATATAATGGCATCTAAATCAACCTCTGTCAAATTACCTCCGAAAACGTCTCCCATACCTGGTACAAAGCTGCAGCCCCCACCATCTATGCCCCCTAGTGGAGATGTACTAACAAAAGAATTTTTTCTGGAAATGTTCAAAGAATCCAGAGAACAGAACTTAGAAATGTTTAAAGAATTCAGAGAACAGAATCTAGAAATGCTCAAAGAATTCAAAGATGAAATAAGGAATGAGATGGAAGTTCTATATGACAAATTCGATACCAGGGTCACTAAAACGAATGATAATATGATGGGAATTGTAAATGTGATAACAGAATATATTTCTGGAATGGAAGATAATTTAGAAACTCTCAATGAAGCTAAAACTAACCTGATATCCAAAAATGAAGTGGTGGAACAAAAAATTGACAATGCTGAAAAACAAATTATTATGATACAGTATAAGCAGATGGAGCTTGCATTAAGAGTGAGGGGGCTGCGTGAAGAAAAGCAGGAGAACTTAAAGCAAATGTTTTCTGAAGCTTTTGACCGTCTGGTGGGAAAACCGGGATCCAATTTTGATTGGCAGATTGACAGGATTTTTCGTGTTAACTCATGGGCGGCAAAACAAAGGCAACTTCCCCGAGACGTAGTAATATACTTTGTTACAAGAGAATCTAGAAATATGATACTACAAGAGTCTTACAATACTAAGCTTCAAATTGGTGGACAGGACCTGATTGTTTTGAAAGAAATACCACCTCAGATGCTAAGAGCCAGAAGAGATTATGCTTTTCTGGTGGAAGAGCTCAGAAAGCGTCAGATACAGTACAGATGGGATGCCCCATTCGGTATTATAGTCATAATGGACAAACAAAGATATCGTCTCAGCTCTGTATGGAAAGCTCGTGATTTCTATCATAAGATTCTGAAGATGGGATACCCTGAACCTTCGGGATATGGTGAAAAACCACGAGACGAACAAGATAAACAGCAAACCACACAACCATCAGATAAAATGTATCATCTCCCTCTTCCGGAAGGGCAAGGAGTCAAGGAAAAAAGATCCAACCGTAAGACCACCAGACAAACGGATAAACAAGCTACTATGCAACAATCTCAACAATCGTTGGCCACTGATCAAGGAGCTACTGCAACAAGCTCAGAAGCTGTGGGAGGAGCTAAACCAAAGGTGAGACAGGCCTTGCGGGAGGCTCTAAAAAAGCTTCAGGCAACCAAAAATGACAACTAAGATTTTGACATGGAATGTTAACGGACTGAACTCTCCACAGAAAAGAAAGAAAATATTTCATTATCTCAAACAGTTTAAGAATGACATAATTTGCTTGCAAGAAACTCATATCAAATCAACTGATCAAAAATATTTGTTTAACCCCAAACTGGGCCAACATTTTGCGACCTCAGCCATGGAAAAGAAAAATGGCATAGTAGTATATTTAAGAAAAGATATTAAAGCTGAGCTAATTGAAGCAGATCCCTTTGGAAGATATATTGCATTAGATTTAATCTTAGAAGGGAAAAAGACGTTACTTTTGGGAATTTATGCTCCTAATCAACAACAAGATGGATTTTATAGAAATCTCCACGCTAAATTAGTACAGTGGGACTTTGAGTCTTGTATATTATTGGGTGACTGGAATGGCGTGATCGACACCAAAAGAGATAAGAAGACAGCTCGCCCGAACACCAAATTTCGAGCTAAGTTACCCAAAGCCTTTTTTGACATGCTGGACGACTTTGAATTGCGAGACGCTTGGCGCGAGAGGCATGCAGAAGAACATGACTTTACCTTTTTTTCCAATAGACATCAATCTCTTTCAAGGATTGACTTTATACTAATTACAAATGATTTACTTTGTAGGGTGAAGAAGACAAAGATTATGGCGAGAGTTCTTTCAGACCATAATCCAGTCTGGATGGAATTGGGAAGGGTAGCCCAGCCAAGAAGGTCCTGGAGGTTGAATGAAAACTTATTTAGATATGAAAAGTATGTTAATGATTGTAAAAAATTGCTATCGGAATATTTTGTTCTCAATATGAACAAGGGTACATCTTTGGAATATGTATGGGATGCAAGCAAAGCGTATATGAGAGGAGTATTAATGAATATAAACAAAATACATAGACACAAACAAGGGCAAAAACGAAAAGAATTGGAAGAGGAAATTAAAGGGAAAGAGTCAGAGTTAACATTGAATCCAGGAGATACAAAGATTAGGGAAACAATTGCTATATTAAAATCTCAGTTTGATATGCTGATCTCTGACCAGGTAGCTACTAGTTTATTATATGCTAAACATAATACTTTCTGCAATGCAAATAAACCCGGTAGGTGGTTGGCTTATCAGATTAGAAAAAAAAGGAAAGCTCGAAATGTATCCAAATTGTGTTACAGAGGGAAGGAAGTGTTTCAACAGGAAGAGATTCAAAAGGTATTTCGGGAATTTTTTACAGAGTTGTATAAAGGGGATAAAATTAAGGACGGAGATATAGACAAATTCCTAGATAAAGAGAAAATCCCCCTAGTTAGAGAAGAACATAGGCATAAGCTGAATCAACCTATAACCTCTGGGGAAATTTTGCAGGCAATTAAACAATTAAAGTTAGGGAAAGCACCAGGCACAGATGGTTTAACAGCTGTTTATTATAAAAATCTACAGTTAGAAATGGTAGAACCCCTCAGAGAACTATTCAATAAAATTCAATCGGGAGGGAAAGTGCCTCCTTCGTGGAAGACTGCGTTCATATCGTTGATACCCAAAGAAGATCAAGACCTTACCCAACCAAAAAATTACAGACCTATTTCATTACTCAATGTAGATTATAAAAATTTTACTAAAATATTAGCAAATAGGCTAATGGGGGTAATTCAACAACTGATACATACCGATCAAACTGGTTTTATACAGGGCAGACAGATGAAGGACAACGTTAGATTAATTATCAACGCTTTAGAATACCTGGGAAAGAACAATCAAATCCCGGCCGCATTCATATTTTTGGATGCGGAGAAAGCCTTTGATCGAGTTAATTGGCAATTCCTGCTGAAGACATTGCAAAAAATGCAGATAGGAGATGGCTTTTTACGGTCAATTGGTGCAATATATCAGCAGCAAACAGCCCAGATCATTGTCAATGGAAATCTGACAGACTCCTTTCAAATTTAAAAAGGTACAAGACAGGGCTGTCCTCTGTCCCCATTATTGTTTATTATAACTTTGGAAATATTGTTGAATAAGATACGGGGCCTGGGCGGTCTAAAAGGGATTAAAATTAGACAGCAAGAATATAGAGTCCGTGCATTTGCGGATGATCTGGTTATAATATTGGAACAACCGCAGGAAACTAGTAGGGTATTATTGAATACGATCAATCAATATGGTCAAGTCTCAGGATTTAAAATAAATCTAGGAAAAACCAAAATAATAGCTATAAATATGACTACCAAACAGAAGGAAGAACTGGGGGCGATGCTAAGATGTGAGGTAGTTAAAAAAGTTAAATATCTTGGAGTTAATATTTTAATCTCAAATGGGAAATTATACAAGTATAATTATGAATCACTTTGGCATAGTATACAGTTGGAGTTGAAAAGGTGGGAAAAACTGCATTTGTCCTTGCTGGGTAGAATAGCGGCAGTAAAAATGAACATTTTACCAAAATTTTTATTTCTTTTTCAAATGTTACCAATACTTAAAAGAGATGTGAATCTTTTAGAATGGCAGAAGGGTATCAACAAATTTGTGTGGGCAGGAAAGAAGCCGAGGGTAAAGATGAAAATAATGCAAGATGCACGTGAAAGAGGAGGATTGAAATTACCTAACTTAAAATTATACTATGATGCAGTGGCATTATCTGCAATTAGTGATTGGATTCATCTAACTAATGACAGAATTTTGAATATCGAGGGATATGACTTGTTATATGGTTGGCATGCTTACCTGTTATTTAACAAAAAAACGGATAAGAAATTTAAAAATCACATCTTAAGAAATGCTTTATTGCGGGTTTGGAAAAAATATCAACATAAACTAAATGATAAAGTGCCCATGTGGGCAATTCCTAGACATGCAATTGAAAATATGAATGTAGAACAAAAACACGATAGAACCACCTATAGACAACTTCTTATCTCAGAAAGAGGGGTGATGGAACTAAAATCTTTAGAGGTACTTAAATAAGAGAAGGTAGTTCAAACGTGGTTTCAGTATGGTCAACTACAGGCTAGGTGGAAAACAGATAAAAAAATTGGCTTTGTAAAAGTTGAGGATAATTTGTTTAAACAAATAAGAGATCAAAGCTCAATGCATATAAAGAGGATATATAATGTATTAGTACAGATGGATTCTGAAACGGAACTGATTAAGGATTGTATGATAAAATGGGCTCAGAATATCGAGGAACCAATAATGCTTGAAACATGGGAAAGAATCTGGGTAAGAAATGTGAAATTTACACAAGCACAAAACTTGAGAGAAAATTTTTATAAGATGTTTTATAGATGGCACCTAGATCCTAAAAAGCTTGCCTCTATGTACCCAAATGTTCAACCTAAATGTTGGAGATGTGGTTCTTGTGATGCTACATATTTTCATATATGGTGGACATGTCGTAATGTTAAGGCATTTTGGATAAAAATATGGTGGATCCTGCAAAACATCTTTAAAAGAAGGATAAAATTTACCCCCCAGTTGTTTTTACTGGGTATATGTATTGATTTTACAGTAGCAGAGACTAATTTGATTCTGTATTTAATAACGGCAGCAAGACTCTTGGTGGCGCAGTATTGGAAGAAGAAAGATTTACCTACAATTCAAGAATGGACTTTGAAAGTTATGAACTTAGCCGAAATGGCCAAAATCTCAGCATATCTCAAAGAACATTCAAACGAGAGATATAAACGAGACTGGAAAAAGTGGATTGATTACATAAAAAGTAAATATGGGACTAAGAAACTCCAAATAGCTTATGCTTAGTATCAGTAATAATTTAAATTGTTTAAAATTTGGGTAACAGTAAGAAGCTGAGTTCAATGTAGAGATATTTTAGACTGTGATTGTTCAAAAATTATACCACGTATGGTCTTTGGGAAGTCGGGGGGAGGGAAGGGAGGTGGGGATTTAGGGGGAGGGGGGAAATACAATATGTGTTAAATTCCATGATTGTATTTGTATACTGTGGCTTTTCAATGTTAGTGCGAAAATAGAACAAACCGAATATACTGGAAGGTAATAGATACCGAAGGAAAGAGTCGAGTGAAAGAAGAAGGAGGGTGGAGAGGGTGAGAGAGAGGAGGAGGAGAAGGGAGGGAGGGAATGGAGAGGGAGTGATAGGGTTAAGGTTAGAAAGAAGGGGAGGGGAAGTAGGCGTAGAGGGGTGTGTGAGAAGGAAGAATGAAAGTTGGAGGGGGTTGAAAGAGGGTGTATGGCAGGCTAAGGTGGTATACTGGGTTTGTATTGTAGAGGGCATTTTCTATATAAGTGAGGGCTGTGTTTATTATTCAATGTTATATGCCCTGATTAAGCACAGTGAATATGTGATTGTATAGAATGAAAACATAATAAAATATATATTTAAAAAAAAAAAAAGAACTCTCTGACAAATTGAAAGACAAAAAAGATAAGTATAAAAAGTGGAAAGAGGGGGACATAACTAAGGCAGAATATCAGCAAATAGCCCGAGCCTGTAAAGATGAAGTAAGGAAAGCTAAGGCTCACAATGAAGAAAGCCTTGCCACAAAAGTAAAAAATAACAAAAAAAAGCTTCTTCCAACATGTTAAAAATAAGAAAAAGATTAAGAAAACAATTGGTCCCTTGCTGGGAGAAAGTGGCAAGAAGGTGAGAAGCAACAGGGAGAAAGCAGAACTATTTAACTCATTTTTTGCATCTGTCTTTACACAAAGGGACAAAACAGTCCAACCTATCAAAAACAGCACCACAAAAATCAGATTAGGAACACAAATTGAAATAGGGAAGAAAATGGTAAGTGAGCACCTGTCTACCCTAAACAAGTTCAAATCACCAGGACCGGACGTATTACACCCCAGGGTTCTGAAGGAACTGGCAGATGAAATCTCAGAACCACTGAACTATATCTTTCAGAGATCCTGGAGCACTGGGGAACTGCCAGAGGACTGGAAAAGAGCTGATGTGGTTCCCATTTTCAAAAAAGGAAAAAAAAATAGATCCAGGAAACTACAGGCCAATCAACCTGACCTCAATACCAGGAAAGATTCTGGAAAAGATAATCAAGCAACGAATTAGCGAACATCTAGAAGTAAACAAAGTAATAGCCAAAAGCCAACATGGGTTTTTCAAAAATAGATCATGCCAGACTAATCTTATTGCATTCTTTGACAAAGTGACAAAATTAGTGGACCAGAAGAATACCGTCAATATAGTTTACTTGGACTTCAGTAATGCATTTGATAAGGTAGACCATAACCTACTACTAGATAAAGTAGGAGAATGTGGCTTGGACAGCATTACCACCAAATGGATTTATAACTGGCTGACCAACTGCACTCAACGTGTAATCCTCAATGGAACTGCATCTACATGGAGGGGAGTATTCAGTGGAGTACCCCAAGGTTCTGTTTTAGGCCCAGTACTCTTCAACATCTTCATCAATGATTTGGATGAAGGAATAAATGGGGAACTCATCAAATTTGCAGATGACACCAAGATAGCAGGAATAGCCAACACTCCAGAAGACAGGCTTATGATACAGAAGGATCTTAACAAACTTGAACATTGGGCACTATCTAATAAAATGAAATTCAATGATGAAGAGTAAGGTTCTACATTTAGGCAAGAAAAACAAAATGCACAGGTACAGTATAGGTGGTACCTTGCTCAATAGTAATAACTGTGAGAGGGATCTTGGAGTCCTAGTGGACAACCATTTAAATATGAGCCAGCAGTGTGCAGCAACTGCCAAAAAAGCCAACACAGTTCTAGGCTACATAAACAGAGGGATAGAATCAAGATCATGTGAAGTGTTAATATCACTTTATAATGCCTTGGTAAGGCCATACTTGGAATACTGCATTCAGTTTTGGTCGCCACGATGTAGAAAAGATGTGGAGACTCTAGAAAGAGTGCAGAGAAGAGCAACAAAGATGATTAGGGGACTGGAGACTAAAACATATGAAGAACAATTGCAGGAACTGGGGATGTCTAGTTTAATGAAAAGACGGACTAGGGGAGACATGATAGCAGTGTTCCAATATCTCAGGGGTTGCCACAAAGAGAATGGAGTCAAACTATTCTCCAAGGCACCTGAGGGTAGAACAAGAAGCAATGGGTGGAAACTAAGATGTTGGATAGCCATTTGTCTGAAACGGTATAGGGTTTCCTGCCTAGGCAGGACTAGAAGACCTCCAAGGTCCCTTCCAATTCTGCTATTGTATTGTATTGTATTGTATTGTATTGTATTGTATTGTATTGTAAAATCATTCCACATTTTTGAGTTTCAAGAACTCTTCAGGCAACCTGGATTAAAAAAAAAAAACTGATAAAGAGTGCCGGAAGGAGCGGAGGCTGTGAGAGGGGAAATGGGGTCTACGGGTGCGGTTGGGTGGGCCGGAGCATTACAGTCATTATGGGGAGGGGCAGGTATGACGGGAACTTCAGGGCTAGCCATTACCGGGGAAGGAGGGTTCGCTACGTCACAGCGATCCCCCCTTCCCGCCCTGTTAGCTCCACTCCAGCCAATGTGGGCTGGCGACCCTCCGGGGGAGGGCCTTCTCTGTTGCAGCTCCGGCCCTCTGGAACAACCCCCCCGTTGAGATCCGGACCCTTACTACCCTCCCGGCCTTCCGTAAAGCTACTAAGTCCTGGCTGTTCCGGCAGGCCTGGGGCTGTTGAAGTATCCAGCCCCACTTTAATTGTGAATGTTGTTGTATTTTAAATTTTGTAATGTCTTATTTATCCCCCTTCCCTTTTTATTGTAAGCCGCCCGGAGTCCTCCGGGAGTGGGCGGCATACAAAACTAATAAACTAAACTAAACTAAACTAGTTTTATTTGCTATTCTCACTTTGATATACGTATATTCTGAGGTAGATACTATCATATTCTTAAAGAAAGACAAAATAAAACAGTTGCTTAACATTTGTTGTTATTAGCATTGTTATTATATTTTTAGCATTCGCATTAGATTGTCTGTCATAGTGGCCCCAAACCTGGATGAGAAATAAGAAGGTTTGGACATCGGACTAGCAACCAGTCCCTGTAAAAATTATAACTGCTACAGGAACAGCAGAAGAAAATTTTTATTGTTGTAATTCAGTAATTCAGTATAAAGAATTTAATACTGTACGCAAAGCAATGAAACACCCACTCCTTGTTTAGTGACTATCTTAGTTAGCAACCATTTGTAAAAACAACTGTAATAAAAACCTCACTTTCTGATCAATGCATACATTTACAACTAAGTTTTGTATGCTTGACCACAACACATTTCAGAGTGAAAGTAATATTGGAACAGATGTATAGAGAATATCATCTGAATGACATGTTGTAACCAATAATCTTCCTTCCTTCCTTCCTTCCTTCCTTCCTTCCTTCCTTCCCTCTCCCTCCCTCTCCTCTCTCTCAGTAATCATTTTGCTTAAGGACTTGGTTGTTGGGAATGGAACTAAGTAACTAAACAAGTAATGGATTTACAGCCTCTACTGTCAGCATCACAAAGCTTTGGGAGATGATAAGCCTTTCCTTCACTGGTTCCATCTTGATTTAAGGGCTGGATGGCAACTCTGTCAGGGACACTATAGTCACAAAATCTGCACTGGCCAGGGAACCAGAGGATTTTCAAGATTCCTTCCAATCCCTTCAATTTGTGATTCTATGAATCTATTTGATAACAAAGTAAAAATTTGAGTTTTCTCTCTGGTTACCAGAGGGGACCAATCTTGGCTTTTCTTGCTATTATATTCTTCCTTAGAAGCCAGAATACAGTTTCTCAGTAGTACTTTTCTCCTGGCAGAGGGATAAGGCTTTTCTTCAAGCTCTCTGCTCTATCTCTGACTAATGGTTGAGAGACAGTAATTACAGAAATACAGATGTTGGGAGCCCAGATAGATAATCTAGTTTAATTTCCAAATCGTGGTATGTATGCATCTGTATTAAAAGGTCAAAAATGTGATTGCCAATGAAATTCAACAATTGCTTACAACAGCAACAAAACAGTACTTGAATGAATTGTAATGCCATTCTGCTTCTTTTCAGACAGGCATAGCAAAGACTGCCTTGAAATTTTAATTTCCTACATGCCAAGTGACCAAATTTTGTTCACGTGGTCATCAGGATGCTGTAATAGTTTTAAGTATGGAACCTATGGTAAATCTCTTTCTTCAATGCCATTGTAATTTTAAATGGTCACTAAATGAATGGTTCCAAGTCAAGGACTGCCCAGAGTAACAGATATGAAATAAATTTGATATATTTCTTGATAAATTTTGAAACTGACCATATACATCCATAAATGAATCTTAAATCTCTCTCTATATATATAAATGGCTGTGTGTGTGTGTGTGTTCGTTCCAGCATAACTCTGGAATGCCTCGACCAATTTCAACCAAACTTGGTACACAGATGACTTATTCTCTGGAAAAAAATACTGGGGAAGGGTGGGGTGTAAGACACCACTAACATCCCTCGGGGTATGTGTTCTGTTAAGATACAGCCTGTTGTACCTTAAAGTGGCTTCTACGGTACTGCTGTAAAATGGCTTCTATTGTACAGAGCAGTGGAGTTATCATTGTAACAGCTTCACAGTATTCCACAAGAGGTCTCTCTCTGGTAAGTGGAAAAATCCAACATTAGAAATTACGTTTGGTCCGGACGTTTTCCCCCTATAAATAAATACCCAGTCAACATTGGGTTCTCAACTAGTTAATTATAAAAAAGCAAACAGATTTCCTGCCATGTTTGTCAAATAATAACAAGAAAGCTCCCAGTCTGAACTAAAATTGTGTGATGAAAAGCAAAAGATTAAGGTTTGTAA
The DNA here is from genome assembly GCF_051295495.1 of Thamnophis sirtalis. Taxonomy (NCBI): domain Eukaryota; kingdom Metazoa; phylum Chordata; class Lepidosauria; order Squamata; family Natricidae; genus Thamnophis; species Thamnophis sirtalis. The sequence continues at coordinate 89,021,843 of NW_028261386.1, read as the reverse complement.
AACTAGCCAGATAAACACAGGATTTGGAACTCTTATATAAACCTATTCTCTAATTAGACATCAGAAACAGATGGTTTATTCAACTTTGTGGGCTGCTGCCCTGCATTCAGATAGATATTTTGGTTACATCACATTATATCTTGATGCATTCCCCTTTGAGATGTTTTTCTTTCTTTTTTAATCTGCTTCTACAGAATTTTTTGCTTTTGGTTTTTTTGTACACCACCCAGAGTCTCTTTGTGGGACAGGGCAGCTATGTAAACTTGATAAATACATAAGTACTTCAGTAAGTAGATACATGACAGATAGCAATAACACTTATTCACAGTGCTTTTACAGCACTCTCTAAGTGGTTTTGTAGAGTCAGCATATTGCCCCCAACAATCTGGGTCATCATTTTACCGACTTTGGAAGGATGGAAGGCTGAATCAACCTTGAACCTGGTGAGATTTGAACTGCCAAACTGTAGGCAGTTGGCAGAAGTAGCCTGCAGTACTGCATTTTAACCTCTGCGCTACCTCAGCTCGGATAGGGAGGCAGGTAGGTAGATATTTTACTTTCAACCACAAAGTGATATACAAGACTTCATAGCTGCTGGCAGAAGAGCTGATGAACTGCACCCACACTCTGAATACTGAAATATCAGCTTACTATACAGGCAGTCCTTGACTTATGATTATCTGACTCTCAACTACAGTTGTAAATTATCACATGACCATATCTGATTTTATTACCTTTTTTTGTAGCGATTACTAAGTGAATGTTACAGTCATTTAGTGAACCCATTGGTCTCTATGGGACATTTTTTGCTAAAAACTGGAAATAAATGCTGGTTTCTGGCAAAAATGTAATTGGACATATGGACATATTTGCAGGATGCTCCAAATGCTGTAAATGTGGGTCAGGTTTTTGACCACCCAAAATAGGATCATGTTATTGTGGGGGAGTGGCTGCTGGGATTTTGAATCTGGGTCCAAAGTACCTTGTTCTGGGCTCCACCATAATTATCTCTAAGTGACTGGTGTAAGTCAAGGACTTACTGGGTATTGGATTGGAAGAGTGCCAATCCAGCTACAGTGTTTTCTTTTAAAAAGAAATATAAAACACAACTCAACACTGCGTATCTGGAAAGGCTTAAACACAGTAAGAAGTTACGTCTCCATTGAAATTTCAAAGCCATACTGAAATAATATTGAGAAATAAAGCCAGGATAACATTGTTATTTCATGGCCAAACCTGCAGTTATTTTTCAAAAGGGCCAAACTCAAGTCAGGTCTTGTAAAGATTGTGCTTTATTGTGGAAAAAAACATTTTAATCCATTCTTTGCATGAAGAAACAGACTTGGTAGTTACTTTCTCCCCAACTCCACCCTCAACTGCTAAACCATCACCAAATGGCATGACTGGGATGGGCAGGTTGAAATATGGCCCTGTTAATAGATGCACATTTAAACTCGATTCCCAAGTAAGGCTGCAATCACATGGCATAATAATCATAACGGCCATAACCATAATAATAAACAGCAATCCATCAATTGGAAAATATACATTCAATCCTTAAATCATATGCACATTCTATTTGAAAGTGATTTAATTAATACTCCATTGGATTTTTTTCACGTAGTCCATTTCTTTCGGTTTCTATCTTTTCGCCACGGTCTTCCTTTCATTTACTGGCCCATTTCCCTTGGCAAACGTTTTGGGGTGGAACTCCAAAGGAATTCTTCTACTCTGAAGTTGTGTCGAGATTTACCAGCGTATGGCCAGCATTTATACTTGCCTACCTGCCTCTCACTCGCGCAAATAACAGTACAAAGATCTGGTCGAACTGCACTCACCTTCTGGCCTAACCCAACGCGCTTCATCTCATGTCCGGCGAGAGAAAGGAAACGTCCACTCTGAGAGATTAGCCGCTAATCGGATTAGGAGTTTTTACCCAAACTCCCTTCCCTTGCTTTATTCCCGTGTACCGGGCCTAGCCCCTGTTGACATCTGGAGGAAATCCAATCGTCATTGTAAACAAGAAGCTCCGGGAGAGGAAAGGCGGCTTTCCTAAATCCGAAGGCAAGGCTTAAGCGCCTCCTCGTTGCTGTCGCAAGTCCAACCTCTGAGCCGCGCCTTCCTCTTCCCTTCCTTTCACTTGCTCTTTGCTTAACACTGTCGCCAAGGCCTGGCAGGCGAGAGAGAGAGAAGGGGTGGGGGTGGAGGAGGAAGCGGGCGGGGAGCCCAGCATTGCCGAGGGAGCAGCAGAATCAAAACAAGCGAGACACGCCTTTTCCCTGGCTTGCATTTCTTCCGCGGCGAGGCGTCTGTGGACGCGCGCCCGCGCGTGTGAGTGTGTGTGAGTGTGAGCGTGCGTGCATGCGACGGGGCCGCGGTGCGTGAGCGAAGGACGAGTGTGCTGCTCCGCCTGACAATGGAGCTGCAATAGGCGGGGGTCGGCGGTGGTAGCAGCAGCAGCACCAGAGGTAGCAGCACTGCCACCAAGAGCCTCCGCCGCCGCCTCCTCAGCCTTCCCGCTGCGACCCGCTCCTCCTCCTCCTCCTCCCTTGGCGATGCCGAACCAGAAGAGTAACAAGGGCAAGAAGAACAAGCGCGCCAACAGCAGCGGGGACGAGCAGGAAAATGGAGCCCTGGCCGCGACGGGAGCTGTGGGCGCCGGAGGAGTCCTGGCCGCTGTGGCTGCAGTCGGAGCAAGCGGGCCCATGGTGGCTGCAGGAGGTGGAGGAAGCTCCGGCGGAGCGACGGCGGCGACGGGCTCGGCTTCGGGCGACTCCAAAAACGGTAGGAAGCCTACGGGATGGAGATGGAGAAAGAGAGAGCGACCGAGAAAGCAAGGCACGCGGCGTGCAACCACCAAACTTCACTCGCTGGCTCTTTTTTTTTTGCTTTCCCTTCCCTGCTTTACCGGATGGGCAGAGCCGGAGGCGCCCCTACTAGTGGGGCTGCTGCCGGGCCTTCGATGGCGCAGCAGCCTTGGATGGGAGAAGCGGAGCGGGCCAGCATGCAGATGAGCCAAAGGGAAGCGCGGCCCTTCTCTTTCTTGGCTTGAGTTGCACCGCCAGCGCGCACAGGCGCGCGGCCTGCCCCCGGGTCTCGGGAGTGGGAAGTTCGAACGCTTGGCCGGGCTGAAAAGAGCCCGCTTGCCCGACCAGCGTGCCCCTTCCCCACACTCTCGCCCTCCCGAAGGGTTGTGCGGGGACGTGGTGGCCCCAAAGACGGGCTGCATAAGCACCGCGTCCCAATCCCCCACAAACGTTGCATTTGCGGTGTAAGGAGAGCAGGGTGGTTGGTTTTTTTTGTACCTTCTGACGGATTTCCTCCTGTCTCTTTCTCCGCCCCCGCAATATCTTTAACTTCTGGAGAAATTAGAAAACTGTTTTATGCCTTCGCTGTTCAAAAAGCGAACCGGTGAGGTTACACTGAGTAGGAGACGCGTCTCTTTCAGAATGACAGTTTTCAACCTTTAAAAAAGACGGACCGGACAAGAAAAAGCCCATGCTGTGGCGTACTGTACCTAAAAGTGACCCCAAGTAAAGGTGCAGAAAAAGCAAGGAAGTACCACCACCTCCACTAAACTATGTATCTGTTACTTTCGTTTTAAAACGGCCAGCATGTTTTGATTGAAAATATGCTTTGATAAAGTTGGAGTCTGTAATGGGACTCAGCTGGGTAGGAAGTGTCAAATGTTCAAGCCTGTCTTCACTAGGTTTGTGAAGAGATGGGTCTTGTTCATGGCCATGGCTTGTAGTGTTTCCCTCACTGACCCCTCAATCTTTCTGAAATTGCTGTGTTCCCTAAATGCAAGTTTAGCAGCCCCCCCCATGTCCTACAGAATTGTCAGCTTAGTGTCTGTAGGGAATGACCCCTCTCAGCTTTATTCAGATGATTCAGAGTTATGATGGCTAGATATTTCTATTTTTTTTAAGACAGAACAGACTGCTGATGACAAACTTCTATATTTGCCACAGGATAGTTTGCAGGGTAACGGAGCTTAGTTGCAGCTGTGCTATCATCTCACTCTATCAACCTGTCACGACCTAAAATAAAGTGAAACAAAAAAAAAATTGTCCTCCCTGCTCTTCACTCTCTCCACTGAAATAAGTTAGAGAAAGGGGGGGGGATCTATTAATCGTTCTATGACTCTTTCAAATGCTTCAGCTTCCCAGTGATCTTTTTCTCTCTAAACTCAGTGCCTATTTTGTGAGCGCAGAATGTAAGTACCCAATATTAAAAAAAATGGCATGTGTGAAACATTTTCCTATTTTCTTTTGGTGGCTGCCAGGTTACTTTTGTGTGTTGGTGTTAGAAGAACAAGCTTTTTTGTTTTGCTTTGTGTTTGAAAAATGTTATGAGGAAATTTTCACCAGAGAATTCTTATTTTCCGGCTAGTCCTTGCTGGAATGTGCGAAACACTGCAAATACTTGGGCAAATAATGATCTCCGAGGAATTTGAAATAATATGTGTTTTGTCTCTATGTATGACAGTGAAATAGAGGAGATGCATCTGAAAATACAGTCTCCTGTTCATAGCAAAACAAAATTTAAATTCTGCAGTCTCCTAGGAATAGCTTCCGGCGCAATGCCTGCTAGTGACGAAATGTAGCAATCTGATATTTTGTACTAAATTTAGGACACATGCTGATGTTCAACACATTTGGATGAGATAATGTATGGATAACTATTTTTATATCTTAGTAAGGATATATTCCCAGACATTGCACCTTATTTGTTAACTGACAAAAACATAAAAAGAGGGTGTAAAAATATTAAATCTCTATATACAGTTAAGTCTTTAAAAATCAGAGGATTCGGGGATTCTTGGCTAGACCTCAAGCAGTTGTAGTCAAACTCTTTTCAGTTTGAAAGATGTTATTGTAACAGCTTTGATATAACTGGAACTTTTTTTGTTTAATTTTATGAGTAATTCTATAAAAGAAATATACTGAAAGTCAACATGACTTTGAAAGTCATCAAAATACTTGTGTGACCCTTGCAGATTTGGTGGAATCTTGAGAATTCCAGTTTGCATTCTGCAAGAAGCTGCTACTTTTCAGAACAGACAAAATATATATAAAAATATTGTCATAAAAATATTTGAAACAGAAACTAAAGGAAATCAGGAGGAGATCGAATTCATTTGTTTTTCCAAATATCTTGATCTCAACGACCATGACTCAGAAAATCAAGGAAATTACTATATTTTTCCAGAACGGACTTGCATTTAAAAAAAATTGGTTTCTGTATTTTCTTAGTAAAAATGTGCCTTTTTAGTATTACGAATTGTATTTACAGAGGAGATGGGGAAATATGTCCTGACTTTAGATCTAGAACCTGAGGGTGGGAAGGTAATTGGTACTGAATCAAAGTGTCTATCTTGCTTAATTATTTGAGAGTGAGTTGTTAAGAATAGGTAGCAAGTTTGAAATAAGAGTTTCAATACATAAATCTATTTAACTTATGAGACAAGTGAGATAAATCAGTGTTATTATCTTGCTTAATGTTGCTGTCCCAAATATTTAACTTCATGAAATGTATTGTGATTTCTGTAAGAATATATTGTATGATCTATGTTTCTTAAACCTAGGAATTTATTGGAAGATGTTTATTTTTAAAAAAGTAATTAATTTTCTGCATTTAAGGGAACATAGTTCTAAAAACTCAAAACTTGTCCCTGAGGTAACCTGTGGAGAATTGAGTTATACAGTAGTATGATTTAATTTCTTTGTTTGGAAAACATAATTTTGTATTTTATTACCTCAAATGTAATTTATATGTGCAGCTACCTGCGTATTGTATAATCCTTTTACTTAGGCTGATTATAATTATTAATTTTTTCTATCCAACCCATTTTCCATAAGCTCCCTTGCATATGAAAAGCTTGTACAGCATGTCATCTAATACAGCTTTGCATGATTCTTTTTGAATTGCATTACTTTTAAAGAGACAGCATCTGAAAGAAAATGATGTGCTTTAATTAACAGCATTGTTGTGAATTGCAAAAACTTGTACAAAATAATTTTTGAAGCATACACAGGCATGTCAACTAAATATTTGCGAATGGTTCAAAAGTAGTACAGGCCTTTGAAATGGCTGCACCAACATGTTCAAATTAGTTGTTGAAGATATGTTGGAGTAAAGTGAGCATGTGAAGACTTGCTAATTCTTTCATCAGAATTCTTTCATAATATTACAAAACTGAAAATATCCAAATAAGTAAAGTTTGCTTGTCTTTTTGGTGAAATAACCCAGACCCACAATATTTGACTGTATAAATTACATAAAGTATGCTTTCAGTGTTCATTATATTACTTGATTTTATTATAAAAAATGATACATATTTTATCACAAACTAATATAAAGGCAATTCACAAGTTATGTAAGTGTTGATTTATGTAACTCTGGCATTATTTAAGATGTATTGCTAATTTCATGATATTCAAAACAGAATAATGTACTTTCAGTTTAGCCACAAAATTATTTGTCCAAAGTGGAGTGATTCAGCTTTGGAATGTTGTGCTTTTACTTGGTACAGATTGACCTTGGCATTTCTGAAGTGATTTACACATTTCCTGAAATATATCATAGAGTACAGGAAGTTGGTTGAATTACATTTTCAGCCTTTGGAAAATAGACTTGGAGAGCTGTTGTAGGCATTAGGTCCAACAGTGAAATGGTTTTCTAGGATAGAGGTGCATAGCAACGTGTCATACATTGTTCCCACAAAGGCTTGGTCTGGCTAGCCAGAACCCCTCCAAAAGTAGCTACAGATTTTGCAATTGTTTGCCTGATGGAAATAGAAAATCATTACTGTTATATGTAAATCTATGCACAAATATGTTGACCAACAAATTTTTAACCAAAATGCCATGAAAAATACCACCTGAGGATAAGCCAATCTTTGGAATTTTCATAAATTTTAATTTTCATAATTGGATAATCCACAAGTGGCACATTTTCCAGTTAAAATGTGTTTGTTTATGTATAGCTGGCCTTATAGTATATGTGAAAATAAATGGGATACACAGGCAGTTCTTGATTTATAACTTCAATTGAGCGTCAAATTTCTGTTGATAAGTGATACATTTGGAGCTTTGCCCCATTTTATGATTTTTCTTGCCACAGTTTTACATGAATTACTATAGTTATTAAGCGACATGGTTGTTAAGTTAATCTGACTTCCCCTATTGACTTTGCTTGTCAGAAGGTTATAAAAGGTGATCACATGACCATGGGGCACTACAAGTGTCATAAATATAAGTCAGTTGCTAATTCATGTGCAATAATCACTATTGTTTTAATTGATTTAAATATAAATTTTAGTTATTGGCTCGATTTGATATGTAGCATCAAGCCTGCCTACCAAATTTGACTTTACTCCAGAACACAGGCATTCTCTTGCTTATCTGTTTGATGTTTGTTGAAAAAGTACATTTTTTCTCCAGAAAAAAAAGATACAGTAGATTAAATTAAGTGAGAATACATTATATTTAGATGGTGCACAGAATTACCTAATAATTTATGAGGATAAGGATGAATTTGTGAAATTGAGGTAAGGAAAGTCAAAGACCGAAAACACAACTACCCTAAATTGTGCATTGCCAGTGTATACATTTGAAACCTACATTTTGATATGGGTGCATAAAAAGAGTAATTAATGTAGCAGTTGAATTAAATCCATGGCACCTTGTTAGTTTATTTTTGTTGTTGAATGTTTAGTCTGCCGAATTCCAAAATGACTCTAGGTGGTTTCACAAATTAAAAGAAACAACATTGTATAAAAACAACCATTATCTGAAGGACAACATAACTTCTTATCATATTACAGCTGATTCAAAGAGGGCCCACTCAACTCCTAAACCAAGCCCTTAAGAGAAAACCAAGGGTTTAAACTTAACCAAAGTAATGTCTGGCTGGATGCTATTCTAAAGAATAGATGCTGTCACAGAGAAGTTCTCCAGAGTGGGAGGAGGGAATGGTCACACGTGGGTTTTATCACAGCCTGATTGGTCCAAGACGGAGAGGAAATCTATAAATACTGGTGCCTGACCACTCCTAGCCCAGATTCTCTCTCAGTCTGGTCCAAACTGTAGAGTAGTTTGATAGGATTCTACTTTATTTTCTCCTTTTGGGTGAGTTCTATTCAATCTGAATTCTATTTGGCTAATTGGGCACTTTAAATCCTTTTAAATTCTAAATTGATCTGCTGCGGCCCCAAGGGACAGATCTCTGCCTCGGGCGGCTGGGGAAGGGCCCAGTGGGGCACTAGTCTCCCCCCCGCAGGCCAGGAGCCTTAGCCCGTCCCCGGGTGAGCGGGGGTGCGGGCTCCATTCAAGCTGCTTAGAAGCGGCCATTTTTGCAGCAGGAAAGATAAAAGAAACTTCGGAGCCTCGAGGGCGAGCGGCCCGCCTTGCAGCTGATTGCTCCGGAGGGGCCTCGCTGCAGACTTCTTTGTTTGTGTTGCCGTGGAGACAGAGCAGGGGTGAGGAGAGTGTGTGTGTGTGCTGTGTGGCTCTCCCTGCTCATTTTAAAGCAACGCCGGCTGGAAAAGCCTGGCTGGGGTGCTGGCATTATTTCCAGCCCTTTTCTCCCGCGCACGGAGTTCCGGCGGCCATTTTGGAGGCTGCCACGTGCGTGAGGCCTTGCCTTTCTCAACGGGCCTAGTGCGGCCTAGTGAGAGGCCTTGAGCCTAGATCTCCCCACAGGCTTCAGGCCCTGGTCTCAGGGGGGACTTTGGAGGCCGATTCCTGCTCCTTTCGTCGGACACGTGAGTGGGGCATGGACGAGGGAGCGGAGATTCCCCAGGGGCAGGGGGCAGGCCCAACTGAGAGTGAGGAGGACTTGGATCAGGAGATGGGGGGGGTTCCCCCTCAGAGATCCCTTTCTTCGAGGCGCCCCTCCAGTTCTGCCTCTAGGGATGAGGCAGCTCGCCATAGGGCGCTAGAAAAGACCTTTGCCAGGGCAGAAAGACAGGCCCAGTCCTCCAAGCCTTTATCTAGGGACAGATCCAGGTCCCCTCTTAGGCCCATTTCAGAAAGGTCACCCCTTAGGGGTTTTAGCCCGGCTTCTTCAGGCAGCTCCCCTGGTAGGTCGCGGACCTTCTCCAGGAGGGGGGGTTCTCCATCCCCCATAGATGATCCTCTGGAGGGCACGTCCAGAGGCCCCTCTTCCCCCCAAAGGTTGGCCCCTCAGGCCCCTGTTTCTACTTATGGGGATGTGGAGGATCTGGATAATCTCCCTGAAGGGATTAAAAGGCTTATTTCTACAGCCATCACTCGGGGCATTGCCCAGCGAGACAAAGGCTCCCTTTACTCTAGGCATGGGGGGCTGAACAGGGCTCAGTTTCGGGCTTCCTCCCCTTCCATGGTCAGTGAGACTTCCTTCCTGGGGGGGGGGGGAGTTACCCCAGGAGATGGGATTCTCAGATGATGAGAATACCACTGTTTCGGAGGAACCTTCGTCCAAGGTCCTATTCATGCCCGCATTGTTCTCTTGGATAAGGCGAGGCACACCACCAAGGTCGGAACTGGGGATCCTTCTGTGCCCCCCCCCAAGGTATCCCGACATGGTCATGTTCTCTGCCACGGCCACCAACAAGGAAGAGATCCCTGCTCCTCCCTTGTTCCTAGAGGTTCTGACCGACCAGTGGGCTAAACCTTCCAATTTTTCTTCTCCAGGCAGTACCGACCGTCGGCATTATAACGTGGAGCAAACCTTTGCTCAGGCCATTCAGCTCCCGACGGTTGACACCCCTGTGGCCGCATTGGTGTCCTCCTCCCCGGTGGTGTCGGGCGATGCGGCAGATAAGATGAAGCCGGAGGATAAGCGCACAGAGCTTACTTTGCGGAAGAACTTCAACGCCACAGCGTGTGCCATTAAGGCGGCGGCCTCAGCTTCCTACTTTAATCGTGCCACGGTCATGTGGCTCAAGAAGCTGCAGGAACGCATTCCCATACAGGAAGACCGGATCCATCAGGATCTGGTCAAGATTCTGGCAGCGTGTCAGTTCTCAGCTGACGCGACCTTGGATACGGTCAAGTTTGCTTCTAGCGCCCTGGCCACCTCGGTCACCTCCCGTAGGCTCCTGTGGTTACGCCATTGGCAAATGGACAACAAGGCGAAGTGGGATTTGGCGGCTGCCCCCTTCAAAGGGCCCGATCTCTTCGGGGAGGCCCTTACTCGTATCCTAGTGGAGGATAAGGACAAAAAGAAGGTCCTCCCCTCCACGGCTAAGAAGGCCGAGAACAAGTCACGTCCCTTCCGTAGGCAACGGTATAGGGCACCCAGCTACGGCTATAACCAGCGCTTCTCTTCTTTCTCTTCAGACAGGCAGTTCTTGGGGCAGCCCTTCCAGGACAGGAGCCGATTCCAGGGCCAGGCTTGGCGGCCCTTTCGTGGAGGAGGCGGCCGTCCCTTCCGCAAGGGGAAGTGACTCGAACCCGAGTCATCCCATCGGCGGCCGCCTCGCTCTTTATGCGGACCGGTGGGACGACATCACGTCGGACGCCTGGGTCCGGGCCACGGTTCGTTACGGGCTCAGGTTAGAATTTCTCTCCACTCCTCCAAATCTCTTTCGGTCGTTCCCTCCGTCCTGGAGTCGAGAGCGCCGCCGCCTGATGAGTCACGCGATCACCCACCTCCTCGAAATCCAAGCGGTGGAGGCGGTTCCCGCAGGGGAACGGGGCCTGGGCCACTACTCAAATCTTTTCGTGGTCCCGAAGAGCACGGGGGGTTGGAGAGCAATTCTAGACCTCAAGCGCCTGAACAGGTTTCTGGTCTACAGGCGGTTCAAAATGTCATCGCTCAAGTCCATTCTTCAGGGCATCAGAAAAGGCGATTTCCTGGCCTCCGTGGATCTCACGGAGGCCTATCTTCATATTCCCATCCTGCCCGCCCATCGCCGGTTCTTGAGGTTCTCCCACGGGTCCCACCATTACCAGTACAGGGCTCTTCCCTTCGGCCTGGCCTCGGCCCCGCGGACCTTCACAAAGATCCTGGCGGCTCTGGCGGCTCATCTGCGAGCGGTCCCGGTCCGCCTCCAATGTTATTTAGACGATGTCTTGCTCCAGGCGGGATCCCTGACTCAGGCTGTTTCAGATATTCGGCTTACCATTCGGAGCCTCCAGGCCCTGGGCTTCTCGGTAAACTTCGAAAAGAGCCATCTCACTCCTTCCACTCGCATTCTGCATCTGGGGACAGTAATAGATTCCAAGATGGGGGAGGTGCGTCTGTCTCGGGAGAGGCAGGTAAGCCTTCGTCGTCTGGCGGAGTGCATTCGCACAAAGAGCTCCGTTTCCATCCTCTCTCTGTCGCAGTTACTAGGCAAGATGGTCTCTTGCATAGGGATTGTGCCGTGGGCCAGGCTCCACCTTCGGCCTCTTCAATGGGAACTTATCCCCTATCAGAGGGGACGGAGGAGCAATTCTCTTCGGACTCTCCGCATCTCGGCGGGAGTCCGTGCGTCCCTGGCGTGGTGGCTCTCCCCGGCCATCCAGCGGGGGTGTTTGTTCTGGGAGCCGAGCAGGGTGACCGTCACCACGGACACGAGTCTGTTTGGGTGGGGGGCCCTGGTGGGCTCTGGGATGGCGCAGGGCAGATGGACGGCCACGGACCTCCGCCACAACATCAATTGGCTGGAGCTGAAGGCTGCGCGTCTGGCCCTGAGTCACTTTCGCTCCTCGGTGAAAGGGAGACACGTTCTCCTCCTGACAGACAATGTGGCCACCAAGGCGCACATCAATCGTCAGGGCGGGACCCACTTGAGAGCTCTCTGGCTGGAGGCTCTGCGATTGGGGTCATGGGCGGAGAAACACCTGCAATCTCTGGTGGCGGAACACATCTCGGGACTCTCCAACATCCAGGCGGACTGGCTCAGTCGAGCGACTCTGGACAACGGCGAGTGGCAACTCCACCCGTCGCTGTTCCGGGAGATCTGTCGTCGGTTCGGGTCCCCCCAGGTGGACCTGTTTGCGTCTCCCGAGAACACCCAACTCCCGCGTTTCTTCACCCGTTTCCAGTCCAGCTCGGCGGAGGGCACGGATGCCCTCAGGAGCCGGTGGCCCCTGGGCCTTCTCTATGCCTTTCCCCCCATTCCACTCATCCCGGGGACCGTCAGGAAGGTGGTGACGGAAGGGGCCTTGGTCATTCTGGTGGCCCCGTTTTGGCCCAGGAGGCCCTGGTTCGCGGACCTGGTTCAGCTGTCGGTGACTCCCCCGTGGAGGATTCCGCAGGGGGAGGTGGTCTTACGGCAGGGGCCCTGATTCACCCAGAGCCTCAGTGGCTCCAGCTGACCGTGTGGCTCTTGAACGGCGGCTTCTGAGGGGGGCTCATCTGTCTTCCGGGGTCATTCGCACCATCGAGGCGGCCCGGCGTTCCTCGACGACCCGCATTTATAACTCCACCTGGGCGGCCTTCGTCCGCTGGTGCTCCTCCAGGGGCATCTCTCCCGACAGAGCCACCATTCCCAACGTCTTGGATTTCCTTCAGAAGGGCCTGGAGGACGAGCTCTCACAAAACACCTTACGACGCCAAGTGGCGGCTCTGTCCTCGGTCTTGGGGGGGGCGTGGTCTTCTTTTTCCCAGTCTCCCCTGGTCAAGCTGTTCCTCAAGGAGGCGGCAAATCTCAGGCCTCCCCCCATTCATAGATTCCCCACGTGGGACCTTCCTCTAGTCCTCAAGGCCTTAACGGGAGCTCCGTTTGAACCTCACCGCTCGGTGCACTTGCGCTTCTTATCACTGAAGGTGGTCTTCCTGGTGGCCATCACTTCCGCCCGGCGTATATCCGAGCTGGGCGCCCTGTCCTCTAAGGAAGACCTCTGTCATTTTCACCAGGACAGAGTGGTCCTTCGCCTTGACCCGGCCTTTGTTCCCAAAGTAAATACCCCTTTTCACAGGGCTCAGGAGATCGTCCTGCCCGACTTCTGCCCGAGCCCGTCCAATGACAGGGAGCGACTTTGGCATCGACTGGATGTCCGCCGTGCCCTGCGGATCTACCTCCGGCGGACCAAGGATTTCCGCAAGTCGGAGGCCTTGTTTGTCTCCTTCTTACCTGGAACTCTGGGTTCGAGGGTGTCCTCGGCTACCATTGGCCGTTGGCTGCATCAGGCCATCTCAGAGGCCTACGTGGCCTCAGGGCAGCCGATTCCATCGGGCATCACGGCGCACTCTACCAGGAGCGCGGCGACCTCGGCAGCGTGGGCCACGAGGGCCCCGTTTGAAGACATCTGCCGGGCGGCTACCTAGGCCTCTCCAACTTCATTCATCCGGCACTATCGTCTGGATGCTTTCGCGTCTGTGGACGTGTCTTTCGGTCGTAGGGTCCTACAGGGGGTGGCGGCTGAGGCTCCCCTTGGGCCCTAGAGTTTCTGTTCTCCCTCCCTGGGACTTTAGCTTGGGTATGTCCCACGTGTGACCATTCCCTCCTCCCACTCTGGAAAAAGGACGTTGGTCTTACCTGAACGTCTATTTTCTGATGGGAGGAGGGAATGGTCACAACCCGCCCTGAGTTCTGTCAGTTGGGGCCAAGGGGAGGGCCCGGGGGTGTCTTCCCGGGGTTTGTTGTGTGGTTGTTTTCTTGTTTTTCAGTTGTACCGTTCGTGTTCGAGAATCTGGGCTAGGAGTGGTCAGGCACCAGTATTTATAGATTTCCTCTCAGTCTTGGACCAATCAGGCTGTGATAAAACCCACGTGTGACCATTCCCTCCTCCCATCAGAAAATAGACGTTCAGGTAAGACCAACGTCCTTTCTTGGCCCCATTAGATGGCATTGTTTAATTGATGGGATCCAAAACAAACTGACTATGTTGGAATGGATGGTGTGACAGTGCAGAAAGCAGATGGTCCCACAAATTGCTAGATCCTGTGCCAAGCAAGGCATTATAGGTAAATAACCAGTACCTTGAATTGTACCCAGAAGCCATCTGGCAAAGTGTGCAGCTTCTAGCAGCTATCTTACATTGGCATAGCAAGGATTATCCATCAGTGTTTGTGCTAACTTCTTGTAGCTTCTGAGTGATCCTAAAGGGCAGTCCTGTTTAATGTTTATTGCAACAGTCCACTGTCGAGGTGACCAAAGCATGGCTGACCATAAAGGGGAAGGCTCTCAGTCCAAAAATAGGCACAACTGGGACAAAAGTTGAACCTATACAAAGCTCTATGTCTACAGCTACTCCTCAAACAGAAATTGAGAATCCAGGAAAATGTCCTGGTTTGCACTAGTCCCAAGCAGGGCAATGTATTCAGGGTCAAGGTGGATCTGAACTGGGAAGGCTGAGCACCCACAGCCATTTGGTCTTGCTAGGGTTTAATCTGAGGCTATTCGCCACCTTTCAGGCCACAATAGCTGTGGGTTAAGATCTTGACAACAATTCTTGGCTAGTAAGGACTGATAATTGAGTATCGTCAATATATTGATATTACCTGATCCTGATCTAATGGAAGACCTTCCCCATTGGTCAAAGTTTCAAGATCTGAGTCACTCTACAAATCATGGGCTTTGGGATTGGTCCCTCTACTCTCAAACCCCCAGTGAAACTGGCTGTGCAGAAAGGAGAAGTGCCATAACACTGAGCTATCTACTGTAAGCAGTAGAGGGAATGGCCTTGAGGACAAGAGGAAGAGCCACTGCCAAGATAACAGTCAGATAAAAGAGATATTGATATTTTGTTTGTTTTCAGTACCTAATATAAGAAAAAGATTATAGTAGAGGAAGAATTAATTTTGATGGCTAGAACTGACACAAGGAAAATGACTGAACAGAACTAAGAACTTAGCATATACTTAGCATATACAGTTATCTTGGTTTGAATATTAGTGAAGGGACCTGGTATGTGATAGCATTGGATTTATAAGGAAAGCAGAAGTGTAATGCTCTTAATAGTAGAATTTCCCCAGTCCTACTCCTGACTGTGTATTACTTATTGATAAGTGGATGTGTATAAGTTGAATTCCTCAGATCTGCTTCTGGTATGAGAGCCTCAATATTAACATGTATTCTTACATTGGTTTTCTTTGGGAATTATATAAAGGAAAGACAAATGCAGAGGTTGAGCAGCTTTTAAATGGTTTGATGACTAATCACTTGACAAAAGAGAAGAAGTAATGGCTTGCAAATGTTGAGCTAGAACTTGCGTTACTTCTGCTCATTGGCTAGATTGTGGAAGGATCTAACACAATTCAGAAACATTAGAAGGGACACAGGTTCTGTAGCTATGGCATAGAATAGAGAGAAGAAAAGTTTTAATTCTCCCTGAAAATGGGAGAGGGGTGTAGACTAAAATCTTTGGCTTTTGGCTCTGGAGGCAGTGCAAATGGCTGAAATTGCTGAAGAGTTCAGCACTCTGCTTCAGGCCTAGCCTCAGTGTCATTGTTGATGAACATAACTGCAAGACCAGGCTGAGGCTAAGGCTTTAAGAAGCAGTTATAAATTTGCACCACACGGTAGCATCCCAATTTCATGTGCAGCCTGGCCTGGGCCTCCCAGCACCTTCTCCAACCCCCCTGTGGCACCTGCATTTCTTACCCTGGGACGCTATCACCTTAATAACCCACAAGATTGCTTAATGACCCCAATCTTGAATGTCGGGATTGCAGTTGTTAAACAAAGTGATCATGTGATGTTTCACTTAATTAGTTCATTCAGCAACTGAGATTTTAGTTTCAATTGTGGCCATAAGTCAAGAACTATTTGTAATTCCTTTTAAAGAGTCTTTTAATAAGCTATTTCTGAACTCTTCTAATTTAAACATTTTCAGATTAGTTATCCTTTCAAGGATATCTAATTTTCTTTCAGACTTTACAGCAAGTTCCAGTCCATTTTTACTGAGTGATATAATGAAGCTATGCTGGTTGAAGTGGGCTTGGCTATAAAAACAGTGTTATTTTAAAAAAATCCAGTTTATTCCCACAATTGTGCTGTATTAAGTTCTGTAGTGCACTTTTAATTATACCTCTAATCACTTATATTCATTTGCCATTTTTGTAGGAATTTTGTGTTTTAGTGAGTGACAGGTGTACATAGATTTGATTGAGTTTCTGTTTACTAGGGCAGCATGTTCCCAAATGTTACTTTTCAGAAGTGATTTGTTTTATAAGGCTCTGAATATCTATTAGCTTCTCTTTTTGTGGTGTATAGCTGGGCTACTTTTTAAGTCTTTTCCCTTTCGTTCTGCTGCAGTTTAATGTTTTTCTTTAATATTCATTTTCTGCTTTGTGATTATTCATGGATCATATATTGAGTGTGATCATAATCCATGTTTATCAGATAGATGGCCAGTTTTTCATAGGGAATAAACAAATGAAGTCCATCTGTATTGAGACTTTGCTTTTGTTCCTGTCCAGGTGGAGAATATTTTATATTGCTTTGTCAAAATTAAAATATCAGTGAAATGGGGTTTTGCTGTTGTACTCTATATAATTATATTATTTCGTTGCATTTAAGTACAATGACAATAAAGATTATACTTAGAATTATAGATTATAGAGAAACAAGGGCTGGAGGCTAAGAGACAAGCAGGCTACCAGGTAATAGCTGCTGTCCTTTGGTAAATTTTAGGAATATAGTAATTCCAACTGATTTTAACAATTATTGCAGCTTTTAAGCCATCTATAATTTTAAAAATGTAATATTAACAATGTTAATATTAATTTGTATATTTTGTTTTTAGCTTTATTATATGCCACCCAAAGTCACTTGATTTTGAGATGGGCAGCTATATAAATATGAATAAACAAAACAAATAAAGGGAGAATTTATAGAATTAAATTTGAACATTTGTTTGAAAATACGCATTTAGTTTATGTTAATGGTCAATTAATAAATAGTTGCAAATTGAACATTTAAAGAAGATTCCTTATCCTGCAGCCCTCAAAATATGGGCTGCAGGATATTATTTTGTCCAATAATTTTGTCCAAAATTATTGGACAAAAGTTCCAATAATTCTCACATGTCACTTTTATTGTAAAACTTGCCTTTTTTGTCTTTCAACAGTGTGCTATAACTGGAATTACTTTATAATTACAGCATTTCTTAAAAGTTTGTGAACTCTTTTGAATATTTCTGCATATATAGGACCCAAAACATGATGTGTTGCCTACACAAATCCTAAAACCAGATAAAGAGAACCCGATTAAATCAACAAGTCAAAACATTAAGGTGTTCATTTATTTATTCTCCAGAAGTCATTGCTCATTTTCTTTCTTACACTTTATTGTGTACTCTTTAAATTTCCCTCTAGTTCTTTAACCTGGGTGTATAATAAAACTTGCATAAATCTTAATGAATCAGTGACACTGTAAGCGTTCCAAATACCATGTAAAATTAAATCAGAGTCGAAGCCAAAACTATGCTTAAAGTTCCAATTTAATAAAGCAGGCATGTTGGCATAGTGCTATGGGATTCCGACTCTGGAAGTTACATCAGAATCCCACCCAGTTAAAAGTTCATGATCTTGCCCCCACACCCACAGTCCATCACATGGTCCAATCTTCTTCTTTCACGCTGGCGTCTACGCCTAACTGCTTCCGTCCAGGTGTAAAGGTTTGGGAGACAAAAGATGACCTTGAGCTTCTAGGAAGGAATTTCTTATTTTGAAAACAACACATTCTACACTTTGCTACCCCACCCCCCCACCTTAATAAGAGTGTGGCAGGCCAAAGATTCTTAAAGGAACCGCTGCAGGCCTGACAGACATTGTCTAAACCAGTGGTAGTCAACCTGGTCCCTACCGCCCACTAGTGGGCATTCCAGCTTTCATGGTGGGTGGTGCGGGTTTTGTCCGATATTGAAGCACTTTCTTTTAAAAAAATTAATTGACTTTTCTACTTTATAAATCACCATTACTGTGGAACCGGTGGGTGGTTAGAAAGTTTTAGTACTAACAGAGATACAAAAGTGGGTGGTAGGTATAAAAACGTTGACTACCCCTGGTCTAAACTCTAAAGATAATGATGGCAGGAGGATTTTCATTTGCTACTTCTTAAGTAAACCAAATACTAAAAAGCAGAGACCTTACCTTTCCAACAAAAGTGTGTATAGTCAAGGCTATGGTTTTGCCAGTCTCAATGTATGGCTATGAAAGTTGGATCATAAGAAAGGTTGAGCGCCAAAGAATTGAGATCTTTGAACTATGGTGCTGGAGAAGACTCCTGCGAGTCCCTTGGACTGCAAGGTGATCAAACTGGTCAGTCCTAGAGGAGATCAACTCTGACTGCTTTTTAGAAGGCCAGATCCTGAAGATGAAACTCAAATACTTTGGCCACCTAATGAGAAGGAAGGACTCATTGGAGAAGAGCCTAATGCTGGGAAAGATTGAGGGCAAAAGAAGAAGGGGATGACTGAGAATGAGGTGGCTGGATGGAGTCACTGAAGGCCTGGAGGAACGTTGTCCATAGGGTTGCGATGGGTCAGACATGACTTTGCAACTACCAACAACAAGTAAACCAGGACAGAGAGATCTAACTGTAAAATAAAGAGAGGGGGTCCTCTCCTTGAGTTATTTGTAATAGAATTGTGGGTGGAGGATTTAGAAACCTCTTCAAAGGAAGCAGCAAGTGCCCAATTCATCAGTTGCTTGACTGTACAATTGATGAACCTTCTGATCATATGCAAAAAATACTCCTGGAGTTTAAAAAAAAGTCTCTGAATAAGAAAAAGGGAAGCATGCAGTTTGAAATGAGGATATGTATTTCTTTTAGTTTATTTCTTCAGGCCAGATATTCCTGCTTATAATGCATATTGGAAGCACTATCTCTTGACTTTAGGGTGTCACCCCCCC
Source organism: Thamnophis sirtalis (assembly GCF_051295495.1). Lineage (NCBI taxonomy): Eukaryota > Metazoa > Chordata > Lepidosauria > Squamata > Natricidae > Thamnophis > Thamnophis sirtalis. The sequence goes on along the minus strand of NW_028261386.1, from coordinate 89,003,069 downwards.
ACCCAAGAAACATATTAATAACTCCTATAAGTAAGCCCCCAGGAGAAGGTTTGTTATTCTGATGGTATTTAAGTGTTCCATAGATTTGTGATAAGAAAGAGAAAGTAGCAGGAATGGATAGAAAGTGTGAATCACTGAAGATTACCTCCCTTTAAAAATGTGTTTCTGATGTCTAAGCAGGGTTTCCATTTTGAAATAATAGAAAATACTTGTAGTTCGGGTTTTAGATTTTGGCAGTGGTTTGCTTTCTGAACTTGTCATTTAATTCCTGAATATTTTGTTACCAGGCTAGGTAACATCACCAGTGGGAGTTTTGTAGAAGGATTGTCCTATTCTTCTTTAGCTTATTATATATGTCTTGTGTGCCAGTATGGTCAGTTGATCATATGATTGGCTGTTTGTTTGGTGCTGTATTTAAATTCTGAGAAGCTGATTTGTCCCCTTGATTGGTTGTTTGAATGATCTGGTTTCTTATATGCTGGATCTAGGGTTTCCATATCCATATTTTCCCCTCTTCTCTGTCTAGTTACTTTCCTGCTCTTTATCTTAATTCAGTTTCCATACGTTTCTTTTTCCTTTCTGTAGAACTATTTTTCCCCTTCCACATTTCCGTACCGTTTTTCTTTTCTTTCTTTTCTTTCCCGTTTTTACTGTTCTGTTTAAAGAAAGAAGTTTGTACATTGTATATTTCTTTTTATGAATAGTTTATGCATGAGCGAGCAGATGAGAATCAGTTAATTCCATAAATGGAATTATTAACGTAAATGGAATTATTTTACAAGCAATTAATTTTAATCATTAAAGTAGGCAAGTTGTCTGGCTAAACATATTGCTGTAATTCTGAATGGCAGATTTTAATCATTCTAAGGATTTTAAATTCATCTGGCTATCTTTCTAAAGGGTAAGATACAAATATTGTATTCTTCTATTTTTAATAAAAAGAATCATAATTGTCTATTTAATTACAGACCAATTTTATATGTGTAACTGCTAAATGAAATGCGAAGCATTTATTGTTTCAAATTGGAGAATGGTTGTCCAAAATGGTATTTTGGAAGAAAAAAACTCATTATAGAGTTTAATATTCTTCATTTGATCATTGTTTCACATTGGCTCAAAGGGTTAATGTATGGGAATATGAAATAAAAATTTTATGTTGTTTGGTTGACTTCACTGATGACAGTTGACTTTGATTAACTTAAATAACTCCAATGTGGGTCAGTATCATTTGATCTTAATATACAATTATATTCAAATCATAATATATAAATGAGATGGTCCAAATAATGGTCCAGTTTCTGTCAGTATTCCTGTCATTATCAAGTAGACTTTATTCTTGCACTACTGTTTTTTAATATATTTATTTATGACTGTTTCAATGTGTAGAGTACCATCTTTATTTCTAGTTGAAAATGTATGAAAATAGGATTTACCGTGTTATTACTTTAGATTCACGTGCCTCACAATAATTTGTGTAGTGATTATTCTTGGTAATTATGTTATGGAATTTACTAATAATTAAGTATGAAAAAAGAAAATATGGATTTTCGAATCAAAACATTCCAAGTATATGTGGATAATTGATCCTCATTTTATTGTTCTGGTTGTCACATATTGTTACCAGAAATCTCTGCTTTCTTAAAATAGTTGTGGGATTTCAAATGGGGTTCGGAAGAATAGGTTATGTTTCCAAATATTAGGGCTGAATTTATATTTATAGCATAATTTGTATTATTCTCTCTAAAAATATTTCTTTTACCATATCAAAAGGTTTAAATTCCTGAAATCTAATTTACTAAGGCTTTGCACTTAGAAATATTTGTTAATCAAAAGATCTATTTCTCAAACATAACAGTTATTGAAGTTCTTCAAATATGTCAAAGACCATTTTAATTTTTGACTCTGGAATACACTTTTTTTTATAGACATGTAGTTTTGAAAGATGTTTACATGTTGGCAGGCTTGCCTTAAATATCAATATTCTTTGACTCATCCACATCAAAACTTAATTCAATAACTTCTTAATAGTGTACAATATTAATATTAAATTAATGTCATTGGTAGGTAATTTTTGTCTTAATACTGAAAAATACTACAAACTTGCAATTACCAGAAATAAGTTCAGGTCTATACAACTGTCTTAAAAAGACATATCTGGGTAACAATATATTAACTACTTTATTGCTGTTAAATAAAAACAGTCTGATAATTATTTTTGTTATTTGTTCTGAAAACATTGTAATAAGATATCTAATCCATTTTGTAAGAAATAAACTAAACAAATAAACATGTCATAAATTCAAACTCGGTGCTTTAAACAAAATGTACTGAATTATATGCTTTGGTGTCTTCTGGAGCTTTTAGGTATTGTGAACAATCAAATAAAGGTTTTATCCATTAGGCTTACTCTGCTCATTTATAAAGGAAAATACTAGTGACACGTGGAATCTCAGTTCACAGCATAGTTTTTTTTTATATATTTTTTATTTGACGTTTTCTAAACATTAAAATCACAATTACACTTTTACAGCTTTCTGTTATCGGTATTTCTTTTTTCTGATTTCGGGTTTTCCATTTTCCATTCTATTATTTTATACATATTCAGCATAGTTTAAATGTACTACATATATGCTTAAAACTCCTGGATTGTAGTTTAGTATAGTTCTCTTGTAGTAATAAAGATAGTAAGTAGTTAATTTTGAATCATACAGCTCATCTGTCTCTCTTTTCTGCATTCCACAGAAGCACCTTGTGCTACACCATTGTTGTGTAGCTTTGGACGGCCTGTTGACTTAGAAAAAGATGACTACCAGAAAGTTGTTTGCAACAACGAGCATTGTCCCTACAGCACTTGGATGCATCTTCAGTGTTTTTATGAATGGGAGAGCAGCATTCTGGCTCAATTTAATTGCATCGGAAGAGCAAGGAGTTGGAACGAGAAACAGTGTCGGCAAAATATGTGGACCAAGAAAGGATATGATCTTGCCTTCCGTTTTTGTTCATGTCGATGTGGGCAAGGCCATTTAAAAAAAGACACAGATTGGTACCAAGTAAAACGAATGCAGGATGAAAAGAAGAAAAAATCAGGGTCCGAAAAAAGCAGTGGAAGATCAACATCTGAGTCTTCAGAAGATCTTAAAAAGTGCAGGTCTGCTAACAAACCACAGAAAGGTTTAAACCATGATCTCCAACGACGGCATTCAATGGATAGGCAAAACTCTCAAGAGAAAGGCACTTCTAGCAGTAGCTATGCAGTACGTTCTCCCTGTGGTTCTCCTGGACAGTCCCCCCCTGCAGGTTATTCTGTCCTTGCCCCCACCCATTTCAGTGGACCCCGCTCTTCACGATATTTAGGAGAATTTTTGAAGAATGCAATTCATTTAGAACCTCATAGAAAGAATATGGCCAATAGTGGTATGTTTAGAAATGCTCACTTTGATTATGGGACATCTGCGTTACAAGCACATAGATCAGGACATTTTGATGCTCCAGTACAATTTTTGAGAAGGCTTGATCTATCTGAACTCCTTGCTCACATACCTAGGCATAAATTGAACACTTTCCATGTCCGTATGGAGGATGATGCCCAAGTGGGTCAAGGAGAAGATTTACGGAAATTCATTCTTGCAGCACTCAGTGCCAGTCATCGAAATGTTGTCAACTGTGCGTTATGCCATAGAGCATTGCCTGTATTTGAACAGTTTCCACTGGTGGATGGAACCTTGTTTCTTAGCCCGTCAAGACATGACGAAATTGAGTATGACGTTCCCTGTCACCTTCAAGGTACAGGTTGCTTTTATTTTTGTTTTGTTTGTTTATTTATTTATTAAATTTATTGGCTATTTCTTAAATGGCATAACTGAAGTCTATAATTTCTACTAATATCTTGCATTTTTGGAAGGCAGTCCACATTATTCTTTTCCATCCTGTGCATTATTCCCAAATGTGTGGAATTCAGTTTCCTGAATTCCCAGCCAGCAGATGAGTGGATGCCCACTAACAAGCTCTGCTATGATGGATCTGAAATGGCAGGTGCTGTTTAATATTATATTTATAAGCTGCTTAGAAGGTTTCACTTTCATTTTTACTGCTTGCCCTTCCTCCTCACACTTAGAGGAGCTTGTTGGTACACATCAGTGGTGGGTTGCAGGCGGTACGCCCCGGTACGGGCATACCGGAGCCAGCCTGGAGCACCGGATACCATTCTGGTATGGTGCTTCGGAAGGCCCACCTGCCCGCTCACGCTCCTTACTGTGTTTTAAAGCTGTTGCCACTTCCACGCACGTGCATGGCACGCACAGTGCCTGCATGACGCTCCGCTGAGCAGCTGGAGCGTCGCAGAGGCCTGCGGAAGCGTCGTTTCCAGCTACAATGCATGTGCGTGTGGTGCGCGTGGCGCACATGCATGTGGGTGAAGCCGGGGCCGTTCCAACCATACCGGTTGGAACGGAATCCGGATTCCACCACTGGTACACATGCATTTCTCTTCAAACAATCATTCAGTTTGTAGTGTACATTGTGTCAGCGTTCCAAATACCATGTAGAAGCAAATCAGAATCGAAGGCAAAACTATGCTTAAAGTTCCAATTTAATAAAGCAGGCATGTTGGCACATAGCTGTGGGGATTCCAACTCTGGAAGTTACATCAGAATCCCACCCAGTTAAAAGTTCATGATCTTGTCCCCATACCCACAATTCATCACATGGTCCAATCTCCTTCCACGCTGGCGTCCATGCCCAGCTTCTTCCGGTCAGGTGTACTGGTGTGGAGACAAAGGATGACCTTGGCTTCTAGCAAAGAATGAAAAACAATACATTCCAAAATCCTACTCCTTCTAATCCCCCCTCCCATTGACTATACTTAAAGAAACAGCATAATGAAATAAGAGAAAGTGTGGCAGGCCAAAATTCTAAAAGGAATAAAAATGCAGGCCTGACAGGCAGCCTCTCCTCAGAAGAAAAACGTTTCCTGAAAAGAGAATAACATAAAAGTTAACATATAAAAATTTAACCACCTACTTCCACCCCTAGGGGACCCTTTGGCTTATCGGGACACTTGTCGCGGAATTGTTCTACTAACTTTTCTACTTTTAAGTTCCAACTTTTCACCCAAGTGGCTTCAGACAAAGGGTAGCCCTTCCATTGCACTAAATACTGCAAGCGACCCCTATTCAACTTAGAGTCTACAATCTTTTCCACCTCAGATTGTGGTTCCCCTCCTATCACTATAGATGGTGTTTCCCCTTCTATCTCTAAAGCAGGAGAGAAAGTTTGGGTGGATGCTCTTATGCTTAGCAATAGCAGTAGTAGACTTATATACCGCTTCATAGGCCTTTCAGGCCTCTCTTTACTGGTTTCAACAAGCTACAATGAAATTCCAGGCCAAATTTCCCTAGACTTCTGGGTAGACTGAGCTGAACTATCATCACTATAGGGAATGGACCTAGAAATTTTGGACCAAATTCCTTGCTAGGCATTCCTAATCTTAAGTATTTGGTAGACGCAAAAACTTTCTACCCCACAGCTATGTGCCAACATGCCTGCTTTATTAAATTGGAACTTTAAGCATAGTTTTGCCTTTGATTCTGCTTTGCTTCTACATGGTATTTGGAACGCTGGCACATTGATTTGCAAAACTATGGGATAAAGGAATATTCCTGAACTTTGTTTTATTATTTATCTCATGGTTACTGGGAGATTGTGTGAATGCATCAATGCAGTGCATGTTACCTCATCTTGCAGAGCTTGGATTCATTGAATGAGTTTACCAAAAATGTAAATATTGCAGATTATACAGCCTCATGCTATATAACTAAGCTCTATTTCATGCTGAATAAACTAAATTATTAATGTATCTTAAATAAAAAACTATCCTTGGATAGATTTTTTTTACTCCAAAAGCATTTTATTAAATTTGTTAAAAAATAAAAAAAAATCCGATTTAAATAAAAAATCTGTTTTTTAAAAAAATGGATTTTATCCACCCTTGTGTGTAGCAGAGATATTGTGTAAAAGAAGGGCTGTTAGAATAACAGATTTGAAAGGGAACATGGAGGTCCAACTCCTTGCTCAGAAAATCTCCTGGTCTTCAGGTTTCTGGTGCTCTGGCGCATGTATGCGTTCCGGTTTGGGCATTCAGTGCCGAAAAGGTTCGCCATCACTGTTCTATACCATTTCAGCCAAATGGTTGTACAAGCTCTTCTTTAAAAATTCCAATGTTGGAACACTCACAACCTCTGGAGGCAAGTTCTTCCACTGATTAATTGTTCTAACTGACAGGAAATTTCTCCTTAGTTTTAGGTTGCTTCTCTCCTTGATTAATTAAATTTGTTTTCTTTTCTTTTTGGCAGCTGCCCACATCTTTCTGATTCATAATGGGCTTATATTTACAGGCTATATTTACAGATATATACTTGGAACCTAGGCAGAAAAAGAATTGCTTGTGGGAAAATTTTTGTATTTCTTCAGTATTCTAAATTATCTCCCTTTGCATTTGCTTACAAGAAACATATTTTGGATTTTAGATTAATACGTTTGGATAGAGGTAGTCCTTGATTTACAACAATTTGTTCAATGACTGTTCAAAATTACAACAGCGCTGAAAAAAGTAACTTATAACCTATGACTGTCGCAGTATCCCTGTAGTCAAAACCTGGGCACTTGGCAAAGTACCATATATTTACGACTGTTGCAGGGTGTTGAGGTCATATGATTGCCATTTACAACTTTTCCAGCCAACGTCTGACAAGCATAGTCAAGGGGAAGCCTGTGTGGTTCACTTAACAACTGAAGTGGTTCACTTAACAACTGTGGCAAAAAAGTCATTAAAATTGGTCATAATTCACTTAATAGAGACATTGCAACAGAAATTCAGGATCCAATTGTGATCATTAATTGAATACTACCTATATGGGTAATTTTAGGACTACTATTTAGCCCAAATTTTCTGTTGCGAAGCGGACAGTTACTAAGTGAGTTTTGTCCCATTTTATGACTCTCTTTGCCACAGTTGTTAAGCAAATTTATTTCGTGAATCATATGGTCATTAAGCAAATCTGGTTTCTTCTATTGACTTTGTGAGAAATTGGCTGAGATGGTTACAAATGGGGATCACATGACCCTGGAACAGTACAACTGTCATAAATGCATGCCATTTGTCAACTGCCTGAAACATGATCATCACAACCCGTGTATGCGCAGGCGCTGGGGAAGATGGCTGCCTGAGCTCGCCGCTCAGGCTCGGAGAGGGAAGAAACAAACAAAATTTGAATCCTCTGCCGACACCAGACTTACTAAAAATGAAGGCTGTGGGAGAGAGAGCCAAGTGGGTCCTGAAAAGCTGTTTACTTAAAAGAACGCTGCTCCAAACAACTCTAAGTGGCTTCGAGTGGCTCCGATCGGCTTAGAAGGGCCCTCAGGTGACACAGTCTCTTGCAGGCGGCATTCCAGCTGACGACAACTCCAGCGCCAATTTAAAACCGCCGCGGCCTCGGCTCCTTAATACGGGGCGCCGCAGAGCTGCATTGGGATGCGGTTTTCACCCACTGAATTCCATATCCTCGGAGGGGTTGGTGAGTTGGGACTGGGCGGCTGGTCTCTTTACTGCCACCACTGACATCTCTCCCCCCCCCACTTTCTCCATCACGGCCCTCTGCCTCTTTACCACCACCGCTGCGGACTTTTGCTTTGTCCATACTCTGGCTGTTGTGATCCTGGCTTCTTAAAACATCAAGCCGCCTTCCCGCTGCTATCTGCTGCTGCCACCCGCTATCTTCTTGGGCCTGCCTTTTTTGGGGTGACGGCTTGCCTTTTGGTGGAGCGTTTCTCCGGTCACCCTCTCCCTTTAGCCGCCCCCGCCCTCGTCCTCAGGGATTTTTCTTCTTATCATCCTAACTTACCATCTTAACTAACTGTTGCTGCGGCCATGGAGACCTCTGGCCATGTTGACAGTTTTGCGTTAGATCCCATGCTGTACAGCCTCGTAGAAGGAGTGGACAGGGAGATGAGGAGAACGTGGTCAGAAGGCCCCCTCCCCAACTGGCGTCGACCTATTCAGCCATTTCAGACTCTAAGACTGCATATACTTTCTGGACTCGGCAGGGGAGAAGACTAATAGCGTCTCTTAAATTTAAACTTTTTACCAACTTCACCTTTTTAAAACTTGCGCCAACCGCTTTTGCGGGGCAAAAATTGCGCTTATTTTGTGTGTTGAGGGAATGTTTGTATGAATGGGTGAGAGCGTGTCCCCACTTTTAATTTTTAAATTTGCTTAATTTTATATTATTACTCTGTATTTTTAACTATTGTTGTGGGGGATGTATGAGGAGAGTGGCTGTGTGTTGTGCATGAGGGGATCGGGTGGGCGACCTGTGGCCCCCTCCACTGAGTGCAGATGCAGAAGTGGATGGGGGCCCAGATCTGCCCCCCGTCCTGGTATGAATGATGAGTGCGGCCTGTCGGGAAGAATGGGGGCCATGGGAGGTGGGCGGGGGTCTACGGGGGAGGGTTGGGGCATTTTGGTCATGACTGGGAGGGGCAGATATGACGGGAGCTGTAGGGCTGGCCATTACCAGGGAAGAAGGATTTGCTACCTTACAACAATTCCTTGTTCCGGCCCTACTGGCTCAACTCAAGGGCCTGGTGGCAGAGGAGAGCAGGGCCCTGGTCTCAGGTTGCTGTTGCTAAATGCCAGGTCTGTAGTAAATAAAGCTCTCCTCATCTGGGACTTAATTTTAGATGAGGAGGCAGGCCTGGCATGTATAACTGAAACCTGGCTGGGCCATGAGGGAGGAGTCCCCCTCTCAGAAATGTGCCCAGAAGGGTTCCAGGGGCTACATCAGCCGCGACACTAGAGAAGGGGTGGGGGAGTGGCAGTTATTATCCAAGGGTCATTAGTTCCTTGCAGTATCCCTTCCGAGGAGATTGTGGGGTTTGAGTCCCTTCTCCTGAAGTTGGACCTACGAGCCCTGCCTGCGCTCCTAGAGGCGGTAGCTGGGTTGGCGGTGGAGTTCCCCAGACTGATGGTACTGGGGGACTTTAACCTGCCATCCCTGGGCGAACATTCTGATGGAACGCAGGAGTTCATGGCTTCCATGACAACCATGGATTTGACCCAAGTAATTCAGGGTCCGACTCATAGAGTGGGACACAGTTTGAGTTTAAGTTTATTCGTCTTGTATGCCGCCCACTCCCGAAGGACTCTTGTTTACAATAAACAAGGGAAGGGGATAAATAAACAAAACAACACTTTAAAATACACAACATTCACAGTTACCGTGGGGCTGGATATTTCACAAGCCCCACGGCCTGCCGGAGCAGCCAGGACTTGGTGGCTTTGCGGAAAGCGGGAGGGTAGTAGGGGTCCGGATCTCCACAGGGAGGTTGTTCCAAAGGGCTGGAGCTGCAACAGAGAAGGCTCTCCCCCGGGGAGTCGCCAGCCGACATTGGCTGGCAGATGGAATCCGGAGGAGACCTAACCTGTGAGATCTAATCGGTCTATGGGAGGTAATCGGCAGGAGGCGGTCTCTCAGGTACCCAGGTCCGATGCCATGTAGGGCTTTATAAGTGACGACCAGCAACTTGAAGCGGGTCCGGAGACTAATGGGTAGCCAGTGCAGCTTGCGGAGGATAGGTCTGACGTGGGTGTACCTGGGTGCACCCATAATTGCTTGCGCGGCTGCCTTCTGGACTAACTGAAGTCTTCGAACACTCTTCAAGGGCAGCCCCATGTAGAGCACGTTACAGTAATCCAGCCTTGAGGTCACAAGGGCGTGAGTGACTGAAGGGCCTCCCGATCCAGGTAGGGTCGCAATTGGTGCACCAGGCGAACCTGGGCAAAGGTCCCCCTGGTCACAGCTGACAAATGGTGTTCTAAAGTCAGCTGTGGGTCCAGGAGGACTCCCAAATTGCGGACCCTCTCTGAGGGGCGTATAATTTCACCCCCCAGCCTGAGAGATGGAATACTTGGCCAATCTTTGGGAGGGAACATCAGAAGCCACTCGGTCTTGTCTGGATTGAGCGCCAACTTGTTTACTCCCATCCAGACCCTAACAGCCTCCAGGCACTGGCACATCACTTCTACTGCTTCGCTGAATTGGCACGGGGCGGACAGATACAACTGCGTATCGTCTGCATATTGGTAGTACTTAATCCCGTGCTGGCATATGATCTCACCCAGCAGCTTCATGTAGATGTTAAATAGGAGTGGGGACAGGACCGAACCCTGCGGCACCCCATAATTGAGGGTCCTAGGGGTCGATCTCTGCCCCCCGACCAACACAGACTGCGACCTGTCCGAGAGATAGGAGGAGAACCACCGAAGAATGGTGCCTCCCACTCCCACCTCTTGCAACCGTCGCAGAAGGATACCATGGTCGACGGTATCGAAGGCCGCTGAGAGGTCAAGGAGCACAAGGATAGAGGGGTGACCCCTATCCCTGGCTCGCCAGAGATCATCGATCAGCGCGACCAAAGCAGTTTCAGTGCTATAACCAGGCCTGAAGCCCGACTGAAAGGGATCCAGATAATCGGTTTCATCCAAGGACCGTCGGAGTTGAGAGGCCACCACTTTCTCAACAACCTTCCCAACAAAGGGCAGGTTGGAGACTGGACGATAGTTGCTCAAAATGGCTGGGTCCAGAGATGGTTTCTTCAGGAGGGGTCTCACCACCTTTAGGAGGAGTGGGAAAATTCCCTCCCGGAGAGAGGTGTTAACTATCGTCCGGATCCAGCCACGTGTCACCTCCCTGCTGGTCGAGACCAGCCAGGAGGGGCACGGGTCCAGTATACAAGTGGAGGCACTCACCGCTCCCATGGCCTTGTCCACTTCATCAGGAGAAACAGGTTGAAACTTAATCCATAAAGTATGCTCAAGACCTTTCCCTGGTACCTCGGCTGGTACCGTGTAATTGGAGTCCAGCTCTGTCCGAATCCGAGCGACTTTATCCTTTAAATACTGAACAAATTCCTCAGCTCTACCTTGTAAAGGGTCATCCGCATCCCTCCCTTTCAAGAGGGAGCGGGTTATTCTAAACAAGGGGGCTGGGCGTGATTCAGCGGATGCAATAAGGGCGGCAAAATGCGAACATTTCGCCGCCCGTATTGCCACGAGATAGGCTCTCATCAGTGCTCGGTCTAACTCAGATTTACTGGCCCTCCAGCGGCGCTCTAGGCATCTCTTTTGGCGCTTCATCTCCCGGAGTTCCTCGATAAACCAAGGGGCCCTCCTGGATCCGCTGCCTCGGAGAGGTCGCAAAGGCGCAATCCGGTTTAGAGCCCCCGCCGCCACTGTATTCCAGGCAGCGACTAAGGACTCCACCGGATTGCGGACTAGAGTGTCAGGTATTTCTCCAAGCGCCGTCTGAAATCCTATAGGGTCCATCAGGAGCCTGGGGCGGAACCTCCTAATCGGTTCCCCCTCCCTACAGTGGGGGATTGGTTTCCGAAAGTCAAGCCTCAGTAGGAGGTGATCAGACCATGACAAGGGCAAGGTCTTAATGCCCTTCAACTCTAGATCACATCTCCACTGCTCCGAGAGGAATACGAGGTCAAGCGTGTGATCCGCTGAATGAGTTGAACCCCGAATTACTTGGGTCAAGTCCATGGCTGTCATGGAAGCCATGAACTCCTGCGCCCCGTCTGAGCGTTCACCAAGTGTAGGCAGGTTGAAATCCCCCAGAACCATAAGCCTGGGGAACTCCACCGCCAACTCGGCTACTGACTCGAGGAGCGAGGGGAGGGCTGTTGCAACGCTGTTGGGAGGTAGGGACATTAGCAACAAACCCACTTGACCACCAAGGTCCAACTTCATCAACAGGGACTCACACCCGACAAGCTCCGGAGCAGGGATCCTACGAGGAACTAAAGACCTTCGGACGATGACAGCCACTCCTCCACCTCTTCCCTGGGGTCGCGGCTGATGAAGCACCTGAAATCCTTCTGGGCACATTTCAGTGAGGGGGACTCCTCCCTCCGGGCCCAGCCAGGTTTCAGTAATACATGCCAGGTCTGCCCCCTCGTCTAAAATTAGGTCCCGGACAAGGGGAGCTTTGTGAACCACAGACCTGGCATTTAGCAACAACAGCCTGAGACCAGGGCCCTGACAGTTCTCGCCATCTGGCCCTGGAGTGGAACTAGCAGGGCCGGAAGGAGGGATCTCTGTGATGTAGCGAACCCTCCTTCCCCGGTAATGGCTAGCCCTGAAGTTCCCATCATATCTGCCTCTCCCCATAGTGACCGTAATGCTCTGGCCCACCCCCTCACCCGTAGCCCCCATATCCCCCCCACAGCCTCTGCTCCATCCGGCAGGTGATTTTTGTCACTCATTCTGGGATGGGAGGTAGGACTGGGCCCGCTACCACTTCTGCAATAGCACTCAGTGGAGGAGGCACCAGGCTGTACTCCCAGTCCTCACATACATACACAGCCACTCATCCATGCAATCCCCACGTATGTTAATTAAACACAAAAAATACAACAGTATGAGGTTAAAAAGGTGGGTACAAACATCAGCCAGGCACACCATTCACACTATATTCCTAAAATGTGCGGAGCATTGCGCAAGTACGGTTAAGATAGTCAATGGTGCGGAAGGAGGAGGGAGAGCTGCTCCGCCCCTCTCCCTTCCTCAGGTCCTGAAAAGCACTTAAAGTCAAGGTCCAAAAGAAAGCCGTGTTGGGTGGGCGATTGTAAAATAGAGGGTGGATGGAGTGATATCCCTGATAGTTGGAATAATATTCTTGGGGTAGCAGTGGGTAGCCGTAGTCGCAACAAAAGGAGCAGGGGCGTAGCTCTGGAAGTCCGAGAGTCCAAGTTCGTAAACAAAGAGAGCCAGATGGTAAAGGTGGTAAAAGAAGGAAGGAGGCTCCGTAATTGCAGAAGAAAGGCGGGGGAGGGTTGCACTGCAAAGAGGCTCTGATCGAGTAGAGCCAGGGGGGTGAGGGGATGGTCGCAAAGACACCAAGCAAAATCCGCTGCCCCCTTCCGTCCAAGGCCGCCATCCAGCGCCGCATGAATCGGCCACCCCACTCCCCAATGCTGATGACAGACTGGTGCAAATCCATAAGCTCCTTCCAGTCTCGTAGAAGTAAATAGAAAGCCGGAACAAGACCAGCAGGGTCGCCGCAAGCCGCTGAGGTGATACGGGAGGGGGTGCGCCTGGGGGGGTCGTAACGGTGACAACGAAGCCTGCCGATCGATCCCCTTTGGCGCCATCCGAGCCAGTTACCCCCTCCCTGGCACGATAGTCCCCTGTTCAGTCCAGTGCAGAGTGGCTCTGCTGGGTCTCCCGACCAGGAAATAGAGTTGCAAGGCGCCGGCCTCGTTAACACTTCCGGAAGCGGCGTCGCCGGCATGAAACCGCCATCTTCGCTGCTCAGCCAAAGAAACGAGCGAAAACACCGCATAGGCTGGGAGCCAGCCGAGAACGGCGACTCCCCAGCTGATCGCCTCCCCGAGTCCCCTGGGTCATACTCTGGACGACGTCATACTTAGGGCTCCTTTCTGGACGACTTGTAGCTGAAACCGGTGGTGTTTTCCGCATTCCTTCTGCCTGTCTCGCTGGAGCGAAAATCGACCGACCATTCCGCAGCTCGCACATGCGCACACACTCGACCTTGCATTTCTCTCGGGGCAGTGGAGATGTGATCTTGAATTAAGAGGAATAGAGATCTCACCCTTGTCATGGTCAGATCACTTCCTGCTGAGACTTGACTTTGGGATGCTACTCCCCCATCGCAGGGAGGTGGAGCCGATTAAGTGATTCCGCCCCAGGCGTCTGATGGATCCGGAAGGATTCCAGAAGGAGCTTGGAGGGATACCTGACTCCCTTGCCCACAACCAGACAGAGGCCTTAGTCGCAGCCTGGAATGTTGCAGTGGCTGAGGCTCTGGATCGGATTGCGCCTTTGTGGCCTCTCCAGGAGGGCACCTTGGTTCACTGAGGAACTCCGGGAGATGAAGTGCCAAAAGAGATGCCTAGAGCGACGCTGGAGGGCTAGTAACTCTGAATCTGACCGAACACTGTTAAGAGCCTTTATTAGGACTTATTTAGTGGCGATAGGGGGGGCCAAATGCACATATTTTTCCGCTCTTATTGCATCCGCGGAATCTCGCCCAGCCACCCTGTTTAGGGTGACCCGCTCCCTCCTAAAAGGTGAGGAAGCGGGGGAACCCTTGCAGGGAAGAGCTGAGGAGTTTGTTCAGTTTCTGTCAGATAAAATCACTCAGATTCGGGCGGACCTGGACTCTACTTGGGCAGCACCAGCTGAGATGCTGAAGGAAGGTCTTAGTCAGATTTGCTGGGTTGAGTTCGAGTTTGTTACCCCTGAGAAAGTGGACAAGGCCATGGGAGCGATGAGTTCCTCCATCTGTTTATTGGACCCGTGCCCCTCCTGGCTGGTTTCGACCAGCAGAGAGGTAAGACGAGGCTGGCTCCAGAGGATTACGAACGCTTCTTTACAGGAGGGGTCTTTCCCGCAGCCACTTAAGGAAGCGGTGGTAAGGCCCCTCCTTAAGAAGCCTTCTCTGGACCCAGCTATTCTTAAGAACTATCGTCCTGTCTCCAACCTTCCTTTTTTGGGAAAGGTTGTTGAGAAGGTGGTGGCGCTTCAACTCCAACGGACCTTGAATGAAGCCGATTATCTAGACTCCTTTCAGTCTGGCTTCAGGCCTGGATACAGCACAGAAACAGCTTTGATCGCACTGACCGATGATCTCTGGTGGGCCAGGGATAGAGGACATTCCTCTATCCTGGTGCTTCTTGACCTCTCAGCGGCTTTCGATACCATCGACCATGGTATCCTTCTGCGACGGTTAGAGGAGGTGGGGGTGGGAGGCACCGTTCTACGATGGTTCTGTTCTTACCTCTCTAAAAGTCGCAGTTGGTGTTGGTCGGGCGACAAAGGTCGACCCCTAGGCCCCTTAAATGTGGGGTGCCGCAGGTTTTGGTCTTGTCCCCCCTCCTATTTAATATCTACATGAAGCCGCTGGGTGAGATCATTCGACAACACGGGGTTAAGTATCATCAGTACGCTGTAGATACACAATTATATCTCTATGCCCCGTGCCAGCTCAGTGTAGCGGCGGACGTGATGTGCCGGTACCTGGAGGCTGTTAGGATCTGGATGGGGGTAAACAAACTCCTGCTCAATCCCGACAAGACTGAGTGGCTATGGATGTTCCCCCCGAAGGACAGCCCAGATAGTCCATCCTCTAAGCAGAGTATATGCAGAATGAAAAGTCTGCAGTGCTTTTTCAAAAATACAATCACATCAAGAAATGCAAAACACGATCTTTTGATTCCAATACATTAGCTACTACTAATCAACAGCTGATAACAGGAAAATATGTGAAGAGAATGCACATTATTATCATATTTGCACATTATTTGTAGTCATCATATACCTCAGCAATGAAGCAACTGCAATCATGCCAGTCAGCATTTTTCATACTCATTATAGCCAAACTATGACTATGCTTTGTTTTTAAAGGGATTTTTTTTCTGACTTTTCTTTTAAAAATACTGCTTCTAGGCCACAAAATAGGTTTATTTTGGAACTCAGCATTTGTTTTTGATGATTTATTACCAATGCAGAACAAAACATAAATTAAGCCTTATACAGTTAAATAGCCAATTATGCAATTTGGGCTACAATCCATATTGTTACTGTTCTTCTTATCCAAGAGCAGTAGACAAAACAAACCTTTAAAACTATTAAGTAAAAAGAGTAACAATGCAGACATCAATCACAAAAACCCTAAAATAATTAAAATACAGCCATTTAAAAACAAAGTTCATTTGAAAATAAATCTCAAGGACAGTGTGGTCCTGGAAGTATTACTATGACTTACTCTAATGGGCAAATACAGAGAAGATGTACCTTGTTTTCCCCAAAATAAGAACTCCCCGGTTAATAAAACCAATCGTACTTTTGAGCGTGTGTGCTAAAATAAGCTCTCCCCCCGAAAATAAGCCCTTCCTGAAAATATTGCAACACAGCAGCAGCAGCCATGAGGTGACCATGCTCGCCACCTCCTGTACCTTGCATTTATCAATTAAATTTTATTATTAATTTTAATGACCTAATTTATGCAGCAGTTCTCTTAATTCTTTTTATCTAATTCTTTTCTTCCTCTAAGTCCAGAAGAGACCAATAATATTAGAGAGGTTTCTAATCATATTTTGCTTTTCTAGCCTGGCTGCTTTTATCTTTGTCTAAATCTCTTATCAGAAAACTTCCTAACAATAAAGCTTCAATAATGTAAAAGTATTACTATAGTTCTGAACCTATAGTTATTCATTTAGTGACCAGTGACCGGCACTGAAAAAAGTTACTTGCAATCAATCTTCACATTTACGACTGTCACAGCATCCAAGTTTGTAAGTTTTGTAAGTTTAATTTTATTTATAGGCCGCCCAATCCCGAAGGACTCCGGGCGGCTTACAGAAGGGAAGAGAAAGAAAATAAAAGAAAGTAAAAAATAAAATAAGACAAGTTAAAACGACACAGATACATTCATTTAAGTCGGGGCTGGACCTCAACAATGAGGTCAACAGCCCCAGGCCTGCCAGAAAAGCCAGGTCTTGACAGCTTTTCTGAAGGCCATGAGAGTGGGTGAGGTTCGGATTTCTAGGGGTAGTTCGTTCCAAAGGGTTGGGGCAGCCACAGAGAAGGCTCTCCTCTGGGGAGCCGCCAGCCGACATTGTCTGGCTGACGGCATCCGAAGGAGGCCAACCTTGTGGGATCTTACCGGCTGCTGGGAGGAATGTGGCAGTAGGCGGTCTCGCAGGTATGCTGGTCCTAAGCCATGTAGGGCTTTAAAGGTTATAACCAACACCTTGAATTGCGTCCGGAGACCAATGGGTAGCCAGTGCAGCTCGCGGAGGATAGGTGTAACATGGGTACAACCAATATCGCTCGCGTGGCTGCATTCTGGACTAGTTGCACTCTCCAAACGCTTTTCAAGGGTAGCCCCATGTAGAGCGCGTTGCAGTAATCCAGCCTTGAGGTGACTAGGGCATGAGTGACAGTTTGGAGTGCCTCCCGATCCAAGTAGGGCCGCAATTGATGCACCAGGTGAACCTGGACAAAGGTTCCCCTGGTCACAGCCGACAGACGATGTTCCAGTGTCAGCTGTGAATCCAGGAGGACCCCCAAATTGTGTGCCCTCTCTGAGGGGTGTAAGTTTTCGCCTCCCAGGATCAAGGATGGACTATCTGGGCTGTCCTTCGGGGGGAACATCCATAGCCACTCAGTCTTGTCGGGATTGAGCACGAGTTTGTTTACCCCCATCCAGATCCTAACAGCCTCCAGGTACCGGCACATCACGGGGCATAGAGATATAATTGTGTATCTTCAGCGTACTGATGATACTTAACCCCGTGTTGTCGAATGATCTCACCCAGCGGCTTCATGTAGATATTAAATAGGAGGGGGACAAGACCAAAACCTGCGGCACCCTACATTTAAGGGGCCTAGGGGTCGACCTTTGTCGCCTGACCAACACCAACTGCGACTTTTAGAGAGGTAAGAACAGAACCATCGTAGAACGGTGCCTCCCACCCCCACCTCCTCTAACCGTTGCAGAAGGATACCATGGTCGATGGTATCGAAAGCCGCTGAGAGGTCAAGAAGCACCAGGATAGAGGAATGTCCTCTATCCCTGGCCCACCAGAGATCATCGGTCAGTGCGACCAAAGCGGTTTCTGTGCTGTATCCAGCCCTGAAGCCAGACTGAAAGGAGACTAGATAATCTGCTTCATTCAAGGTCCGTTGGAGTTGAAGCGCCACCACCTTCTCAACAACCTTTCCCAAAAAAGGAAGCTGGAGACAGGACAATAGTTCTTAAGAATAGCTGGGTCCAAGAAAAGAATTAGATGAAAAGAATTAAGAGAACTGCTGCATAAATTAGGTCATTAAAATTAATAATAAAATTTAATTGATAAATAAAATTTTGATATGAATGATAAAACTGAAATTAATGGAAACAAGCCAACCTAACATTGTAATTTACAAGAATGGCTTATTTCTGCTAAAATTAACATTAAACGTAACTTAAAGCTTGGGTTTTCTAATATGGGAGGAAAACATGGTCCATCACTGACCGTGACTTATCCCTGTAATGCAAATTTAGAGTCCAATACAACCTACCAGAAGATCAAATGAGGCAAAATTGATGGTGGGTTGAATGAACCGATTGCCTGATAATCCATCAGTCAATTTCAATTTCAAATCCCTCTTTTGCTATCTTGGGCATGATTGCTGAAAACTGAAAACATGATTTACTATTTTAAGGTGGCAAAACACAAAACTGTACAATAAACCTACATAATTTTGACACAATTTAGAAATGCAGCCTCTTCCAAAACCCAGCCTTTCTTACTTTGCAACATACAGAGTCCCACAACATTAAGATTGTTCATCCTTTGCATTGATGGTTTGCAAATTCCTGTGGCTAAGGGTACTCATGCATGTCAATAGGCCCAAAATCATACACATTAGAATTTAGCATGATATGTGCCGTATTTCCCTGAAAATAAGACAGGGTCTTATTTTCTTTTGACCTCCAAAATAAGCGCTTGGCCTTATTTTCGGGGATGTTTTATTATTTTTGAGGTACAGGAGGTGGCGAGCATGGTCAGCTGCTGCTGTGTTGCAATATTTTCAGGAAGGGCTTATTTTCAGGGGGGAGAGCTTATTTTAGCACACACGCTCAAAAGTACGATTGGTTTTATTAACCGGGGAGTTCTTATTTTGGGGGAAACAAGGTACATCTTCTCTGTATTTGCCCATTAGAGTAAGTCATAGTAATACTTCCAGGACCACACTGTCCTTGAGATTTATTTTCAAATGAACTTTGTTTTTAAATGGCTGTATTTTAATTATTTTAGGGTTTTTGTGATTGATGTCTGCATTGTTACTCTTTTTACTTAATAGTTTTAAAGGTTTGTTTTGCCTACTGCTCTTGGATAAGAATAACAGTAACAATATGGATTGTAGCCCAAATTGCATAATTGGCTATTTAACTGTATAAGGCTTAATTTATGTTTTGTTCTGCATTGGTAATAAATCATCAAAAACAAATGCTGAGTTCCAAAATAAACCTATTTTGTGGCCTAGAAGCAGTATTTTTAAAAGAAAAGTCAGAAAAAAAATCCCTTTAAAAACAAAGCATAGTCATAGTTTGGCTATAATGAGTATGAAAAATGCTGACTGGCATGATATAGCAATATAGCAATAGCAGTAGACTTATATACCGCTTCATAGGCCTTTCAGGCCTCTCTAAGCGGTTTACAGAGAGTCAGCATATTGCCCCCAACAATCTGGGTCCTCATTTTACCCACCTCGGAAGGATGGAAGGCTGAGTCAACCCTGAGCCGGTGAGATTTGAACCGCTGACCTGCTGATCTAGCAGTAGCCTGCAGTGCTGCATTTAACCACTGCGCCACCTTGGCTCTTGATTACAGTTGCTTCATTGCTGAGGTATATGATGACTACAAATAATGTGCAAATATGATAATAATGTGCATTCTCTTCACATATTTTCCTGTTATCAGCTGTTGATTAGTAGTAGCTAATGTATTGGAATCAAAAGATCGTGTTTTGCATTTCTTGATGTGATTGTATTTTTGAAAGAGCACTGCAGACTTTTCATTCTGCATATACTCTGCTTAGAGTTTTCCTTAAAGAAAAACAAACAGTCAGATTACACGATTAATTTTAATCGTGTGACCATTGGGATGCTGCAATGGTCATAATTGTGAGCGCTGGTCATAAGTCACTTTTTTTCATTGCCATTGTAACTTTGAATGGTTGCCAAACGAATGATTGTAAATCAGGGATTTCCAATATTTCCTGTTTTCATTTTATTTAATTTTTGCTTAATTATGGAAATTGGGGCTTCTGGGTATTTATAGGCTTTAATTCCCAAATGCATATTCCTAGAGCAGTGATGGTGAACATAGGGCATGCATGCTACAGGTGGCACGTGGAGCCATTTGTCAGGGCACACGAGCTGATTTCACCCTTTTTTAAAGCCATTTTTCGTCCTCCCTAGGCTCCAGAGGCTTTATAGGAGCCTGGGGAGGGCGAAAAGAGCATCCCCAGCTTCTCTCCGGAGGCTTCATGAGCTTCCCTGAAGCCTCCGGAGCGCAAAAAACCGCCCCATTGGCAAACCGGAAGTTCAGGCACCGACTTCCGGTTTGCTTGGAGGGTCGTCTTGACTGCTCCGAGGCTTCAGGGAAGCCTCCTGAAGGTCCCTGAAGCCTTTGGAGCGCTCAAAATGACCCTCCGAGAAAACCAGAAGTGTTCTTCCGGTTTGCTCGGAGGGTTGTCTTCACTGCTCCAGAGGTTGACTGCTCCCGAGGTTTCAGGGAAGCCTCCTGAAGGTCCCTGAAGCCTCCAGAGGGCTTCCGGAGTGGGGAGAAGCTGTTTTCGCCCTCCCCAGGCTCCTATAAAGCCTCTGGAGCCTGGGGAGGGTGAAAAAAGCATTCAAAAATGGGGGTCGCGCCTGTAGTGCGCATGCGCACTCGGGGGGGGTCGTGCATTGCATTACGGGTGCGGCACACCCGCACACGACCTCCCTGCGCTCCCCCCACTTATGGCATGCGAGCGAAAAAAGGTTCGCCATCGCTGTCCTAGAGAGTCCTTTTAAAATTCCCATTTGAGCATAATTTGATGCTTTCTGAACTGAACTGCAAAAATCTGGGAAATAGAATTGAAATGTTACCCTCGAGTGATAATTTGACGACTTGCTATCCAGATTTGGCAGCCCTATCATTTTTCAGTATGAATTTGAAGAAGCCATTCTGATCACTCTTAAACCTGGGAAATTTAATCTTAAAAGCATAATAATTTAATCTAAAATCATAAAAATAATGATACCGGAGAAAATTTCCCAAAATAATTACAAATGCTTTATATATACAGTACAAATACAGATAGTCTTCAACTTACGACCACAATTGACCCCAAAATTTCTATTGCTAAGTGAGAAATTTGTTACGTGAGTTTTGCTCCATTTTACAACTTTTCTTGCCACATTTGTTAAGTGAATCACTGCAGTTGTTAACACAGTTATTAAGTAAATCTGGCTTCCTCATTGAAGGGGGAAGGAC
Organism: Thamnophis sirtalis; assembly: GCF_051295495.1. Classification (NCBI taxonomy): domain Eukaryota; kingdom Metazoa; phylum Chordata; class Lepidosauria; order Squamata; family Natricidae; genus Thamnophis; species Thamnophis sirtalis. The sequence continues at coordinate 88,981,955 of NW_028261386.1, read as the reverse complement.
ACAAAAGATGATCACATGACCCCCAGGACACTGCAACCGTAATAAATGTGAGTCAGTTGTCAAGCATCCAGTCATGTGACCATGGGGCTGCCACAATGATCGTAAGTGTGAAAATGGTAATAAGTCACTTTTTTCAGTGCCGTTGTAACTTTGAATGGCCACTAAGTGAACTATTGTGAGGGCCACTTGTACATAAATTTATAAACATATAAATTTGTATATATACAAATAAGGTGGTGGGGAGGAGTCTGTAAACTTGTTTCTCATCTTACCTAGCAGCAGAAGTGGGAGTAGATGAAGGACTGGAATATAGTTATGCTAAATGTTTATGACAGGTAGGTGATCCCAGCTGTTGGGCAGAGGAGAGTGATATCTAATTCCCCTATCAGGTACTAATAAATCATAGTTTGGAGACTACAGAAATATTATAGCCTCACTTTGCACTGTCCTTCCATGCAATTCCTGCCTCCATTCCATACCTGGTAATTTCTATAGCTCTCTTGATTTGGATGTCACATGATATTTAGTTGAGAATAAATTGGGTTAAAGAATAAGAAGTTTAAAGAGTTTTGAAAATTAGCTTTGAGATTAGTATTTACTATTGCTTACTCAATAAACATAATTATTGTAAGTTAAAAATGGATGAGATGACTTAAAAATGAGAGGAAAGGATAATGACGGTGTTCTTAGTCATCCTTTAAGGATTAGAATAATGTGTTTGAGCTCACACAATATTAAGCTCAAACCAAACCAAATACACAATACAGCTATACATTTGTGTGCTTTATTGGTTTGTAAACTTTGACACATTCGATGTGAAGTATGATTTAGTCCAATAATAACTAAACAAACTATGGTATGGATTAGCACCATATAAAATCCAGGTAAGTACCTGCATTGGGCTAGCTAATATCCATCTTTGATGAGAAGTTATTTCACATTTTCCTAGTATTTTTTCCAGGTGAAAACTGCATGAAATGGGGAGTTTCTCCTAAACAAGGAAGTTTGTTTTTCCATATCGTATATTATGAGATAAGCACAATTGCTATAATATAATTCTACCTTCCTGCTTTCACACCGGAATCTTTTCTATATTTATGCAGAGTATGCAAGTGTATTCATGTAGCAATTTAAACTCTTTCCTGAAACTGAGTTATAGCAGAGACTTTGTGGTTTGAAAAAGCCTGCATTTCCTGTTGAGAATAATCTGTTTTTCCTGACTTCTTCTCTGCATAAAGAGTTTGTGTGATATATTCTTTTGCCAAAAAGATAATCATATATGACTTTTATTCATATGTATAAATACTGTAGACATTTATGAAATAATAACTGGAAGGAAATTAAATATATAGAGACACCTAATTAACTTGTGGGTTCTACTTTTGCTTTGCACATGGAGAAAAATCTTATGAATTTACAGTAGCATAGAGCCCATCCTCCCCTCTGAAGCATGTGATATACAGCTGAGAGTAAATCTGTAATACAATAGTAATTCTCTAAAGTTATTTGTTAAGCTTCTTAGTTGAACTGAAAATTGGAATGCTTGTCTTGTTCATTCTGATGTGAGAAATTAGCTACTGATACTGATCATGTGTTAACTTTAATGTAGTTGATTTGTAGTTTAATTAAAAATCAATTTTGAATTTTTAAAGACTAAACTTTACAACCCAAACTTCAACATTTAGAAGCTAACTAATACAGATTGACTGCCAGCATTAGTTTAAACTAGTAATGAAATAATAATTTGCATTTGAAGTTAGGAATGTAATTCTGAATAAAATAGACTTTCCCCTTTAATAGTATTTTGACAGAAGATGACTAGAAACATAATGTTTGCTGACTGCTTCATTTCTTGCATTTTCTAATAAAAATGCTATTCACAATTCTGTTAATATATGATACATTTGATATATTCTGTTTTTACAAATCTCTCTCCACAGGAAGGCTTATGCACCTATATGCTGTTTGTGTAGACTGTTTAGAAGGGGTTCATAAAATTATCTGCATAAAGTGCAAATCTCGGTGGGATGGAAGCTGGCATCAGCTGGGAACCATGTATACTTATGACATTCTAGCAGCCTCTCCTTGTTGTCAGGTTAGTATTATAAAAGAGTTCATATTTTAGTAAATTATGTTCCACGGTCTTTGCAAGCCTCTGGGATATAGTGATAGCTGTCTAGAGACTATTTCATGGATGAGGATACATTCATGACTCTCTGGTGGATGCTGCTTCTCTTCCAAAAGCACATATCTTTTCCAGCAGTACCGGTCAGGTGCAAGCAATTAGATCCACATAGATAGAGTTCAGGCTAACTACTTTATTGTATTCTGCCTATAATACAGGAATCTCCCTAGATTGCTTGCCTTCCTTTGGGAACAAATAGATAAGGCTCTGTGAGGCTTGGGGGGGAGGGGGGAAAGAGTCAGCCCTGGATGTCTTCTAGCTGTGCAAATTCAAATCTAATTCTCTGCTTGAACTTTTGCTCTACCTGGCTGAGCATTTTCTTTCAATACTGCCTCCCATTCACAGTGATGAGGAGAATCCCATGTGACTATCAGAGCACTGCAGCTAATGATTAAGAAGAATTTATGTGTTTGTTGTCTGTGTCCTGTACATCTTCATTAAAGAGCATGTTGTGTAGAATTGCGTGTACACATAGAGAAGATAGCACTTGTAATTATCTCAGTGTGCATTGAAATAAAGATGAAGCCTGGTGATGCAGTGCTGTTCCATCTCCTGGAAATGCCCTCCTAGAGGAAGAGTTTCAATACTTCGGGGTCATATTGGCCAGATGTTAAGATAAAATGAATCAAAAGCACCAAATCTTCCTAGATTTAATCCTTGCCTTTCATTTTAGTCTGATATACCTAGAGATGAAATCTATGCATCCAATGTAGGCATTGTAAAATGCAATCCACTCTAGGTAACTGATTCATTTTTAAAAATCTACATTAATAGCTGATTCTACAGACACAAGAGATTGATGTTCCGAATTTTATTATTCAGGCATGCTTTCCCAAGTACAAGCTGTAGTAGGAATTGGCCCATCAGGCTATAATTATAAGGCATATTCAGTAAGAATAAAACAAATAGAAGCATGATAGGGTTTGATGGACGATGGAAGCCAATTATGAGATTTTTGAAATTCTGTTCTCTTTTTCTCTGTCTCTCTCCTCTATTACAGGCTCGGCTGAACTGTAAACACTGTGGGAAACCTGTTATAGATGTACGTATTGGGATGCAGTATTTCTCAGAATACAGCAACGTTCAGCAGTGTCCACACTGTGGAAATTTGGACTATCATTTTGTGAAGCCATTTTCCTCATTTAAAGTTCTGGAGGCTTATTGACAAAAGCTTTGCCATAGTAATAGCTATTTTATGAGTATTGTTCCATTTATTTTACATATCTTTTATAAGATCTGCTCTGTGAAGGGGAGGGGGGCTTTTTTTCTAATTGAAAGGAAAGTGCAGCAAGCTTTGCGTGGTTATGTACATGTGTTCCTGTGTAGATGTGTGTCATTCAGACAGGTCCTCTTGCCATGATTTCAGTGAAGGCTAGAGATGCAGCACCATCTTTTTTTGTCTCTCTATCATATTATCCTAGCTCTTTTCCAGATGTGTTGGGATCACACTGCCTGGATATTCTGAAAAAAATGTTCCATCACATCTGGGAAATTGTCTATATTCACCCAGGTTGGAGTGAAAATTCCATTCTATTTGTTCCCTTTATTGTTAAATGAAACAGTGACTTCAAGTTTTTGTAGGTTGGAGAGATGAACAGATTTTCATAAACATGTAGAAGAAAGAAAATTGTAGGTCTGCCCAGATGAAGCGGGAAACCCAGCATCATGGGAGTAGAGTTCTGCTTATAGATAAGGTCAGTGGTGGGATTCAGCCAGTTCGCATTGGTTCAGGCAAACTGGTTATTAAATTACTCACCCCTACTATCAAAGTGGATCCTGGGTGCTGCGCTGCAATGGAAAAACAGGCAACAGAGAGGCCAGTATGAAGGAAGAAGAAGGCCGCTTTCCCTCTTTCTTCTCCCTGCTCCTCCTACTTCTCTCGTGCTGGCCATTCTGTTGCTCATTTCTCCATTGCAGTGTAGTGCAATGCCCAGGATCTACTTTGATAGGAGGGTGGGTGGTAATTTAACAACCTGTTTGCCTAGGGTCAGGTTGGCTGTTGCCAGAGGCTTATCCCACCTGTGTGGTGGAGCTGGAGGATGGGGATGGGCCACGCCTCCCATGACAGCCAACCTGACCCTGGGCAAATCAGTTGTTAAATTATTTGAATCCCACCATTGGATAAGGTAGTCCCTCAGTCTTCTGCTGTGCCCTGAATATCAGTTCTGAAGAGTGGGAGCTGAACAGATTTTGAAGATATTGGGGGAATAGAAAGTGGTTCTATGCTAAGCAGCACTCTCATTACTACTGCCTTTTCCCATGCACTCTAATATATTTCAAGGCCTAATATAAAATATGGAAGAGGGAGGGGAGGTGTTACAAATTACAATTAACATCAAATGCTTAATGTTAATCCACAGACTTCAGGTTTGTATGCAGATCCTATCTGTACATTTTAGATGAACTAAGAAAGGATACTGGGTAGTTGTACAGCCAGATTTTCAAAGACATTTTCCTTGTGTGCACCTCTGTCCATCCAATATCTTCATATTTTGCTCCTTTGTTGAACTTACATCATTCCTGGGAGCAAAATCAGGATTTGATAATATTAGTAGTGCTGGTTAATATAGTTAGAGGCTCTGTTTATTGAGATAAACTTAACCATTGACAAATGAATGTAATACTATATCAAAAAATGCACTGTTTAAAACAGTTTTATTTTTGCATAGTGTCTTCCTGGGATATATATTTGATAATCATAGTTACTCTCACTGACAGATCATACTGTTTCCACTAACACTATAATTCAAACAGTCAGGGAAATTTCTACAAAAACTTGCAATTTTAATAAGTTGTGTTATTTCAGCTTTTTTCAAGCATTTTAAAGTCACCTTAGAGAGTTTGGTAATACTGCAAAACTCATTACAAAATCTGTTATCAAGAGAGGAATCTGCAACTTACGTTGCAAATTTTTTTATTGTGATTAACCCTTGTCTCTTGGTACAGCTATAGTAAACTATATTCAAACTAAATGAAGGATGATAGATTAGTGTGCCTACCTGTAAAATAATTTTCCTATAGGTTGAAATATTTAATAATTTCTTTACAGTATTTCAAAAGTGTTCTCTAAAACTGAATGGTGTCTATAGAACAGTTTTTATTAGTTGTTCACATATCATCAGGTAAAATTTCTGCAGAAATACTCCCAAGATTATGTGTGCATATATGGGCTGTGTATAAACAAACAAGGAATTAATTAAAAGATTTTAGCATACTTAAGGTTCAAAAAAGCTGCTAAAGATCTTAATAATTAATGGCTTATACTATCTTGTTGAATAACAGATCTCAATATTTTGAACCTCCCTGCTGTTTTGGGATACATGTTATCATGTGAGGTGCATTATGCCCCATGACTTGTGAAATTCATTTTATGTCTTTTGAATCCTAGTATGAATTAAGTCATATTAAAAGAGGTTAAACCCACTTTTTGGTACCTATTTTGAAACGACACTTTTAGTTAATTTTTTTTTTTAATTTATGAGAAATTAAAAGTGAAATAATTGAAACCGAAGAAATTTAAGGACAAAATAATTGTTTTCTGATTATTGTTCTTTTATCAGTGTTGTAGTTACTTTATCTTTACATGTGGAAATTTTTTTTTGTTAAAAGTGAATGGTCAGTCTTTTGAAATTTGATAGTCTAAGTATTTGGTTTTTCAGCACAAATTGTTCAACTTTAGAAACAAATGATCTACTTGAAAATGGAATGTTTTATTGAACTATAATTATAACATTATTTCCAAAGATGAGCAGGTAAATGTAATTTTTGTAGATCAGCACTAAGGAGCAAATGAGCTGTCACATCAGAAATTTGTGATAAGATTTTGCAATATCATTTTATTTTAGGTTTTTATGGATATTGCATGTGATAATTTGGTGTCTACTGCAATGATGTGATGGGTCAGTGTGAGCAGTATAAACCTCTTTCCTTTTCCACAGTTGTTGTGAAATGTAGCAACAGCAACATTCAGTTATTATTTGGATGACTATTTTAGGCTACTTAGCTCAAAACAGCTCTGGGGGAAGAGGTAATTTAGGTGAGGGGGGGAGATTAGCTGTTCTTCATTCAACATGATGCAACCTCCATCAAGTAGCCCTGAAAAAATATATATACAGAGAAATAATTTCAATTTTTAAGTGCAGTTTTCTCTGCTTTGTTTCCAATGTTTGGGTCTGCAGATTTGAGAGTACTAGTTTTCAGACCAACTGAAGAGTGTTATTTGGGGGAAGATAGTTCTAGTGTGTGTAAGCTCTTTAGAGTTTTGGTGGATCTGATCACTCCAAATTTTGTACTGGGTAATAAACATTGTGTAGCGACAATAATCTATTGAAAAGAAAATGCTGCATTGGGATCATGGCAAGCATGAATGAAAAGACACACATGCTTCAAAAGTATAATAAAATGGATATCCAATAATATGTGGTCTCATAAACTATGTTTTCTTTCAGCCCTGCAAGATTGTCAAACTCTTTTCATAGCTTGCATATGAATTTGAAATATTTGGAATCTAATTTCCAAAAACATTTATTGATAACATTATTGTAATTATTCAAGAGAGGGGAACAGTAGTGAAGTATTTTACTTTTCAACTCAATTGGATTTTTCTATTGAGGCCTTTCCGATACTGTTTATTTTCTTATTTGCATGCCGTGTACAATTTAGCATTTGGTTTGGATAATAAATCATGTTGCTCTTTCCCCCCACCATGTAATAAAGATATGAACATTAGCAGTTGTATATATGTCACTGCCTGAGACATAGATAGAATTCCTTCCTAATTGATACATTTGATTGACATTAAATTATACAGGAATGATAGAGGCCGTGAACTCATTTATGTGCATGCATTACCCACAACCTACATGCATAGAACACAATGTTATTACTGGGTAACAAGTTTCATAAAGGCTATCGCTACTCCTCTCTACTTTACTCAGTGTGGATTGCCCAGGAACGCTCATATCCATAGCCATAATTTTTTTAGGTTAACAGGTAGTATTCATCAACTTTCTCATTCAAAATTTAAGGTGAGTTGTACTAAAAATAGAGTAGCAGCATAGTAATCCAAATGCAAATCACAGATACCAAGACCAAGAAAGATGTAAAGCAAATAAATACTATGGTTGCAATTTAGAAAATGCATACAGTTGTGTGTGTATGTGTATGTGTGTGTATGAGAGATAGAGAGAGAGAGTGGGAGAGAGAGAGATGGTTTCTTCTGCACCCCCCCCCCCCCGGCAGATATTTAGCATCCTTAGTATTGAAGAAAATTGCTCCTAGGGAGCTTCATGTATTCATTGAAGCTGGCGGTATGAAATTGGGGTTCTATGGGATATGTTGGCTATATTTTAGCATCTGCTCAAATTATGTCTCCACAAGTGCATGTTGTGTGTATGACCATTTAAAAAAAGGCATTTGCAGAATTGCAATTAATCTTAAATGATACAGGATCAAGACATTGAGAGAGAATTGAATGAATTGCAGAAAAAAGGATGTTCACTTTCATTCGTGAAAATCATTTCTGGGCTGTTTACATGCTAAAATAAATCTTACAAATAAATATTTTTTCCCCATTAAAGAAAGCATATTAGAAATTCCTTAAAACCAACCCGATAATAGATTGATATTTATAGTGTATAAAATATCTATTGTGCGTTAGCATCATCAGTACCTCCCCAAAATAATGTTTCTTGATATATATGAATTTGAATTAATTTGACTTTCATGATTGCATATAATACAATACCACATAAACGAGGGCTGTTGAAAGAGGAGCTTCACAGTGTGTTAGACAGTGAACAGGGTAGCTTTCTTTGAAATGTTCAAGCAGCTGCATCTTTTTTCTAAGTTCCCACAGTTGTTTTAGAAACTGGCACTTATGGTCTCCATGTGCATTGACATATATAGCCACTTCATTTTGCTGAGGTGTGCAATAGAGATGTATCCTGTACTGCATCTGGCAGAAATTTCTTTCCACAGCTGCTACTTTCATAACATCTGTATTTTATTGGTGACTTGTTTTTCTTCTTAAACATTGCAAGACCATGTTAAATTCTTTTGCTGTGTCCACATGATCTTTTCCAAACTTGATAAAACTTTTTATTCACCGTGGCATTTGTATTTGATAACACAATGCTATCATTTTGGCACTAAATTGTTCCATGTGGGTAACCACACCTACACATATAAATAACAAAATGAAGATATTGAATGTTAATCCTGCATTTTCCCACCCTTCGTGAAGAAAAAGGAGAACATGTTCCTAAAAAATCAGCAGAATAGTGTTACAATTCAGCTTCAAAGACTGTTTGATCACAAAAACATACATTTTAAACTCCATTTAAAAACATTAAGTGCACCTGAGACTATATGACTATGATGCTTATTTGATCATTTTAAGTGAGTAAATTACTGAAAACCAGATTTGAGGCAACAGATGATTCTGTCAGTGTGCTCTTTTGATAGGAAGACATGTAGCAAATTTAATTTTTTTCTGATTTACTTGTACGAGGTATTCAAGGGCAAATTGTTGTGTGGTATCCAGCTTGCCCTGTTTGCGTTTGTTCAGTAAAAGCCTTTTTTCCTCAAAAGGAAAAAAAAAGTTTTGGATTGCACTTTTGCAGGGGAAAAATATGTACATAGCAAATGAATGTTGATAAACTTTAAAACAATTGTTTATGATGCCATTTTTGTGGTGTTAAATTTTGAGGTTGTGATTTATCTGTATTAAAATAATAAACTGTGGTGGATTATGTTCGTGGCTGTTTTAGACTAGTCCAGATAAAGATTCACAGCGTTGTGTGTAAGAGGACTGTGCAAAGCATGCTGCAAGTATTTTTAAAGTAAGATAATAACAGAAATAACATGAGGGTCTTTTTAGTGTCTGTAATCATCATGAAAATGCAGGGTCCTGTTCTTACTTTAAGATAAGATTCAGCACCAAGTAGAGTTGAACTGTAGATTCAACTCCAGATTCAAGATAAGATTCAGCACTAAGCAGAATCCAGAGTGGCTTTGTCCACCAAAATTTACATTATGTCAGAAGGCCTGAGAGACCTTTGCAATATTGGTCAGTTTCAGAACACTGGTAGGCTTTAGAGGTGTCCAACTTAGGCAACTTGAAGACTTGTGGACTTCAACTCCGAGAATTTCCCAGCCAGCAAACTTCATTTGAGTCACACAAGAACTTCAACAATGAATTATATAGCATGTGAAATTACCACCTGGAATAGCTCATTCAGGAAACCAAACAGCCAATACAATAGGTATGAAATAAGTTTCACCAACAATAGGTTTTACCCAGTCCTCCTACCATCCTTTGTTAATGGAACTCTGGCTTATCTCTGAAGAACAACTGAAAGAGCTTGCAAAAGAAAAAGCAGCATTTGATAGCATTCATCACTTTTTAAATAACTGGTTAATATTTCACCCAAAAGAAGTTCGGTCCCCCCCCCCATTTTTTCAGAGTGCAGTATTTGGGATAATATGTTTAACTGGAAATGATGCAGGTTTCTATTAAATGATAGAGGGACAATCTATTATTTAAAATTCAACAATAGAACTCTGAATACGGATGGGCAGTTCAAGTGGCATCATTGTGTCTTTGGATGTATGCTTTAATTTGCATTTTTTTGAATTGAACAGGATTGAACTGAATGATTACTTTTGATTCTGATTCTCTGATGTGACAAGATTCAAGAATCTGATTGTTTCAGGCAATTTATCTCATTAACAAAACAATCTCTTTCATGACTTCAGCAGTTAATGCTGTTGCTAATTCTGAAGCACGTAGCCAATAAAATGAATATATATGCTTCTAGAAAAAGCAATAAGAAAGCCCTTACAGCCATCACAAAACGTGGTTGAGATTTGATTTCAAACTCTTACATGAGTGCACACCAAAATTAAAAGGATTGGCGTACAAGGTTTGCTTCACCAGATTACCTCTTTGTGATTTTTCTAGGATACAACCATAGATTGTTATGTTGTTCGACACCATGTCTGCATATGCATTAATTCATGAAATGGCTTTCTGTCCTTTTCAGGGAGAGCTTATGGTCCTTTTTAGTCACCAATAATATAAGGGTTTTACTGGTGGATATCTACAATCTGGTTCTCCATATCATTAGTTTGATATTAAAAATTAAATCGGATTTCTATGCCAAAGTCTCATTTTGTAGAATGTCTTTAATGCATGGTATTAGTCCCAAGGTATGTTTCTATCCAGTGAGACTGGTTTGGAAAGTCGTATTTTTGGATCCCCTTCTGTGCTAAAGGAGAATATACCATCTAGACATATCTGTTAGGAGCATTTAAGTGAAATCCATTTTGATCTCCGTCACTGGTATATCTAACCAGATATACCAAATATACCCAAACAAGAATGTATTGTTCCGAACCTGGGAATAAGCTCTTTCAGAAAAAATGTGCTGGGACACATTTCTTGACTGACATTAGGGTTTAATTTTTTGCTGAACTCAACTCCCTCAAAAAACAAATGAGACATCACTTGGCTCCCAAGATTCAAGTTACAAGACTTGCTTGCAAAAGTTGCTTCCTTTTAAATAGGGTTCACTATTTTGGTGGTCAGAGCAGGGCTTCTGAAAGCAAGGTAACAGCATTTTGGAGGAATAATCTTTGTTGATTTCTATATCACAGATTCAAAACAAATACAAGCACTTCTGTATAAAGAAGCATTTTACATTAATAGTGGGCCATTTTAAAAAGAAAACCACAGGTAAGGCATGAATGCTGATGCTGGAAGTAAACTAGTGCAAAGCTCTGACTATAACATTCAAGAAACAGGTCTTGATTTAAATGGAAAGCTGAATCTGTTGTCAAGTTCTTCGGTACATCTTTCTCTCATTCCTTTCTATACATCTTTCTCATTCTATTCCTAGGATAACTAAAATATCCAGCTCCACCTTTTGATCAGCTGTTATCTATTTATACCATGTTTCCCCGAAAATAAGAAAGGGTCTTATTTTCTTTTGACCCCCGAAATAAGTATTTGGCATTATTTTTTGGGAGATATTTTTGAGGTGCAAGAGGCAGCAAGCATGGTCACCTCATGGCTGCTGCTGCATTGCAATATTTTTGGAGAGGGCTTATTTTTGGGGCAAGGCTTATTTTTAGTGCATGCACTCAAAAGCCCGATTAGGCTTATTATCCGGAGAGGTCTTATTTTCAGGGAAACAGGGTATCATAACTAAGGCTTCCAGGGTTTCCTTAGCAATAGCAAATTTTACATTATTTTCTCAAACATTTGTAAACAAGTTACAGGTAGTCCTTCATTTATAATAATTGAGCCCGCAATTTCAGGTCACCACATGATCATCAGATTTTATGACCTTTTCTGGCGTCTTTAAATGAGCATGGTAGTTATGAAGCAAACACATGATAGTTAAGCAAAACCAAAAATGTAAATTGCAGTCACATATTCACAGGATGTAGCAAAGAGCCATAAATGCAGGCTGGTGCATTTATGGGCTGAGTGCCCAAAATGAACATGACTGGGGACAGATGTCAGAACTTCGAATCCTGTCCTCCCTTTTTGGGGGTCTGTTGCAACTTTGAATGGTCACTAAGTGACTGGTTGTAAGTCGAGTACTACCTGTGTCTCAAACATCCCAACACCTTAGAGTTATATAAAAAAACAAATAAAGCTTATTTAGTTGCTAATGTCATGTAGAAAGTGAAAAAAGTGTGATCATCAGTTCTGGCACAGGCTTTTTCTGGCTGCTTGAAATTCTTGATCTGTAAGTACAGTGGATAGTTGTGAATTGCTGGTGAATTAGTACTAAGTGTGCACCAGCCTTTTAATATTTATGGCTTTAAAAAGACAGAAAAGTTGAGTAGGTGGAAACCCTCATTCTGTCTGTTTACTGCTTTCAAGTACATTGATTGTATGTATGTTTCCACAAGGAATAATACAAAAATGTATGAGATAACCATGAAGTGAACCACTCAAGCAGGATACTTCAACAATCATTTTGTAGCCAGAATCCTATTTGTAATAGCCCCTAGAAACATCTAACTATTAATTTGGATCTGTCAGGGGTTTTCAAAAGATATTTTGAGTTGCTTCTCATTTTTGCATGATAGATGTTGTCAGTTCAATGAAAATCTCAGGTATAGACTTGCTATTTATTAATGATTCATTTGGCTTGTCTTATAGACTGCCTGTTTGGGTGGGGCTTTGGGATCAAAGGTTTCTCTTTTTGCCTTTGTAGTCATTTCTAGTATTTTTAAATTGGAGACCAACCTGCTCTCTCAAAGTGCAATCACAATACATTATACAGTACAATGTAGTATTATAGAGAGATCTTCAAATAGATTTTTTAATGTCTAATGTGGAGAGATTCCTACTGTGAAATTGGTTCTGGAGTCATCCCTAATTTGAATCTCTTCAATACAGGTGGTAATGTATACCTTGATGATCTCAGACAAATATTATCAACTATTTTTCAGATGGTTCGTTACATTACATTACTGAGATAATATATCTCAACTGTTTTGAAGAATCTGATCATTATTAGGCCTAATTCAAATTTCTGTTTATAGTCCCCATAAAAACATCCACATCTGACAGCTTTTGTAGAAATGTGAGCTTTTGTCTAATAAAAAGAAAGGGGGGGGGGGAATCCCCAGCAAATGAAAACTATTAAGGCAATGTTTAAAATACTAAGGAGGTTATAAATGAAAATCTTAATATTGAAACTAGGCTAGAATTCCTGAGATGCGATCCAGTGTTTAAAAAAAAAGTGAATTCAATTGATTGGCATAAAATTATATAGTCTAGATAACATACTGAATAATTGTTTAATTCAGGGGAATCCAATGACAAACTCAGGTACTAGATCGTGGTCATACATGTTTGAATAATGACAATTTTAAAAAGACAGATAAATTATTTGTAATATAAAATATGAATGCAGAATAGGGGTCCCCAACTTCGAGCCATGGACCAATACCTGTCCGTGGATAGTTAGGAACTGGGTCACAAAGGTGGAAGTGAGTGGCAGGCGAGTGAAATCAAAATCATCCCCCTCCCCCAGTCCATGAAAATATAATTTTTACCAATGAAGTCAGTCCCCTAGTACAAGAGATTTGGGGACTGCTGATGTAGAATATAGGAACAGGTGTGTGCCATTTTGCATATTTTATAACCCCAAAAGAATTTACTGCAAAAGAAACAGCTAATTTTTGAAAGCAAAATTTAAATGCCATTCCCAAGTTTGAGGCCTACCTGTTCTTGTACTGGATCTTGAAAGATTTCCAAATTTAGTTTATTTTTCAAGTCAGATTGTATGACTAAAGATATAATACAGCCATTCTAAGCTTGGACATGGATCAGTGTTAACACCGTCATTCTATATCAGAAAACATATGACAGATCACTTCATACCAGATCCCAACTTAAGGCATATAAATTTAAAACAAAAAAAATGTTTTCAGAAATCCACAACATTTCCAAAGACTTAACTATGATGAAAGTAGCAGAAAATTATGAGGCGAATTACTGTTAGGTAATTAGGTCAAGATGCCTAAACTCTTGGCTTTACCTGAATGAGAAGTAAAGCAGATTCAAACACCACCAGTAATCATGGGAATACAATAGCGTGTATTCTATGAAATTGAAGGAGGTTTGAAAATACTTGTAAAGCCATATTACTATGAAAACCAGCAAAGTTTAGGAAAGGGTTGGAGAATGTCATTTTTGGGGGAAACACATCATTATATCGTGCTAATCAACATCTTCCATGTCAGTATTTGAGAGCTTCAACATGGGATGATCGGGATCAAGTTTTACTATGTCCCCCTCTAGTTCCTGTGCTTTGGGCATGGATGTTGGATCAATACAGCAGTCCTGGTTGCCTTGTGGCTTGCAAGAATCCAGTATTTCAGGAGGACAAATTGGGTCACATACTTTGGGATTTTGTAGTTCTTCCACTTTTTCTTCATTGGTTGGGATTACAGGCATATTCACGTGAATCACCATGAAAGCTGTAGCCAAATCTTTTGGGATAATTTCACTGGTGGCAGATGGCTCATCAATAGCCTGACTTGTAACTGTTGTCTTATTCTCCAGACTATCCTCCACTCCAGCTTGCTGTTCTTCCTCCTCATCATCTTCTGCTTCCTCTTCTTTGTTCTCTTCAGGGAATTGTGCTTCTTTTATTTTTTTATACAATACGTTCCGTTCCTCCTGCAGAGCTCTGCAAAGATTTTCTAGTCTTTGAATTTTCACTACAAAGCATTCATATTCCTTGGCCCTCATGGCTTTCTGTGATAGAGTAAAAAAAGCAAAACATTTGAAGGCTGCCAAGCTGATACACGAAAGAAGAGAATCTAAATGGCCAGACAAATATCTCCTCAGACATTTTTGTTTGCTTGTTCAAATACTACTTTAAAAGGTAACCCCAAGTTCTTAACCATTTGCTTGCCATTTCTGCAAAGTTTGTGGTAGTCTGTACATTTTATGCCTCCAGATTTTACATTCATTTTTTGCAAATCTATAGAGCTAGCTAAAACTTCTTAGATATGCTAATTTTAGCTGGCAGGATGCGAAAGGGTGTGTGTGAAAGGGGAAATTGAGAAATTACAAATTATAGCATGTAACTGTTAGCCTTTCACTTCTGCAATGCATGAAGCCAGCCCAAGTCATTCCATTATTGCACTTAAATCATGTTAAAAGTCTTTTTTTGGAAAAAAAAATCTGCCTAACTTGCTAGGTGAAAATGTAAGTGGGATAATTGGATTGTGCAAATGTTATCTAGTGGCTGCTAAATACTCCAGCTGATCTTGCATGCTGACAGCTAGATTGCCTCTGAATTAAAGTGTGGCTCCAAATTCCAGATTTCTTTAATTTTGTCGTTTCATTTCCCACATGCAACAAGCACTTACATAACTCTACTCTGCTACTTCATTTGTTAACTGCCACTGAGCAGACAAGTAAGTATGAACAGTATTGGAAATCTTTCCAGTAATAGTGACATCACAGCTCCATTATTAAGAACATTTTAATGAACAAGATTATATGGTTTTTATATGCAACTGATTTTAAAATTTGTTTCGTACCTCTTCAATCATGTCCAGTAAAGCTTTGTTACAGTTCTCAAACCTTGCTTTCCATGTGGCTGTATCTTTTTCCAGTTTTTTCATTTTCTTTGTCATCTGTAAAAAAAAAAAAAATCTAGTGGACAGGGCAGGAAAGTTAAACTTGACTTTTTCTAAATGGCTTTCCTTAGGTCTGTGTAAGCTAATTAAACTCTCACACAACCTCCATATTAATTTAATGGATGTTGTATGAGAATCCTAAAGCCATAGATGGTTCCTAATTCTTGCTGTCAAAGATACTTGTCCAAAATATATGAGTATTTATTCATGTGACTAAGCTTCCTTTCTCTCTACATATGCTACTTAGGTTTGATACAGTATTCTTCAATTATCTGAGACTGAGAATCACATAAAGGGAGTTACCATTCTACTGGTGGCTACTACTTTATCTTGCATAAAGTTTTTGATTTTTCAGAGTTTCATTTTCAATTAAACAGTATGTTGTCTGGGTATAAATAGTTTGAAAGGTAATAATCAATGTTTACAACAATATTCATTACATTGATATTAATTCTATCAATAAAAATAATAATTATATTCTCTATTTTAACAAATCCCACTTATTTTATTAATAGTGGATACTACTTTATCAATAGACAGGCACACTTCATATGTAGACAGACACATCAACCATCAAGAGGGAACAGAAAAATGATAAGATGTTGGTGGATATATTGAGATTCTATTACATGTGCCCCATTTGAATGATTGGACTGAAAAAAACATTAGAGATGGGGAATATTTCAGAAATTACCCTGTCCACCAAAACCTAAATTGTATAAATACTCATATTTTTTAATATTCTCTTTCCTTGCTTCTATATACTTTTTCATGATTTCTTATTCCTATCTATAATTCTTTCAACAATTTTCTTGCTAGTCCTGGAAAAAGTCATTGACCATCCCATCTAGCAACTTGCGCTGCACCAAATTTTTAGGAACATTGCATGACTTCTCTTCCTGAAAATATAGGCTGGGGTGTGGGAGAACCTGCCCTATAGGGAAGGGGAAATTCATTCAAACTGGTCAGTGCCCCTCCCCCCATGTTCCCTTATATCATAAGTACATTTTTACATTTCTATACCTTCATCTAAGGGTTACAAAATGATCTACAACAAAACCATTTGGTTTGAAAAATAAGATATGAACCACCATAGAGAAAACTAATTAATTAAAATAATGTAAATTATCAGTTTACAACAGTTGGAAGCAAATGGATGAGGCTTGAATAAAAAGGTCACCTTAAGCTGTTTGTTCAGGAAGATCTCATATGGTGCAGTGCTACTTTTTCTACAATGATGAGAGAAGGAATGGTAGGAAACCATTTCCTACATTAATATCTTATTTCATATCTAAAAACTATGCAAATGATCTTTTTCTGCCTTCTTTCTGCGCATGTGCGAGTTTCCGAATGGCTGCCGGCGTTTTTGCTCCAGCTGGTAGGCGGAACGAAACACAAGAAACATCATGGTTCCTCAGCAGTTCTCCTGTGCACCACTTGGAGAGTCCAAGCATGGGTTATTTCAGTCTGCTTGCCCTGGACTGAGAAGTCTTTTCCCTGGCCATGCCTCCTTGCGTGGCCATGTCCTCCAGAAAAAATTCTCAGTCCAGCCTGATCGGATTGATTTCTGTAAGCTCCAGCTACTTGGTTTTTTTCCCTTTGGCTTGGACTCTCCAATTCTGGTCTTTTCCCTCTTTAAACTCCTTTGCCTTTTTTCTTCCTTCTTCATCCCTGAGCAGCCTGGATTGCTGCATTTAATCCTCTTGGAGGCTGGGAGGCAGATGGTGAGTGGGGGAGGGCTCTCCAGACCGCGTGCTCGCAGCCGGCTTCAGAAGCCTGCTGCTTGTCTCTTACAGGCGCGGCGATCGGCGGCTAGGCTTTTAGGGGACGCAGCGAAGCTGCGCTGGCCATGTTTTATTGTTTTTCCGCAGTTTCTTCGTTCCTGGCCCTAGTAATCATGTAGCCTGCCGCAGAGGAGAGCGGGGGCGGCGGTTTTAGCCGCATGCGTCCCATGCTCGTCCTCTCTCCCTCCCACGCTGTTGCGGTGGCCATTTTGGGCGAAGGTGTTTTCGCGCCCTTTTAGGCCCTGGCCTCCACCTCAGCTCCGTCTCGTCGGGCAGCCCCTGGGTGGACAGGAGTTTCAGCGGGGGCTTTCATCCATCTCTCAACTGTCCCTCAGCCATCCTCATCGATCACCATGCGGCGCTAGCGCCAGTGCCATCCTTGGCCTGCGCCCTGGCACAGAGAGGCGCCGGGTCCTGCATGACTGGCGATTTTAAAGTTTTTTTCCTCGCTGGCTCCTGGGTGGCCCTCTGATTTCCCGATTGGTCTCGCCGATATACTGCAGATTCATTGGCCTCCCCCTTCTCTGCTCTGTCTCTGTTTTCTCTGCCTATGTATTCACATTTGTTGTGCCTTGGATTATGGAGTGCTTCAACTTATGGCCTTTTCTCTTTTTTCCTTTGTTGCAGAGTAGCCAGTCAGAGCTTTCCTGTTTTTCTGTCAACTTGCCTGATCTGCCTGTGTGATCATCCATTATGGATCCCTCCACTTCAGGTTCCCTTCCTGGTAGACAGGGTCCCCCGCAGGTTCCAAGTGTGGGTCCCCCCCCCACTGTGGAGGATGGTTCTGGCAGGGTGCGGGTGGTCAGCCAGGGTAAACACCCCAAGACCCCCTCTGTGGCCGAGGCTAGGGATGCCGAAAGGCGCCAGAGGGCCCTTGACAAGCAATTTGAGAGGGCCAGGCGCCTGGCGGAGAGGGATGTCCCCCCATCTTCTACCCCTGGGGGATCCTCAGCCCCGCCCCCTTCCAGGGAGGACCCCGCAGCCTTGTTGGCCGAGGAGGTTGGATCGCAGGAACTATCTCCTGGCAGATCCTTGGCTCCATCTTCCCCTACTCCCTCCTGGCCCTATGACCAGGGGCAAGACCCTGTGGAGCCTTCCGGATCTATTCCTCCTGCAGGTTCCCTTCCTCTTCAAGGGGAGCCTGCTGATCTGGATATGGATTCGGGGTCCAACTCTGATTCCGAATTATCCCCTAGCATGCAAAGGGTGGTGGACAGGGCCATTGCTAAGGCCATCGAGGCTGCCATGCGGAAGCGTGAACCTCCGTCCTCAGGCCCCCCTCAGCACGCCCAGTCTGGCCCTCCACTGCCAAAGCGTGTGCGCCACCCTTCACTTGAGTCCTCCGTGTCGTGATCTGGCTGCGGGAACTCCAACGCAAGCTCCCGGCTGATGATGCTCGCCTTCACCAAGACGTCTCTAAGACAGTTGCGGCGGCTCAGTATGCCGCGGACACCTCACTTAATGCTACCAAGTTTGCGTCCAGGGCCCTAGCGTCGAATGTTACCTCCCATCACCTAATTTGGCTCTGCCACTGGCAGGTGGACCAAAAACATAAGTGGAAGCTGGCTGCGGCGCTCTTCAAGGGTGTCAAACTATTCGGGGAGGTGTTGGACCCTTTCCTCATAGAGTCTAAGGACGAGGAAAGTCTTGCCCTCGACTTCCAAGAAGCAGGACCGCAAGCCCTTCCACTATCGTAGGAGGCAGTCCTTTCGTGCCTCCGAGCCCTCCACATCTACTGCCTTTAACCCTTCCAACAGGTCCTCGGGCAGTCAGGGGAGAGGGCGCAGGAGAGGTCTCCCTTTCGCAACGGGGAGGCAGCAATACGGGTTCCGTAAGTTCAACCACGGTGGGGCCTCCAATAAGCCCTTTCGCAAGTCCAAGTGACTCCCCGATGTTGTCTCCCATAGGGGGTCGACTCCAGTTGTTCGCCTCCCATTGGGCCCAGACGGCGGAGGATGCTTGGGTGCTTCAGACCATCAGGGAGGGCCTCTCACTGGAGTTTCTTTCCCCTCCCCCCAGGAACTTCATCAGGTACCCCATTCCCTCCTGCTCGGTAAAAAGGGAGCGGATGGACCAGGAGGTCCTTCACCTCCTGGAGATAAACGCCATAGAACAGGTGCCCCCCCGGGCAGGAGGGGAGGGATTACTACTCCATCCTCTTCCTGGTACCCAAGAGCTCGGGGGGGGGGGGGTGGAGGGCCATCTTGGATCTCAAGAACCTCAATCGGTTCATTGCCTACCAGAGGTTCAAGATGCAGTTCCTCCAGTCCATCCTGGCGGGGATCCGCCAGGGAGACTTCCTGACGTCCATCGACCTAAAGGAGGTGTATCTCCATATCCCCATCCATCCGCAGCACAGGAGGTTCCTACGATTCTTTTATGCCAGCCAACATTTCCAATACAGGGCCCTTCCATACGGCCTGTCGTAGGCTCCCAGGACCTTCACGAAGGTTCTCGCGGTAGTGGCGGCACACCTCCGGCGCAGACCCATACGGCTCCAGTGCTACCTGGACGACATCCTCATCCAATCGTCATCCAGGCCGCAGGCCGTGCGGGATCTGCGCATCACCATGAGGACCCTCAGAGGCCACGGCTTCTCTATCAACCTGGAGAAAAGCCACCTTTCCCCTTCCACCAGAATCAACCACCTGGGGGCGGTGATAGATTCCTCCTCTTGCAGGGTGTTCCTATCCCTAGACAGGGTAGAGGCTCTCAGGTCCTTGACACACAGGGTGATCCGGGTAAGGCAGACTCAGGTGGTGCTCTTGTCGCAGTTGCTGGGGAAGATGATTTCGTGCCTGTTGATTGTTCCCTGGGCCAGGCTACACTCAAGAGCTCTGCAGTGACTACTTTTGCCCCACCAGAGGGCCAACAGGAGCAACTCAAGCATGCTGATCACAATTCCTCCGACCGTGAAGAGGTCCCTCCGATGGTGGACGTCGCCTGCGATCCTCAAGGGTCACCTCTTCAGGGAGCCCGACAGGGTGGTCGTCACCACTGATGCCAGTCTCTCCGGCTGGGGAGCACATCTGGGCCAACTCGTGGTTCAAGGCAAATGGTCCGCGTCGGAATCCCGCTGCAGCATCAACCTTCTGGAGCTGAGAGCGGCGAGGTTGGCCCTCCGTCACTTCCATCTGACGGTTCGTTGACGTCACGTCCTCATGACGGACAACGTGGCCACCAAGGCGCACATCAACCGCCAGGGTGGCACCAGATCCAAGCATCTGATGGCAGAAGTGGAAGCACTAGGCCGCTGGGCGGAGCGCTATCTGGAGTCCATCCGCTCAGATCACATCTCGAGCGTAGACAACACCCGCGTAGACTGGCTCAGCAGGACTACCATCGACCCTGCTGAGTGGCAACTCGACCCGGCCCTCTTCCACCGCCTGACCTACAAGTTCGGTCTGCCCCTGATGGACCTCTTTGCCACCAGGGAGAATGCCCAACTGGAGAGGTTCCTCTCCCGATTCCAGACCCCGGGGCGGAAGGGACGGACGCTTTGCGGTGCCGCTGGCCCCGGGGTCTGCTCTACGCCTTCCCTCCGCTTCCTCTTTTGCCGCAAGTCCTCTCCAAGATCATTGCGGAGGAGGCGGAGGTGATTCTCATGGCTCCTCATTGGCCCCGGAGATCGTGGTTCGCCGACCTGGTCAGCCTGTTGGTGTCCCCTCCATGGCGAATCCCTCCGAGTCAGGTCTCCCTCCGCCAGGGGGCCGTTGTCCATCCGGATCCCCAGTGGTTACAGTTGGCCGTCTGGCACTTGAGGGGGACCTGCTGAGGAACGAGGGCTTCTCGGAGGAAGTGGTACGCACCATGCAAGCTGCTCGGCGTCCCTCCACGATGAGAATTTACGATGCCACGTGGGCCTCCTTCGCCAGATGGTGTGAGGACCGTCTGTTGGATCCTGCTACTGCACCTGTGGGCCGCATTTTGGACTTCTTGCAAGGGGGCCTTGAGAAGGGGTTGTCCCCCAATACGTTGCGACGCCAGGTGGCAGCCTTATCTACTGTCTGGACCGGGGACCCTTCCTTGCCTCTCAGCAAGGTCCCCAGGGTACGCATTTTCCTGAAGGGCGCCTCAAATCTGCGTCCGCCCACTATCTATCGATATCCCACCTGGCAACTGTCCGTGGTGCTCCAGGCACTCACCACTCCACCTTTCGAGCCTCTACGTTCCATCTCTCTTCGCTATCTCACGCTGAAGACGGCTTTCCTGATAGCCATCACCTCCGCTCGCCGTATCTCCGAGTTGGCGGCCTTGTCGGTTCATCAGGACCTTTGCATTGTTCATCCTGACAGGGTCGTCTTGCAACTCGATCCATCCTTCATCCCGAAGGTTAACACCCAATTTCATAGAGCGCAAGAAGTCATCTTGCCAAGCTTCTGTCCGCGCCCTTCCCACGCGCACGAGCGCTCTTGGCACACACTGGATGTTCGGCGAGCCCTGAAGGCCTACCTTCACCGAACCTCAGATTTTCGACAGTCCGAGGCCTTGTTCATATCCTTCCAGCCTGGTTCCCTGGGCAAGAAGGTCTCCTCCGCCACCGAGGGAAGATGGCTGAGGGCATGCATCGCCTCCGCCTACGAAAGCCAGGCTCGGGCGGTTCCACGTAACATCACTGCCCATTCTACAAAGAGCGCCGCCACCTCGGCAGCCTGGGCCTCCCAGGCTTCGATTGAGGAGATCTGTCAGGCGGCCGCGTGGTCTTCACCTTCTCCTTTTGTCAGACATTATAAACTTGATGTTTTTGCCTCAGCTGAGGCGGCCTTCGGCAAAAGAGTACTCCAGGTGGTTGTTCATGTGAATGAGTCCCGGGACCATCTCTCTGCCCGCCCCGATGGACAGTAACTTGGGTATGTCCCATGCTTGGACTGTCCAAGCGGTGCACAGGAGAAAGACCATTGGCTTACCTGAACGGTCCTTCTCTGTGCACTGCGGGAGAGTCCAACCCACCCAGTTGTCCCAGGATATGTGGTGACCTTATCTACTGACTTGAACTTGATCTTCTTATGACATCCTCACGGACTAGACTATTCTATTTTTTCTGGAGGACGTGGCCACGCAAGGAGGCGTGGCCAGGGAAAAGACTTCTCAGTCCAGGACAAGCAGACTGAAATAACCCATGCTTGGACTCTCCCGCGGTGCACAGAGAAGGACCCTTCAGGTAAGCCAATGGTCTTTTTCTAGTGGCGAGCCCGGCAAGCAGGTAGAGAATGATCCAGGGGACCCAGCCGGACGACCAGTTGGGGGGTCACCACTTTTGGCTGGCCCCCAGCCTACGCAGTCGCCTTGGAGGTCTCTTTCTTCCTGGTGGCGAAGATGGCGGCCTCGCCTTGACGGCGCCACTCCCGGCAGCCTCCCATAGCGTTGGCATTTTCTGGTTGTACTTTGGAGACTTTGTGGACTTGGGAGACGCGGGAGAACCTTCGGACTTGGGAGACGTGGGAGAACTTTTAGACCGCATTGACTCCATTGTGCTAGTGAGGGGGTGGTTGGCCCAGATGGCGCTGAAGGAGATCGGATGGCTGGCTTGCTGCTGCCACCACGGCCCTCCCGGGCCCTTCCCCTCCCACCCTCAGCGTATTTCGATCTGCAGCGGTCCTGGTGGCTTCTATCGCAGTCTGTTATGATCTGGAGAGCCCTTGGAGCCTGCGGAATTAGATCACCTTGTCCTTTGTTTTCAAGGAGTGGGGTGGCTGATTTACGTGGCGCTGGACAGAAGTGGGCAACTGTTTTTGCCTGTCATCGTTCCTGCCCCTTCGGGTGCCCCCCTCCATTCGACCGGGATCTTCTCTGCGGTGTGGCCTTTCTTCCTCGCCCTATTCTGCGGCTGGGGGGGGGCTCCCCTCCTTACCATCTATACTAGCTGGCTCTCCCTGCTTATGTTTATGGACCTGGACCCTTGGACTCCCAGTTTTACGACCTTACTTCCTTGCCACGACCATTGCCACCCACCGCTACCCCAGGAACCCCATCTCAGCCACCTAGATTTTCATTTTTCTTTTGCCACGATATTGGGGAAAGAAGACATACTACTCCCTTTACATCCCGCTGTCTTTGACTTGACTCTTGTGTTTCCGCCCTACAAACTCACGGACTCACTTGCACAACACCAATATCAACTTTAATATCTGCGCAATCCTCCCTCTTTTCGTATGTGGTATGTATGTGTATGTCTGTGAGTGAATGATCCCACCTTCTTTTAAACTAGTGTAATTCTATCTTTTTTATTGTATTGCTGTACTTTTAACTAGAGTGAGGTATGTATGTGGAGAATGTATGCTTGGTGCGTACGAGGGGATTGAGAGCGTGGCCCGGAGCCCCCTCCACTGAGTGCAGAAGCAGAAGTGGATGGGGGCCCGGATCCGCCTCTCGTCAGAGAATGATATGAATGGCCTGCCAGGGAGAACAGAGGCTACGGGAGAGGAAGTAGGGTCTACGGGTGCGGGGATGGGCCGGCGCATTCCGGTCATTGTTGGGAGAGGCAGGTTTGACAGGAGCTATAGGGCTAGCCATTACCGGGGAAGGAGGGTTCGCTACGTCACAGCAATCCCTCCTTCCGGCCCTATTAGCTCCACTCCAGGACCAGATGGCGAGAGTTGTCAGGGCCCTGGTCTCAGGCTGCTGTTGCTAAAAGCCAGGTCTGTGGTTCACAAAGCTCCCCTCGTCCGGGACTTAATATTAGACGAGGGGGCAGACCTGGCATGTATTACTGAGACCTGGCTGGGCCATGAGGGAGGAGTCCCCTCACTGAAATGTGCCCAGAAGGGTTTCAGGTGCTACATCAGCCGCGAAACCAGGGAAGGGGTGGGGGAGTGGCTGTCATCATTCGAGAGTCTCTAGTTCCTCGTAGGATCCCTGCTCCGGAGATTGTTGGGTGTGAGTCCCTTCTGGTGAAGTTGGACCTTGGGGGTCAAGTGGGTTTGTTGCTAACATACCTACCTCCCAACAGCGTTGCAACAGCCCTGCCTGTGCTCCTCGAGTCAGTAGCCGAGCTGGCGGTTGAGTTCCCCAGGCTTGTAGTGCTGGGGGATTTCAACCTGCCGTCGCTCGGTGAACGCTCTGATGGAGCACAGGAGTTCATGGCTTCCATGACAGCCATGGACTTGACCCAGGTAATTCAGGGTCCGACTCATTCGGCGGGACACACGCTCGACCTCGTATTTCTCTCGGAGCAGTGGAAACGTGATCTAGATTTGAAGGGCATTAAGATCTTGCCCTTGTCATGGTCAGATCACTTCCTACTGAGGCTCGACTTTCGGAAACCAATCCCCCACTGTAGGGAGGGGGAACCGATTAGGTGTTTCCACTCCAGGTGCCTGATGGACTCTATGGGATTTCAAACGGCACTTGGGGAGATACCTGACTCTCTGGCCCACAGTCCGGTGGAGTCCTTAGTTGCCGCTTGGAATATAGCGGCGGTGGAGGCTCTAAACCGGATTGCGCCTTTATGGCCCCTCCGTGGCAGTGGATCCAGGAGGGCTCCTTGGTTCACCGAGGAACTCCGGGAGATGAAGCACCAAAAGAGACGGCTAGAGCGATGCTGGAGGGCTAGTAACTCCAAATCCGACCAAACACAATTAAGAGCCTTTATTCGGACTTATCTAGTGGCGATTCGGGCAGCAAAATGTTCGCATATTTCCACTCTTATCGCATCCACAGAATCTTGCCCAGCCGCTCTGTTTAGGATAGCCGCTCCCTCTTGAAAGGGAGGGATGCGGATGAACCCTTACAGGGTAGCGCTGAGGAATTTGTTCAGATTCTGTCGGATAAAATCGCTCGGATCCGGACGGACCTGGACTCCACTTGGACGGTACCAGCTGAGGCGTCGGGGGAAGGTCCTGATTGGATTTTATGGAGTGAGTTTCAACTTGTCGCTCCTGAGGAAGTGGACAAGGCCATGGGAGCGGTGAGTGCCTCCACCTGTTTACTGGACCCATGCCCCTCCTGGCTGGTCTCGACCAGCAGGGAGGTGACACGTGGCTGGCTCCAGAGGATTATTAACACCTCTCTTCTGGAGGGATCCTTCCCGCATCCTCTAAAGGATGCGGTGGTGAGACCCCTCCTTAAGAAACCATCCCTGGATCCAGCCATTTTAAACAACTATTGCCCAGTCTCCAAGTAGGGAAGGTTGTTGAGAAGGTGGTGGCCTTTCAACTCCGGCGGACCTTGGATGAAGCAGATTATCTGGATCCCTTTCAGTCGGGTTTCAGGCCTGGTTGCAGCACAGAAACTGCTTTGGTCGCGCTGATCGATGATCTCTGGTGGGCCAGGGATAGAGGCCATTCCTCTATCCTAGTGCTCCTTGAACTCTCAGCGGCCTTCGATACCATCGACCATGGTATCCTTCTGCGACGGTTATGGGATGTGGGAGTGGGAGGCACCGTCTTAAGGTGGTTCTCCTCCTACCTCTTGGACATGTCGCAGTCGGTGTTGGTTGGAGGACAGAGGTCGACCTCTAGGCCCCTCAATTATGGGGTGCCGCAGGGTTCGGTCCTGTCCCCCCTCCTATTTAACATCTACATGAAGCCGCTGGGTGAGACCATCCGGCAGCATGGGATTAAATATCATCAATATGCGGACGATACTCAATTGTATCTGTCCGCCCCGTGCCAACTCAGCGAAGCAGTGGAAGTGTTGTGCCAGTGCCTGGAGGCTGTCAAGGTCTGGATGGGAGCGAACAAGCTTGCACTCAATCCAGACAAGACCGAGTGGCTATTGATGCTGCCTCCCAAGGTTAGCCCAGACATTCCACCTCTTAGCCTGGGAGGTGAAATTATACACCCCTCAGAGAGGGCTCGCAATTTGGGTGTCCTGGACCCACAGCTGACGTTAGAGCACCATCTGTCGGCTGTGACCAGGGGGGCTTTCGCCCAGGTTTTCCTGGTGCACCAGTTGCGGCCCTACCTGGACTGGGAGGCACTTCGAATAGTCATTCACGCCCTCGTCACCTCAATACTAGATTACTGTAACACGCTCTACATGGGGCTGCCCCTGAAGAGTGTTCGAAGACCACAGCTGGTCCAGAACGCAGCCGCGCGAGCGATATGGGGTGTATCTAGATACACCCATATTACACCTATCCTCCGCGAGCTGCACTGGCTTCCTATTGGTCTCTGGACGCACTTCAAGGTGCTAGTCGTTACTTTTAAAGCCCTACATGGTTTAGGACCTGGCTACCTGAGAGAGACCGCCTCCTGCCACTTACCTCCCAACGACCCACAAGATCGCACAGGTTGGGCCTCCTCCGGGTGCCGTCAACCGGACAATGCCTGCTGGCGACTCCCCGGGGGAGGGCCTTCTCTATTGCTGTGCCAGCCCTGTGTAACGACCTACCTGCAGAGATCCGGACCCTTACCACTCTCCCGGCCTTCCGTAAAGCCATCAAGACCTGGCTGTTCCAGCAGGCCTGGGGCTGTTGAGTGATATCCAGCCCTGCTTAGATGGAATGGGTGATGTGAATTTTAATACTGTATTTTTATTTTTATTTTTTATTCTATTTTTTAAATTTTAAATGTTTCTTGTCTGTTGTGAGCCGCCCAGAGTCCCTATGGGAGTGGGCGGCATACAAATCCTAAGAAACTTGAAACTTGAAACTTCTTCCCGGAATTATACTTTAGGATTCAAATCTATGCTTTCCTATCCAAAAAGTATGTAAATGAATTTTGATGACAGCCCTAACATTCATATTTTGATTTCTGTGGTCACATTATGAAGATAGAATAGTTGAAATGTGCAAAGGTTTATGAATCCACGTTAGACAGATTAAAAATATCTATTGGGAAAATCAAAGGTCCATAATAAATACATATGACTATGCAGTTGCTGAAGTACTATAAAGCTGATATCTTTGCTCTTTTTTTCCCTTTGTGGAGATCATCAGAGTAAATATTAATCTGTATGTAATATTACAAAACAGAAGCATGTGAATACAGATATAACACTTGATTTCCCCCCCTATTAGGCTAGCAGAAGTAGGTGATTACATAGAATGCTATTGCAATAGCATAATCAATTTATATGTGTTTTCCACTTTTTTTTTAAAAAAAAGAATAATACAATGACAACTTAGTGGCGATTTTGTGGATAATTCCAAACAGTGAATAAACTGAAAACATGCCAATTATCAGCTTCTTAAATAGTTTGTAGGGTTGACATCAGCATGAAACATTTTTCATAAGAATCTGTTCTTCAGTTTAATACCATTTAATTCTATTCCATTAACATTCTGAACTATTATAAATGTAACCAAATGAATTAATGATTCTATCATCTGATAACTCTTTCCTGAGCTTTTTAAAACATGGTGTGTGGCTCCTAGCAGTAGGGCTTCTTTCATAGTTTGATAAACCAGGATTATCAAGAACTTCACAGTCTTTTCATGTCTCTAAATGAAAATGCTTACAAGATAACAAAGCAAGTGAACTAAAAGAATGGCATTAGAACAAAGTAGGGAGTTGTGTTTATAAATACAGTTTTTATTATGGCTAATGCTATGACCTTCATTTTATTATGGCTAATGCTATGACCTTCAGAGTCCCATGTTTTGCAAATAAATCATAGTAATACAAATGGCCTTAATAATTACAACATGAACATTTTATGTCTCTAACACGGACATTTTCATATTATGCCGCAAACTCAAAGTTCAGAGAATTGTACTACACTGATATCATCAGAAATGGTGAGGACAGAATTTTGTATTTATCCCCTTACAGGGCCTTTAAAAATAAGCATTCCTTTCTAAAACATGAAGAAAATTGTATCATCAATTGTCACTGTATTTGAAGGCTGTGACATTGGAGAACTCTGAAGGATAAATGGAAGGGCTGGAAAATGCCATAAACTACATAATAGTTACTCCCAGTCTACACATGACTGAACCATCTATTTATTTGATTAGTGGTTTCTAAAACCCTGAAAGCTCCAGCCCTATTTTATATTCTTTACTAGCGAAACCAACCAACCAAAACCTCAAGATTTTATACAACAAAAGCTAAATAAATGAACTGATCTAAATATCTGGAATCATGAGAGAGAAATCTAATTTCCAGCAGATCCTTAGATTATCAGTAAAGAAGTTATAGCTTTATAAATAAAAAATTGTTGGAAAGTCTTGAAAACCAAATAAAATCAACTTGAAAGACATTCAGTGATGTCATTTAACAACATGGAAAGCCTAGGGTGGAAATGCAATGTGTAACCCACCTTGTCCATTTCTTGCTTGAAGTTGGCAAACACTTCATTGCTTTTTGTTAGCGTTTTCTGAAATTCTTCAAAACGTTCAGAATAGAGTGTCAGCTGCAATCAAAGGGGGAGGGAGGAGAGTGGTCAGTTACACACACCATTGCACAATAAGAGCACTCAATTCAGTTCAGTTCAATTCAAAAGATTGCAGAAAGATAGTAAGATGAAACTTTTAGCTTGGAATTTAAAGGTATCTTAAAAGTTTGTGGAAGAAGAAATTTCCATCCTCTTCAAAGCTGTCTATAAAATCAAGATGTTCCTGAAAAATTGGGATGTGGTGTAACTAAGGAGTGGGAGGATCCTAAAGGAACTTATATTAAGGAGATTCATTAGCTTTTCCTTCTGAAGAGTTAGGTAATTATGACAGCTTGTAGGCATTCCAGATGCATTTACTAAACTTTTTTTACTAAATAATTCCTCACAATTCAGCTCCCAGAATTCTTCATGTTTCTCCAGGCTACTTGGATTTCCAGCAATAAATTGGAGTGCCATAGGTTGCCTCTCCCTGCCCTGCTGACCCAGGTAAGAGAGGGTGCTAGTATTGGGATAAAGGAATCCAATGTCTTGTATTAGGGGTGTCAAACTCGCAGCCCGGGCCAGATGCATTACATGTTGGCCACGGACGCCCGATTTAGCAAAGGGAGAAAAGTCACACTGTCACGTGATGCTGCGAGTTTGACACCCTGCCTTACATGATCAACATGGCATAAAGAATAGTTTCCTAACAATTTCACTATTTCTAATGTTTAAAATTGCAAATTGTTAGCCCTTAAGACGGGTGTCAAACTCTATTTCATTAAGGGCCACATCAGGTTGTGTTTGACCTTGGAGGCGTGGCCAACTCAATATCACATGTGTTGGGGGTGCCTATGGTGGCCCAAGGGCTCTGCCGGTGAAAACAGACTCCCGAGCACATTTTTGGCTGCAAAGGCTTCCTACGACCTTCTGCCATTGAAATCGGGCCCATGCAAGTTTCGTTTCCAGCTGCGATTGCATCCTGCAACCGTCTGTCAGTGAAAATGGAGGTGTCCCTCCTGAGCTCAGCTGGCAGAAGCAATGTGTGCTGGTCCTTTGCTGTTTCCAGGGTGGCCCTTCGGGCCAGATTTAAGCACCTTGTGGGCTGGATCCAGTCCCCGGACCTTGAGTTGACACCCCTGCCTTAAGATGTTCCTAAATGCTAAACAGATGTAGATAATCCCACTTATTTAGCTATATGAAGTTTGGGAGATAATATGTGTAATTAGGACAAAATATTTTTTGTTTTCACTGCTTTTCCTATCTTGGACAAAACCCAGCTTCAAATATTCAACCATCCTTGATATAAAGAGCCGAGGTGGCGCAGTGGTTAGAGTGCAGTACTTCAGCTGACTGTTATCTGCAGTTCAGCGGTTCTAATCTCACCGGCTCAAGGTTGATTCAGCCTTCCATCCTTCCGAGGTGGGTGAAATGAGGACCCAGACTGTGGGGGCGATATGCTGACTCTGTAAACCGCTTAGAGAGGGCTGAAAGCCCTATGAAGCGGTATATAAGTCTAACTGCTATTGCTATAACATTGCATAATTTCAATTACTCTTTGACCTCTGTTGTTGTAGCTGTTATAGCATAGGTTGGCTCAAATGCTTGTTGTTGATTCCATAAATTAATATATTCCTTAATAATAAAAATGGATGGTAAAAAATGGTAAACATCTAACATTTGCTGAATTTCATGAATTCATTCTAGACATGAAACAGAGTAGCGCATGCTGGCTTTAAATTTTTTTTTTTTTAAGAGAAAATATTTTTAAAATAAAAAGGAATAGATGGAAGAAAGACAAGAAAAATAAGTCAAATTTCCTCAATTTTTCTCAATTCCAGGTTAATTAGATTGCGATATCCAAACACAGTTTCCATTAAAAGGTATGGACTGCTCCATGGTAATAATTCATAACTATTTAATCTACTGCATGCTACCCGTATACTTTCAGAGGATTTGAACATAAATAAGATTAGCTATATTTTATCCACTTTTACACAGCTAATAAGTTGAACAGGACCAGTTGGAAAAAGTACATAATAGAAACAATGGCCTTATTTTACCTGAGCCCGGAGAACAGTCTCTTGTTCCTTTAGCATTTTTGTCTGTAGTTTCCATTCTGCTGCTTGGGTAAGTAGCTATTTGGGATTTAAGAATGCATACAATATTTGAAAGATCAAGTAATTCACATTTTTAAAAAATCTTTGCAAATCTTTGCTATTTGTAAAATATTGCATGTTTGATTAATATCTAATGAAATGAATGGAATCCAAAAAATATATGAAATTACTTTTTTAAACAAGTCTTTTTGTTCTGGTAACATAGTATAGTCTTTTTTCTTTCTTTCTTCTTTTTATGGCCCTGTAATCCCTTTTTATCGGGGTGGAGTCAGGGCGACTGAATGAAGCTGAGTATTTACTAGCTAGATGCCCTTCCTGACACCTATGCTGAATTCTCAGCAGCTATTTACACTTTACATCCTGATAGAGAAACATCTGTCGCTACCTAGGATTGAACGCTCAACCTTCCAAATGGGAGATGAGTGTCTTCACCTCTAGGCAATGTTTTTTAAAATAAGCGCTATAAATCTAATAAAATCCTCATATGGCTTTTCATGAGGTTTTCAGAACGTTGTCCTTTTAAAATCCTCCATGCTTTGGTGAGAAACAACAAAGATTAAAATAAAATCCATGTAGCGTGGTGAGGTTGATAGCAAAGCAGAGGGAATGACTGTTAAAGTGGGGTGACAAATATTCTGAGATCTAAATTTCAGACTTAATTCTTAATCCTGCAAACTATCCACATTTTGATAATGCTTAATGTTTTGCCAGAGCCGCATAGCCACCTATTTCAACTGGAATTAGTTTTTACCTGCCATAACCAAATAGAACAGATGAGGCAGAAACTGCTTCTATGTGTAATTTGTTCTGGCTCATTAATGAGTTTTATTTTGCTCTCTCTACTCTACAGCTCAACTTGACACATTTAATTTACAAGACAAATCTGGGAGCTATTTGTAATAAAAGCAACTGTTCAAAGCAATATTTTCAATTAACATTTATTTTTAAAAGCGAATTGTATCGCCTGGAGTTATCTTCCAAATCAGAAAAGTTCTGCGCTGGTATTGGTGCTTTTATTAATAAAATATGATGGAAGGGAAAGCCAACTCATAAAGAATATACAATTCCTGAATGCAGTTGGTTGTTTTTATTTGCTCCTAGAAATAAAGAAGGGCTAATGTTATTTCATTTTTATTTATTAATTAAATTTATATAGCTGTCCATCTCACCAAAGGGAACTTTGGGTGGCACAAAAGAATAGATAAAATAGCCAATAGAATAGCAGATTAAAAACAAATCCACAGTAATAAACATACAAACAAAAATATTGTGGATTTTAAACATAGTATTATGCTCAATAGAAGAGAGGATAAAAATGGCCTCCCTCAACAGTGAAGTTACTGAGACAAATGTTTGATTCTCTAGCAGCTGCTGACTTGGCACCATAACCAAATCTGGAAGGCTGTTCAAAAAAATCAAAAGGAATGCGCCAATCAGGAGGAATGGATATTCTGTATTGCAGGTGCTACAGCAGAGAAGGCATATCTCCTAGGATCTACCAAATGTAATTTTCTGGCCAAGGTATCCACTGCATGCCTTCTCTCTGTGACCTAATGGGATGGGCTGATACAAATGGGCAGAGGTGGTCCCTCATGTAACCTGCTTTTATGCCATGAAGGGCTTTAAAGGTTAAAACCAGCACTCTGAATTGGACCTGGAAGTAAACTGGCAACTAATGCAACTTGTGGATCAGAAGTGTAAGGTGTTGCCCTAGGACCATGATGGCGAACCTATGGCATGCGTGCCACAGGTGGCACTCGGAGCCATATCTGAGGCATGCGCTGGTCAGCTGATTTTCGGTCTTCCGCAGGGTGGGGAAAGCCTCCAGAGCCTGTGGATGGTGAAAAATATTGGCTGTATTGGAGTCCCTCCCAGAAGTTCACATTAGATTGTAATTTTTCATTGGAATTGAAGGAAATTATATTCATGGAAGTGGTTAATTATAAACTACGGTACATTTAAGTAATATGCTCTTAATTTAATGTAAATAAAATTAATGCAAATAAAATTAGTTTTAATTTTTATATTGAATCAGTTTCTTTTTTATTTTGTCCTCACCTACTTCTTGGAGTGTATCATATAATCACACCATTTTGCAATGAAAAATTAAAATTGTTTCTGTGTGAGAGGGATCTGGGAAATAATAAATTTTTAAACAAATGTAGAAAAGGAATTTTTTCTACTGAACAATATTTACCAAAGTTTGGGTTAAAGGATATTTAATCTTTGAGCATTGCATTACATATGTTTTGAATATGATCAATACTTTTAAAAATTATTTTAAATTATAGGAGAATTGAGCTGGATTGCATGCCAGGAAGCAGCAAATAAACATGAAGGCCACCAGGTGGCAGCAGAGTTATTCTGCTGCTAATGCAAAATGCAACTTTAAGCAATTTCAAAGCAAAAGCATTTTGGGCTGATATAAAATCTAATGATCAGCTTTTTCCTCATTTGGTATGCAGCAAAGAATATATTATGCTGTAGATACTATTGCAAAATCTGTTAAACATTCAAATGAATTTTTGAATCATAACCTACTGAGATATTTTAATTTAAAAATAGACAGCTTGTCAATGGATCTATTAAAACTAAGTACAAGGATATTTCATAAGTATCATATAATGGTTCAGCACCATTATAATTTCAAATGGTCGCTGAGCATGTTAAATGAGAACAACCGATAGTAGATTGGATAGGAAGAATATGGGTTCAAATTATTACTCAGTTATGGAGTTAAGCAATCTCTGGATAGATCATATCTTAACTCAACTAATACTAATCACAAAATTCCAGAAAAAATAATGGAAGACTATAGGTACACCTAGAACTCCTAAGGCAGGGATCTCAAACCTGCGGGCCGCAGGCCGGTTGCACGCGCTGGCCATGCCCACCCCCCATTTCAGCAAAGGGGGAAAAAGTTGCGATACATCACATGAAGGCATGCTATGGCAAGTTTGACACCCCTGTCCTAAGGAAAAATGTCAAATATCAAGACAAATGAGTTCATTGCTCTGTGTGTGTGTGAGAGAGAGAGTGTGAGGCCATCAATTCTAGGCCTCAGGTATGAAAGCCTTCTGGGCGACTTGGGGCCAGTCATTCTACCCCAGTCCAACCTCAGAAAGTTGATGTGGATAAAATAGAAGACAGGAATATTTTACAACTTGAGTTGTAAAAAATAAAGGACACGATATCAAACAAACAAGCAAACAAACAACATTTCAGACGTGAACACAAACTATACATAAACAACTAAAGAAAAAATGAATACATATTCCTTTTCTCGCTGATGCCTGTCTTCAGCTTCCTTCATAACCTCTTGTGACTGTTCCAACTTGGCATCTACCAGTTTCTGCTGAAGTTCCCTGTGCTTAAATATTTTATCAAGATGCTGGAAGGGGGGGGGGAGAGAGAGAGAGAGAGAGAGAGAGAGAGAGAGAGAGAGAGAGAGAGAGAGAGAGAGAGAGAGAGAGAGAGAGAGAGAGATGGGGTGAACGCTAGAGTACATGAGTAAGAACTGTACCATCTCTATGAATTTGAGAATGCTGTAAGTCTCATTAGGAATTATTTTTTGAGTAGGCAAGTACAGAATTTCACTGTTAACAACATACGAAAAACAGCAGAAGTGTTGCAAAATTATTTCACCTTCTGCTTGTTGGAGGTTGTAGATTTTTAAATTATTTAAAGATATTAAGTATCCCCTATAAAAACAACTGTAAAATTACAAGCTACACAAGATCAAGTAAATAGAATTTTCTTAGTTTATGCATCATAATTTCTCTATAGCTGCTGAAATTCATTTGTAGCATTCCAAACATGTTTATTTTCCTGGATATATTTATTTATTCAATTTATATGGCTGCACATTTCACCATAGCAACTCTAGGTGACTAACATTACATAAAAAGCACAATACCAAAATAAACATCAAACTACAACCATATAAAAACTTAAAATGGAGGCAAACTCAATCAGCAATAAAACAACACCTCATGGGCTTCAATTAACTTACTGATCCTCAGACTTGTTGAATAAATACATTAGTTGTTTAAATACAAACAAAATGGAATGATTAAACTACAAGGATTGAGACCAGAATAAAAGTTCTATGGCATGATAGCTGCAGTGAAGGGAAGAACACATAACAAAACTACACTAATAGCTCTATTCTTTGGGAAAGAGATGAAAGAAAATCCCCAAACAAGACTCATCTCAAGAACTCATCATTAAGGTACAATGCACAAAAACAGACGACAGGCAAAACCCCTAGTAGTCCAAAGTATAGCTTAGACTGTTTAGCTTTAGTAAAGTTGGAAATTGCAAGGGGAATAAATGCTTATTGATTTTGCATAATTTGCAAAATACCTGTAACATTTACAGTCTGGGACAGAAGGATAGTTACTATTACTCCAGTGCCATAAGACTAAGTATAACTCTCAACTTTGGAGAAACATCCCAGAGAATGCAGGGCATCCTTGTATAGCAACCATAATTGGAACCAGTCACTTGGTTGTTTAGTGAAGTGGTCACTAAATTAAAATGCGATTGTACTTATGACATTAACTTCAGTTTTCTTTTGCTTTACAGACCTGTGAGGGTTATAAATGAAAGGATTGGTCACAGAGTTACTTTTTAAATTTTTTATCACAGATGTAACTGCAAACGATTGTTCTTTGAGGCAGTGCTAAACAAAGGCTACTTGTCACATTGCTATTACCTCCTCTCTGACTTCATACTGATCAATGATGCTTTTCAGTTTCTCAGCCAGCTCAGAATTTTCCTGGCACAACTTCATGTTCCTCTCACTTTGCTGCTCAATCTGTGCCTGGATATCATTCAGTGTGCCCTGGAAATGATTCGTGATCTCCTTCCTCTTTTCTTCTTCTTCTCTTGCTCGCTGAAGTGTCTCCTCCTGTAATGCAACAATTGAGTCAGCCCTCTTCATCATTGCAGCTTCATCCAGAAAGAAGTAGAAAAGCAGATTCCTATTCCTCTTCACCAGCTGCTACCCCAATAGCATTGTACTATTATAGTATTATCCCAATGGTAATGAGCAAATTACCTTTTGGTTTCTTTTAACAGAATAACAGAGTTGGAAGGGACCTTGGAGGTCTCCTAGTCCAATCTCCTGCTCAAGAAGAAAACTCTGTACATTAGTTCTCAACCTTTTCTTCACCATGGACCCTCTAAATACTTTTTGTGGCCATGGACCATGGATTGCCCAAGATTTAATTCAAGGTTGAAATCATAACATTTCTTCAAGCCTTTCAGACTTCCTGTGATGATATCAAGGCCCCCCCAGGGGACCACGGACCACAGGTTGAGAACCACTGTTCTGTACCATTTCAGACACATGGTTGTCCAATCTCTTCTTAAAAACCTCTAGTGATGGATAACCCACAACCTCTGGAGGCAAAGCCGTTCCACTGATTAATTGTTCTAACAGTCAGGAAATTAATTCTAGGTTGATTCTCTCCCAGACGTGTAGGGCTCAAGGGAGTATAAGAAAACACCAGATTTCTAGGATTAAGGTAAGGTAGTATTATTCATGAAAACTTTATTATTCATGGAAATTTGTGGAAACGTTATAATTTTATGTGGTCCTCTGGAAATTGTTTGCAATTGCAGTCCTCCAAGATTTTTTTTAAAAAAATCTTCTACATGTAACATATGATCCTATGATTTCTTGGTATCTTTCCAACAAAATATCAGCTAGGTCCAGTATTAATTTTCTGAAATCAGCGAAGGATGATTAAGGATTGTTATATATCTGAGCTTATACTGTACTTATTGGGCTTTGGATGCTGCTTTAATTATTATACATTAGCTTACATTAGATGTAGGACACATCTGCAGCCAGGCACATGTATTTACATTACTTTTGGCATCTTAAAGCTAGAAGGAGCAATGATCTAATAGTGGCCAACATGAGACTGGGACCAATTTCTGTAGTTGCATTATTGACTATTTTATTTCTTGAGGAATAGAAATTGAATTTGAGTAGTTCAGAGAACTGGTAAATAACACTTCTGACTGGCTCTGCCCCCCATCTATTCTCTGCTTCCTGAGCCCCAGCTGATTGGAGGAAATGGGGATTTTGCAGTAACCTTCCCCTGGAGTGGGGAGGGAGTGGAGATTTTACAGTATCCTTCCCTTGCCATGCCCACCAAGCCCGCCCACCAAGCTACGCCATACCCACCAAGCCATGCCACAGAACCGAAAGTAAAAAAAATTGAATCCCATCACTGGGCCACTCATATACCTCACACTTTGTTGATGCACATAAAACTGAAGAAAAGCATGATAACAGCACCAGTTTCCATGCATTGCCACTGGAGATATCAATGGAATAATCTGGGTTATATGTCTGTAAATCAGGCTTCAGTTGTTTTAGATAAAAGTGGGTATCCAGGAGACAAAATTAAATTAGGCACAATACAGAAGCAGCTTTTAATTCTTTCCAGAGTACAGTTTAGACAGAAGCAGGAAACCATTTTGTTGCTACTAATGTCCAATATTTAAGAGTGAAAGATCCTTACCAATCTATTGTGAACCAACTAAGAATGTCAAGTGAACGTAACTTTTCCTCCTGACCTCCCCTAAAGATCTTCTTTTCTCATTACCTTCAGGGTTTTGTTGTGTCTTTGGAGTTGCCTACAAAGACTCTCCAATTTGCTCCGGGCCAGGATGGCTCTGCTGTGTTCACTCTGTAATTGGTCTTTTTCCTTCATGAGCTGGGCCTGTTTTTTCTGCAGATACTTCAGCTTTTTTTGTTCAGAACGATGTTCTTCCAACTGAAAGTATGTTGACAAGAATAAATAAGGAAAACAAGAGATCTTGGAACAAGGCTGTTCTTAGGCATTTAATAGACAACACACACACACACGCACTCCTCTGCAAGTAACATGAATATTTGGAATTGTAAGTGGAATTTATTTAGATTTCATAGAAGAAAAAAAGCTAATTTTCTTCCAAATAATCTTTAAAAATAGATTTTCTAATTTGCAATGGCAGTGGATAGGTGACGAATGAGGAAAAAAAATACCCAAAATGTTTGGCTTGGTTTCATTCACACCAAAATTAAACGAGAAATCAAGGATCACCCCAATTAATGTTTAAAGTAAAATTAAGTGATGTGCAATTCAGTTTGATGCCTGGAAGAGGGAATGTTAAAAATTCTGGCTAAGTGATGGGAGATGGAATAGATGGCAGAGAATGCATTTATGAATGAAGAATTTTACATCTCTTTTATTCAGAAATCTGGTAATACCTTTTCTATCTAGCACAATTTATTTCAAGGCTTATGATAAAATCCAACTAACAACTTTCATACATGTAGAACAGAACAGATCAATTCTTTATTGGCCAAGTGTGATCAAAGGAATTTGTGTGTCCAATCCCACTTGGATTTTATATAGATTATATGTAACAAGGAATATATAATAATATAACTTTTTAAATGTTTTATGGCTTTCATTATTATGATATTGTTTGCCACTTAGTTAACTGAATTGAAATGGGTGACTATGGAAATTGAATAAATAAATACATGAAATAAAAGTGCCAAAAGCACTTAATAAGATTGTTAGTTGGGAAAGGTGCTACAGATTCTTGATTTGTTTTCAATCATAGACTATCATTCTCCTCCTACAATACCTCTTTTATCAAGCTGACTAATTAACAGTCTACAGGCCAGCAATTCTTCATAACAAGAAGAATATAATAAAAAAGAATGACTGCATAGCCCTGCAATAATTCTACCATAGCATATTCATGGTGCTGTGTCATATGTAGGGTAACAAAATTGGGATCTAAAATTTTGTTGCCCTGCATATGACACAGCACAATGAATATGCCATGGTAATATTATTGCAGTCTAAAGACGTTCTGAAATATATAGGCCTCAACAAGCTTTCAGAAGATCACAAGGGAAGGCAATCCATTTTCCTTTAAGGGCAAGCTTTCCATAGAAAGGAACCACTGAATGGATGGCCTGCTTTCAAATCTCATTTTTTTTAGAAGTCTCCATAGATGGAATAGCAATAGCAATAGCAGTTAGATTTATATACCGCTTCATAGGGCTTTCAGCCCTCTCTAAGCGGTTTACAGAGTCAGCATATCGCCCCCAACAACAATCCGGGTCCTCATTTTACCCACCTCGGAAGGATGGAAGGCTGAGTCAACCCTGAGCTAGTGAGATTTGAACAGCTGAACTGCAGAACTGCTGAAGTAGCCTGCAGTGCTGCATTTAACCACTGCGCCACCTCGGCTCGGCTCTCCCCTTGAAAAGTACTCTTCACTTGCATGCATCAGATGAGTAGACTCAACTTAAAATAGGTGATAATAGATGATTAACCCTAGAAGTATACTCAAAAACAAACTGCCAGGGGCTAATGGGTCTGTCCTCTTATCACACAGGCAGGTCCATTCTGTAGCAGCTGAAGATTCTGGATCCAGGGCAGCCCCATTTAATATGAATTAAGGTAATCCAGGTGAGAGGCAACAATATGAGTGATTGTATTCAGTGCCCCCCTCTCCATTCCAAGAATGGGCCACAACCAGTGCAGTAAACAAAACTGAGGAAAGAGCTTTTTGATCATGGTCACTTCCAGTAGGAACTATGATTCCAGATAAATCTCTAGATTGTGGATCGGTTCTTTCAAGAAAAAGACAACCTTGTCTAGAATTAAAGTTAATGCAATCTTTTGCTTTCTAATTTAACAACCATTTTTCTTGGGTTGAGTCTGAACCCATTTTTCCCCTTCCAGACTTGGATAGGTGGCCCACTACGTAGGTAGATCTGGAAATTGACTTCATAGAAAAGCCACAACTACAATTTATTAAAGTAAGTTATAATAACAGAATCTTGAATCCTGCTTTTTCTTCTTATATCCCAGTGAATCATGTAGCTATTTGCCTCAAGTTACTTCCAAATATAATCATGTCTCCAAGGTTAAGTAATGCTTCATCTCTCTTTGCCTATGTAATAGTTTTTGAATATTTCTGTCAAGGTCATCTCCCTTACTGTCTATACTGACAGACTTCAAATGCATTGGGAGTGGAGTGGGCCCCCATTTGTCTCAGATGGAGATATATATTTATTAACATAAATATTAGTGATGCCTCCCTTTGAAGCAATGTGTGACTTAACAGACTACATTCAGACATATTTAAAAAATGAAGGAGGGAGTCAAGACCCAGGAGCTCCTCACTGGAGTATTCAAGGTCTGACCTCTCTTCCCCCAAGGTCACTGACTGGAATTACATCCTTATGAAAGAAAAGAAACATTCTAGTATGGTTGTCCTCCAAAGCTTATCCTTCCAGCTGGCAGAGAATATTGTGGTCAAAGGCTATTGAGAAATCCAGTAGGAAAAGGATGATTGGAGTTCCCTCAGCCTAGCCATTTACAAGAGTTACTGCTACAATTTCAGTCTCTTGAGGACAACGTATCGGCAGGGATTCCAATAAAGACAATAATGGGATTAGGATAGAATTTTCCAGGCCATGTTTCTGCTATGATGAAGTATCTATGAAGAAAGGTCCCAGTTTATTATACTAGGTTAGATGCTTTATTATACATATATAAAGCCAATATTGAGTTCCTTAAGGGTCTCCAATGGAAGGAACAGACGGAATATAGCTAAACCTCCTATTATGGATTCACCAGAGGTGGTATTCAGCAGGTTTGACCAGTTCTAGAGAACCGGTAACAGAAATTTTGAATAGTTTGGAGAACCAATAAATACCACCACTGACTGGGC
This sequence comes from Thamnophis sirtalis, assembly GCF_051295495.1. Classification (NCBI taxonomy): domain Eukaryota; kingdom Metazoa; phylum Chordata; class Lepidosauria; order Squamata; family Natricidae; genus Thamnophis; species Thamnophis sirtalis. Next base: position 88,941,666 of record NW_028261386.1, on the reverse strand, counting down.
CAGCCCTCATCTATTCTCTGCCTCCCAAGTCCCAGCTGATCAGAAGAGATTTTGCAGTATCCTTCCCCTGGAGTGGGAAGGAAATGGAGATTTTACAGTGTCCTTCCCCTGCCATGCCTACCAAGCCACGCCCACCAAGCCATGCCATGCCCACCAAGCCACACCCACAGAACTGGTAGTAAAAAAAATGGAATCCCACCACTGAGACTCACCTGTACGTCTACTTGTCCTGTCAAAAGCATGACTGATGATACTTGTGTATCTTATACAGTATAACTAAGAAAGGCAAATGAGTGGAGGAACTTTCCTTTCCCCAAATTTAAAATGGCATTTTCAATGCTTTATCAGGGATCTTAAAAATATACTGTATCTGCCATCAGGTTGCAATCTGGTCATTTTGCACCAGAGACATGTTTTTAAACAGTCCCTCCCCTCCCCCCCCAAATGGATCTTCATACTAACCAGTTCTGCATACTTCTTAAATAAGAGCTCCAATTTTTCTTCTGCTGTATTCAGCTTGGTCAGATGTTGTATCAGCAGGGTAGCCTCTTTTCCTGAATCAGGAAAATAGGACAACAGACTATGATCAAAGTGAGAATTATCAGACAAAATTAAGATTGTATGAATATATTTTAATCAGAAAACTGTGACTAATTCAGTTTTATTGCTTCTGTATTTTAAAAGATCAGGAAGGTGATGCATAGAACACCTGCTGATGATGCATTCCATGGTCTCCTTTTCTATTGCTGCAGAAATTTTATACCCACTTTTTACCCACAAATTAAAATAATAATGTTGTAAGAGGACAAGCTAAAATAATTCAGAAATCTACATGTTAATATTATATTTTCAGGATGTCCCTTAGGGTTGGGCCCTATTTTTCAGTCCTGTTCAATTCTGACTTTTAGGATTAGGGTTTAGCCACAAAATACCATAGGGACTACTATTCAATTTTCTTGTCACTAGCAAATCATGTTCTATATAATTCTATCTTGTTCCCTATGCGGATTAACATCTACATGAAAGGGTTGGAATAGAATCCCATCAAAACTAAATTCACTTTGTGCAATAATTTAAGAGAAAGTTTTTACAAATTGATGTATAGATGGTATTTGACAATTGTGAAGCTATCAAGTCCTATGGGATTGGGCGGCATACAAATTTATTAAATTACTAAAATTAAATTACTATCAAAAATGTGTAAGGATGTTTCAAGTATCGTAAATGTTGGAAATGTGGAAGAGGGGATGAAACATAATATCATATGTAACAGACTTGTAAAGTGACGAAAATATTTTGGGTCAGCGATCCAAAGGACATTGGTGAAAATAATAGGGATCCAGTCTGAGTTAGTAACTGGGGCCAGGTTTAGTTTTCTGAGCTTTCAAGAGTTGTGCTGGAGCCCATGTTCTGGGAACCTCAGTCTCTGAGACTCAGATTCGATCCTGCCACATTATCCTGGGAAACATATATTTGCCTTCATTCATAGTAAGAATCTCTTGTCAGATGAAAGCAGAATTGTACTTATTAGAGTTAATGAAAGAAGGACTGAGTAAAATGCATAGTGGTATATGATATGAAATGCAGCAAGATAATTATATGGGCAGAAATGGACAAATTAATGGAAAAATAAAGAACATCCACACCTGGAAGATTGGATATGTGACATTAGGGACCCGATGGAGATAGCAAAACTGACATGTCTAATGAAAGAAATCTACAGATTCACTTAACAACCGTATCACTAACTTGACAACTGCAGTGGCACTTAACAACTGTGGCAAGAAAGGCCATAAAATGGGGCAACTGTCTCATTTAGCAACAGGAATTTGGGGCTCAATTGTGGTCATAAGTCGAGGACTGCCGTATTTTTCGGAGTATAAGACGCACCTTTTTTCCTCAAAAAAGAAGTTGAAAATCTGGGTGTGTCTTACACATCAAATACAGCATTTTTGCCTCCCGAAGCCCCGCCTCTTCACCAAAATGGCTGTGCATACCTTTATGGAGGCTTTCAGAGAGCTCCTGGGGGCTGGGGAGGACAGAAATGAGCATAAAATGGACCGTTTATGTGCCCAAAGCCCTCAGCAGCACTCTATAAGCCTCCATAAGGCTATGCATGCAATTTTTTGACAAAAAATGGGCCCATTTTTGCCCCCACAGAGCACTCTGCAAGCCCCCCTAAGGCTATTTATGCCTTTAAAAAAAAACAGGTCATTTTTGGGAGGTTTGAAGAGTGCAAAACTTTTTTTCCCCTTTTGGACAGCTCTTTAAATGATTGATGAGAATTACATTGATCAAGTACTGTGCCAGCAAAAACTAAGTCTTAGGTGCTGCAGATTGTCAGCTATTTCCTTCTCCAGCACATGGATAAATACACCTGGAAACATCTACCTACCTACTCTCACTCTCTCCCTGCCTACCTACTGTATTTCTCTCTCTCTCCCCCCCCTCTACCTACGTACCTACCTAATCTCTGTCCCTCTCCCTATCTACTGTATTTCTCTCTCTCTCTATTTCTCTCTCTATCTCTCTAACCTACCTACCTACCTACCTACCTACCTACCTACCTACCTACCTACCTACCTACCTACCTACTTATCTACACACACACTCTCTCTCCCTACCTACCTACTGTATTTCTCTCTATTTCCTTCTATTTCTCTCTCTCTATCCCTCTATCTACCTACCCACCTACACACACACTCTCTCTCCCTACCTACCTACTGTATTTCTCTCTCTCTCTTTTTCTCTCTCCCTATTTCTCTCTCTCTCTATCCCTTTATCTACCTACCTACCTAACTACTCTCTTTTTCTCCCTACCTACCTACTGTATTTCTCTCTCTCCCTCTCTATTCCTCTATTTACCTACCTACTTTTTTAAAAATTTGCCTCTTCAAAACCTTGGTGCATCTTATACTCCAGGGCGTATTATACTCCGAAAAACACGGTACCTCTTATGACTTTCAGGATTCAGAAAGCTCTTTGTAAGGAGGTGTTTTTGCCTCTCCACTTTTTCAGCATTTAGGACAATGGAAAAATGATCTCACCAGTCAAGCTTTTAAAAATTATTGTACATACTCATGGATAAGCTGAACCCAATTTGGGGGGTGTATGTTGGTGCCTAAAATTCTCAGTTAATCTGTGAGTATATACAGTATATTTTACTGTTGCATTTTGCTTACATTATTGTAAGCCCTTCTAGTGGGTATATAAGCAGAAAGGTAGGGATGCATTTAACAATAAAAATAAAATAACTATATCATTTGTTTCATAGAATGTAATGTCTATTACATGTCTATGTAATAGACATTACATAGGAGAAGATTGCATTATTTAACACATCAAAAGATTGAGAAGGCCAGTGTGACAGACTGGGATGTTGGGCTGAGAAGACCTAGATGCAAATTCTTATTCCATCAATGAACTAATTGGGTGATTTTAATCCTCACTTTGAATCTTCACTGATTCAAAGGGAATTGCTGTGGGAATAAAATGAGGGGAGATTCCCATCTGCATTGTATCTTGACCTAAGAAATGCAGGATAAATAAAAATGAACACACTGGCACATCTGGAGCCCAACGTACAAAAGTGCCCATTATTGATCAATTACTGCTCACTCCTATTATTATTGTTGCCTAAAATTCATTTTTTTTCTAATTTTCCAAATATTTCACTTGAAAACAAAGCAAGTCCCCATTTTTCAGAAAAATCCTACCCTTTTTTTTTGCAATGTGGAGAAGAAAGCACATGGGATCAGTGTCAAATGCTGACCTTTTACAAAGACCCTTGTCATGTTTACCCTGATACAAGCAAAGACCATTTAAATTCTGCACTTCAGTTACATGATTAACTACTTGCCTAATCCTTTCAAGATTTTCTTTTCCAGTTTTTGTTCTTTTGGAATACTGGCCTCCTTTGAGCCGTCCCCCAAAGGGGCCTGGTCTTTCTCAGGCTCATCATGGCCATCTTCATAGACCCCATCTTCGGGACTAAACAAGTCTCCTTTCTCAGCTCCGTCTGTTGCTTTCATATTCCCTTCCTCCACCAGACAGGCAGCTGATCCGTAGGTTTTAATAATGTCCTCCAGCTGTTGGCTCAGCTCCTCAGATACATCACAGAGCTTTGTTTCAGGCTGAGCCTGGGCTGTGTTCTCAGGGGACTGAAGAAGCGGTGTCTCACTTGCTTTCCCGAAGTAATTCTGAGAAGGCAGATCTTCAGGGTTGTTCGCAGAAGGTGATTGTTGCTGTTCAGGCTGGCCACTGGTGCTTTGGTCATAGTCCATGCTGGGATACCTGACAGCAGAGAGCTCAGTTTTAGACAAACACGAGGCAAAACAACTGATGCAGAAGTAGACAATTTTAGTTCGCTTTTCCCATATGGCAATGTTTCTGTTCAGAAAATGTATTTATGTACAGGTTTATGTAGGTATTCTCAGTATTTTCTACACTTCTAACGTAATAGCAAGTATATAATCTCAGTAATAAATAATAAAATATAGCATCACAATGAAAAGATGAAATGTTTCTGTCCCAAGAGCAAAAGAGGAATTCAGCAGGTTCTGACCAGTTCTGGAGAACTGGTAGTGGAAATTTTGAGTAGTTCAGAGAACTGGTAAATATCACCTCTGACTGGCCCTGCCCCAATCTATTCTCTGTCTCCCAAGTCCCAGCTGATCAGGAGGAAATGGGGATTTTGCAGTAACATTCCCTTGAAGTGGGGAGGGAATGGATATTTTACAGTATCCTTTGCTGCCACACCCACCAAGCCAGATCTCCCAAGCCTACAGGACCGGTAGTAAAAAATTTGAATCGCGCCACTGCCCAAGAGCCCAATAGATATAATCTTATGACAGCCTTGTTGAACTAGGTAGCTTGCACATGGGCTGCACTTGAATTCCTACCCAGCACGAACATTGTGTGAACATAACTGAAACAGGAGCACAACAGGGTGATCTCCTGTTCCTTCCCTCAGCTTCTGTCCACCTAGCAGTTTGAAAGCATACACACGTGAGTAGATTAATAGGTACTGATAAGTTCCCTGAAGGAAAGAGGCAGGAGGCTCCTGAGGTAAGTCAACAGCAGTTTATTAACAGAACTGAACAGCAGACAAGTTAGCGGTAGACAGGGACCTCCCCTCTGCTTGACAGCTATTTATACGGAGTTGTCAAGCAGGGAGGCCAATAGCTGCGCGTCTGACAGCCTGCGCTCAGCCATGCCGCGCCAGAGCAAATTAGGCACGCCCTGGCTGTTGCTGGCTGTCATTCATAACTACGAGGACTAAACAGGTACCTTTGTCAGAAAGTCGCAAAAGGTCTGGGGATACTGCATGATCTCGGGATACTGCAACCATCATAAATACATGCCAGTTGCCAATAGGTAGAATGCAATATTGGAGGCTAATTCTACTGACTACCAGCAGTTCAATTCTGACTTAGCCTTCCATCCTTCCAAGGTGGGTAAAATGAAGACCCAGATTTTTGGGGACAATATGTTTGATTCTGTAAATCACTTAGAGGAAGCTATAAAACACTATGGAGTGATATATAAAATCTAAGTGCTATTGTTATTGCTTCCACTTCGGTGGGAAGTTAACAATGGTCTGTGTGTCTTTGGTGTATAGCCTTGCTGCCCACATGACCACAGAAGGAAGAAAATTACCCTTACATTTGGTCCAGAAGGATACCATGGTCAGTCGTATTGAAAGCTGCTGATATATCATCTCCATCCTGGCTCCACCATAAGTCATCATGTAAAACCCATCCTGAACCCTGACTGAATTTAATCCAGATAATCTGCTTTCTCCAGGATCCTCTGAAATTCCAGCCTGTTGAAGAAATGCCAACAATCTTCTCTAAAAAGGAAAGGTTGGAGACAGGATGATACTCATCTAGAATAATTGGACCTTTTGAGGATGGGATATACCCCAGCCACTTTCAAGGCCTTCAGCACCATTCGTCTCTCAAAGAGGCCACCATTTGAATCTCATTATAGATGACCTCCTAGCTATCTTAAACAAGCCAAGAATAGCCTGGGTGCAAGAAGCAGATAGCCAAGTTAACAACAGCAAGAGCCCTGCTTATTTCTTCAAGAGTCATTAACTCCAATATATTCCAGATCACACTACCACACTACTTAGCACTTTGTCTGGGTATGCCCAATGGGAATTCAGCTCAGAGCATATTTGATGTCTTTAAAGAAAGCACAGAATACTCTTCCATACAATTGCTTATATTATTATTTCCTGTTGTTGAATGTAAACAGAAATAACTACTCTGTACTTATCACATAGTTTTAAAAGAACACCAGCATGGCTGCTCTTATCCCACAACAGTTCTATCTTTTTCCTTTTTTGTTATTGATTTGGAAAAAAAACTTTAAAAATTACTTGAAATCTGTCTGTTTTGCTTTTTTGGTGCTTCTTATTGCTGACTGAAAAATACAAAATGCCTTGCACTAAAGTACACCATTGGGAAGGTATCCTCTTTGTAACATGTATGTTTCTGGAATGACAGGGATAGAGATGGTCTGCTATTTAAGCATCTTGTTTGGGTCTTTTTTTCCTCAAGAATGTCCAAAATAACTTCCTCATTTTCCTTCAGATCTCCATAAAAGGGAGAATCCAGAAGATTAATTCTTCTGATACCTATGATAGTGACATTGTATATCCATTTCAACAAGCGAGGTACTAATACCACTCTATAAAACCTTAGTAAGATCACACCTAGAATATTGCATTCAGTTTTGCTCACCACACTATAAAAAGATGTTGAGACTCTAGAAAGAGTGCAGAGAAGAGGAACTAAGATGATTAGGGGCAGTGGTGGGTTCCGGATCCCGTTCCAACCGGTATGGTTAGAACGGCCCGGTGACATCCACATGGCCGCGCAGAGCATGTGTGCACATGTGCAGTGTGCGCATGCATCTTAGTGCCTCTGTGAGCCTCTGTGACGCTCCAGCTGCTCAGTGGAGGGTAATGCAGGCGCTGTATGTGCTGTGCGTGTGCATGGAAGCGCTGAAGACTTAAAAGACCAGTAAGGAGCTTGGGCGGGCAGGTGGGCTCTCTGGAGCACCGAACCGGAACGGTATCCGGTGCTGCGGGCAGGTTCCGGTATGCCTGTACCAGGGCGTACTGCCTGCAACTCACCATTGGTTAGGGGACTGGAGGCTAAAACATATGATGAACAGTTTCAGGAACTGGGCATGGCTGCTCTAGTGAAAAAAAAAAGAATCAGGGGAGACATGATAGCAGTGTTCCAATATTTGAGGGGCTGCCACAGAGAGGAGAGGATAAAGCTATTTTCCAAAGTACCTGAAGGCCAGACAAGAAATAATGGATGGAAACTGAACAAGGAGAGATTCAACCTGGAAATAAGGGGAAATTTTCTGACAGTGAGAACAATCAACTATTGGAACAGCTTGCCTTCAAAAGTTGTGGGAGCTTCATCACTGGAAACTTTCAGGAAGAGACTGGACTGCCATCAGTCAGAAATAGTGTAGGGTCTCCTGCTTGGGTGGGGTGTTGGATTAAATGACCTACCAAGTCCCTTCCATCTCTGTTAATCTGTTACCAGTATATGGTTTGGGGTAATTGCATAATAGTCCAGCATCTGCAGCAAACCATGTTTCTTCTCATCCCATCAGGTAGCAATTTCTCACTAGGAGGTGATCTTGTCAATTTCAACAGTCAGAGAATTAATACAGTACAAACCTGTTTCAAACAGAAGTGAATTTGGATACCCTAATATATCTGAATTATGGACATGTGTATATTGTATTAATGAATTCTATAAAGACTTTGAAATGTGACTCTGAACCAAAGGATTATGTGTTACACTGTCTTAAATAAAGAACTAATCTGACACATTTTCTGGATGAACCCAGTTGCAGCAGAGTTCACTCTGCCTAAGAAAATAGAAACTGATGGCAATTCTAATTTTGTTGTTTGCATGCTTTCTCAAACTAAATCAATGACTCCTCGGGAAATTGTAACAAAATCTGTGTATTCCAGGGAAACAAATGCTTTTCTGCATGTGTACCACAATAGTAGTTCCCTAGGTTATGCTCAGTGTAAAAGGAAATTCAAATAACTATAAACTCTGAATGCTAGTAATTTCATGGAAGTTCAGAGAAGCTGGATTAAAACAGAAGAATAAGGTGAGACAAGGGATTTGATTGCATGCTTATACCCTTTTCTCTTAACACTGCATTGAGTATGAGTGACTAAACTAGATTTGGCCAATTAGCTATCATTTCCTGTTGTGTGAGTTGTAAAAGGAAGATGGACACTAAACGAATACTTGTCATATTATCCCATCTATCATTTTCATATAGAAATATTACAGCTTAGTATAAAAAATACTTGGTAATAATTACCCTGGTTTGAAACCTTTTTCAGAATTATATTGCATTGAGTATTAGGAAAAAGGCATTGCTAGAGTTGCATCTCATCCAGAGTAACACTGTATTAACTATAAAATGCCTGAGTAAGACAGAAATCTCACTGAACAGGGGAGCAATTTGCTTTACAGAAATATGGATATGTATCAGTGGTGGGATCCACTTACCTTCGCTACCGGTTCGCAAATGTGAGCGCGCATGCACAGAAGGTTGCACTTTATGTCATGGCAGGTGGATGGAACCACCAGCAGCTGCTGCTTCCGGTTCGCCCGAACCAGTAAGAACTGGCAGAATACCATCACTGATATGTATGTTTGTGTGTCTGTATAAATTTAATATATACCCATCCACAATTATATTGTAGATTTGGGGGGCAAGAAACCTTGATGGAGCATTGGAATTATATCACAGGTTGTATTTACAGTACACTGAATTCTCCAGTTTAAGATAGCTGAACAGCATGAAGTACAATGGCTGAAAATAGGAAGTGAGTTTCTTCACATACTTGGCTTGGTATTGAACAAGCACATAATTGTTTTCAAAGAACTGCAATGATAGCCCTTTTGTGATCTTATCAGTTTCGGAGTTCTGATTTTGGATAATGCATATCAAAGGAAGTATGACTGTAAAATTCATTAAAGTTGGAAATCTTTCTTTGCATATGAGAAGCCAGTTGTGAGTTTTTGTTAAGAAGATGGTAGAAAACATTGCCTAGTTTTTCTTGTGATTTCATCTTTCATAAAACAGAAGGCAATCACATCATTTCTGGCAAGCCACAGAAGTGAGGACATAAAAAGAACTCTTGTTTCATATATTCTAATATGCCATGGATTGCTGTATTAAATGGTTACTTTACTAAACAAATCACATCATGGCTTAGCATAATGTATGAATCCAACTCATCCCCTGGTTTGACCATTTTTAAGAAAAGGCAGGTTAAATGTACTGAAGAAGATCTTGAGGTAGAAGCATATGGATTGCATATAATGATACCAATTATACGGGGTCTTATCATGAATATGAACACAAAGTTTATGAACATTCTTTACACACACACGTGTGTGTGTGTGTGTGTGTGCGCGCACGTGTGCACACCTGTTCACCATGCCATAATATCATCTATCGTAAATATACAAACGGGGGATATAATAGGAAGAGTGATGTGGAATCTGTGGTCTATTTGTTGGCAGCAAAGCCAGTTAGTGATTTTAAACTATTTTAGATGCTATTTGGAGCAGGAAGAAAATAATACTAGAAATAAAATGTTCAGCTTTAGTCCATGGATCTGTTTACTGATTTTTGTATGATGTTATCATAAAATATGATTTTGGACTATAGTGTTATTCACATGGGCCTGGTCTGCTTCTCAAGGTGATACAGCTGAGTTTTATTTACTACTAAAGCAACACCTGTTTAAGATAAGGTGACCAGACGTCCCACTTTTGGCGGGACAGTCACGATTTTTCAAAATTTGTCCCGTGTCCCGCTGTGTGTTCCAAAAGTCCCGATTTAAAAAGGACTCCGTTAAATTTTTTTAAAATTTCTCTGAAGTGTCATTCACGATGTGACCTTTAGAGGGCAGTGGTTTCCCTCCCTCCACTCAGCTTGCTCGCAGCCCTCTCTCCCCTCCTGCTCTTCCGATCATATCTCCCTTCCTTTCAATCTGGTTGCTTTTCTCCGGTCTCCTTTGGTGAGGGGGGGCGGGAGGGGGGGAGAAGATATGTCATTTTCCTTCCTTTAAAAAAAAGGGGGGGAAAACCCAGGATTTATTGCAAATAAAGAAATCCACCCCAAATGGATCGGGAGGCAGGATGGGGGAGGGGAGGAGGAATTAGGGGAAAGGGGGATTTTCCTCCCGTGCCTTGGATTTCATTCATTTATTTATTTATTTATTTATTTATTTATTTATTTATTTATTTATTTATATAAAGATGCTTTTCTTGTATTTCCTTTGCACATTTGTTTGGTTGGGGGAGGGATGAGTGGAGAAAAAAAAGAGAGATCTGGGAGCTTGAAATGGGGTGGCTGGAATTGGGGCTGCGGGATGGGGAGGGCAGTGTCTGTGTGTATAATTTGGAAGAGGCGGGGGGGGGTGGAGGAGATTTCCTTCTCTCCGCTGCTCTTCTCTCATCTCCTTCTGTTGGATGCGGTTGGGAGTGGGTGGGTCGGGGCGTACGATCCCCTCTTATTTTTTTAATCTATCCCTTTCCTACCGTGTGATCTCTCACTTAACAGCTGCAAATAAAAGACTCTACTAGCAATTCCCCTTTTGTTGCTGGTAAAAAGTTAGAAATTTAAATTTTGATCCAGCATGACTAAGGTGTGCTTTCTCCAATTATCTCCTCTTGAGCTTCTGTGGGCAAGGGCAGTCTACCTGCCAGCGTCAGGAGTCATGGGAAAGGAGCAATGTAGGGGGATTTACAAACTATATTCGTGTAGACTTTCTAAAGAGATTTAGCGATGATGGCATAATAAGATGTGACAAGGCTTGCATGATGCCATATAATGAACTTGGCTGCATTGAGTCATTTAAAAAAAAACTTACTTTTTTTAAAGGGGGCATTCTATTTAGGAACCATCTCTCTGCTTCCCCTCTGCAGATTCTGCTTTAAAGCAGTGGTCCCCAACCAGTGGTCCGTGGTGGACCACTGGTGGTCTGTGAGAAAATTTTGGTGGTCCGCAGATAATAACATCTATATCATTCTGGATTGACTTGGAGTGCCTGCCTGCTTGTAAGTGAGCCGGGTTTTTTTCTTTTATTTTTTAATGCATTTTAAAATAATATTTTATTTATTGTGCATAGGATTTTTTAAAATAGTTTTATTCTGTGTGGATTCTTTTTTTTAAATTGTCTTAGACTATATTTTAAATAGTCAGGAGTCATTGACACTGAATTTGCACTTTTAATAATCAGGAAGCACATACTGAGTTTCTTTGAAAAAAAATCCAATAATTTAAAAATCCAATAATTTGTTTCCTAGTATAATTTGATTGCTTATTAGTAACCTATGACTATCACTAAGTGTTATAGCTTATGATTCTTGATGAATGTATTTTTTTTCTTTTATGTACATTGAGAGCCTATGCACCAAAGACAAATTCCTTGTGTGTCGACTCACACTTGGCTAATAAACTATTCTACTCTATTCTACTCTACTCTACTCTATTCATTTCTATTTCAATTTTAATAAGGAGTTTAGCTTCTCTCTCTTGAAAATGTAAGCTAGCATAAGGCATTATAATGCAAGCTAGCCTTAACTTTCAAACAGTTCATTTAGTGACCAAAGTTACAATGGCATTGAAAAAAGTGACTGATGACCATTTTCACACTTAGCGACCATTTTCACACTTAGCGACCGTTGCAGCATCCTCATGTCATGCGATCAAAATTTTGATGTTTGGGGACTTCCTGGGAGGAGCCTGCTGGTGGTGGCAGCAAAAAATCAGCTGCCTCCGAATTCCTGGCTACGTACCTGTTTAGAGGATCTTCCATCTGACGTCTTATCAGGTTTTCTTATCCTTCAGGCAAGAAGGAAAGAAGAAATTGTTTTGCTGGCAAATGCTCTTCGATTTTTGCAGCTTTTGTGCTTGCAGGGAAAGGGGGGCTAGCCCAAGGCAGAACGGCTGTCCGTGCTGGGAACTTCAAACTGCCTTGTGCGGGACAAAGTAGGTCTCCCCCACTCAGTTCAAAGTTTTGTTTGATTTAATCTTATCACGAGCTGAATCCGTTTGCGTGGACAATAATTGTTTATCAACATTTTAGCTTCTTTTCTTTTTCTCCTCCGAAAAATTATTTACTTAGAGGCTTTTAAAATGGCGCCGAGCAGGCTGGTTTCTCCGGTAATAACGAACACTTTTTGTTAATTGTCACAAGAATTCAAAACAAAAGAGATTGCTTATCATTTGTTTTGGTTTCACAATAGGCCAGCAGAAGCTTTTTAATTAGTTTCATTTCTACAAGAATTTTACTCCTTCATTAATCTTGCTTATCTGGAAGTTAAATGGTGATGAATCTGCTGAACGGTCTTGTTACAATGTTTACTCACTGAAAGTTTAGCCAAGCCTTAAACTTCAAAATAAAAGGGGAACTCAGCCTCTTTACTTAAAGCTGCATATTCAGGCAATAGAGTTTTATTAACTGCAGGCAGATAAATTTTGAAATGGCTTCAAAACCAAATATTAACTTGAAGTCATCACCCTCTACTTCCAGGGGCACATCCTCAGTGCCTGGCACAAAGCTGCAGCCTCCGCTTCCTACGCCCCCTGCTGGGGATGTGTTAACGAAAGAATTTTTCCTGAGTAATCTAAGCGAGGCTCTTAATGCACAGACAATTAAAATGGAAGATAAGTTTAGAGATAATAGAGAGGTGGTAAAGCAGGAGAGAAAAGAGGAAATAAAAGAAATGAAAGAAGAAATTAAAAGTGAAATAAAAGGACTTAAACAGGAGCTGTATGAGAAATTTGACGCTAAGGTTGGTAAAATTAGAGACGAAATGCTGAGACTTGTAACTGTATTAACAGAACATATTTCTGGAATGGAAGATACTCTAGATGTTCTTAATGATGCCAATGCTAACTTGACATTAAAAACAGAGGTGGTGGAACAAAAAGTGGAAAATGCTGAAAAAGAAATTATTATGATACAGTACCAACAAATGGAGTTTGCATTAAGAGTAAGGGGGCTGCGTGAGGAGAAACAGGAGAACCTGAAACAGATCCTATCGGAAGCTTTTGACCACCTGATGGGAAGACCAGGGACCAACCTAGACTGGCAAATTGACAAAGCTTACCGCGTTAACTCCTGGCTGGCAAAGCAGAAGCAGCTTCCTCGAGACATCGTTATATATTTTACTACAAGAGAGCTTAGAAATATGGTACTGCAAGCGTCTTATAACACTAAGCTTCAAATTGGCGGTCAAGACCTGGTTGTTTTGAAAGAGATACCACCTCAAATGTTAAGAGCCAGGAGAGACTACGCTTTTTTGGTCGAAGAACTCAGAAATCGTCAGATACAGTATAGATGGGATGCACCATTTGGCATCATATTTACATTTGATAAGCAAAGGTACCGCCTCAACTCTGTATGGAAAGCCCGAGATTTTTATTATAATATATTGAAGGCCGGACACCCTGCACCATCTGGACCTAGAGAAAGACCACAAGAAGGACAGGATAGACAGCAAACTACACAACCACCAGACAAGATGGAGCATCTCTCTTCTCTAGAAGTGCAAGGTGCTATGGAACCAAGACCTAGCCGCATGACTACTAGACGTATGGAGAAACAAGCTAAAAAGCAACAGCATCAACAATCATCGGCCATCGATCAAGGAACTACAATAACAAATCTGGAAGCAGTGGGAGGAGCTAGACCTAAGGTTAAACAGGCCATGCAGGAAGCTCTAAAAATGCTTCAACCAACCAAAGATGACAACTAAGATTTTAACATGGAATGTCAACGGACTGAATTCTCCACAGAAGAGGAAGAAAATGTTTCATTATCTCAAACAGTTTAAGAATGATGTAATTTGTTTGCAAGAAACTCATATCAAGTCAACTGATCAAAAATATTTGATCAACTCAAAACTTGGTCAACATTTTGCAGCTTCTGCTATGGAAAAGAAGAATGGTATAGTTGTATACTTAAGAAAAGATATGAAAGCTGAATTAATAGAAGCAGATCCCTTCAGAAGATATATTGCTTTAGACTTAATCTTAGAAGGGAAAAAGACATTACTTTTGGGAATTTATGCTCCCAATCAACAGCAAGATAGATTCTATAGAAATCTTCATGCTAAATTAGTACAGTGGGACTATAGTTCCTGTATACTATTGGATGACTGGAATGGAGTGATAGACACTAAGAGAGATAAGAAGATTTCCCGCCTAAATACTAAGATGCGAGCAAAGTTACCCAAACCTTTCTTTGACATTATGGATGATTTTGAATTGAGAGATATTTGGCGAGAAAGAAATGCAGAGGAATATGACTTCACTTTCTTCTCGGACAGGCATCAATCCCTTTCAAGGATTGATTTTATTCTAACCACTAATGATTTGCTTTCTAGGGTCAAGAAAACAAAGATTACGGCTAGGGTCCTTTTGGACCATAACCCAGTTTGGATGGAGTTGGGAAGGGTAGTGCAGGCAAGAAGGTCTTGGAGATTGAATGAAAACTTATTTAGATATGAAAAGTATATTAATGATTGTAAAAAATTACTATCTGAATATTTTGTTTTGAATATGAATAAGGGTACATCTATGGAATTTGTATGGGACGCAAGCAAAGCGTATATGAGAGGAGTCTTGATGAATATAAATAAAACACATAGAAATAAGCAAGGGTTAAAACGAACAGAACTGGAAGAGGAAATTAAGAGAAAAGAGCTGGAGTTAACAATGAACCCAGACGATACAAAGGTTAAGGAAGCTATTAACATATTAAAATCTCAATTTGACATGTTGATCTCTGACCAGGTAGCTACTAATTTATTATATGCAAAACACAATACTTTTTGTAATGCAAACAAACCTGGCAGATGGTTAGCTTATCAGATTAGGAAAAAAAGGAAAACTCGAAATATATCTAAACTGATTTACAGAGGGAAGGAGGTGTTTCAACAGGAAGAGATTCAAAAGGCTTTCTGGGAATTTTTTACAGAACTGTATAAATGGGATAAAATTAATGGTTTAGACATAGACAAATATTTAGACAAAGAGAAAATACCTTCAGTTAGAGAAGAGCACAGGCAAAAATTGAATCAACCAATAACCTCGGGGGAGATCCTGCAGGTAATTAAGCAATTAAAGTCAGGGAAAGCACCAGGTACAGATGGCTTGACAGCGGTTTACTATAAAAACTTACAGTTAGAAATGGTAGAACCTCTTAGAGAATTATTTAATATGATTCAAACGGAAGGTAAAGTCCCTCCATCTTGGAAGACAGCGTTTATATCTTTGATACCCAAAGAAGATCAAGATACTACTCAACCCAAAAATTATAGACCTATTTCATTACTGAATGTAGATTATAAAATTTTTACTAAAATATTAGCAAATAGGTTAATGTTGGTTATTCAACAATTGATACATACGGACCAAACAGGTTTTATACAAGGGATACAGATGAAAAGTAATGTCAGATTAATTATTAATGCATTAGAATATTTGGGAAAGAACAACCAGATCCCTGCTGCGTTTATATTTTTGGATGCTGAGAAGGCCTTTGATCGAGTTAACTGGCAATTTCTGCTGAAGATATTGCAAAAAATGCAGATAGGAGATAATTTTTTACAGTCAATTAAAGCAATATACCAACAGCAAACAGCACAAATCATAGTCAATGGAAGTTTAACAGACTCTTTTCAAATTGGAAAAGGTACAAGACAGGGCTGTCCTTTGTCCCCATTATTGTTTATTATAACTTTGGAAGTATTGTTGAATAAAATACGGGGCTTGGATGGTTTAAAAGGGATCAAGATTAGGCAGCAAGAATATAGAGTCCGCGCTTTTGCGGATGATTTGGTCATAATATTGGAACAACCGCAGGAATCCAGTATGGTTTTAATGAATACGATTAATCAATATGGTCAAGTGTCTGGCTTTAAAATAAATTTAGGAAAAACCAAAATATTAGCTATAAATATGAATATTAAACAAAAGGAAGAATTAGGAGTGATGCTAGGATGTGAGGTAGTTAAAAAAGTCAAATATCTTGGAGTTAACATTTTAACTTCAAATGGGAAATTATATAAGCATAATTATGAACCACTTTGGCATAGCATACAGACAGAGATGAAAAAATGGGAGAAATTGCACTTATCTTTGCTGGGTAGGATAGCGGCAGTGAAAATGAACATTTAACTAAAATTTTTATTTCTTTTCCAAATGTTACCTATACTTAAAAAAGATGCGAACCTTTTAGAATGGCAGAAGGGTATCAACAAATTTGTGTTGTCAGGGAAGAAGCCGAGGGTAAAGATGAAAATAATGCAAGATGTACGTGAGAGAGGAGGATTGAAACTACCTAATTTAAAACTATATTATGATGCAGTGGCATTATCTGTAATTAGTGATTGGACTCATTTAACCAATGATAGAATATTGAATATTGAGGGACACGATCTGGTATTTGGTTGGCATGCTTACCTGTTATTCAACAAAAAATTGGATAAGAATTTTAAAAGTCATATTTTAAGAAATGCTTTATTGCGGGTTTGGAAGAAATACCAATATAAATTAAATGAGAAGATACCCATGTAGGCAATTCCTAGACACGCAATTGAAAATATGAATACAGCACAAAAACAGGACAGAATTACTTACAGACAGCTTCTTACCTCGGAAAGGGGGGTATTACAATTAAAATCTTTAGAGGTATTAAAAGAGGAGAAGGTAGTTCAAACATGGTTCCAGTATGGGCAATTACAGGCTAGGTGGAAAATAGATCAAAAAATTGGTTTTATCCAAGTTGAGGATAATCTGTTTAAACAAATAAGAGATCAAAGCTTAATGCATATAAAGAGGATATACAATGTATTAATACAGATGGATTCGGAAACAGAATTAGTTAAAGATTGTATGATAAAATGGGCTCAAAATATTGAGGAACCAATAATGTTGGATACATGGGAAAGAATCTGGGTAAGAAATGTGAAATTTACACAAGCTCAAAATCTGAGAGAAAATTTTTACAAGATGTTCTATAGATGGCATTTAGATCCTAAAAAGTTGGCTTCTATGTATCCGAATGTACAGCCTAAATGTTGGAGGTGTGGTTCTCTCGATGCTACATATTATCATATATGGTGGACCTGCCAAAAGGTTAAGGCATTCGGGATAAAAATATGGTGGGTCATGCAAAATATTTTTAAAAGAAGGATAAAGTTTATTCCTCAGTTATTTTTACTAGGTATATGTACTGACTTTACAGTGGTAGAGACTAATTTGATTCTGCACCTAATAACTGCAGCAAGACTGTTGGTGGCGCAATATTGGAAGAAGGAAGACTTGCCTGGAATGGACATTGAAAGTGACAAACTTAGCCGAGATGGCCAAAATATCGGCATATCTTAAAGATCATTCAAATGAGAGATATAAACGAGACTGGAAAAAATGGATTGACTATATACAAAATAAATACGGGACCAAGAAATTCCAGTTAGCCTATGCTTAAGATCAGAAATGATTTAAACTGTTAAAAGTTAGTTCAGTAAGAAGAAGCTAAGGTCAATGTAGAATGTCATTAATTTCTTTATTTCTTTTTTCTCAATAGATTTTAGACTGTGTTAGTTAAAAATCCATACCATGTACGGGTTCTGGGAAGTCGGGGGGGGGGAAGGAGGAGGGGGGTTGGGGGGTGGAGGGAGGGAGGGGCACACAAAAAAATTTGTACTTCAATGTCTTAATGATTGACAAATGATGAAATATTTGTGTTTTTTTTTTAAAGAAATAAAATAAATATTTGACAAAATAATTGATGTTTGGCAACAGTTACAATTTATATTTGTAAATTGTAGTTATGTTGAAATAAAAAACATATTACAATACTATTTTTGCGTTGTATGAAATTTTTTGTTGCTCTGTATAAATTTTTTAATCAAGCCCCCCCCCCCCCCCCGGGTCAAAGGTGTCCCTCTTTACCAATCTGAAAATCTGGTCACCTTAGTTTAAGAACTTTTTAAAAAAGTTATTCTAAGTTCAGTGATACTTTTTTCTATTATACTGTTACTCTTTCAATACTGCCTGTTAATAGTTACTGAACACATCATCAACAAGTTGCCTTAATATCATTTTTATATTTATTAAGAAAACATCTATATGTTTCCTTCCTCTTTATAAGAGGTATAAGAGATATGTTTTACAAAATGTCCTTCTCCTTGTCACAAGGAGTTTTTCACACTGACAGTTTAAGAATTTGCCTATTTTTAGAACTTGGCTCTCCATTCTCTTTTACTCAGTAGATCTCTCAGAAAGAACACAACACCTGCTCTAAAGTCACAAGCTATTTTCAGCCTAACCAAGAAAGGATGTTAGGAATCACGCTGGAGACTGTCTTTACTATTTATATTTACAAAACACACACCAAATATTTGAAAAGTTGTGTTTACTTAGAAGCAAACTCCACCAAGATGAAATTGAGCTTATTCTCCAGGTAATCAGTAGATTACATTAGTTAGCTGATACCAATTAAAATGGAAGCATTACCAAGACTTGTGTGTGTGTGTGTGTGTGTGTGTGTGTGTGTTTGAGGGGAGAGACTCAAATAAGCTTCCAATGTTATTGCTTGCAAACATGAAAAACCCTGTTTTCTATCAATTCTTTGAACTATCATAGTTTATTTCAAAAACTGTTAGAAAATACCTATTGAACACAATATATTTATAACAAATTCAGAACATTTCTGTTACAGTAAAAAGACCATTTCAGAAACATAACACAAGACTACTCATACTTTAAGTTAATCATGACAATGAATATTCAAATGTCCTTATCAATAACCTCATGGTTTTCCTATTACATACAAACGACTTTTGCATTCTACTTTAAATCCCCTTTCTCCTAAAATATCAACTTTGTTTTCTTGATGAAAATTTAAGCCAGGCTGATAATCTTTCACATGGACTCCCATGCTTTCATCTGCTAAGTATTTAAAATATAGAAAATGATATAGTATAATAAAAAGACCACCCCTCCTTTTCTCACTATCATAAACAAACAAACAAAGGATTTGGCACACTTACCTAGAGAGCAAAACAAGAAGTAAAGACGAAGAAAATGATAAGAGAAGGCCCCAAAGGAAGACTGACTACATAGAAGGAAAGGAGGAGGAGAAAGAGGAGTAAATGACAGCCAGCAAACACACACCCAAGTTTGAAAGCAATCTTCCAATCCCACATGCCAAAATAAAGAGAGCACTCACTTGGGCTTCAGCAGCTGCACCAAATGCAGGAGGAATTTCAGCAGATGCACCTTATCACACTACACAGAGAAAAATGTTACTAACAAAAAACTTTTTTTTGCACTTTGAGGACAAGACTCTTGTCTGTGATTGGTTCCTGTTTTTTTTCTTTTCTTAAAGTACAGCTTATGAAAATACTGAGATAGTCTCCAGACAAAATGTTTATTTGTGATTAATTTAATCTTGGTTTGTAATTAATTGAATTTTCAGGTTTTGCACAACAGAACCAACTTTAAATTGACCACAGAGAGTCAGAATTGCAGAATCTGTTCAGCTAAAATATAGTTGGCAAGTTTGTGGTTCAGTGTGTTATGAAAAGGCAACCAATGGAGAATTATGCCTTAGAACACGTGGGTCAAACTTGAGGCGTCACGTTGCTATCACGTAATATATTGTGATGTTTTTCCTCTTCGCGGAGTTGCGCGTGATGCATCCAGCCCACAGGCCACCAGTTTGACACCGCTGCCTTAGAAGATAGGCTGTTGTTCATGGGTTTTATCATCCTGGATAGATCCTCAGAGATCTAAGTAACATGTATACACCTACCCCTCCTCTCTCACACAATACACAATCAATACACATGCATGCATCTTCATTAGTTCTTAGGAGTAAAATGCACACAGAAATATGTTACTTCATTGCACTATAAAAATAAATACCAAGTCCTCCTATGGCCACTGTTGGTGAACAATTGAAGGAATTCCACAAGTTCTACCCTGCATGTATCTTGTTTCTAGTCCCCATGAACTTCTTCCTTCCCAGATTCCATTAGTGCATTTATTTTGGTAAAATGCATGAATGCTCAAGGAAGGAAAACCATCTGGAGTCAGCATTTTAAATACAGCATGAAAAGAAGCAATACTTTTCTTTTCCTATTTGCTTGATCATTTAAAGTCAATTCTCTGTGTTCTCTAGAAATAAAAAAAAAAACAGCCACATTTGCATGTTCTGTAAAAGAGGCATACATGGGGTCTTCTGATGTGCCATTAGTGCGGTATGTTGATGTAGTGTACATGGCACCACAGTGCAATAAAAAAAAGCTGGAAGTGGTTTCTTCATCTCCCTTCATCTCCCATTATTGTGAAACCTCAATTTAATGGACAAAATGTGCCTTTAGATTTCATCCACAAAGTTTGTCGGGATGCTTGATATAACTTAAGCCACATCTATCATAATTACTACTTGATTTTTTTAATGGCTTTTCCATTACACAAATGATATAAACATGTCAACTGTGTATTATGCAAATGATATTTCTTAAATTCAGATTTAGTGAATTCTTCCCCCCAAAATGGCCCATTAAATGGAGGTGTTAGTGCATCAAACATACAAAAAGTGAAGCGCAAGTCAAAGAAATGCCACAAAACCTCAGAAATGCTTTTCTTGAGTAGCTAAAGTGTATCATACTGAGACTTCGTTAGGAAAAAATGAGGGATAATTCTACTTAGCATCTTAGAGTAGAATTGAGAAGATCCTTTTAAATCTCCTCAAGATATGTACCTCCCTGAGTATCTTTAGGCCAGGGCTGGACAACTATGGCCCCTTTATGACCTGTGGACTTCAACTCCCAGGATTCCTGACTGAGCATGCTGGCACAGGAATTTTGGGAGTTGAAGTCCACAGGTTATAAAAGGGCAACAGTTGCTACCCTTGCTTTAGGCAAAGAGCCTAAATAGGTTTGTTTTGAAGATAAACTATCATGTAATCTACAACTGCTTAAAGAAGTTTCCATCAGTTGGACTGCACTGACAGATACCCAGTCTGTTCAAATAGAAACTTGTTTCTTGAGCTTGTTTGGAGGTTCTAGCAGGGGAGCGCAGCTATCGTATACCCTTGACCGAAGATCGGTACACTCCTTCTATCTGGGATGGTCGTCCTCTTCCACCAAGCGCGCAGCTTTGGGAGGGATGCACATGGAGCGGTGAGGGAGGAAGGGGACACCCGCCTAGCCAGCCAGATCAGCCGAATCAATCCTGGCGATCAGTGGGGTGACAGATGTCGCAGCCAGTTCGCCCTCACATCTTGGGACTTCCGGTGACTCATTGTGCCTAGAGCAGGGTAAGGGAGCTTCTCTAATCCCTGACACTAATTTCTTCATGTGGGCTCCTTTTTTGGAGCACTGCTGATCCCGAAGAGACCAGCAGATCAAAGGGGATTTTCTGCAGATGCCGGGGTGGTAAGGCAAATCCCCCGGCAGACAGGAGAAACCCCCCTAAATGGACGAAGAAGATATCCTACCCTTTGGTTAGGACTGAGCAATGGCGTCTGCATAGAAGGAAGAAACAGAAATAGAAGCAGACGAATTCGGGTGCTTGTTATTACTGCCGACAACCCAGAGAGGAAAGCAACGCTTAACTGGCAAAGTGGGTGAGCTGAGAGAAGAAGAAGCCGAGAGAGAGGCTGTTTTTTTTTTACAGCTTAAGTTTGCCGAAAAGAAACATTGCAAAAAGGCTGAGTCAGAATGGACAGGAAGGGACAGCCACAACAGCTTTAAGATCAGCCACAGTAAGAACAAAATCCCGACATGGACTTCATGGAATAAAATTTGCCAGAAGGATTTGGAAGGTTTAAAGAAGTGACTGCATAATAGTCGGGTTGGCAAAACGGAGTTTCCTCTTTTTTTTTGTTTACCAGCTCTTCTTCCGCTGGGTTGAATTTCTTAACTATTTGATATTGATCTGATTGGGAGCTTGGAGCTGCGCCAGAGACAAGAAATAGAGGTCTGTCTTTCGCTTCGTGGACTCTAACACTGACATCAAGAAGAGAGTGACTTAGAGAGACTAATTATTAGAACAGAATATTGAACAACTGACAAAACTGAGAGATATTTATTGATATAAGAATAGGGTGTGATGTATAAATTTATGATACTTACTAATCAAATTAATCAAATAGAATACTACTAGTATTACTACATAGGACTGTTTAAGTATTGAAAGGTGATACTAAGGAAGGATAATTGGAATTGTTGTTGAATATTGGTTTATACAATTATAATAATTTTAATATATTATTGATATTACTGATAAGATATAAATAAGGTAAAAGTTATAATCAATAATGGGCAAGATAAAAAAAGGGGTTAAAAATGGCAACCTCATCAAAATTAGGGAAAAAGACCATACCCAATGTGAGTGCAGCAACGCCCCCCCCCTCAAATAAAAAAACAATGGAGAGTGCGTGGGGGTTGGAGAAAGGGGAAAAGATGGCAGAATCAGCCGGATCAGCACCTACGATGCAAAACATGCAAACGATGCTCCAGATGATACAGGAGACCTTGGCTACAAGCCAAGCAGAGACAAGGAAAAATCACGAAGAACTTAAAAATGAAATGGAAGAATTGAAAGGAACAATAAAAAATGTAGACGATAAAGTTGAAAAGATACAGAATGCCTTAACAATCAACGAACAGAAAATCCAATGTATGGAAGAAAAAATACAACACTCAGATCAGAAAATGGGAAAAATGGAAATAGAATATAGGCAACTTAATAAAGAATTGGAATTGTCAATAATCCGACTCGAAAACAAAAAAGCGGCATTCTACCTAAGATTTCAAAACATACCGGAAGAGAAGGAGGAATATCTGAAAGAAAAAATGGTTAATATCCTTACTGAATTTTTGCAAATAACAGAACAAGAATTAAGAGGAACAATTGATGAGGTTTACAGGGTGAACACTAATTATGCAAGGAGACATAGGCTCCCGAGAGAAGTACATGTAAGATTCACTAAGAAAACTGCCAGAGATGAAATGTACGAAAAAACCAGGGAAGAGATATATTACAGGGAAAAGAGCTGACCACGCTTAAACAGATCCCATGGAGAATCCGGGAACAACGCAGGCAATACCAATTTTTAACAAACGAGTTGAATAAAAACAGAATAATGTACAGATGGCTGGTACCAGAAGGGGTTCTGGTATCTTGGCAAGGAAAAAGATATAAGATAGAGAATTTAGAAGAAGCACACAAATTCTATGAAGAACACTGTAATAGGGAAGGAAAACAAGGAAGCAAAGAGGACAGAGGTCAAGTAGAAGAAACATCAGAAGACAGCGAAAGAAGCAGGAGAGAAGAACAGAGGCAAGAAAGAGAGAGAACAGAGAAGGAAGACAGCGAAAGAAGCAAGAGAGAAGAACAGAGGCAAGAAAGAGAGAGAGAGCAGAGAAGGAAGGCACGAGAGGGAAAAGTCAGATACAAACTACAAATTAGGGACTGGATGAGGGCTAACAAGCTTGTGCTCAACCCAGATAAGACCGAGTGGCTGTTGTGTTTCCCTCCCACTAATTCGGCAAGTATTCCATCTCTCAGGCTGGGGGGTCAAATATTACGCCCCTCAGACAGGGTCCGCAACTTGGGAGTCCTCCTGGACCCACAGCTGACTTTTGAACACCATCTGTCAGCTGTGACCAGGGGGGCATTTGCCCAGGTTCGCCTGGTGCACCAGTTGCGCCCCTACCTGAACCGGGAGGCTCTCACAACAGTCACTCGTGCCCCTGTGACCTCTAGGCTGGAGTACTGCAATGTGCTCTACATGGGGCTTCCCTTGAAGAGTATCCGGCGACTTCAGCTAGTCCAGAATACGGCCGCGCGAGCGATTGTGGGTGCACCTCGCTTCACCCACATAACACCTATCCTCCGCGAGCTGCACTGGCTTCCGGTCGATCTCCGGGTATGCTTCAAGGTGCTACTTATCACCTTCAAAGCCCTTCATGGTAGTGGATCTGGGTACTTGAGAGACCGCCTACTGCCAATTACCTCCACCTGACCAATTAGATCCCATAGATTAGGCCTCCTCTGAGTTCCATCTGCCGGTCAATGTCGACTGGCAACTACGCGGAGGAGAGCCTTCTCGGTGGCAGCTCCGACCCTATGGAATGATCTCCCCGTGGAGATTCGTACCCTCACCACCCTCCAGACCTTCCGCACAGCCCTTAAAAACTGGCTATCCCGTCAGGCCTGGGATTAAAGACTGTAACCCACCCGAATAGTATGAATGTCGTGCTTTTAATGATGTATTGTCTTATGTGTCAATTGTTTGTTTCCCTCCCTTTTCGAGTTGTAAGCCGCCCTGAGTCCCCCCAGGGAAAAGGGCGGCATATAAATAAATTACTCTAAACTCTAAACTCTCTAGAAGCAGAAGAAACAATCTCAACTAGAGATGGATCAAGAAATAACAATTATGTTGATAAACCTGAATGGACTGAATGCACAAAAAAAAAAGAAAAAAAAGAGCCCAGATGTTTAATATTCCTAAGAAATTGAAAGTAGACCAGATAATTGGTATAGATGGATGGAGCAAAGAAATAAAAAACATTAAAAGAATAGAATAACTCTCAAAAATAATAATTATGAGTAAAACAAGGGGGTCATGATTGGTGAAATCAAATCAGGATGATAACTGGCATATAGACAGTAGAATGATAGAGAAAAAAGGAAATGATACCTGTGGAAATAACAACCCCAAGAAAACATAAACTGGATTTGAAAGAGACACCATAACAATAGAAAAAGAAAGGAAGGGAAGAAGGAAAGAAAGGAGGGGAGGAAGGAAGTAGAGAATGGAGGGACGAAGAAAGGGAAAGAAGTGGAGGGTTGGAGAGAGAGAGAGAGAAGGAGAGACAGTAGGAGAGGAAGAAGAAATGTGGAGGAGAGGTAGGGGAAGAAGAAAGAAGTAAGGAGAGGTGAGTGGGAGGGAGAGAAAGAAAAGGAGAGGAGGGAGGAAGAGAGAAAAGGAGAAGGTGAGAGGGTAGGAAGGAGAAGACAGAGGGTAGGAGTAGGGGAGAAGTAAGGGAAGGAAGAAGGGGAAGGAGAGGAGGAAGGAAGGAAGTAGAGAAGTAAGGGACGGAGAAAAGAAAGAGAAAATAAGGTGGTGTCATAGCAAGTGCGAAGGATGGTAAATGATACATTCCAAATTATATCTTATACCCTTTTAAATGGAATAATAATAATATAAGAATGGCAAAGAAAAAGAATAACTATGTGAATGTATACCTATAACTGCATGTAAGAGAATAGATGACAGTAAAAATATAAAGCACAATATAGGCAAATAATACCTGATCATAAGTAGCTAAGTATAAATAAATTAAGAAATGTATATAAAAATGGATAATGAGTAACAAGATTACAAATGCAACCGGAACTGCTGTATGATATATGATGGAACTTATTGTTCCTATGTTGTTTTTAAAATATGTGGTTATTTTTGTTAATGTGTTTATGTGTTCTGTTGATGTGCTTATGTGTATAAAATAAAAAAATATAAAAAAATAGAAACTTGTTTCTTCCTGTGACTCGACAAAAGCGCACCCAACAACAGCGCGCCGACAAAATCGCGTCGCTAAAACCGCGACATCGATAGCGCGCTCACAAAGGCGCACTGACAAAAGAGTGCCGACAGAAGCGCCATTACGGTTAAGGTAAGGGTAAGGGTAAGAGTTAGGTTTAGGGTTAGGTTCAGGGTTAGGTTTAGGGTTAGGTTGAGGGTTAGGTTTAGGGTTAGGTTCAGGGTTAGGTTTAGGGTTAGGTTCAGGGTTAGGTTCAGGGTTAGGTTCAGGGTTAGGTTTAGGGTTAGGTTTAGGGTTAGGGTTAGGTTAGGTTTAGGGTTACCTTTAGGGTTACCTTTAGGGTTAGGTTAAGAGCGCGCTTCTGTCGTCGCGCTGTTGTCGTCGTGCTTCTGTCCTCATTCTTTGGTGCGATTTTGAACTTGCACTTTTGTCCCCGCGGTTTTGTCGGCGCACTTTTGTCGAGCACGCATTTGTCGGTGAACCGTTTCTTCCAAGCTTTTCTGCAAAGTGTCTCCAATATTTATGCATGGTACTAAATGGCTTTGTTCATTATAATGTATTGCATCACAAAGTGGCATCAATTGGCCTTAATCTGGCCCAGGAGAGGAGGAAGGCTTTAAAGGTGACGTAACATCCTGATTAAAAAGGAGGATTATATTGATTGTCATATCTAGCTGAATGCACTATTTATAGGGTCTGGATGGGAGTAAACAAGCTGGCACTCAATCCAGAAAGACCGAGTGGCTATTGATGTTGCCCCCCAAGGACGGTCCAGATATTCCATCTCTCAGCCTGGGGGGTGAAACTCTACACCCCTCAGAGAGGGTCCGCAACTTGGGTGTCCTCCTGGACTCGCAGCTGATATTAGTACACCACCTGTCAGCTGTGACCAGGGGGACTTTTGCCCAGGTTCGCCTGGTGCACCAGTTGCGGCCCTACCTGGACCAGGAGGCACTTAAAATGGTCACTCATGCCCTCGTCACCTCAAGGCTCGACTACTGCAACGCACTCTACATGGGGCTGCCCTTGAAGAGTGTTCAGAGACTGCAGCTGGTCCAGAATGCAGCCGCGCGAGCGATATCAGGGGTACCTTGGTACACCTGTGTTACACCTATCCTCCGCAAGCTGCACTGGCTCCCTATTAGTCTCCGGACACGCTACAAAGTGCTGGTGATTACCTTTAAAGTCCTACATGGCACTGGACCTGGATATCTGAGAGACTGTCTCCTGCTACACACCTCCCAATGTCTGATAAGAACTCACAGGTTAGGCCTCCTCTGGGTGCCATCTGTCGGACAATGCCGGCTGGCGACCACTCGGGGGATAGCCTTTTCTGTTGCTGCTCCAGCTCTGGGGAACGAGTTACCAACAGAGATCCGGATACTCTCCACCCTTGCAGCCTTCAAAAAAGCCACCAAAACCTGGCTGTTCCAGCAGGCCTGGGGTTGCTGACTCAAACCAGGTCAACCCCCAATTAATCCAGATGTGTGTTGTGTTTTTAAAATGTTTTGTATTGTTTTATGTTCTTCCTCTGTATGTTATTTTATTTTATTCGTACTTGTAAGCCGCCCTGAGTCCCCCCCCCCCGGGGATTCGGCGGCATATAAACCCATTAAATTAACAATTGAATTGACAATTTTCTTACAGTGAGTCTTTCTATAATCTATGCAAAGAGTGTAAAGGGCTGACAGATTAATCATTTATTACAGTATGAAATCTTGTTTAAAATTGTTGCTATTTCCCATTTCTCTGCATGAAAACAGCTGAAATTGGTTAGAAATTGATCCGCATATTGAACTGTATTTTAATTTCAAATATGGCTAGAAATTCTGCAAACTGTACATCAAATGCTGATTTCCCTCTATGTATCTGAAACCACTTATCTCTGCTCCAGTGGCCCTCTATGTTGAGAACAGTGCTGGACTATGCTTGCAAATTGTCTTTTTGTTCTCTGTCAATTGTACCTGATTAAGATTCCACATCTTGTGAAATTATGCAGATAAGCCAGGAGCAGTAAGTTTCGATGCAGAATTCACAATATTTCCATTTCCAAAGGAAAGTAAGAATTCTAGTAGTTCCTTTCATGCAATCATCTTCAAAGGGGCGGATAAGCACATAGCTCTAAGACACAATGATTGTATATGTGAATTGAGTTTACATTTCTATGCAAAAAATTGCTACAGTTTATACAATTGCTATGATCTTGTATATTACTCCTGAATACTATATTAGACTATAACTGAAGCAGATGAATGTTTATGGCAGCCATATTTCTTCTCCTGCTGCTTTTCCACTGTGTTTGGAAAACCATTTAGCTTTGACTGATTAAGGGTTCTTATAATCTTAAAACCATGTAAATATTGAATTGACTTAATAAATGTAATTCTAGGCTCAATATATTTCACTCAGAAATGATATTTTCAGAGGCTATCCATAAAAACAGCATCCAATATCTGTAGGTTTTCTTTAAAAATATTACAAGAATGAATAAGCACTTGTAAAAAAATAAGGTATTTAAAGAGATGCTACTTTTCTAACACATGGCTCAGAATATTTACAGGAAAAAAAGTTATGGAAATTTTCCCCAGAGGATAATCTTGTTGTAATCCCATAGAAATGAGTAATGCCTTCTGAATGGTTTTACAAATTAGAGACAGAAATATAGACTAGGCAAAGGAAATGTTGTTCAGAAAGAATTCCACTAGAAACAGAATTCATAGAAATATGCTTACACATTTCATTGAAATTAATTGTGGTCCATTAAAAATTATACCATAATACATTTAAGGCAGAGGTGGGTTGTGTTAGATATTCACCCTATCTACAGTGGTTTCCACCAAGGTCCTCTGTTCTGGCGGGAACAGAGGTCTAATCCTATTGGTTGAAGGGTCTGACAGCTCCCTGTAAAAGGGCTGCTGTCAGACTCAACCTTCGCTGGATTGTTCTCACTTGTTGTATTCAATAAAGAGCTGTTGTTACCGTTAAGCCTTTGTGTGTCTATACATTACCCAATCTAACAGATTGCTACTGGTTCGGGTGAACCGGTAGTGGAAATTGCGACTGGATTGCCGAACCGGTAGGGGCGGCAGGCTGGCCGTGCCCCCGAACTGGTTTCCCGGTCATCCATACTGTTGCCAGCATGTTTTTTGGTCATTTTTTAATATTCTGTGCATGTGCAAAACAATTTATAGGCAACTGTGCGTGCGCGCACAGCGAACTGGCAGTAACGCCAGCAGCAACTCACCCCTGATTTAAGATAACATAAGCTTCAGTGTGGTTTGTTGACTCTATTAATCATAGATTCAAAGAGTTGGAAGGGGCCAGGAAACAGTACAAAAATTCTAATTGAACACATCCAATGAATGATGTCTTTCTGAATAAACCGATTCACTGTCAAATTATATTTTACTGTGAGTTTTAATTTTTCTAACATTAAATGAAATTCTTCCTTTCTCTAATGTTAGTTCATTATTCTAAATCTTGCACTCTAAATTGTTAATGAACATACTGAAGAATAAAGAACACAGGACTGATTCTTGCCCGCAATGTTTGATATATCACTTCAATTTAATGAGGAACCATTGGTGGGCACTCTTTGAGTACAGCTTCTGAGCCAACCATATATCTGTTTAATTATGCTAGCCAGCCCACATTTAGCTAGCTTGCTGATCAGCATATCATAGGGTATTTTGTGAAATGCTTTGCTGTAGTTTGAAGATATTATATCTAGGGTTTTTCAAAATAGATTAAGGAAGTTATATGATCAAAAATTGATAAGATTAGTCTGAAAAAAAACTTGTTTTTGACAAATGCTGACTTATCTGATCGTTCCCTATGGAACGATCTCCCCGTGGAGATCTGGACCCTTACTACTCTCACGGCCTTCCGCAAAGCGATTAAGACCTGGCTCTTCCAGCAGGCCTGGGGCTGTTGATTTATCCAGCCCCATTTTATGTTATGAATGTTGTGTGATTTTAATGTCTGTACTTTTTAATTTTTATATGTTTCCCTCCCTACTTTATCTGTAAACCGCCCTGAGTCTCTCGAGAGTGGGCGCCATACAAGTCCTAATAAATGTAAACGTAAATTTTTATTATGTTCAATGCCCTTACAGATTGAGTTCCTTATAATCTGCTCTAGAATTTTCCAGTTGTCTATGTCACTATGTCACTATGTAGCTGGTCTGTTTTTCGAAGGTAGGGGCAGTTTCTCTGTTGATGTCCCTGTCTGTCTCCACCCCTTCCCTCCACACCATGGTAAACTGAGGCCACAACCATACAGCTGTTTTAACATAGTACCCTTTGTCCTGGAGACATGTAGTAATTGATTACACCTACCACAGCAGCTATTTCAAAGAGAAATATCTCTCCAATGGTAGTCATTTGATGTGGGTTTCAATAGCTTCTCTTACAATTCCAAGTGTGCTCACTGTTGCAAGGTGAATCTGCATTTCCTTCCCTTAAGGATAGGAAAGGAATGCAAGGATTCAGAAGAGGCTGCATGGCATACAGTACCCTTTGTAAACTATCGTCCTCTGCCAAAAAAGCATCTGCTTGCTTGCTTTTGTAATGATAAGGTCAGGTTAGGTAAAGGCAGTGGTGAAATTCACTTTTTTTTACTACTGGTTCTGTGGGCATGGCTTGGTGGGAATGGTGTGTCTTGGTTGGTGTGGTAGGAAAGGATACTGCAAAATCTTCATTCCCACCCCATTTGATGGAAATGATACTGCAAAATGTCCAAGGGAAGGATACTGCAAAATCTCCATTCCCACCCCACTCTGGGGCCAGCCAGAGGTGGTATTTGCTGGTTCTCTGAACTACTCAAAATTTCCACTACCGCTTCTCCAGAACCAGTCAGAACCCCTGGGTAAAGGGATAGCTAACCCTGTATTATCAATGTCTAATCTATTATCCAGATTTCATAGTAGTATGAAAATTGTATTGACTTTGACAATGACCATTGCAATAATTTAGTAGGCTTCAATAGTACAGGAAAGTACAATTCATGTTTATTGACTGTAAAGCATCCGCCCACAAAATTTCATGTAATACACTGCTTACAAAGTTACTATATCATTCTTGCCTACAAAATTAAAAACATAATAGAGTTTTTACCAAAGCATAGTTTAAAACATCCCTAGGCATTTTAGGGTGCTCGGGTCACATCTGGCCTTTTGGTTGTCCCTGTCTAACCTTTTATTTTGAAGGTAACTATTTTTTTCCAGTTTACATACATGCCATATGAATGCCTACCCATCTTCATAGCCCTATTGGTTCAGCCCTCCATAACAGTCCCAGTTTCTCATGTGGCCCCTTGGGAAAATTAATTGTCCACCTCTAGTCTAAAATATAGTCTCAGAAAGGTGGGACAATTAATGATCCAATCTGTGGATAAAAACAAGCAATTTGAATCTTTAGGATGATTTTGTTACAAGGTTTTAAAACTGAACAAAGCAGCCTTTCCTTCCTCCCTCCCTCCCTTCATTTTTTCACATCGCTGCAATTTTATATTTCTATATCTTCTTTCATGTAAGATGCCCTGCTGTTCCTTCATATCAAAATTAGGCATATGCTAGTTTTGATTCTATGCAGTTAATAAATCATTTTAATAAGCCTATGAAAGCAAGCATTTCTCCACACTACAAAGTACTATAACAAAATCTAATTTTTATTTTGTTGGCATCTATTGAGATAGTTTTTAAGGAAAAACTATACCATTAGGGGCTTTTTCAGCTTAAAGTGAAAGGAAACATGATACAGATATATGCAGTCATTGGTGATATGTGAAATATGGATAATGAGAAGTTTTTCTTCCACTTCCATAAAAAAATTAAATCTGTGATGGATAATAAACAGATATTGCTCTCCCTCACAAAAATCAAAGTTAGAATGTGTTGCTATTAGATGTGGTGATGGCTATTACCTTAAACAACTTTAAAAGAATAGAAGATAAATGAATAGAGAATTCTGCCAGGTTAATGTCTATTATTTCAATAGCTATATTGTTGTTAGTTGCGAAGTCATGTCTGACCCATTTTGACCCCATGGACAACATTCCTCCAGACCTTCCCGTCCTTTACCATCTCCCATTTAAGCTCATGCCTACTGCTTCGGTGACTCCATCCAGCCACCTCATTCTCTGTTGTCCCTTTCTTCTTTTGCCCTCAATCTTTCCCAGCATTAGGCTCTTCTCCAGTGAGACCTTCCTTCTCATTAGGTGGCCAAAATATTTGAGTTTCATCTTCAGGATCTGGCCTTCCAAAGAGCAGTCAGGGTTGATCTCCTCTAGGACTGACTAGTTTGATCGCCTTGCAGTCCAAGGGACTCGCATGAGTCTTCTCCAGCACCATAGTTCAAAGGCCTCAATTCTTTGGCACTCAGCTTTTTTATAGCTATACTATAACTATATACTATTCCTTAAGGCCAGCAACATACCAGGTGCTGAGGCACAACAGTAGAAGGCAGCTGGTAAACTTCTGGAATGTAACTTGATGCCAGTATGACAGAACATGGTAGACTATGTGAGTGTTGGCTTGGTTCAAGATGCTTCTTTTTAATTCTTGCCTTTTCCAACACCATATAAATGTAGCCATCTTTTGTATCCTGCTGGTGCTCTGGTATCTCCAGCTGGATACCAACCAAATTAAACCAAACTCTCCAATCCTTCAGACAAGCTATGATAGTACCTTATGTTATTTTGGCAAAATGTCCCCATGGCAGTGGTGGTATTCAAACATTTTTACTAACGGTTCTGTGAGCATGGCTTGGTGGGTGTGGTATGGCTTGGTAGGTGTGCTTTGGTGGGCATTTCAGAGGAAGGATACTACAAAATCCCCATTTCCTCTCCACCCCACTAACCTGCTTTCAAGCTCCATTCTCCTGTGCAGGGCAACAAAAGACCCGGCTGATCATCTGGGAGTCGGGAGGCAGTGAACAGATGGAGGGCAGGGCCAGCCAGAGGTGGTATTTGCTGGTTCTCCGAACTACTCAAAATTTCTGCTCCTGGTTTGCCAGAACTGGTCAGAACCAGCTGAATACCACCTCTGCCCATGGCTATTTTAATATTGTATCTCCTAAATTCATCATCATGATTTCATTCAGGTTCACCAAGCTAAGTAAGTCTCTTATGAAGCTCTTCTTTGAGCTTTCAGTGAAAAATGATGATGATCACCTGCAGCAGACATGTCTCTTTGGCGGATCAGCAAGGGAGATTTTGGTGACAATTCACATTCACAAAATAATGGTGGCTTCTGATATGGCTGTGCTGTCTGTTTTTCCAGCTGTCCTGTTAAAAGTGCTTCTCTTTTTTCCCTTAACAACCTTGGAATCCAGAGTACTTGCAATAAAATTTATTATTAAAACATTTTTTTAAAAAAATAAGCAAAATGTCTAATTTTAAAACTATTTAAAGTCCCCCCCTTTCCCTAAAAAAAATCCCAAATGTAAAAAGGAAATTAGGGTTAAAAGTGCAATTGCAAATCTTTCTGGCCATCCATCCAATTTTAAAACCTGAGAAAAGAGTTATTAAAAAATTGCATGACTGCATTTCATAGATGCATGTCAATGAAACTGCACATCTGAAATTGGATTACGAATAACATTTTAAAAAACCCTACGTGATTATAATAGAAATCAGCTTATAACTGTGCATCTAAATTATCCAGAATGCCAGCTACATCTAGTGGTGGCTAGTAGGTTACTGCAAAACTTCCATAGGCACATCAATGGCTTTTAATTTAGTATGTCAGATCGTATCTATTTTATTTGAACTATGCAGACTGAAAGTAAACTCCAAACCCATTTTGGATTTAGTATGCCAAAAATTCTAAGTAGTTTAATTATTGTTAAACGATATACATGATGGTTTAAGCACTGTTTGATCATTTGTAATGTGTGTGAGAAGACTTGACTTTAAAAGCAACAAAATAAATCCTGAGCTGGTTGTCTTGCAGTTTAAACACAAAATACTGATATTTAGATGTCCCAGGTCTCAGCATGATGATTTTAACTGTGGCTTCAACTCTTGTTTGTGCAGATAAGTTGATCTTTGTTTCCAGGGATCTGCGTTAACTTAAGAGTCAAATATAGCATTTCAAATAAACAGTTTTCTTAGGCTTACTATATAACTGTCTTCACATATACATGTACACACATATATACACACAAAAATAATAATCTGAAAAATAAATTTTGTTGGGACACTAACCTAGTTGCTCAGAGCCGTGGCACAGCTGTTTTTTTGCCCTCCCCGCATTCAACTATATATTTGCATAAGATATACTTGCATATTTGTATCCAAATCTCTCCCTCCCTCCCTCCCCCCCCCTCTCTCACACACAATCATTGTCTTCATCTACCTCTAAATACACAAATATATTCATCCAGGTACAAAAACAATTATAGTTGGGAACCATAGCAAGACAGGAAGAACAACAACTGGAAAATAATCATTCAGCAAGAATTCCAAATAGGATTGATAAAGTCAGTTTTAATTAAGATTAGATACATGCTATCTGCTTGAGGAGATTTCTGAGTTCAGATCATTAGAGTTTATTGCAGAAAGAATATCTGAAATATACTTGATCATAGAGGTTTCTTGATTTTAATAGTTAGTAGATCCCCTTTCTTATCTAAATCAATATTTTTGATAACAATTTAGCTAGAAAATAAAAATAGCTACTGGTTGAAGCCCTTTTCTCAAGGATTCCAGAGCTAATAAATAAAGAAAAAACCCAGATCAAATAAGTTATTGTCTAGAAGCATTTATGTTTTGAGTTGTCTATGGAGATTCTCAATCATGGTTGTCCAAAGATCTTTTTTCAAAACACAACTTTCTCTGGTTTTTTTTTCTTTGAAACTGCTTCACTTCTCATTCAAGGAGCTAAACTGAAGCTGAACAGAAGTAAAGAAGCTTCTTGGATGAGGAGCAAAATGTTTTCAAAGAAAAAACTAAGAAAGTCCAGTTGCCTTTTGGAAAGCACTTTTGAGACTATGTTTTGGGTTGTATTTTGAGGAATAAAAGATAAGTTGTAATCTCCTTGGCCTTCACAACATGGAGTCAAGACAATAAGATTTTGTAGAGACACCGTATTGAATGTTGACAATGCAGAAAATTGTTACAGCATTCCTTGGTAAAGGTCATGAGGTCTAAGAATTTGTGTCTTGAATCCATACCTTTGCATCTTGGTGATATTGGTTTCTAATCTATCTGCTTCTGGGGGTTTGAGTTGATTGTTTAGGCATGTACAGTATGTCTGTGTATTGGCAATGGGGGGAAAGCTTGAAAAACGTATCTCTCCACATTCCAAATGTCCTCACAGGATTCAAAAAAAGACAGAGATCACCAGCAGATTATGTGCACAAAGCAGTGCCTGTATTTGCAGGTGTTTTGCTTTCTGTTATGGGGTGAAACAGCTGCCATTCATATCTGTAGGAAAAAAGGAAAGAGCAGCACTTGGCTACGATGCTGCCATCAGGTCAAACAACCCTGACACTGTGTTGCCTAGCAGGGACTGTGTTATGGAATGAAATGTGTCTGGAATACCTGCTGAGAATGTTGGCAGGGAGACAGCATGCTAAGAGAGTGGCATAAAGCCCACGGCTGAATTTCTGGCCATATTAGAGCTCCTTACCAGAATAGCCTTCTTATGTTTCATTAACCAGTGAGCTCTTTAGAACTGGGTCGGGGGGGGGGGGAAGAGCAGTGTTTGCTGACACGTAAAGAAATAGCTGCACAGGACCGGCGGACAGCTAGCACCTTTAGGCCTTTTAATTTTTTTAAATGCCATTCTTTTCAGTACAAGAAAAACACAGCCATTCCTTCTTTCAGGTGATCTACTGCAGCCCTCCCACTCTTGGTGTGTGCTGAAGCTGTTGCAGATGCCACACCTTTTTTTAAGGCACTTCTTTGCAATGGAAAAAAAATCATTTTCCTCAGGCTACATAAGGAAACTGAGAATGTGTCATTTAACTTTCATGTCACATAGCAGGCCATTTTTAAAGCTCAATATTTTACAAAAGGGCTATGTCTTCAGCAGTGCCCTCTTTGATATGGTTGCACGATGACAGACAGATGATAGAAAGATGATAGATAGATAATATGATAGATACATATTAGAGAAAAATAGATAGATAGATAGATAGATAGATAATAGATAGGTAGATGAAGATGGATGGATAAATAAATAGATAGATACTGTAGATGATAGATATAGACAGATGATAGATGAAAGATAGATGATAGATAGATAATAGATAGATGATAGAAAGATGATAGATATTATTGATGATAGATATGATAGATAATAGATGGTAAATATAAGTATAATCTTTATTGTTATTGTACTTAAATACAACAATGATAAATGATACAATGATAAATGATACAATACAATGATAAATGATAGATAGATAAAGATAGATGATAGATATATAAAGATGATAGATAGATTATGGATGGTGTTCTGACGCCCACCTTGTCCGTTCAAAAACAAAAGCCAAACAGAACGTTCAAAGGAATGTTTTTTATCAGTCCCGGCTCTTGCTGGCTCGAGCCCAAAATAAACACAGATAAACACGCTGGCAGTAAGTCTCACAAACCTAGACAATGCAAACAGGCTTCCCACTTCTCCAAGTTGGTTTAAGTCAATTCATGAACATAAATGAGAACGTTGACTTCTGCAACCAGGGCGTGGCACCAGCAATCTCTTTATACTCAGGCGAGGATCCCAATGAGCAACAGCTGCTCGCAATCATCTCCTGTATTTCCTCCTTCGTCCTTTACGCTGAGTAGACCTAAGCCTGCTTGCCTCTTGATACAACTCCCAAATACTTTCAGGAACATTCCCTTTGATCCAATGCTCTCCCGCCACCTGGTGGCCAACCAGTCTCTCCTCGGCCTGCTCGGAGTCGACACCCTGTCCAGGGTCCTCCACGTCCTCCAAGGCCAACTCATAAGACCCCTCGCTGTCGGAGTCTGGTAGCAGCTTTAATGGCTCCTGCTGGGCCACAACGGATGGATGGATGGATGGATGGATGGATGGATGGATGGATGGATGGATGGATAGATAGATGATAGATAGATAGATAGATAGATAGATAGATAGATAGATAGATAGATAGATAGATAGATAGATGATAGATAGAGAGATAGAGACAGACTAGGTTTTCTATCTGGGAGGTGGCAGATGAAATACAAGTTTGCGATGTCCCTCCTAAGTCAAAATCACCAGTCAGTAATTCTGGCTCTGAGGGAGAAGGTGACTTTTTTTTTTAAGACCACAGAATGTGGAAGAGGCTCCATAGCTGAGGAAATTATAGAAAATTCTTGCTGATACAAAAAAGGAAAAGAAATGGGATTTTGCTAGATCCAAAGACAGAATGAAAATGGAAGCTGTCCTCAGACAGAAGGAAGGATCAGGAAAAGCATCTGATGGTTGCAAACTTGGACAGGAAGAGAAAAACAGAGCAAATGTCTCTTGCTTGCTCTCTTTGACATATTAATTGCAACTATTTCTAATAATAGGATGCGATGAGCAGCCGTATAAATATAAATAAATGTAAATGCAAACATATAATTTGTTTTCATCCTCATGATTTTCAAATATAATTCCAATATACCATATTTTTTGGAGTATAAGATGCACCTTTTTTCCCCTAAAAAGAGGCTGAAAATCTGGGTGCATCTTATACACTGAATACAGAATTTGTTGCCTCCCGAAGCCCCACCCCCTTCACCAAAATGGCCATGCATAGCCTTATGGAAGCTTTCAGAGATCCCCTGGGGGCTGGGGAGGGCAGAAATGGTTTTGCCCCCCCCCATCCACCAGGAGCACTCTGCAAGCCCCCCCAAGGCTTTTTTTCCCCCAAAAATGGGACTTTTGGGGAGATTTGCAGAGTGCAAAAACTTTTTTTTCCCTTTCAGAAAGCTGTTTAGTTAGAGGGATTGATGAGAATTACATTGGTCAAGTACTGTGCCAGTAGAAACAAAGTTTTATGTGCTACAGGTTGTCAGCTATTTCCTTCTCCAGCATATGGATAAATACACCTGGAAACATCTCCCTACCTACTCTCTCTCTCTCCCTACCTACTGTATTTATCTCTCTCTATCTCCCCCTCTATCAACCTATATACCTACCTACCTACTCTCTCCCCCCACCCCCTACCTATCTACTGTATTACTATTTCTCTCTCTCTAGCCCTCTACCTACCAACCTACCTATTCTCTCTCTCCCTACCTATCTACTCTATTTCCCTCTCTCCATCTCTCTCTATTTCTCTCTATCTATCCCTCTCCCTATTTCCCTATCTACACACATTCTCTCTCCCTACCTACCTACTTGTCAGCACTTCTTCATTGGATAATCAGGAAAGAAAACCACAAGACTCCATTGATAGAAATCAAGTGTACTTTTACTAATTATAAATGAACAGAAGCGTAGCAAAGCGAAGTCTGATTATTTAGGCGCAAAAGCGAATGATATATTGTATATCCCATTCCCCACCCCTTGGCATCCCATGCACAGTCCAATCATAATTCTCCCAAGTGTCAGGTGCGAGATAACTTCGAAAGGTATCACCAAGATGGAATGTCGGTACCGTTGGCCTTGGCGGGAAACCTCTGCATGCGCAGTAAGACGGGCAGTTGAAACTCCAGAATCTTCCTCCAGCACAACAAACAGTCCCCTCCCAAATACCATGCCCTCCCTCCCCGTTTCAATGGCAGCCGAAGCAGCAGCAAAGCAGAGGCTGACATCCGGCCCTCCTTCGGAAGAAGGCAGTCAGACCTGGAAAAACGACAAAAAACAAACAAACAGACGAACAAGAAACGGAAAAGGAAAAACGGGGGGGGGGGGGAGAGAGAAAAAGTCAGGAACTAAGGCTTGTCAGGATAAGCAGAATAGAACTGGCGGAGCAGCTCAGGGGCCCGGACATGAGACTTGTTCACCCACTCGCCATGGGACGGGGGAAAATGCTTCCAAGCCACCAGGTACTAAACCCGATTCTGCCGTCTGCGAGAGTCCAAAATTTCTCGAATCTCAAAATGCTGTTCACCATCAATCAACAGGGGGGCAGGTGGCGCATCCACCAGCGGATGTAAAGATGAAAAATGAAGAGGTTTAATGAGATTAACGTGGAAAACAGGATACACGCGGTTGAGGTGCTTGGGCAGCTGTAAGCGAACCGAAACAGGATTGATGACCTTGATGATAGGAAACGGGCCCACATACTTAGGCCCCAATTTCTTGGATTTTTGTGTAGCTTGAAGGAACTTTGTGGAGAGATAAACTTGATCTCCCACCTTGTAATCAGTAGGTTTAGCACGTTTCTTATCAGCCTGCTTTTTATGCCCACGATGCGCAGTGTCTAAAGCCCGAAGCGCCAAAGGCCAAACATGCCATAGACGATCACTCCACTCAGAGATTGATGAAACTTGCGGCTGCTCACGAGGAACTTCGGGAATAGGAACAAAATCCTGGCCAGACACCACCCGAAAAGGGGTGAAACCAGTGCTGCTATGTACAGAATTATTATAAGCCACCTCTGCATGCGGTAACAAGTCCACCCAATCATCCTGCTGGTAGTTGATGAAACAACGTAAATATTGCTCCAGAACAGAATTAGTCCTCTCATAAGCCCCATTAGTCTGAGGGTGATGGGCGGAGCTTAAGCCCTGGGCGGAGCCAATGCATTTAAGAAATTCCCTCCAGAACACTGAGGTGAATTGCACGCCACTATCAGAAATGATGCGATCAGGTACCCCGTGCGGTAAATGTGAGAAATCAACAGTTTAGCGAGGGCTTTTGCAGAAGGAATCTTGGGGCAAGGTATAAAATGAACTTGCTTGGAGAACAAGTCAGTAACCACCCATATGACCGTGTGCCCCTGGCTCTCAGGAAGCTCAACAATGAAGTCCATAGAAACCTCTTTCCATGGGGCGACAGGGCAAGTACAGTCTGGAGCAAACCCTGTGGTTTTCCAGGTGAGCGTTTAGCGGCTGCACAAACGGGACAGCTGGTGACATAAAGCTCAATGTCCTTTTTCAAAGAGGGCCACCAAAACTGCCGTTTCACAAGATGTAGTGTCTTCACGAACCCAAAGTGCCCTGCCATCCTGGAATCATGAGCCCATTGGAGAACCACTAGATGAAGAGAGGCAGGGATGAAAAATATGGGTATGCATATTTCTCACTCATCCACAGGTTTTTCACTTCATTCCATCATCGTCTTTATTCTAGTTATATCCATACACTTTTGTGATGTTCTGTAACACACTGTAGCAGCTTATATACTGTATCTCCTATCCTTAAGTCCACTTTACCTTTGTACTGTTGTGAAATGTATCCTCTAATACTTTTTGACACAGGACTTATACTCTCTGCACTTGTACCATTTTCACTGTTTTCTTTCACTTCTTTCCTTTCCTTCTGCATAATCTTCCCCAAGAATATTACCAAATAATGTGCATCACACATTCAGAACTTCTCATTTTTATATTCTTTACAAAAATCTATTGGAAACAAGGGTTTTTTAAAACAGGTATTCCACATAAACCATTCTCTTCCTTCTTGAGGGAAGACCCATCACCTGGATTTGTTAAAGTGTTATCATGAACATACACATATTAAGACTTGACACTTATTAAGGAAGAAGATTCTGTAAAAGCAGTAGGCATCAGAATGATTTTTTTAAAAAAAATTTAATGCAGCGTTTATAATTTGAATTGAATTTGAATTTAATAAAATTTATATGCCGCCCAATCCCGTAGGACTCCGGGCAGCTTACAAATACAAAAATAAACTCAAAAACTAAAATATAGAGAAAAGAAAAGATAGATTTAAAAACAACACAGCATACACTCAGTCCTAGATGGGGCTGGACCTCATTTTGGGGTCAACAGCCCCAAGCCTGCCGGAACAGCCAGGTTGTAGTGGCTTTTTGGAAGGCTGAGAGAGTGGGAAGGGTCCGGATCTCCGCGGGCAGCATTGCCCGGTCGACGGCACCCAGAGGAGGCCCAGCCTGTGAGATCTTATAGGTCATTGGGAGGTATGTGGCAGGAGGCGGTCCCGCAGATATCCAGATCCCAAGCCATGTAGGGCTTTAAATGTAATAACCAGCACCTTGAAGTGCGTTCGGAGACCTATGGGAAGCCAGTGCAGCTCGCGGAGGATAGGTGTAACATGGGTGTATCTAGGTACACCCGA
Organism: Thamnophis sirtalis; assembly: GCF_051295495.1. Taxonomy (NCBI): domain Eukaryota; kingdom Metazoa; phylum Chordata; class Lepidosauria; order Squamata; family Natricidae; genus Thamnophis; species Thamnophis sirtalis. The sequence continues at coordinate 88,900,816 of NW_028261386.1, read as the reverse complement.
TATTGCTTGCGCAGCTGCATTCTGGACCAACTGTAGTCTCCGAACACTCTTCAGGGGCAGCCCCATGTAGAGCGCATTACAGTAATCAAGCGTAGAGGTGACGAGGGCATGAGTGACCATTTGAAGTGCCTCCCGGTCCAGGTAGGGCCGCAACTGGTGCACCAGGCGAACCTGGGCAAAAGCCCCCCTGGTCACAGCTGACAGGTGGTGTTCTAATATCAGCTGCGAGTCCAGGAGGACACCCAAGTTGCGGACCCTCTCTTGAGGGGTGTAGAGTTTCACCCCCCAGGCTGAGAGATGGAATATCTGGACCGTCCTTGGGGGGCAACATCAATAGCCACTCGGTCTTTCTGGATTGAGTGCCAGCTTGTTTACTCCCATCCAGACCCTATAAATAGTGCATTCAGCTAGATATGACAATCAATATCATCTTTCTTTTTAATCAGGATGTTAAGTCACCTTTAAAGCCTTCCTCCTCTCCTGGGCCAGATTAAGGCCAATTGATGCCCTAATAACAGTCCAACAATGGCCCTTTCATTGCTTAATTGACAATACATGAAGACTCAATGACTTCTAAAGGTGAAATAACAGATTAAAAATTTACTTATATCCCAGGCTACCTCCCAAGATAGATTGTACTACTAAATTAAACATTGGGTTTCCCCCCACCTCCCGAAAAACTGTTTTGACACAAAATAGCAGCAGGCAATACAAGCATATTATTTAGTTATATGCAGGACCATAAAAAGGTGCAAATCTTCAACTCTTTTTATGCAATGCTTAATAAAACTGCCATGAAGGAAAATGCAAATAGAAATGTTTATTGAAAACTAAAGCCAAGTGAGGCAGTGAAAAGAGTTACAGAGCATGACAGCTAGGGGAAAGCTCTCAGTGGGACTTCCCTACCCTTGGTGCCCTAAGCATATGCCTATTTTGCTTAATGGTTGATAGGGGCAGCCCTTTCTGCAATATAATATAGCACACCTGCTTGTAACTCTTTCCCAAGAATATGTGAACGAGGAGAGGGAAACACTCAATTATTTTCTCTTTGGTCTGCATTCCACAAGATGGCACCAGCATCTAATACATTCACCCACAAGCAGTGTTTACCTTTTAAAGCCGGCCACCCATAACAGATTAAGGGATTAAATATTTGTCTCTAAAAGACCTGGCCTTTCACGCCCACATCAATTTATGCGCCAGAGCGGGCTATTGCCGTTACAAAAGACATTCAGACTATAAAGTGCACAATAGATGTCAACTTATTCTTTGTCTGTCTTTCTTGAGCACCTTATAAACAGCTGCGAGGAGCTGTTCTAACCAGATCACTCACTGACTGTCATGTGATGTCTTTCTCAGCCTCAGGAAAAAAAATGGCCTCTGCCTGTTGTTTTTTCTCCAACCGCAAGAGAGTGACATTGTTTTATTAATCAGCATTTATTTTCCTAACAAGTGTCTTTTGTGCGGCTTCTGCGCTGGGAGGCTTATCACTGATCTCCATTGCAAATAAAGCACTGTGTCTATTTATGGTCATGGCTTAAAGAACAGCACAGCTCATGTACCATATTAGAACTGTTTGAAAAAGAGCCAAAATACAGGGGTCAGGTTTCCTGTGCTACAAGCAACCTAAGTAAGAATGCAATATACCAGCACCATCTCCCCAGCCTTGTTTGCAAAATAGCCTGGCAATTGCTAATATACTAGTCCCTGTTCATATTATCACTGATTAACTCGGACAAGTGTTTTCTAACATTTTAGAATACACTTATGGCAGGTGGTATGGGTGCAGCATGTCAGATAGGGATTTTTTTTTCTTCCAAAAAGTTGGGACATTTGAGATTGCCAGTTTGATTATGTTCAATTTAGTTCAAAATAAGTGAGTAGGTCAAAGAGGATTTCAGAATGTTGATTAGCAACTTTATGTAGAATAGAGTTAATGATTGATGTTACAGTGACTGAGGATTGTTATGAAATAGAATCTCTGGGGATGCATTTCAAGTTTTTCTAGGACAGAACAATTGATCTGGATAATAAGATGTGTCTAAACACCTCTAGTGGTTAGGAAGTGGGGGAGACATGGGGCACTTTGGATAAATTAATATAAACTCGATGAAGCCCTAAACTATGATGATTAATGAAACTGACATGAGTATTTCTCTCTTCGTAGCATCTGCCATTGATTGGAACATTTTGTGCAATTTAATGAAAAGGGGATTTTGGTGCCCAAAATATACTTTTTTGTTCTTATTTACGTAACAACTAACATGGAAATGTTTGACTTTGCATAAGAGTGACTACTAAACTCAAAGTTTGAACCACTTTGTACAACATATATCTAATGCCATCCCAAAGCGGATTATTTCGCAAGTACTATTTCAATAGTACTTCAGCTATTTAGAAAGCTAACTGAATCCCAACATTGTTTAATAAATTGGCTAGATATAGATCTATAGTCTCTTGGACATCTTCATATATGCAGTTTTCCTGACCAAATAATCCAAAACCCAAATATGAGCCCTGTAAAGGTTTAGCTATTGTTGATTATTGATATCATCTTAAAATAAATCGCTGCAAAATTTCAATGCTTCTCTAATACGCTGTACACAAACATAACAAATCCTAATATAATTGTAATGCAGTTAGCAGCAAATGCAAAGCCAACTACATGTGACTCAAAACATTGCTTTCTTGCTCAATTGTCCTTGACACCATATTCCTTGTTTTGTTGATATACAATAGGAATGTTTTAAAATGATTGTAGTATTACGATCAAAGCGTATAAGGCATGAAAATGCTGTCAAATGCAGTTCCCTGCCTCAAAGCTTACTGCTAGTCATCCATCATCCAAGAGCAATTTATCTCATTCTAATGGGTACAAAGCAGCATTTCTGTGACATTACACAAAACATTGTTCTGGATAACACAGACAGAGCCCAGTGTCCATATTGTAGGAAGATAAAGCATGTTGAAAAATGTTGCTTTTGGGGAATTCATTAAATACAGCTAAATTCAAGGAAGCAGTTTTAAATGTTTCACCAGATAATATACCCCAGCTTGATACAAATCCTAGTGCACACATAATTCAGTGAAATTTAATATAGCAGTTGATATACTGCCAGGCTGTCTAATATTCTGGTTAGAAATATTCAAAAATTATAATTGACACTTGCACTTTGAAGTTGTTTCAGTATAAGAGGGGCATCTGTAAATGCTTGCCCAACACCTTAAAAATAATTTTGAAAGTGAGATATCAGGTCAGTGTTTAACTGCTGCAGCTTTGTTAAACATTATGTTAAATACCTGATCTTGTACTGATCACAGAAAGTAGGGAACAGCTTTCTTTTCCCACCAAGAGAAAGTGAAATAAAATATATTATTGATTTAAATATTTTACTATCCCCATGAGAAAATACATAAAATTATTCTTTTAGTATCTGCGTCCGAGCTTTAGACCGTAATACAATTAGTTCAATTTTTTTTAACAAAACATTTTTCCCAATGTGTGTTCTGCTTTTCATCTTTCTATAATGAAAACTTATGATTTTAGTGCAATGTAGGTTTTTCAAACAAAAAATGGCTAAGGGCACTTTTATCTTGATGCAAGAAAGATGGAATATAAGCTACAACATGCTTATTTTATGAAGCCTTTTCACATAAGTAAGAAATACATGTGCATGAAGAACAAAGTCTTATTGAGAGTACTTGTGAGAGTATTTATAAAATTAAAGTTTAATAGATAAATAGAATAAATACTTTATGCATCATAATTCTGGACAACTACATTTATAGCGAGTAAGTTGGCAAAATCACAAGTTGTTGCCTCTTGGCAAATTCCACTTTTGATAAAATCACACAGGCATGTTACAATGTTACTTATGAGACTGTGATGTCATAATTAGTTTTAAATCCTTTTACCTTCTGCACTGATCATGACATATAGCACACAATGGTGTCAAGTAAATACTCCTTCAGAATGTTCACACAACCCAACAGCTCAAGTTAAAAAGGGTCATATGTACTAAATATTCGGAGGGGGAAATTGAAGGGGTAGGCAAGAAAAAGAAGTTTAGGAAAAAGAATTGGGAACTATACCTAGGAAAAAGTTAAAGCCTTTAACTTTTTTATGGACACTGGCAACTTAAAATAAATTAATAAGTAGGTTCTCAGAAAAAAAATGTACAAAAATACTGTCAAATTTCCCCAAAAGCTTTCAACACAGTAGTTCTTTCCCCCTATGTATTGAATAAACCATGTAAGCACATTACCAAAGTAAAAAGATGTTGAAAATAAAAGCCAGCAAAGTCCCCTCCCACCGCCATTCCATTCACACTATCTTTTTGTCTGTACAAATGGGGGAGAAGAACAGTCAGCAGAGTTTAAGTAACAGTATTATTTTTCCTGAAGAGGGAAGGTTTGGCCCACATTTGCTAAGCTTCCACTTTAGCAGACTAAAAATTAGCATCACTCCAATGCATAGTTCAAAACAAAGGAAGAGGGCAGTATTTGCGCAGGAATCTATCCTGAAGTTCGTGCAATCAACTAACACATTTTTAAAAATCTTTTTTTTAAACTCAGAATCTGAATGCAGTTCTACTCATTTGAAACGTAACTTGCAGAATATCCACAAGATTATTTTGCCAATGTTTGCATGTAGTCACTGACAGAACTGCCAGGTTAGCAGGGAAGAAATTAAGCAGAGAATAGAGACACTGAGGGATATGAAAGATGGGTACAGTTAAAAATTATTATAGGTTAGGGGGGACAAAAATGGGTGGCCAAGCTTAAAAATAAAAAAAGTGGTGGTAGCAAACAGAAAATAAGAAAAATTATACAAGCTTATATTTTACTCTGCTTCCCAGGTTCCTACAAGCCTTTGAAATACTGTCTCTAGAGGGAATGTTTTCATTCATACATATGGAAAAAAGGTCCTTTGTTTTGCACAAAAGTCAGCAGCTCACTCTGCTAGACTGCTGTTTGCAAACGAAGTCTGTCATGAAATCAAACTCATTCTGTCCCAGCCAAAGCTCGGGAAGCTCCTTGATGCGATCCAAGCCCATTTCTACAACTAAGGACATCAGGACCTCCTCGTCAATGAAGTCTGTGTCAATGACATTGGGAGGCAGCATTGCTGCAGGGACGTGGGGCACAGAAGCAGGGACACTGCCATTGCCCCCGCCAGCCCCACTGCTGCTGTGCTTGGGGTTGCAGTCCCGAAAATGCTGGGTTGCTCCATTGAGCTGATGGTTGGCAGGAAGTAAATCCGGCATGTAGTGGTTGTGAGGGTAAGGATGGTGACTGAAGTACTGGTTGTTCAGCTTCTGCAACTGCATGCTGGCTGTTAAGGGCCCGCCTTGAGGGGCCACCGTCGGTGCCATAAACTGGGAATTATTAAACCTCGCTGTCGGCGGCATGCTGCCAGCAGGGTGTCCCCCATTCACGTTCCCTGGCCCCATGGCATGCCTGATCCCACTGTTTGTGTTCATATTTCCTCCTCCGTAATGGAGATGGTCGCTCATCAAGGCACTGAAGGCGTGAGGCTGCTGCTGCTGGTGGTGATGGGTTGGAAAGGGTCCCATTCCCATGCGATGTGCCGGATGGTGGTGAAGCCCAGTGGTTCCATCCGGGAAGCGCCCATGGTTCATGGCCATCATGTGCTCTGCCATTTCAAGCCTTCAGAAAAGTTAATATTTACAGAGAAAGGGATCAACATTTATATGCCTGCCTGTGCGCCCTCCCGCCCCTGACGCTCTCTCCCCGCTATTTCTGCCTAGGAAGTCGCCTCTCCACCCTTCCCGCCCCCCTCCAGCCCACTCGGTCCTTTTCTCCTTCCAGAGACAGTCTTCCCAATTCGCCGGCACTGGCAAGCGGGGAAGGCGCCTTAGGCACCATCGCCGGCTGGCAGCCGCCCTCCCCTCCGCCACAACTCTCGCAAACCTAGGCGCTCCCCGGCTCCTTTTTCTTTTCCCGCTCTCGCTCCATTTATCATCCGTCCCCCTTTTGATCGGCAAACGCCGGTCCACGCTCGTAACGCTCATGCAAACAAATCCACGCGTGTGGTCGCGGAAAAAGCCTTACATAAGAACCACAGAGGGGAGAGCGAGCGAGCGCTGTCCGACCTTCCCGCTCTCCTTGTCAGCAACTTTGGGAATTAAAGTCCGCCAGGACCGCTTGTGATATAAGAACAAGTGGATTACCAGCTCCCGCGGAAGCCTCTTCCCTCCCCCGCCTCGGGCATGCCTTCCCGTGCCTCCAGTCCTCGGTCCGGAGCTTCGTGCAGGGAGCGCGAGAAAGCCCACCGCTCACCTCACGCTCTTGCTCGCTTTCTTCCTTCGCTCCCAACGCGCTGCTAGACCCAATCAGCAAAAATCGCTCAGCATAGAGCAGGCGACGGTCCGGTTCCTCTCTGTGCTTGTCCCGGCGGAGGGTGGCGATTAATTCTTCTGGCTGCTGGGCATACAGACTCGAAGCCGCGGCTTCCCCTGCTCGGCGAGTTTCTCATCAGCCCTTGCCAACAATGAGCTGTATTCCTTACCCCGCTTTGGCCACAGCTAATATAGGATTTCAAAAGGGAGGAGCGAAAAGCCTTCGCAGGCAACCAGAAGTAAAACCTGGAGCAAAGCAAGGAAAACAAGCCAGGCGGAACTGGAAGGAATCCAGAGCGCCCCGTTGTTCTTGCGAGCTCCGGGCCACGTGTGGCATCGGCGAGGCCCTCAGATCAGCGCGGACACGAAGGGATTTCGACTGCTGACGCGAGTGGTCAAGACTGGATCGGGCGCCGAGCGAGAAATGCGTGGCCCGTCACCCGGCAAACGGCCCTTTTGCTTCTAATTGAGCCATCAGTCCGATCACTCGTTTACCGCTCACCATTAGGCGCTGCTGCTGCTTCCTTGCCCCCCCCCCCCGTGGGATATTCAAAACGGGCGTTTATTTCTTTTCCCCTCTGGCCGCGCCTCCTTCCTCCTCCAGACTTGGTAAGGCTCTTTGGAAGCTCCAGATTACCCCGAGAGGAGCCCAAAGACCGGGTGCCCGGTTCCCCTCTGCACGAAGAGCGTCCCAACTTCGCTCCAGACTTTTCGGCAAGGCGCGGGCGCGCACCCGCCAGTCCCACTTTAGCCTTGGTGGAGGCGCGTGTCCCGCCGGAGACACGCAGGATCCGATCCGCGCTTTCGAAGTGACAACGCGGCTTTGCCGTGGACATTTTGCAGTTTACCTCTCCGGGTGGCTTTCGCGTTCACACGCAGGCTCCGCAAAACAAACGCCGCGATCACCGGACTGAAGTCCTTGCTCCCCTGCCTGCCTGCCGCTCCCGCCATTCCTTTTCATAAACCGTCCTCACAAGCCATTTAAGTCGGAGTGTCGGTGGGGATATAGAGTGGGGTAGGAAAGGCGGGTCTGGCCCCGGGTTTAAGCCACCTTCTTGCTACTACAGTCAGCAAGCAAGTTGATATTGCTGGGAAAGCAGGCAAGGCAATAATTGCTCTGTAAATGAAGCGCGTCCCCTCCTACGGGTTTCCTTCATCTGCGCGCCCTCTTGGGAGACTTACCAACGAAGTTAATAAACAGCCGGTAGCACCGGAATAGCAGAGCTGCCCGTCCCTGGGGTAGCCTCGCAAATACGGGGCAGGCAGGGTGGTGTAAGCAGACTCCTAAGACCATCCGTACGGAACTTTTCCTAGGGACCCTCGACCACACTAGATGCATAGTTATATACCTTGGATATCAACTCCCATTATCCTAAATAGCAGAGTTAAGGATTATGGAATTTGGAATTCATGACCTCTCAGAAAACCGGGATTAGACAGCATTGCTATGGTTTCCAGATGGAAGGGGTCGCTACAGTATGGCTGTCTCATCATCAGTAATTAGGGAGTGGGAGCTAGGGTCACACACTCTCAGAACTGAGCAGTGGAAGGGTATGGTAGAGGTCATCTAGTCCAACTTCTTGCTTAATGCAGGATCTATAAGGTATAAGCAGTAACTGCTGCTGTCTTCTTCAACCTGGTAGTTACTGATATATTGAAGGACAGCTGCTATTGTCAATATTTATATAAGTACAATTTCAGAATGCGCAACCATTCCCATAATAGCTTTGCAAATACTCTTCGCTTAGATTTATTTATTTATTCATTCATTCAATTTATATGGCCGCTGGCTTCAAATAAGTGATTTTGAACAGCTAACAGCAATTTTAAAAAAAGCAAAGAAAAAGAGAACAAAAGTAAAAAGTAAATAGACAATCAGCATCACAAGATTTTTTTAAAAAAAGAAATCAATATGAGCACAATACAAATATTTCAACAAAATTAATTCACAGGGCCCAACACATGCTCTGCTTACTTTGCCTGACAACAGTGAGCAGAGTTTCCTGATTCAGGAAAGGGCACAACTGCAGATGGTTTTCTGGTTACTAACATTAAAAGGGGGAGCTGTGAGTTCAGCAGGACCTCAAAATTGTGCAACCCACAAAGAATAGGAAATGGAAATTCCCCAGAATTGAGGGGACCTTGAACCAAAAACCAAGCAGTCTTGGTAAGATAGAGTTGAAATTTGTTCTGCCCGATTCACCCCCGCCCCCAACCTCCAGACCAGTGGTGGATTTAAATTTTTTTACTACCAGTTCTGTGGGCGTTCTTGGCTTGGCATGGTAGGGGAAGGATACTGTAAAATTTCCATTCCCTCCCTACTCCAGGGGAAGGTTACTGAAAATCCCCATTTCCTCCTGATAAGCTGGGACTTGGGAGGCAGAGAATAGATGGGGGCGGGGCCAGTCAGAGATGGTATCTAGAGACTTCCTGGGCGGGACCTTGCTGATGGTGGCAGCTTAACAGAGCTGCCCCCGGGTTTCTGGTCGCGTTATCTGCCTAGACATCTGGCAGATACCTCACTCTTCAGGCAAAAAAGAGGGGGAGAGAGATCCAGCTGGTAAGAGCTTTTCCTTTGAAGTTTGCAGCTTTTTTGGCTGCGAAGAGAAGGAGGGCCAGCCGAGGCTGAATCATTATCTCCGTGCCGGAAATCCCTAGCTGTTTTTTCACAGCTCAAAGCAAGATACCTCCACTTAGGACAATATTTGAACTATTTATCTGAATTTAATACAAGCAGAGTCCGTATCTGAGAACCTTATCTGCTTTTTTTAAAAAAATCCTAGCTTCATTTTTTACAAGAGCTTCCTTCGTGTACTTGGTTTTTTTTTAAAAAAAATAAGCTCCTAAAATGGCGATTGTGCATTCTCCGTAACAATGCCACATTCCTAATTCTTCTGCAAAGAACAGTGATAAAAAAGCTCAAAGGGAGGAACAGCTGGCCAGCAGTTTCTTACTAATTAGTTTCACTTCTCTGAAGAGTTTACAAGACTTTCTTTTTATCAACTTTGTTAATATATATTTCTGATATAGAGAAGTCAAAAATGGCGCTAAATATGCCGAGCTGCTTCGTCTTTTTTTCCCTTTTTTTTCTTTTTTGAAATCCTTTGAAAAACTCTAAAGAGCTAATAAAGGGGTGATTTAATACCCTTTTTTTTCGTAAGCTGCATAGCGAGCCAGTAGAGTTTGATTAATTGCTTGAAGATAAGACTTACAATGGCATCAAAATGAAATCCTGGGGGGAAACATCCTCCTAGAAGCACATCCCCGATACCTGGCACAAAGTTGCCCCCTACTGGAGATGTGCTAATGAAAGAACTTTTTTTGGAAACCTTCAGACAATTCAAAGAGGAGATAAGGGACGAATTAAAAGAGTTTAAGGTGGATTTATATGGTAAACTTGATACTAGGATTGCCAAAATAAATGATGATATGCTGGAACTTGTAACTGTATTGACAGAACATGTTTCTGGAATTGAAGATAACATAGAGGTTCTTAATGAAGCTAATACCAATTTGACATCCAAAACTGAGGTGGTGCAACAAAAAGTTGAAAACGCTGAAAAACAAATTATTATGATACAGTTCAGGCAGATGGAGCTTGCATTAAGAGTCAGGGGGTTGCGTGAGGATAAACAGGAGAACTTGAAACAGATTTTTTCAGAGGCTTTTGACCGTCTGGTGGGAAGACCGGGGTCCAACTTTGACTGGCAGATTGATAAAATTTATCGCGTTAATTCTTGGGCGGCAAAGCAGAAGCAACTCCCCCGAGATGTAGTCATATACTTCGCCACAAGAGAGTTCAGAAACATGATACTACAAGAGTCCTATAACACCAGTCTTCAAATTGGCGACCAGGATTTGATTGTCTTGAAAGAAATACCACCACAAATGCTAAGAGCCAGGAGAGACTATGCTTTTCTAGTGGAAGAACTCAGAAACCGTCAGATAGAGTATAGATGGGATGTGCCATTTGGTATTATAATTACATTTGACAAGCAAAGATATCGTTTCAACTCTGTATGGAAAGCTCGAGATTTCTATCACAATATTCTGAAGGTGGGACACCCTGCACCATCTGGATCTGGAGAAAGACCACAAAAAGGACAAGGTATACAGCAAACCACACAACTACCAGACAAGACGCACCATCTCCCCCTCCCGGAAGGGCAAGGTGTCATGGAACAAAGACCTAGCCGTATGACTACCAGACGAATGGAAAAACAAGCTACAATGCAACAACCTCAACAATCACCGGCCATTGATCAAGGAGTTACAGCAACAAGCTCAGAAGCCATGGGAGGAGCTAGGCCAAAGGTTAAACAGGCCATGCAGGAGGCTCTAAAAAAGCTTCAGGCAACCAAAAATGACAACTAAGATTTTGACATGGAATGTCAATGGACTGAACTCTCCACAGAAGAGAAAGAAAATATTTCACTATCTTAAACAGTTCAAGAATGATATAATTTGTCTGCAAGAAACTCATATCAAATCAACTGATCAAATATATTTGTTTAACCCCAAACTTGGTCAACATTTTGTGACCTCTGCTATGGAAAAGAAAAATGGTATAGTTGTATACTTAAGAAAAGACATTAAGGCTGAACTAATTGAAGCAGATCCCTTTGGAAGATATATCGCGCTAGACTTAATCTTAGAAGGGAAAAAGACATTACTTTGGGGAATTTATGCTCCTAATCAACAGCAAGACGGATTCTATAGAAATCTTCATGCTAAATTAGTACAGTGGGACTATAAGTCTTGTATACTATTGGGTGACTGGAACAGCGTGATTGACACTAAAAGAGATAAGAAGACCTCTTGCCCAAATACTAAAATGCGAGCTAAGCTACCCAAACCTTTTCTTGACATGATGGACGACTTTGAATTGAGAGATATTTGGCGAGAAAGAAACGCAGAGGAATATGATTTCACCTTCTTTTCTGATAGACATCAATCCTTTTCAAGGATTGATTTTATACTAATCACTAATGATTTACTTTCTAGGGTGAAGAAGACAAAGATTGCGGCGAGGGTCCTTTCGAATCATAACCCAGTTTGGATGGAATTGGGAAGGGTAGTGCAGGCAAGAAGGTCTTGGAGGCTGAATGAAAACTTATTCAGATATGAAAAGTACATTAATGATTGTAAAAAATTGTTATCTGAATACTTTATTCTGAATATGAATAAGGGTACACCTATGGAATTTGTATGGGATGCAAGCAAAGCATATATGAGAGGAGTACTGATGAATATAAACAAAATACATAGACATAAACAAGGGCAAAAACGAAAAGAATTGGAAGAGGAAATTAAAGGGAAAGAGTTGGAGTTAACATTGAATCCAGGCGATACAAAGGTTAAGGAAGCAATTACCATATTAAAATCCCAATTTGATATGTTGATCTCTGACCAGGTAGCCACTAGTTTATTATATGCAAAACACAACACTTTTTGTAACGCAAATAAACCGGGCAGATGGTTAGCTTATCAGATTAGGAAAAAAAGGAAAATTCGAAATGTCACCAAATTGATTTATAGAGGGAAGGAGGTGTTTCAACAGGAGGAGATTCAAAAGGCATTTCGGGAATTTTTTACAGAATTGTATAAAGGGGACAAAATTAAAGGTTTAGATATAGACAAATACTTAGATAAAGAGAAAATACCCCTAGTTAGAGAAGAGTACAGGCAAAAGTTGAACCAACCAATAACCTCAGGGGAAATCTTGCAGGTAATTAAACAACTAAAGTTAGGGAAAGCGGCAGGCACAGATGGCTTGACAGCGGTTTACTATAAAAACTTACAGTTAGAAATGGTAGAACCTCTTAGAGAACTATTTAATAAAATTCAAATGGAAGGTAAAGTGCCCCCATCTTGGAAGACAGCGTTTATATCTTTGATACCCAAAGAAGATCAAGATACTACCCAACCAAAAAATTATAGACCTATACTTAATGTAGATTATAAAATTTTTACTAAAATACTAGCAAATAGGTTAATGGTGGTTATTCAACAATTGATACATACCGACCAAACAGGTTTTATACAGGGGAGACAGATGAAGAGTAATGTTAGACTAATTATTAATGCATTAGAATATTTGGGAAAGAACAACAAAATCCCTGCTGCGTTCATATTTCTGGATGCTGAGAAGGCCTTTGATCGACTTAATTGGCAATTTCTGTTGAAGATATTGCAAAAAATGCAGATAGGAGATAGCTTTTTACGGTCAATTAAAGCAATATACCAACAGCAAACAGCTCAAATCATAGTCAACGGAAGTTTAACAGACCCTTTTCAAATCGGAAAAGGTACAAGACAGGGCTGTCCCCACTATTGTTCATTATAACTTTGGAAGTATTGTTGAATAAAATACGGGGCTTGGATGGTCTAAAAGGGATCAAGATTAGGCAGCAAGAATACAGAGTCCACGCTTTTGTGGATGATTTGGTCATAATATTGGAACAACCGCAGGAATCTAGTATGGTTTTAATGAATACGATTAATCAATATGGTCAAGTGTCTGGTTTTAAAATAAATTTAGGAAAAACAAAAATATTAGCTATAAATATGAATACTAAACAAAAGGAAGAACTAGGAGGGATGTTAGGATGTGAGATAGTTAAAAAAGTCAAATATCTTGGGGTTAATATTTTAGCCTCAAACGGGAAATTATATAAGCACAATTATGAACCACTTTGGCGGAGTATACAGATAGAGATGAAAAAATGGGAGAAATTGCACTTATCTTTGCTGGGTAGGATAGCGGCAGTGAAAATGAACACCTTACCAAAATTTTTATTTCTTTTTCAAATGTTACCTATACTTAAAAAATCTTTTAGAATGGCAGAAGGGTATCAACAAATTTGTATGGGCCGGAAAGAAGCCAGGGGTAAAGATGAAAATAATGCAAGATGTATGCGAGAGAGGAGGCTTGAAATTACCTAACCTAAAATTATATTATGATGCAGTGGCATTATCTGTAATTAGTGATTGGACCCATCTAACCAACGATAGAATACTGAATATCGAGGGACACGATCTGGTATATGGTTGGCATGCTTACTTGTTATTCAACAAAAAATTGGATAAGAATTTTAAAAGTCATATCTTAAGAAATGCTTTACTGCGGGTCTGGAAAAAATAGCAATATAAACTAAATGATAAGTTACCCATGTGGGCAATTCCTAGACATGCAATTGAAAATATGAATATAGCACAAAAACAGGATAGAACCACCTACAGAAAACTTCTCACTTTCGAAAGGGGGGTTCTACAACTAAAATCTTTAGAGGTATTGAAAGAGCAGAAGGTAGTTCAAACATGGTTCCAGTATGGCCAATTATAGGCCAGGTGGAAAATAGACCAAAAAACTGGTTTTATCCAAGTTGAGGATAATTGGTTTAAACAAATAAGAGATCAAAGTTTAATGCATATAAAGAGGATATATAATGTACTAATATAGATGGATTCGGAAACGGAATTAGTTAAAGATTGTATGATAAAGTGGGCTCAAAATATTGAAGAACCAATAATGTTGGACACATGGGAAAGAATATGGGTAAGAAATGTGAAATTCACACAAGCACAAAACCTGAGAGAAAATTTTATAAGATGTTTTATAGATGGCATTTAGATCCTAAAAAGCTGGCTTCTATGTATCCGAATGTACAGCCTAAATGTTGGAGATGTGGTTCTCTCGATGTTACATATTTTCATATATGGTGGACTTGTCAAAAGGTTAAGGCATTTTGGATAAAAATGTGGTGGATTATGCAAAATATCTTTAAAAGAAGGATAAAGTTTACTCCTCAGTTATTTTTACTAGGTATATGTACTGACTTTACAGCGGTAGAGACTAACTTGGTTCTGCACCTAATAACGGCAGCAAGACTGTTGGTGGCGCAATACTGGAAGAAGGAAGACTTGCCTACAACTCAAGAATGGACATTGAAAGTTACAAACCTAGCCGAGATGGCTAAAATATCGGCATATCTTAAAGACCATTCAAATGAGAGATATAAACGAGACTGGAAAAAATGGATTGACTATACACAAAACAAATACGGGACTAAGAAATTCCAGATAGCCTATGCTTAAGATTAGGAATAATCTAAACTTCTCAAAGTTAGTGCAACAGGAAGAAGCTGAGTTCAATGCAGAGATGTTATTGACTTCTTTTTTTTAATTTCCTTTGTCTTAATATATTTTAATATATTTTAGACTGTGTTTGTTAAAAATCTATACCGTGTACGGGCTCTGGGAAGTCGGGGGGGGGAAGGGAGGTGGGGTGTTAGGGGGGAGGGGGGGAGAGGGGATATATAGTATGTGTTAGATTTCAAATAATGCGATTGCACTTGTATACTGTTGCTCTTTAATTCCAGTGTAAAAATAGGACAAGCTGAATATATTAATAGATAGTAGAAATACACCGAAGGGAGGAGTAGAGGGATAGAAGAAAGAGGGGTAGAGAGGGTGGGAGAGAGGATTGGTGGGAGGGTGAGAAGGAAGGGAGGGAGTGTACCGGGAGAGAGGAGTGGTAGAGGGGGAGGGGAAGTAGGGTAGAGGGGAATGATGGAGGGAAGATGGAAAGTTGGAGGGGAGCGAAAGAAAGGGTGTATGGAGGGTCGAAGAGGTACATTGGGTTTCTATTTTTGGGGGTATTGTTGACAAGAGGAATGGTTGTGTTTATTGTTTAATGTTATATGGCCCTGGTTGTGCACAGTATATATGTGACTGTACGAAAATGAAAATGGAAAATAAAAAACACATTTACAAAAAAAAAAAAAAGAGAGATAGTATCTAAAGGTTCTCCGAACTACTCAAAATTTCCACTACCAGTTCTCCAGAACTGGTCAGAACTTGCTGAATACCACCTCTGCTCCAGACACAGAACCTTCACTGAATCTCTTGGATGGCTTTAGATGTAATGAAATCCCCAGGAGAGCCCAGGTTACCTTGAACAGAATATCTGGATGACTATCAGCCAATACAATAAGTATGGAAAAACATTAGCACTGTTAGGTAGGCCTTAATAGTGGCTTTGCCTTGTGTTTGCTTGGGTTCACTCTTTGTTGTCCTTTGTTGTCCTCCAGTGGCACTCTAAGCATCTCTTCAATCATTTCATCTTCCTCGGTTCCTTGGTTAACTAAGGGGAATTTTGAAATCTATGGAAGAGAGAGGCTGTATAATTGAACTCTAATCCAGAGCCTCCATATCCTTTGCATTCCAAACAACTATCAAGGTCCTGCACCAGATCTTCAGGGACCACTTGAAGGTCCCTTAAAACCTTACTGGATGCACTTGAGGTATACTGATTGAGTAGTTCTAGTCTCCATGCAACAGGGAGGTAGGTGGAGAGCACCAGAGAACTCCAGGAGTGAGTAACAAAGAAATATCAGATCACGACTGAGAAATGGTAACAGTCACCTTGCAATTGTTCCTGCAGGAAAAGTAGATCTAGCATACGACCCAGTGGTGGGTTCCGAATCCCGTTGCAACTGGTATGGTTGCAATGGGGCCCAGCGTTCTCCACATGAACGCGCGCAATGTGCGCAGCACGCACATGTGTCTTACCATCCACTGACGCTTCCGCGATGCTCCAGATGCTCGGCGGAGCATTGGGCACGGTGCGCCGAAGAGTTTAAAGACAGGTAAGGTGCTTTGGGCAGGCTCCGGTATGCCCATACCGTGGCATACTATCTGCAACCCACTACTGGTATGACCATTGTCATGTGTTGGGCCTTGATGACCTGGGTCAGATCCATGGCTGCCATTTGAGTCATGAAATCTTGGACATCCCCACTCCAAGGAAGGCAGGTTGAAGTCCCCAAGGATCATGAGCTTGGAAAACTCCTTCACTAATCTAATCAAAGAATCTAGAACAGCGGTGTTAAACTCATGTCATCACGGCAGCGTGACGTATCAGGACTTTCCCCCCTGTCGCTAAACTGGGCATGGGCGTAGCCAGCACTTGACACATCTGGCCACCGGCCCTGAGTTTGACAAGCCTGGTCTAGAAGCTCAGCCAGTGAGGTTGTTACGCAGTAGAAAGGATGGTACAATAGTAGGAGTCCCAGCTGATCCCAACAACTCAATCTAACAAACAGGGACTTGCACCAGCTATTTATGAAGCAGCATCTTTGAATGCCACCAGGGTATCTCAGATGACATATCCTAAAATCTCATGATTTTGTTTATATCAGATATTACCAAGAAATTCATAGGATCTGGGGACTTGCCATTTTTCTGAATAGCCTTGCTACTCTAGGTTATAGGGAGCAATGAGTAAAGAAGAGACAGTGGAAGAGCATGGTTAAAATGTGATTTAAGAATGGATCTTCAAATAGAATTAGAAAAACAAGATGGCAATTTTTTCATTGGAGGAATTCACAATAAATGAGATAAAGTTGGCGAGAATTATTGGTGAACATGAAAAGATGCTAAATATTTATTTAGTATATTTTACTGCTATGAAGGGGAGCAGTCATCCTGAAACTTCTGGCTTTCAAATTCTTTGACTTTATGGATTGATATTTATGCTAACCTTCAGCTAACTATGGCCACTTCCTCATAATAGTTTATAGTATCTTGTAATGTTGTTGAACCATTGCTGTACTAAAGTGATGAAAACAGACTTTATATTACCTCAGCACTTGATGGTTGCTGATGCCAGAAGACACAATACATTAGTAGTGAGGAAATGGCCTACATTTATTTTATTTATTACCCTTCTTTATTATTTTCAAATAACTCAAAATTGGCGAACGTACCCAACATATTCTTTCTCGTCCTATTTTCCTTACAACAACAACACCTCTTGAAGTGAGTTGGGCTGAGAAAAAGTAACTGGCCCAAGATCATCCAGCTGACTTTTAGGGCTAAGGCAGGATTTGAACTTACAATCTTTTGCTTTGTAGTTTAGTACATTAACCACTAGACCAAACTGGCTCTCATATTGTAAATATACTATTGTAAATAGTATTGAGACACTCATTACCTAGTGTAGCTCATCACTTCATGGCTTATGGCAAATGTTTGTACTCTTTTTTTGATATTTGGTTCCATATGGATTGATGTCAATCATTAATTTATTTTGGTCATGATGACAATTATCTGGAAGAAAAAATATGTCTTTCTTGTTACTAACAGAATAGTAGCTCATGTTGTGGCCTGCAAGCGGCCAGCAGAACTGGTGACAGACTCAGACAGTGAGGAGGTTGGGGAGGAACATGGGCCAGTTCTGGAGTCTGGGGAAGGCTCTGATGAGTGCTCTGTGTCAGAGGCAGAGATTGGGCCAGGGCCCTCCGACAGTTATCAGCTGCCTTCGGAGTCATATATCAGTGGGGCAGAAGAACAGCTGGAGCCTGTTCCTGATGTGTGCATGGACAGAACTGCCAGGAGAAGGGAATAGCTGAGGAACAAAGGGCTGACTCAGAAGTAAAGGTACAGATGGACGGTGAATGGTCCCTCCCATAAGGAATAAAGAGGAGTGAAAGGGGAGGAAAGTTTGTAGGAGAAAATTAGTTCAATTCATTAGGGTGAAGTTCTGTTCCTGACTTCTTGCCAAGTAATTGCTGCTACAGTGTGGCATTTGGAAGATATCAGTCTGGCAGCTCTCCAAGCCTGATAAAGGTCTGTAGTTATGAAATTTCATGAAAGACTGTTTGGCGAGACTTTGCTGGAGAGGAATTGTCTTTAATCTAAATAAAAGAGGTTTTATGGGAATTAGGAGTCTATTTCATGATCCTGGGAAGCCTAGATCAGAACAGTTCATTAGGTTTAGTTATGATGGCTAATTTATGGACTGATAATTAGGCTGATGTGCCAGCAGCCTTTGGATAAAACAATTTAGCAATAGCAATAGCAATAGCAGTTAGACTTATATACCGCTTCATAGGGCTTTCAGCCCCCTCTAAGCAGTTTACAGAGTCAGTATATTGCCCCCAACAACAATCCGGGTCCTCATTTTACCCACCTCGGAAGGATGGAAGGCTGAGTCAACCCTGAGCCGGTGAGATTTGAACAGCCGAACTGCAGAACTGCAGTCAGCTGAAGTAGCCTGCAGTGCTGCATTTAACCACTGCGCCACCTCGGCTCTTATTTTCTCATTTCTCTAGGAGAGTTTTCTATTAATACAACTTTTGGTGTTGTTGATGCCTTGATCAGTTTCTTCAATTTAGGGATCATCTGGGTGGCTAACAGAATTGCTCCGAAACACCCAATAAAACTCATAAGATGATGCAGAGTTGGTTGCAATGCAACCAAACAAAATTTTTGCAATGAAGCATGTGGAGTAGAGATGCAGGCTAGAGTTTCAATAGTACAATAAATCTAATATTTCTGTCATACTACATCTGCTCCCTTCAAGCCGGTGGAGTAATTCTGAGTTAGGAGAGGCACAAAATGAAATCTTCACTTATTATTTTGAAGTACATTGTTGTCTTATCAGTTGCATGATACTGTAGTTGTTTTCTTAAAGAATTCTTTACTCTAATGCAAATCATTCTGAGGATAGTTTCATACGTAAAGGGGGCAGATAAACTATAATTAATTAAATGTACACTTTTAAAGGATTTAATTCTGGTTCTGAGTCAGGTTTTCCATTGTAAAAAAATGTCTTGTTTCTTCACTTCCTTGGGCAATAAAAAGTGCCTGTTCTTCAGATTTGAATAGTCGTTTGATTTTTGTGGAGAAGATAAACCTCCGTAAGAGAGATGTCAGGATAGAAGCCATATGCTGTAATTTTAAAGATTTTGTTTTAATGCTGTGCAGAAAAATACCTCTCTCTCTTTTTTTTCTGTCAGTTGCCATTCAGGAAAAAATATTTGTGAAATTTCTTTTGAAGAAAGAGACAATTTTAGTGAGATTTTCATGGCTAGACTGTGATGTCACAAGGACTCTTCCAACTGAACTTTTGCAGGTTGGAAAAGGTGGATCTTCAGAGAAAGTGATGGAAAGTTGTGTGACAGAAAACAACAGTAATAGGACTTCCACCTCAAAGCATCCATGGTTTGATCAGAAATGTCAAACTGATGGCTAGGAGTGCTCAATGGAAACATTGACCCTTTTTTGTATGTTCCTTACAAGTGAGACACTTTAAAAAAGCACAGGGCTTTGTGTAGTCCCAGCTGCCATCTTGACTTTTTTTTATAAAGATTTTTATTATTTTTGAATAAACACAAACAGACAAAACACACACAAAAAAACACAAAACCATCTTCCATTACAAATTGTATAATGACTTTTTTGACCTTTCTTGTAGATGCCCTTCTCCACTGCCTTCAGCAGTAAAGTAAGCTCTGAGACACCACCAAAAAACAGAGAAAGAAATCCTTAAGGTTGCCAAGGAGAACTGAGACAAACAGAAGCCTCTTTGACAGCAAAGAACACTTTGAAGAAACTGTGAGGCAGATTTTGATAAAGCATGAGACTTTTTCATTCAATTCTTTGTCATGCTTTGTATTCTCATAAACATAGGCTCTCTTTTTATTTAAAGGAGCTAGTCATTTTGTTTGTGGGAAACAATAATAATGTATCTTGTTTAGGATGTATGAAAAATTGCCCTACTTGTTTCTTTTGCCCTCCTTCCTCTTTTCCAATAGCTCAGTTTTTTTCTTCTAAATATAGCAGGAGAGCAAATACTAGCCCTCATTTTCCCTAGAAAAAAAATTCTTGACTATCTGATTATCGAACCAACTACTTTGAACTGCCCACCTTGTTTGTGTGTGCTTGGATTTTAGTGAGGTATCAATTCACTATAAAAAAATTCCTGACTAATTTTGTATTTAGAACGGTTGTTATGTGTATGTAAATGTACCATATATGTATATATAATGAACTACTTACTTCAAGAATTATTTATATCTCTCAACTGCCAGCTGAGAAATACAAAACTATATTACAAAAGAGTACAGCTAATTATTTCTTATATATTATTTGTCATACATGTACAATATATCTTCTAATAAGTCAAAATTAAAAGGAAAATGGTAAAAGATGAACACTAATATCAATGAAAATAGATGCATAGCATTTTTCAGTTAAACTAGAAAAACAGAGTTTATCCCATTTTAAAAAATGTTTGAGAATAGCTACTTATGGAACACAAAATATAGGCTGAAAATACTGAAATCTAGAATAAGGAATTTATTACAATGGTTTGTTTTTCATCTTTTCTTTTGAATAAATATAAGAAAAATAGGAGCCACAACTTCAGGAATTATTATTTTTCTTCAGTTTGGCCAATGTTGTTATGGTTATGTACTTTTACGATAATTACTTAAATATTTTATTCATTTATTGACAGAAAAAAGTGAATTCAGTCTATTTACTAAGCAAACTTGTTATTAATAATAAATATTATTATTATGGGGAGCCTTTCAGTCAATTTCTACTTTCTGTTTATCAAATTATGATAGGTAAATTTCATCAAATTATATTAGTTAAATTTTACCACATATATTATTATGTACCTTGTTCACATGTTCTTTTTTTTTTACCAAAAGAAATTCCTAGTATAAATATAAAAATCTACCACTAGGCCCAGAACTGTTATTAGCACTTTGGTTGCAATAGAAAACATTTTAGCTTTCATTAAGAAGGCTCAATTGATCTGATGTAATCACAGATAACACTGATCTAATATGACTTAAAATTAATCTGCCAATGAGCAGTTCTTAAGAAAAAGGCAAAATAATAGCTCTGTGATCATTTTCAAGCCCTCAAGAATCTGGATTGTTCCTTTTAAAACACACAAAATGCATAGCCTATAAAGTCATATAAGAAGTGCAAGTTGCTGGAAATTACTTCATTACATTTCTATTGTATCTTTCTAAAATAATTTCCAACTGTTAAAAGTACAAGTGATGGCTTACAACATAAATGGCAGAACAATAAAACATGGTAAAGAATGAATTTTTTTTAAAGCAATTTAGTATTCAATCCAGAAATAACATTAGAGTAAGTCTTACTGAAATCAATTAAGTTAACAATGAAGCTCTTGGTGGAAGAGATGGGCTCTTGCCATTTTTTGGAATATTATAAGAGTGGGGGACTCCTTCAGGAGTGCAGTGAATAGCTTGGAGTGACAAGAGATTCATGTACTTTTTAAAGTGCTGCTTCTGCTAGTCTAAAATACTGAGATGGTTCATAGCAGGAGAGACAATAGCTCAAACAGTACAATCACATCTTCAAATGTGTCTGCAAAACATCTCTTTTAATATTGCATTAGTTAGCACTTCACTGTAATGGTTTGTACCATTTGCAATTTCCAGGCACTTTTTTTCAAGAGAAGCCCCTTGTTGAAGTAGTCAAGATGGGGTGCCACCCATAAGAATTTACATTTAGCATATATTGCCCCTAGTAGTAATACATAACCGAGGAAGCCAGATTCACAAGGAGTTCAGATGTAAATCCTGAGAGTTCAGAGAGAGGTGTTCCCTTCTCAGAATTGTACCCATCTGGATTGGGGGTGTTATGTCAGCTTTGAATTCAGGGCCAATTAGCAATTTTCATCTAGGAAATCTTGATGGTTTTTAAAGGCTCGGTCCCACAGATAATCAGGTGTGAGCTTATGACTGTAGTTGAGCTCTGGGGTGGAGGATTGAATGGTACATTCCTGGCTTGATTGCATCACTAGATTGCTGGTGGGATCACTTAGGCTGATAGTCCTTAGGGATTTTTACTTACGTCTTCATAGCCGCCAACGTCACCATGGAGTGTTGGTCCAAATCATTGGGAGCCCAGTGCATAGCAGACGCTATACACTAAATCTAAATTGTCTTAGTTGCAATATGTCCAAAGGTGGAGAATGTTTCTGTTAGGATGTTTCTATCC
The DNA here is from genome assembly GCF_051295495.1 of Thamnophis sirtalis. Taxonomy (NCBI): domain Eukaryota; kingdom Metazoa; phylum Chordata; class Lepidosauria; order Squamata; family Natricidae; genus Thamnophis; species Thamnophis sirtalis. Next base: position 88,878,620 of record NW_028261386.1, on the reverse strand, counting down.
TCCAAATAAAATCATGGTTAGAGTATTCCTAACTCCCCAACTGATTTGCAGTTTCCTAATAGTACCCTCCTTATCCCTCATCCCTTTGCAGAGAAGCAGGATGTATTGGACTGGCCCTCCTGAGGTGATTAAAGAACCCAGAAGAAAACAAAAAGAAAGCCAAAATAGTGATTTAGGGTTCTTATAAGGATGGCCTATATAGGAAGGTCTTTCAAAGGGGCCTTAAATCAGAAGTCCCCAACCTCTGGTCTGCGGACTGCTATTGGTCCATGGCCCTTTGGCAACCAGGCCTTGGAAGTGGAGGATGCGCACAGGAAGCTCCATTCAAAACCATCCCCATTCCCCACTGCCATTGCCTCCACTGTCGGTCCATTTAGCTGGAAAGATTAGGGATTACGGCCTTAGATGGTATTTCTATAATGGGCAGGGGGTTGGATTAGATGATCCCCGAGGTCCTTTCCAACTCTAAAATTATAATTTGGTTTGGTTTGGTTTATTGGATTTATATGCCGCCCTTCTCCCAAGGACTCAGGGCGGCGTGCAACATTAAAAAAACACATATTACAAAAGTTAAAAAAAATTAAATAGAATATCCAAAACAAACCCAATTAAGATTAACAATAACATTTAAAAAATTGATTAAAATTAACAATAATCAATAATTTATTTTGTTTTGTTCAGGCCAGGCTGGCTTGCTGGAAAAGCCAACTTTTTAGGGTGCGTCGGAAGGACCGGAGGTCGGGGATTATACGAAGCTCCAGGGGCAGCTCATTCCAGAGGGAAGGCGCTCCCACAGAGAAGGCTCTCCCCCTGGGGGTTGCTAACTGACACTGTCTGCCGACGGCACCCTGAGGAGGCCAACTCTGTGGGATCGCACTGGACGGTGGGAGGCTACCGGTGGCAGTAGGTGGTCTCGCAGTTATCCTGGGCCTACTTATTATAAGTATTACTATCATAATACTATGATAGTATAATGCTTTTGTGATTAATTAGGAAAACGTGATAATGAAAATAGCACAAAGAAACAACTCACATTTTTTTTTAGTTCTTGGAGCTAAACTTGTTTTAGATTTTATGGAGAAAGATTATATACAGATTTTTATAGCCTTTTCTCTGACATACTATCTTTGCCTTGGTAGATATTCTATATTATATTTTCTGTTAAGTGCTCTCTCAACTGCAGTCTGAGGTAAAATAGGCTAGGAGCAGGTGTACTTTCTCAACTGCCAAAGACCAAATACTTACATTCTCCAAGTTTTCATCTCAATATATACACTGAAGTGTTGTTGCTTCTTTTCAATTAAAGATGTACACACAACATAAATTAAGAGTATTTGAATGCCAGGTACACAATGATTCATGTATGTTTAAACCTAACGTATATATTACACGGCACAGTTTATAGATTGGAGAAGGACCAAAAAAATCATTACTGAAACCATTATGGCTTAGTTGTACTTAATTTATTTGATGTTCATATGATATATTCCAAATTTTGAGAATGTTTCATATTTTGACCCATTAGATCACATTATGTTTCTCCATGATCATTTGATTTACAAAAATGTACATTCCAAGTGAATGAAATGGAATCAATGTTAATAATAATTAGCAGCAGGCAGCACACAAGTATTAAGATTATATTGGTTTTCTGCTTTTACTGAAGATTAGGTGGTTAAATCCTTTCTCGCAATTAATTTACCACTTCCAATTCAGTAATTCCTTCCCACATGAACTCCCTCAGTCATCTGTTTTCAGATACTTGACATCCAGATTCTTCTTAAATTATCTGTGCTGTTAGCCCTTGAGGCCCCCTGCTTGCCTTTAAGTTTTCACAATCAATTATCCCTGCCAGCACTGCACTGTCCTCTCTTCTACCTAGCATGCTTCCACTGAACATTTCTTTTCAAATTGTCAGTTTGTGATGATTTATCTGCAATCAGAAAAATAGCCACTCAAAGCAAATAGCAGGTCTAAAAGACAGCATGACTTCCCTACCAAAACTATTTCTCTTGCACAAGAGAACCCATGCCTAGAAGTACAATCTAATGCATCTTTACACACGGATAACCCTTGCTGTAGTCAGCTGGACTTATTCCCAGCTTCAGACATTTTTGGTGCTATGGATTATCTAGATGATTTTCTGTTTCACATCTGTCCCAAATCTTATTGATCATAAGTCACCTCTGACTCTTGAACTGTGTTGGCCATAGATACAAATGGGAGGTAGACGCTGGTAAACTTCTTGTAGGGATATTTGGAACTTTTGGCACATATATATATACTTCTATACTATTTTCCAGAGGGTCTAATCCTATTTGATGAATAGTTAGATAAGAAGTACTGATAACTCCAGGTTAATTTTAGTTTTAAATTTAAATTTAAGAATTTAAATTTAATTTTGCCAACCTAGCAGTTCAAAATCTCGTAAAAAATGCAAGTAGAAAAATAGGGACTACCTTGGTGGGAAGGTAACAGCATTCTGTGCGCTTTGGTGCTTAGTCCCGCCAGCCAAATGACTACGGAGATGTCTTCAGACAGCATTTGCTCTTCGGCTTTGACATGGAGATGAGCACCACCCCTAGAGTTGGGATCAACTAGCACATATGTGCTATGGGAACCTTTACCTTTACCTTATACTATTTTTCAGAGGGTCTAATACTATTTTTATGAATAGTTGGATAAGAAGTACTGATCACTCCAGGTTAATTTTAGTTTATATTTTAATGCTTTCTTTCATGTATTGCAATCTGTTTTTATGGGCTTCTTGATAAGGGAGGAAAAAGAAAACCCTAGATAATATAGATAGTCAATATATAACCATTTATTTAGTGGTCAAAGTTACAAGGGCACTGAAAAAAAACAATTTACAACTAGCCTTCACACTTAGAACTGATCCCCAAAGTTAAGTGATTAAAATTTGGACTCTTGGCAACTGGCATGTGTTTAAGACAGTTATAGCATACCGAGGTCATATGATTACTATTTGTCATCTTTGTGGTAGTCTCAGACAAATAAAGTTAATGGGGGAAGTCAGGTGTACCTCATGACTGCATGATTCACTTAACAACTGCAGTGATTAAAAACCATGGCAAAAAGCGTCATTTTTTTTCATGACTCAGTTAACTACAGCTTTGTTTAGCCATGGAAATTCTGGTCCCAGTTGTGATTGAAAGCCAAGCAACTATCTGCATACAGAATCATAAACACTATATACCACAATCTTGACATCACTGTTTCTTTTCATTAAGCATGTCCATTTTTCGAAGCATTTCTGCAGAATCGGTTCTCAATTAATGTTTCTGACAAATGCATCCTATCTCACCACCCAGCAGAATCACAATAGGCTCATTTCAGCAGCATGAGTCCTACCACATTTTTATCTGATGCTCTATGAATCAGCAATGCATTTTATTTAAAATATTTTAACATTTAATTCATAATTAATTTGAACTTAGAGATCTTAAGGACCTCAGAAAATCAGACATTTGATATTTAGTTGAGAAATGTACAGGAATAGTAATTTATTATTTATTTATTAATTAGACTTATATACCGCTTCATAGGGCTTTCAGCCCTCTCTAAGCGGTTTACAGATTTTTAGCAAATTGAGTCAGCAAATTGCCCCCACAGTCTGGGTCCTCATTTCACCACCTCAGAAGGATGGAAGGCTGAGTCAACCTTGAGCCGGTGAGATTTGAACCGCTGAACTGCAGATAACAGTCAGCTGAAGTGGCCTGCAGTACTGCACCCTAACCACTGCGCCACCTCGGCTCCATGCAGTTCATGTTCTGCCTTTCCTGCAATTAAGGTTCCTGTGGACATTAACAGAGGCAAACATTCGGTGTTTCCTGTCCCCTAAAATTTTTTGCGGTATGTATGTGTGTTTGTGTGTCTGAGTATCCAAAGGAAGGAATACCTCAGCAAAATTACACGTATAGGTAGTCCTTGACTTACAGTCACAATTGACCCCCAAATTTCTGTTGCTGAGTGAGACATTTGTTAAGTAAATTTCACTCCATTTTACGACCTTTCTTGCCACAGTTATTAAGTGCATCACTGCAGTTTTTAACTCAGTAACACTGCTAAGTGAATCTGGCTTCTCCATTGTCAGCAAAAGGTGATCACATGACCCTGGGACACTGCAACCGTCATAAATATGAGTAAGTTGCCAAGCGTCCAAATTTTGATCCTGTGACCATGGGAATGCTGCAATGGTCATAAATATGAAAAAACTGTTATAAGTCACTTTTTTCAATTACAGTGTTGTAAAAGGGTCACTAAACAAACTGTTTTAAGTTGAGGACTCTCTGTGGTCAGTCAATTCTATCTCTTTCTGAGCTGGCTACATTTAGTCACAGTGATCTGTGTTTTAGTTATATTCTGCTTTGGTTTTAAAATTTGTTTCTTGCTGTAGCAGAAAGGTGGGTATTAATCACTCAGGTCAGTCTGTTACTCAATGAGACAGGCAGGCAGGCAGGCAGGCAGGCAGGCAGGCAGGCAGGCAGGCAGGCAGGCAGGCAGAAAGAAAGAAAGAAAGAAAGAAAGAAAGAAAGAAAGAAAGAAAGAAAGAAAGAAAGAAAGAAAGAAAGTGCAATGCTTAAAGAACTGCTTGCAGCCCTTCCTGAGGTAAAGATGGCCTAAGCACAGCTTAGGTTGCTTTCCTTCTGAATATATAAAGTAGAAGAGATGCACAGAGCTTTAAATGTGCATGATTGAAGGCAGACTTGGAGTTTAACAAAGTGGTCTTCCATTGTAATTTCTAGTTTATCTTCTTTGTATAGAACAAAGCTTCTGCATAAAAGGGAAATACATGCATTCTCCATGATGGGATAAAATACCCTGCCAAAAAGAATGGGCAATTACTATTTAACAGGATTAAATGATAAGACTTAGATAACTTATTTTTCTTCCAAGCCATTCAACTGCCCGGGTTTCTGTTTAGCAAAAAAATATGGGATGAGTTTTTTAGGAAATCAGAACAAACTGATAAACTTAGAATTCAGGGACATATTCTTAGGGTCTTATCATTTTTAAACAACACTGAAGCAGGTTATCTCTAGACCTAGTTTATGTCAGACAGTTCTTAAGTATATGACCCAGCCATAAACATGTAGAAGCCTCCTTACCAAATGTGTAATTTAAGATGATATAAATATTCCAACTTGTTATGCTGTGCGCTCAGAATGAGAGAGAATTAATTTTTGCCTTAACTGTTATGAGGATTTGAGAATTCTTACTATAATCTTATTATATTTACTTTGTATAACACACAAGATACTGGATATAGTATTGTTGCCAGTATGTTCACTGAGACTGGCTATACAGGTAGCTCTCAATTTATGACCAAAACGTTGTGGTCTGGACCTGATTTTACAACCATTTTTATGATCGTTGTTGTGAATCACCATGGTTTTAAAGCAAATCTGTGGTCCTTGAACAAACACCGTGGTTGTAAGTGTGAAGCTATTTTTTCTGAATGGGTGGTTTTTTTTGTTGGAAATCAGCAAAAAAAGTCACAAATCATGATCACGTGATCACAGAACATTGCAGCCAGTTGTAAAGGTAAACACCCAAATTATGATCACATGACCATGGGCTGGTACGATGTCCAGAAGTAGGAGGACTGGATTTTTTTCAATACCATATTAAGTTTGTATGGTTATTAAACAAATGGTCACAAGTAAAGGACTTCCTCTATATTCATTTGTGTTTTGAACTGTATCTAGAAATAGATTTGTCTCCTAAATAAGATATCATTGGAAGGCATATGTTAGAAATCTATTTTCTATGTAATTAGGTGCATTCTGTATAGTTTATTATCACCATGATTGTAACATATACGATTTTCTGCAAACTCTTATTTTCCTCATAGATCAATTTAACCCTGTTGTACATCACTGAATTTTAGATATTTGAAATAGATGTATATAACTGAAGCCCAAATAATCCATACAGTAGTAGTTGCTGTGTCTCTGCATATCATAATATATAGCTTACAATTTTTTTTCAGATAATGCTTTGTAAACTAATGGCTTGAGGTTGGCTTACAAATTAGAGAGTTTCTCCAGGTCCCATTAGCATCATAAGGTTACTCTAGTTCCCTTCAAACATTCATTTGTCTTTTTCTCTCTCCCTCCCTTGATAACATCTTTAAGCCATCACGTCTAGATGCACTAGCACTACTCTGATAGTGCTTTAAGTCCAGCACTTCAGATACTACAGGTAGTCCTTGACTTACAACAGTTCGTTTAGTGACTGTTCAAAGTTACAACATCACTGAGAAATGTGACTTATGACAGTTTTTTCCATGGTTGCAACCTTTGCAGCATCCCCATATCATGTGATCAAAGTTCAGATGCTTGGCAACTGGTTCGTATTTATGACCGTTGTTGTGTCTCAAGGTCATGTGATCACCTTTTGCGACCTTCTAACAAGCAAAGTGAATGGGGAAGACAGATTCACTTAACAATTGGGTTACTAGCTTATCAACTACAGTGATTCACTTAACAACTGTGGTGACAAAGGTCGTAAATTTGGGCAAAACTCACTTAACAACATAAATTTTGGGCTCAATTGTGATCATAAGTTGAGTATTTTTGTTAGGTTTAAGGATTTGAGCAAGCATTGAAGCTTCATGTATCTTTGCTGTGCAATTATATTCTCTGTGAATTCAAAACCTATTTAGGTGGCTGTTTTAAATAGTCTCTTCTTAGTACTCATTTAAATCTATTTGTCTATTTGAAATTTTATCTACTACTTTGGTAGATTTATTCCTTGCCTTATTATCTCCCCCAGCCTCATCTTATAAAGATCATTTTGCAGCCACATAAGATTTCATTGCCTCATTATTCTCTTCCTCTTAAATGTCTTTAAATGTATATTAAACAAATGCTTCTTGTTGATCTTTAGGTAATTTCCTATTAAATTCTATTTAGTATGCAATTTAAACATTATTTGTATTCTTTTTTCCTACTCTTTCCTTCTTTCCTCTTCTGTCTGATTTTCAAATGAGATTTTAGCTAAAAGGCATACACTTCGTGGCTGTAGTTAATATCTGTTCTTATTATCTTATGAAAAACGTTGTCCCCAAAGGTTTCAGTCTTTAGATGCTATGGTTTAAAACCAACCAACCAACAAACAAATGCTGCCAAACCTCATCCCAATGATCTTAAAGAAATGTTTTGATAAGTAACATGTGACCTATTTTCCATTGTCTAGTAGTACCATCAAATTGAGTTTTGGAGTTCTTGTTTCTGAACTGTTGCCTGCAGGATAAGAAACCATCCAATATAATATGATGGATAAATAGACTTGTTCACTTTAGGAACAAATATTGCCTTATTTTCTGAAGTGGGCAATTCAGCCCTTGAAACTCATGATATTAACTAACTGCATCTGTCTTTGTCTTGTATGCTGTACAAACGTAAGATAACTATACTTTTGGAATTTATGCCTAGAGAAAAATATGGGTTCTGCTTTGTTGTTGTTGTTTATATTTGCATTAAATAGACACTTATGGTAATCATGTCTCAAAACCTACTTCGTAAGTTATCAGTGTCTGTCTGACCTTGTCTGCTATCAGATGGTAAGGAAGATCAGGCCTAGTTGGAACTTGGATAGACAATGCCCACATAATTTGTTGTAAGCACTGCAGAGTTGTTTAAGATATGTGGCCATAAAATATTTTAAATAATACTACCAATGGAAGCTACACTGAAAAAATAGATCCCCATTGCTGCAATAATAGTACATCTGTCTCAGCTCCAATGACTACTCAAGGCAAAATATGTAAGTTCTACCCTTCCCATTGCACAACAAATGTTTTGATTTAAATAATTTTTTATTAAATGACGATTTTACAAAGATTTTTAAAACTATGTAAGTACATAAGAAGAAATGGAAAAAGATTATAAAAGGGTAAAAGAAAAAGTCAAGATTAACAAAAAAATGCAAGAAAAGGAAAGGTATCTAAAGAAAGGACTTTAAATCTCTTTTGTAGCAATTACAAACATATACAGGTAGTGCTCAATTTATGAATTGAGCCCAAAATTTCATTTCTAAGCAAAAGTGAGTTTGGCCCATTTTATGATCCTTTTTGCTACAGTTAACAGAATCACTGTAATAGTAACATGATTGTGAAGCAAATCTGGCTTCCCCACTAATCCTTGTTTGTAAGAACATTGCAAAAGTTGATCACGTAACTTGAGAACACTGCGATTATCATAAATATATGTCAGTTAGCAAAGGTCCAAAATTTGATCATGTGACCCAAAGGATGCTGCAATGGTTGTGTGAAAAATTGTCATAAGCCACTTTTTCTTCCAGTGTTGTTGTACCTTCAAAAAATCACTAAGTGAATAGATGTAAGTCAAGAACAATCTGTACTACTGTATCTTCCCAGATTACATGTTATAGTTCCTTTGTTCCTTTTTAATCAATAAATCCCAAAACCAGCAGTTCATTTTTATCCATCTTCAGCAAAAAATCTATGAAGGTTTAAGGTCTTTTTCATAGCAAGCTCGTGTAAATGATCTGAAGCTTGGAAAAAGAATTGTAACTGATATACTGCATGCGATTTCCTGTGAATGAGTTTTGATTCATTTTGGGACGGTGCTTGAGTTATTTTCTTGAAGCAACAATCTCAAGAAACTGAAGTAACATAGCCCAAATCATTGACTTATCTTTTTTTGTGTGCACTAAATGATTTTCAGTGAGCATGAATTAATTGTGGTTCTGTCCCAGAGCTAATGTTCAAAAGTGTCATCCAATTAAGAAGTAGAAAAAGGTAAATTGTAAATTGTGAAGCCTAACTACAAGAATTATGTGATCAATTTCTGTTCATGCCTGGAAGGAATTAAGAGATGAACAAGTGTTTTAATTTCTCTATCCTCGGTGAGAGCTGAGAGATTAGCTCTGCTTGTTCTAGTGAGGAGCAAATTATATTTGAGATGCTCTCAATATAGCGGGGGATTTTTTTTATTAACTCTCCTTGTTCTGATTTTTTTTAAAAATCTGAAGGCAGATTCCTCAGTGGTTACTCAAGCTTACCCAATCTTTTTGAACTACCATTCATCTCTCTGATGCTAGACTGTGTGTTGAGGACATTTAACTCCAATTACAGTAGTGGGATAGTAGTAAAGAGATGAATTATTTTTATTATCTTCTAAGCTAGTTGACAGCTCTGCCTTTCCAGTTTAATTGGATATTGTTCCAGCAAATCTGACAATGGCATGGGTGAATCTAGCTACTATATTTTATCACCTGTTCACTTTTTCCCCCCTTTCTAATTTTTTAAAAATGCCCCTTTCTCTCTTAAGCATCAACAATGGAGGGTAGATTATTGGAAAAATAAATAGGAATATATATATATGTGACACTAAATACACACACACACATACACACACACACACACACACACACACACACACACACACACCTGGGATTTTTATTTATGTTTACTATTGATCCTTACTATAATCAGTGAACTGTAGAATTGTTTTTCCCAAACCCTTCAATGAAATTTAATTCATTTTAATTGCAAGATTTTTAATTAATTTAGGTTGAAGCTAGTACTATATTAATCAATTTTTGATATTTAGAATGCTTTTCTGAGATAACATTTTTTTAAACAACCCCCCACTTCTATAGAGAGAGTCCTCGACTTACAACAGTTAATTTATTGACTGTTTGAGATTACAATGGCACTGAAAAAGTAACATGGCCGTTTTTTTTACTCTTATGAGTTATGAGTTATGAGTTATGAAAGTTTATTTATATGCCGCCCTTTTCCCTGGGGGGACTCAGGGCGGCTTACAACTCAAAGGGGGGGGAACAAACATTTAACACGTAAAACAATACATAATTAAAAGCACAACATTCATACCATTCGGGTGGGTTACAGTCTTTAGCCCCAGGCCTGACGGGATAGCCAGATTTTAAGGGCTGTGCGGAAAGTCTGGAGGGTGGTGAGGGTACGAATCTCCACGGGGAGGTCGTTCCATAGGGTCGGAGCTGCCACCGAGAAGGCTCTCCTCTGCGTAGTTGCCAGTCGGCATTGACCGGCAGATGGAACTCGGAGGAGGCCTAGTCTATGGGATCTAATTGGTTGCGTGAAGGTAATTGGCAGTAGGCGGTCTCTCAAGTACCCAGATCCACTACCATGAAGGGCTTTATGGGTGACAAGTAGCACCTTGAAGCGTATCCAGAGATCGACAGGTAGCCAGTGCAGCTCGCGGAGGATAGGTGTTATGTGGGTGAAGCGAGGTGCACCCACAATCGCTCGCGCGGCCGCATTCTGGACTAGCTGAAGTCGCCGAATACTCTTCAAGGGCAGCCCCATGTAGAGCACATTGCAGTATTCCAGCCTAGAGGTCACAAGAGCACGAGTGACTGTTGTGAGAGCCTCCCGGTTCAGGTAGGGGTGCAACTGGTGCACCAGGCGAACCTGGGCAAATGCCCCCCTGGTCACAGCTGACAAATGGTGTTCAAAAGTCAGCTGTGGGTCCAGGAGGACTCCCAAGTTGCGGACCCTGTCTGAGGGGTGTAATGTTTGACCCCCCAGCCTGAGAGATGGAACACTTGCCGAATTAATGGGAGGGAAACACAACAGCCACTCGGTCTTATCTGGGTTGAGCACAAGCTTGTTAGCCCTCATCCAGTCCCTAACAGCTTCAAGGCCCTGGTTCATCACGTCCACCGCTTCATTGAGTTGGCACGGGGCGGACAGATACAACTGAGTATCATCCGCATACTGGTGGTATTTTATCCCGTGCCGCCGAATGATCTCGCCCAGCGGTTTCATGTAGATGTTGAAAAGTAGGGGGGACAAGACCGAACTCTGCGGCACCCCATATGTTATGGGCCTAGGGGTCGATCTCTGCCCTCCAACTAACACCGACTGCGACCTGTCCGAGAGGTAAGAGGAGAACCACCGCAAGACAGTGCCTCCCACCCCCACCTCCCACAGGCGTCGCAGAAGGATACCATGGTCAATGGTATCGAAAGCCGCTGAGAGGTCAAGGAGAACCAGGATGGAGGCGTGGCCTCCATCCCTGGCTCTCCAGAGGTCATCGGTCAATGCGACCAAAGCGGTTTCTGTGCTGTAGCCAGGCCTGAAGCCGGACTGGAATGGGTCAAGATAGCTAGCTTCCTCCAAGGACCGCTGGAGCTGAAAGGCCACCACCTTCTCAACAACCTTCCCCACGAAGGGGAGGTTGGAGACTGGACGATAATTGTTAAGAACGGCTGGATCCAGAGATGGTTTCTTCAGGAGGGGTCTCACCACCGCCGCTTTAAGTGCGGGGGGAAAGACCCCTTCCCGAAGGGAGGCGGTAACAGCCGCCTGGATCCAGCCCCGTGTCACCTCCCTGCTGTTAGCAACTAGCCAGGAGGGACACGGGTCCAGTACACATGTGGAGGCACTCACAGCTCTCATGGCCTTGTCCACATCCTCAGGGGCAACATCCTGAAACTCAACCCAGCGATGGTCTACCAGATTATCCCCTTGTGCCTCGGCTGGATCTGCAAAATCGGAGTCCAAGTCCAACCGAAACCGAGCTACTTTGTCCACTAAGAACTGGACGTAATCCTCAGCCCTACCCTGCAGGGGGTCCCCCGTATCCCTCCTATTTAGGAGGGAGCGGGTTATCCTGAACATGGTGGCTGGGCGCGACTCAGCGGAGGCAATCAAGGTGGCAATATAAGCTCTTTTCGCCGTCCTAATTGCCCTGATGTATTCCTTGATGCACGATGTTAGAAGTGCTCGGTTCGATTTGGATCTATTGGATCTCCATAAGTGCTCTAGGCGTCTCTTCCGGCGCTTCCTCTCCCGGAGTTCCTCGGTGAACCAAGGTGGCCTCCGGGATCCACTACCTCAGAGCGGCCGTAGTGGCGCAATCCGGTCAAGAGACTCTGTCACTGCTGAGTTCCAGGCAGCAACCAGAGTCTCCACCGGACTGTGGGCGAGGGTATCAGGAATAACCCCAAGCTCCGTCTGGAACCTCAAAGGGTCCATAAGTCGCCTGGGGCGGAACCACCTGGTCGGTTCCTCCTCCCTACAGTGGGGGTTTGGTCTCCGAAAGTCAAGCCTCAGTAGGCAGTGGTCTGACCACGACAGGGGTATGATCTCATTACCCCTCAGACCAAGATCACAAGTCCACTGCTCCGAGAGGAATACGAGGTCGAGCATGTGACCCGCTGAGTGGGTTGGGCCCCGAATTACTTGGGTCAAGCCCATGGCTGTCATGGAAGCCATGAACTCCTGCGCCCCATCAGAGTGTTCACCGAGCGAAGGCAAATTGAAATCCCCCAGAACCATAAGCCTGGGGAACTCAATTGCCAGCTCGGCTACCGACTCGAGGAGCGAGGGGAGGGCTGCTGCAACGCTGTTGGGAGGCAGGTACGTTAACAGCAAACCCACTTGACCCTTGAGGTCCAACTTCACCAGCAGGGACTCACACCCGACAAGCTCCGGAGCAGGGATCCTACGAGGTACTAAAGACTCTCGGATAACAATACCCACACCCCCACCCCTTCACTGAGCTCTCGGCTGATGGAGCACCTGAAATCCTTCTGGGCACATCTCTACGAGGGGGACTCCTCCCTCCGGGCCCAGCCAGGTTTCAGTAATACATGCCAGGTCTGCCCTCTCGTCTAAAATTAAGTCCCGGACGAGGGGAGCCTTGTGAACTACAGACCTGGCATTTAGCGACAGCAGCCTGAGACCAGGGTCCTGATTACTCGCGCCATCTGGCCTTGGAGTGGGACTCGTAGGGCCGGAAGGAGGGATCTCTATAACGCAGCGAGCCCTCCTTCCCCGGTAATGGCCAGCCCTAAAGTCCCCGCCATATCTGCCCCTCCCTGTTACGACCGTAATGCTCCGGCCCACTCCCGTGTCCGTAGTCCCCCCGACCACCCCAATGACTCCTGCATTCCTCGGCAGGTCCTCCGAATCAAACATACTCATTCACTCATCCAAGCAGTCCCCACGTAATAATTAAAAACACAAAAAATACAACAATAATAGCAATAAAAAGTGGGGTCATTCACTCAATTACATGCATATCACATACATATCCCATACAAAGAAAGAAAAAAAAAGAGAGAGAAAAAGAAAGAAAGGATAGATTGCGCAGTTGCTAAAGTGCGAGTTCAGGCAGAGCCAAATGGCTCTCAGCATTCAAGATGACTGGCGTCCAGCTATGGTCCAGGCGGGGTGTACAGGGAAGTAACTCGTGTCCTCCTCTTGCAGATCCGAAAAAGTCCGGAACAATTGAGAGAAACAGGGGGCCTTCTGACATAGGCGCTGTCCCAGATAAAGCCCCAAAGGCAATGGCGGGTGGTGATGATGGTGATAGTCAATGTCAGGTGGGGCTGTTCCAGCGGGCCTAGAAAACCAGAGGCCGCGGCCAAAGGAGGCCAGATGATAAAGTGCCACAGTAGGGGGGCACCAAATATCAGGCGGAGGAACACAGGGGGAGAGCCAGATGGTGAAGATGATAGAAGAAAGGGAAGGAATCTCCATAGTCGTTGAAATAGTATAGGAGAGGGGGGGCGCTGGGGGGGGGCGTAACGGCGACAACAGGGCCTGACGAACGATCCCTTTTGATGCCATCCGAGGCAGCTACCCCCTCCCTGGTACGATAGTTCCCTGTTCAGTTCAATCCAAGATGGATCTATTGGGTCTCTCACCTGAGGAATAAAGTTGTAAAGCGCCGACCTCGTTAACACTGTCGGGCATAAAACAAGCTGGTAAAAATCCAAGGGCTCCTCCGGGCTCCTCTCAATTACGAAAAGCAAAGCCAGATGTCCGGAAAAGGCCAGGAGATGTCTGGAACGTTGCAAGCTGATAAGGCGATGGGGGGGGGCATCTGGGAGGAACGCAGTGGCGGCAGGCAAGACAAGCAAAACCAACCGCCAGGTCTCTTCAGTGCCATCCCGGATCAGCCACCCCCTCTCTGGCATGGCAGTTTGCTACGAGTCTGAGTTCAGGGCTTCCCCCAGTCGAAAAATCAACAGCGAGATCGAAAAACGCTGGGGCCGTTGAAAACCGCTGGAAAGCGGCGCCGTCAGCATGCCGCCATTTCTCTTGCAACTAGATGGTCGGAGGACTACCGAGGGCGGTCGCGCAGCCTGGGAGCCGTTCGAAAAACAGCGACCCCCCAACAGCCGCCCGCTCGTGTCCCCTGGATCACCCTCTACCGTTGGAGCTCCTTCCCGCATCAATTCTGACTAGGTTCGGTGGTGTTTTCAATGTTTTTCGCCTACCTAGTCGGAGCGAGGAAGAAGCGGCAGCCATCCATGACTGCTGCAGTATCCTCATGGTCATGTGATTTATATTCAGATGCTTGGCAACTGGTTCATATTTATGACGGTTGCAGTGTCCTGGGGTCAGGTGATCCCCTTTTGCATCCTTCTGACAAGAAAAGTCAATGTGGAAGCCAGATTCACTTAACAACTGTGGCAAGAAAAGTCATAAAATGTGGCAAAACTCACTTAACAAATTTCTCACTTAACAACATAAATTTCGGGCTCAGTTATGGTCATAAGTCAAGGACAATCTCTATGAAATGCAACTTCTCATTACATGGGTGGAAATATCATAGTTTTATATGAATGGGCTCATACTCTCAGGCATATATGAGAAACATATCACTTTATTTTGCCTTTTATAAAGTGCATATATCTCTTATTAATGGAAAACAAAAGAGATCAAGAGGCAGTTTTTAATATAACAAAAGCTAAAATATATTAAGTTGTTATGCTACACAAGGACAATCAATTAAGGACAAATGAGGTAGGATTAATTTGTGGTGGGAGAATATGTATTCTCCAAGAATAAAGGTAAAGGTTCCCCTCACACATATGTGCTAGTCGTTCCCGACTCTAGGGGGCGGTGCTCATCTCCGTTTCAAAGCCAAAGAGCCAGCATTGTCCAAAGACATCTCCATGGTCATGTGGCCGACATGACTAAATGCTGAAGGCGCACGGAACACTGTTACCTTCCCACTAAAGGTGGTTCCTATTTTTCTACTTGCATTTTACATGCTTTTGAAATGCTAGGTTGGCAGAAGCTGGGACAAGTAAGGGGAGCTCACTCTGTTACATGGCACTATGGATTCGAACTGCCGCCTTTCTAATTGAAAAGCTCAGCATCTTAGCCACTTAGCCACTGCACCCCTTTAGAATATAGTTCTGTAAATTACACAAAATCCTTCTGCTGAATAATCAATAGCAGGTGACAATAAAAAAAACAGTTAATCATACAAAGGCAGTATTTTATTAGGATTTGGATTACAGATGTGAAGACCTATATAAGGTTCTATAGGACTCACTGTGTGTGAGTTAAGTGGATATAGAAATTTTTTAATAAATACATAAATAAAGGCATAACTAACAGGAATGGAAGTTCTACTGAACTTCATAGAAGTTTAGAATTAACTTCATTATATCTTTTTCCCAATTGTAAGCTCACTGATATTACTTCTCTTTGCTTGCTGATCTCATTGGAAGGTATTTTGTACTTTCTTTAATTTTTTGATTGAACTAGCTTGGCCCTGAAACTGTTCTGAGATTGTGTCATGGTAGCTCCTGCATCACAGCCAAAGTAAATATGAGATGCAGAAAATGATGATAACTTTTCTGAAGTTCCTTACAATTATTTTCTGGCTATGTAAGGGAGATACCAGTGAGCGAGGCATGCTTCAACTGGAGGAAAAAATATGGTTTTGAACTCTTTTTATGGCATCGTATGCTTGGACATTATGCAGTGTTTTCTCTTGTCCTCATATAATGTTGATTTGATGAGAGCAACATCTTCCCATTAGGAGGTCTCTTGATATGAACTGTTAGGAAGATTATTTAATGTAGATACAATATTCATATATATTCTTTAATTCATATGTTTTTTACTCATTTAATCTTTGAATCAATTTTAAGTAACCTATTTACTATTGAACTGCTATATCATTTGCTGGGCAAGTTTATTTTTATGATTACTACTACATTATTTAACTTACTTTGAATACCTATTACATAGGTATTCAATTACAGCAAAACCAAGGTGGTACTTAAAACCTTGAAATGGAGCTGCTCCAAGCCTCTTCCTTGACATTTGATCTGGGACGAGGAAACTTCTTCTGGGTTTACCGCTTAAATGTCATTCTAGCAATGCTCCTAGTGGGAGAGCTGCACACATGCATAGCCCTTTAAAACAGCCTGCCAAGAAGACCCAATACAGTGGTTCCTTGATACCCATCGCTAATTGGTTCTGGGAGGCATGACGAGTACCAAAAACAATGAGTACCAAACAATTTTTCCCCATAAGGAATAATGTATGAGTCACAAGGCAGATGACACTGACAGGTTCTAGCTTGTGCATTGAGTACCAAACAAACAATGAGTATCCGGACAACATTTGTATGTCAAAATTGTTGAGTACCAATTTCAATGACTTTCAAAGCAGTTGAGTGCCATAGTTCTTGGATATTTCAAGAGTTAGATTTACAGCAGGGCCTTCAAGAAATAACCCTAAAATGGTTTTGCATAGACCTAGTATAGAATGAAAAGTCACTTTGGGGTATGGGTTAAGGCACCAGGCTATAAACTAGGAGACTGTGAGTTCTAGTCTTGCCTTAGGCACAAAGCCTGGGTGACTTTTGGCCAGTGGAAGCAGGCAAAGGCAAGCCACTACTGAAATCTTTCCAAGAAAAGTTCAACCACCAGAAGTAAAAAAAAACAAACAATGAATTGAGGTAGGTGGCCATAATTATTATGTCTCTTTTTAAACAGGGATAGCTGTCCCTCAAGAAATAACTGGGATATAAAAAAGCAGGGATGGTGGTAACAATCAATACTTCTTTTTTTTGAAGCCTAGCAATAGCACTTAGACAGTGTTTTATAGCCCTCTCTAAGCGGTTTACAGTGTCAGCATATTGCCCCCAACAGTCTGGGTCTTCATTTTACCCACCTCAGAAGGTTGGAAGGCTGAGTCAATCTTGAGCCTGGTGAGATTTGAACTACCAAATTGCAGTCAGTTGGCAGTCAGCAGAAGTAGTCTGCAGTACTGCATTATAACCACTGGGGCTCATAACAGTGTCCCTGTTTCTTAGGTGAACTATTGGGGTGGGGGGACTTCAAAAAGAAAAGGGACCACCCCTCATCCCTCTGATGGAGATAATTTCTCTGTGAAAGATTTTTATGTCCTATTTAAATGTGTATATGAACAATGTTACACTTTCCTAGGTCTTATCTATTTGTGTGTGTTTTTAAATGAACTGATGCAGGTGTTGTTCACAGCTCTCTGAGTTTCTATAAATTCTGTAAATAATTCTGTACCATTCACATGCGTATAAAAATCAAGAAAGCATAACTGCCCTAAGTCAGAGAATTCTAAAAATATTCTTCCTAATTTAATTTAGTTTGAAAGTCCATAGGATCAAAATTAGAAAGTATATCCTATTGAGAAAGAGACACAAGTGGAATTTTACTAGGAACCACTTAGAAATTTAGGGAGGCAACTCAAAGTAACACAGACATCAGTAAGAAACTACAGAGCTGGAACACTCTGAAACGTCCCTAACTTTGGAGATCTAACAAGCAGTCCTTGATTTACGACCACATTTGAGTCTAAAATGTGTGCTGCTAAGCGAGACAGTTGTTAAATGAGTTTTACCCCATTTTACGATCTCTCTTGCCACAGTTCATAAGTGAATCACTGCAGTTGTTAAATTAGTAACACAGTTGTTGCAAAAGGTGATCACATGACCCCAGGATACTCCAGCTGTCCTAAATATGTACCAGTTGCCAACAGTCCAAATTTGATCTTGTGACCATTTGGACGATGTAAGGGTCATAAGTGTGAAAAACAGTCATTACAGTAAATCACTTTTTTCAGTGCTGTTGTAACTTTGAATGGTCACTAAATGAATGGTTGTAAATTGAGGACTCCTTTACTTTATATTTGCAGCTGAACAAATCATCCTGATTTAGAAAATAAATGTAAGCTAGTCATGGTGTCTCCTCTGCCAGGTTGGTATACTGGTCTATGATCATGATAAAACTTGGTTTGAACCCCAGGCTAATGATTAAAAGATGATTAAATCATTCAGCTATTGCACTCTATCTCCATAAGACATTGTTCATACTGCATTTTAAAATATCTACCTGCAAGCTCCCAAATGTGATTTAAGGAGTTAAATCCTTAACTCCTTGGTGCTTGTTGTGTTTTTAAACTCTAGTTTTGATTCAGTGGTGGGTTTCAAAATTTTTTAGAACCTCTTCTGAAGGTGTGGACTGCTTTGTGGGAGTGGCTTGCCGGTCATGTGACCATGTGGGAGTGGCTTGCCAGCCATGTGACTGGGTGGGCATGGCCAACTTGTAAAATGTGGTGAAACTCACTTAACAACGCTCTTGCTTAGCAACCAAAATGTTGGCTCAGAAACCCTGGCATTTGAAGCACGCAAGTCTTAAAACTGTCAGGTTACAAGAACCTTGTACCCCTAACCCTTTAGAAAAAAACCCCCAGGGGTGTTCAAACTTGACAGCTTTAAGACTTGTGGACTTCAACACCCAGAATTCCTCCTCTCGCTCTTCATCTTGATGATGTGTGGACGGGTGGGGGGAGGGAGCTGGAACCGGTTCTAAACGGCACTGTAGATTTGTGGAACCTCTTCTATAGAAGAGGTTAGAACTGGCAGGAACCCACCCCTGTTTTGATTACTTTATTATATTTTTGTTAAATTGCATTAGGTTTTATTGTGTGTCCTTCCTATAAGTGGGGCCAACAAATTCTAAGGATGATAGCCTGTTTCTCTTTTGTACTTCAGTTAATGTTTACTCATGCTTAAAGAGACATGGTTCCGTTTAGCTTCACCTGTGGTCACTTTGAAGTTACCTAAACATGCTAAAAGTACATGCAGATGGAAAACTCTCTTCCAATCCAATACCGTTCTCCAAACAGATTGAAGCAGAATAGCAGAGGTTCTCCCTCCAGCCAGTTTCAAAATGCTGAGAAGCAAACAGGGTTCCTTCTATCTAACCAATCAGAGTGCAGAAAAGAGCCGTGACCCAGGACATGCCTCCAAACACATGGTTAGCTGCTGCATTGCGGGAATGGAGGTGGCTGCCCAACTGCCCTGCAGGACCCAACCCCCTCAAAGGCACACAGTTCAAAAAGCTTTATCCATATAAGATAATCAATTTGATGGTTTATATCCATGATGAAAGTACTTATTTATTTATATATTTTTTATTCCTATAATCATCCTGCCTCAAAATTGGATATTGGGAATTTTATGAGGAATCCTAACATCAATATCCTAACATCAATTCCCAATTATAATTCTAGGGGATATATAACCCTTTAATAATGCTTAGTAAGCAGGTTTTGCTCTTATAATTCTAGGGGATATATATCCCTTTAATAATGTTAAAAAGTAGGTTTTCTTCCTATATATTTTTTTCTGTAGAGGGTAGTGGGAAAATTCTCCCCTGATAGGAGCACTGGGACCCCTAATTTTGCAAAAGTTTTCAGTCTCATAAGAATGTTACTAAAAATATTATGCAGCAGAGCTCATGCTTTTTAATCACTTGAAGGATCATATGATTCCTGAAGTAGTATAAATGATTTCTCCCAATATACTTCATTATCATGCTTTAAAAAGATCTTATCTCATCATTGAATGCATCATTGAAAATATTTAATTTCATGTGGAAAAAGTGAAATAAAAATGTTTTTTTAACCATGTTAGAGATCTTATGACTGCCTCTCCTTAAAGGGAAGAAATATGTACAGCTTTAGATATTAGTTATTTATCTGTTTATTATTTAATTCAATTTAGCAGAGTGTGCTTCCAATTAAAGTAGTTCCCATCTTCAAAAAAGGAAAAAAATGAATCCTGGTAGCTACTGATCTATCAGCCTGACATAACTACCCAGAAAGAGCCTGGAAAAGAGCAAGCAAACATCTAGAGGCAAACAAAGTCACTACCAGAAGCCAACATGGCTTTGTCAAAAGCAGATCATGCCAGAGAAATCTTATTTCATTCTTTAACAAAGTGACAAAATTAGTGGAACAGAGAAGTGCTATGGATAAGATTTACTTGGACTTCAGTAAGGCATTTGATAAAGTAGACCACAATCTACTTGGTAAAAAAAAATGTGGGATAGACAGCATGGATGGATTCATAATTGGCTGAGCAACTGCATTCAACATGTAGTCCTTAATGGAACTGCATCTACATGAAGGGAAATATGCAATGGGGTACCCCATCACTTTGTCTTAGATCAGTATTCTTCAATATTCAATGATTTAGACAAGGGGATAGAAGGAGAACTCATCAAATTTACAGACAACATCAAGTTGGCAGGAATAGCCAACACTTTGGAAGACAGACTCAAGATACAGAAGGAACTTGACAGACATAAATATTTTGTTCTATCTAACAAAATGAAATTCAATGGTGAGAAAAGTAAACTACATTTAGGAAAGAAAAAAACATTATGGATATAGAATAGGTGATACATGTCTCAATAGTAGTAACTGTGAGAGGGATTTTAGAGTCCTAGTGGATCACTTAAATATGCTGCATGCTACAGCAGCCAAAAAAAAAAAAAAGCCAACACAGTCCTAGACTGCATTAAAAGAGGGATATAATCAAGATCATGTGAAATGTTAATACTGTTTTATAATGCCTTGGTAAGACCAAGAATATTGGATATGCATCCAGTTTTGGAATATTGCATCCAATTTTGGTCACCATTATATAAAAAAGATGTTAAGACCAGGCATGGTATTCACTTACTTTCCCTACCAGTTCGCAAATGTGAGCGTACATGCTCTTTTTCAAGAGGCAACTGGACTTCCTTGTTCTTCTTTGAAGACATTTCGCTTCTCAACCAAGAAGCTTCTTCAGAGCTGAAGAAGACCATGACCTGGATGACTGAGAATCTCAATAGACTTTTATCTTAGCCCCTGACTAGGAGGAGGCACAATACAGTACACTACACTATACACAACCAGTTCCATCCTTATTGGGACTCTAGGTATCCTCCATAGTAATTGTTGTATTAATATAGGCTTATGTTCAAATCTCATTAAAAAGTTGAACATAAAATATCTAGCATGGACAAATCAATTCCTGAAGAGCCCCAATAAGAACTAGTCATCTAGTGGCTTCTCCTTGTCAATAGTTAACATAAGAAAAATGCTCTGTATTAGAGTCATGGAGTGAGAGAAAGTTTCACTGTTATCTCCAGGTCTTAACATTTTGAAACAAAATGTTCCCTCTCATTTATTTCTTAACAGTTCCTATAATCTATTCTTAGTTCAAGATTTTGTGTGCGTATGAGTGCACATGCATGCGTATTTAAAAAGTCATCTAAGGAACATATGATTTATAAAAAACAATAAAAAGAATGATGATTTATTTTCTGAATTATTAGAGAAAATGGTAACATTTATTACAAGAAGAAATAGTAAATGATTTTGAAAACAGCAGTAAACTTTAAACTTTGCATTTCACTTTTGTAATATATAAACATTAGTTTATTTTAAAATGAAACTCCGACACGATTAACAACAGGTTAAGTTCCATTAATTGAGAAGTAATATGGACTTAAAGTAAATGCTTTCAAATTGCAGCCTTAATATAACTGTCTTCAAAACATTTTACAGATGGATAACTAAAGCGCAAACAGATTAGTAACTCTTGGTGCATGCTATTAGAAGGAGACTTCCTGTTCTTATTTGTCTAAGCACAGAAAATGTCTAATTTAGTTATCCAAAGCAAAACATCTTGTAAGTGGCAAAGATCTATGTTTCCTGTTAAAGTCCATAAATGTTACTTACAATGGATCAGTTTGCAGTAAAGCAAATAATTCCTCATTTGAGCGAGAGATATTGTTTTACATAGAAAAAATTATGAAATTAAAGTGAAGCTTCTCTAGACACACAATGTCTTATAGGATCAGGGATATAATGTGATGGTAATGAGGCACTTTACCTGCTGCCCACTGCTTATAATGGTAGGAATAAAGTCATTGAGCAGCCCATTGGCCTCATCGAGAAAGTATCTCTCTCTCTCTCTCTCTCTCACACACACACACGGAGGAGGGTGTTATATCATCTGTGTCAATCAGGGATGAGGATGATTGTCAATGGCTGAAATTAAAGGAGGGTTCTGGGGGGAAATGGTCGTGTTCTAATTGGTTGCCGATTTGACAGCTTCCTGTATAAACAGCTGTCAAACCAGCCGGCTCTGTTTTGTTATCATAGTTGTGTTATTAAAGCAGTTCGTGTTTCAGTGATAGCTCACTTCAGTCATTTATTCCTTCATGGGGAATATGTAAAAGAGGGGGATATATATATAACCAAACCAAGTTGTATTTTGATAGTGGCACTAATATTCTCAATGGGTAATTTATAGGAAAACCTCTTGAAATCTAACCTAGACAGTGAACCCTGATAATAGTTTGACATTTGATCATTTAAAGTGTAGAAATCTAGGTTATCACTGCATTGAAAAGCAGATAATATTAATGCACGCATGGTGTTTGGGGAAATTTCCAAAATGAGCCAACTCTCTAAGTTCTAACTTTAGTTGAGTTCTTCCTTTGTCAAATGAACTGTTATGCTGATTTTGGGAAAGTTTATAGTTCAAATGTATCTGCAACACTCCAACATAGTTAGCTCCTAGGATGTAACATTTATTTATGCTGATTACTTAATCTGTTCTATTTGCTATATTAAATTTATTTAATTCAGTTTGTAGACTGCCTAATTAAAAGAAACACATTGTAATGGTGTTACAAAACGATTGAACCACTCATGGCGGGGTTTTCTATGTTCCACTGAAGTTGACCACTTAAAAGCACTATAACAGATGTTTTTATGAATGAATAATTGTATTGATCCACTAATATCTAGTAACATTTCTTTAGACTTTTAGGCAGGAAGTTTTAAAGTTAGTTAATTAGTTCGTTGATGTATATATATTCACCATCTTGAGGCTGGTGTTTTCGGCTTCGTGCTTGTGCGAGTAAGGCGTGGTCGGAGTTGTTGTCTTTCTATAAATCTGGTGGGTGGGTGTGGAGTGCTGGCTTTGTTGCTGTAAGTGGGTTGATTGGTTGTGTAGTTGCATCCTGATTGGTAGATGGAGATGTTTGTAGATTGTTCAACTGTTTCGTATCATCCTGTGTGGCTAAGGTGCTGGCTGTGTGTCCATTGTTCTTTTGTGTTGTAATGACTTGGGTGGTGGGTGGGGTTCGATGGTTGACTAGGACTGGTTTCCAGATGTCTGGTAGGCGGGAGGTATCGTAATGTTTATTTATGTTGTGGGGGTGTTTTTCTATTTCGATGGCTTCCATAATTATTCTCTTGTTGCAACACAAAAGAACAATGGACACACAGCCAGCACCTCAGCCACACAGGATGATATGAAACAGCTGAACAATCTAAAAACATCAATTCCGTCTACCAATCAGGATGCAACTACACAGCCAATCAACCCACTTACAGCAACAAAGCCAGCACTCCACATACCCCCACCAAGATTTATAGAAAGATGACAGCTCCAACCATGCCTTACTCGCACAAGCACGAAGTCGAAAACACCAGCCTGAAGATGGCGAGTGGGACCTCGCCGAAACATTGCCAAGACAATCTCAATCTTACACGGGAAAAGACCTGAACACAAAAAGACCAGCATACCTACACCCATGAAAATCTACAAAAACATATATATTTATCCATACACATTTATTCATATATATTTATTCACGCAGGTTTATACTGTATATTCCTCCAATGTTATTTATTTGTTAAATTCATTATCCTGCCTTTCTGCAGGAAAAAAAATGTAACTTATATACACTTCTTTCATTTAATTTGTGTAACAAATATCCTGTGAAAAAGGTTGTGCTGAGTTTGAGTGATTGGTTCAGGGTCACTCAGTAAGTTTTCGCAGTTGAGGGTGGATTTGAATCTGAGCCTGTTTAGTACAACATCTTATGTCTTTATAAGTACAACATCTGCTGTGTAGTACAACATCTTTACTCCATAATAATTGGAGTAAAATAACTTTATCTGGTGACATTGATATAACTATTTCTCATGGATATGCAATCTGTATTAGGAAAACAGGTATTTCTCAATAGTTTTCTGACAATTGAATGTTGATTGTCTTTTGAAATACCTATTGAAAAATATGTCTAGATATTTTTTAAATAGCAAAAAGTATACCCTAGTATTAAAAAAAAATGGTGATTTGGTTCAGCAGACAAATGCCAATTCATACCATCATAGATTTTTCAAACAATTTAATGAAAATTCACACACACACAAATTGAAATTCTTAAAACACTTAGAACTTGAAAAATGTATTTTCTTGATATCTTTCAGCCTCAAAATATATACTCAGTACTGCTGTTTTCTTGCCCTTCTTGTCGGCTTTGTATCAATATTATAGGGGAGATACAGATTAGTATTCCTAGCACACAGAAAAACATGATCCAGCTGACTCAAGCAGTTTAAAAAGTAATCATTTTAGTGTTCAGTGTTTATTTCCTTTTTCTACCAAAACCTATAGAATCTGTGCTGCTCAGACATGGTTAACTATTGCTCATGGTTTCTATTTTACCAATGGAGTAAAATTGACACTTGGAGTCCAGGAAAAGCATCCCAACCCTTCTGGAGCTGCATGTATGCTAGAAATCAGAAGGAATCTGTTATCCCTACATTAGGAATTACCAATTTTTATTTGGATGCTTTCATAAAAGACATTACTAGATTCCCTGATTTTTGGCTACCTTAAATTAACATGGTTCTTTTCCTACAATAAGTATGTTAGGTTCAGCTTGGTTATGCTTATCTCTAGTTCTGTTTTAACTCACCAAGGAGCTTGCATGTTTAGCTCATAGAAAATTTAGACTGAACAGTCGCATTTCTGTGGGATTAATGTATATAGTTTTACCTGATTTTGATACCCCAAATCCTTGGGAGAAGATTCCCAGGGAAACTATTTTAGCTTCTGGCAGAATCTAATCTGAATGCCTAAAATCAACTCTCTGTTTCTCTTTTTTTGAACAATGAAATTAGATTCAGGACTGGAACACCATATGCATGAGCCCATCCAACTTTGTTTACCACTGTACTTGGGGGAGAGTTTTACAGATCTCTGAAACTTACGTGTTACTTTTCAACCATTAACCAGCTTGGTAAAGTTAGTTGGTCCTTAATATGTGTTCTGAAATTCTTATCCACTGTATTTTTTTTTTTAAACTTGTATTCATTGTATCCTGCTTTATTAATATAATCAACAGATCAGGATCAACTAAGATAGCTCTTGATATAATCTGTAAATTCTGATATTTCAGAGGGGGACAAAGATTATGACAAGAAGAAATCTCATTCTGTTATGCACTCAGGGGATCTTAAACACTCTACTGTACTTAAACATCTGCCTCAACATGGAACATAAAGATCTTTACTAATTTAAAAATATGTTTTGGTTTATTAGGGCTGAAAAGCACATGATATTAAACAGTCTTTAAATCAGTTTTGTTTTTCAAAATAAATCAAAAATTGGTGCTCTAGTTATCACCAGGATCCCCTGAAAATAGAAGCTCTAATATAACTTCTACTCAGTTCCCCACAAAAATGATCTGTAATCCCTTCAACCTAATTCCAGTGTTTTGTAGTATTGTTTGTTCCTAAATCCATTGCTTCAGCATCAGTTTTCTAGAAGCAGTCTCCATCTCTGAGCTGCTTGTTCAGAGATCCACTTCTACAGAACTGAATTGTCCATGTAAGAGTAGGCCTGTACTTCTTTATATACTTCTCAAGTATCTGCCTTAGACTATGGATATTGGGGGAGACTAAGATTAACAGGCTGCTTTGTATCTATAATAGAGCCAGCATTAAGCTCTTTTCTCCCATGTTTCAATGTCCCAGAGTTGCAAAAAACACAAATAATTGTATATTGCTTAAGGCATAAGTGCTAGTAGTACTACCTAAGTTGTGTTTGCATATGCTGGGGAGTAGTAAAAGAGCAGCAAATGTTGTTTCCCTGAATAAACAAAATGTATTATTTTGTTTTTCTTTCACACCGAATTGAATTGTGGAGCCATTTGGTGTTTATGTATCAAGGCAAAAAAAAAAAAACAACAAATAAAAACAAGCTTCCTTTTAAAAACAAAAGTGTAAAACCTGAAGGCAAGATTTCCTTCCTTCCTTCCTTCCTTCCTTCCTTCCTTCCTTCCTTCCTTCCTTCCTTCCTTCCTTCCTTCCTTCCTTCCTTCCTTCCTTCCTTCCTTCCTAAAATGAAGTATGGCATCTATTTTGAATTAGTAATAATGAAAATTCCCTAAGGTAAGGCATATCTATTTTGATTTCAGTCCAAAATTTATGATGTTCTTAAAAATATTGGTTGGTTTTTCAGAAAAACCACCTGTAATAATTACATTTTTATGTATGTGTCTCTCCTAAGTATATATTTCATTTTATAGAACCTAAAATTTATCCTTATATGTGTTGCATGTATATATGCAATAATGTTATTAGGAATGATAATAATGTCTCAATAATGTTACTAGGAATGATACATGTGGAGAATATGGTTCCACCACAAATGCGCGAACGACAAAAGCATGCCTGACTAAACTGCGCTTTTGTCGGGTCATATATATGTGGAGAAATCAGCTGGGTTCACACATAAATGCTCATCATTTAAACTTCTACCAGCACTGGTTGAAGATAAGCTCTCTTTCATTTAAAAAATCGATTCCAAAACCATTGGATCCGTGAGGGCTGTTTCCTACATAACTGTCATCACTTAATGATCCATGGTATGGTAACAGCCATAAACCAGTAGAACGCATGTTTTTGTGTACACCGAAGATTATTGGTCCAACCCTGTCCTTCCCATCTGCAGTCTGAGACAGCCGCCCCACACTAATAGTAGGATCACCTGCATTACAGCTTTTGAAAGCTATAATCATCTGAGACAGAAGCTGGAAGTGCTACTCGGGACAATACTAAGTGCTTGGGGGATTTAGGAAACAAAGCAAGATACTGGCTGAATTAGACACAGAGTACATTTAAGAAGAAAAGGAAAAAGATGACATTGCTATGGCTTAGTGCCTAAGGCAATTGTTCGGGAACATTTCATGCTTACCTTGTGGCTGATTACTCTTGAGTGCTGCCAAGGTCAATGAAACCTTGGATTATTTGTCATATGAATGCCAGTTGCATCAATTAATGACCCCAAATGCTGCAAAGCCAAGCTTGCTCAGTTTTAAAAAGCATAGTGCATGCAGATATTACTCATCATAATTGAAAACTACCAAAAAAACCCCACAAGAAAATCCACCCCAAACTCCATGCGCCT
The DNA here is from genome assembly GCF_051295495.1 of Thamnophis sirtalis. Lineage (NCBI taxonomy): Eukaryota > Metazoa > Chordata > Lepidosauria > Squamata > Natricidae > Thamnophis > Thamnophis sirtalis. The sequence continues at coordinate 88,851,234 of NW_028261386.1, read as the reverse complement.
CTTAATCTCTTTGTAATAAACACAAACCAGCCTTCAATCTCTTACTCAAATGGCTATTCTAAGACGGGGCTCTTCCTTACTTGACCCTAACCACAGCATGAACATACCTCACTGGCAATTTTCTCCAGCATTGGCCATCGCCTTATAATGTTGCCTTCATCACTTCCCCAGCCCATAGCTGAGGTTGTCTGGACCCTTCCAATGTCAAAGGAGGATCTTCTCTATTCTCTCGATATAATTTTTGCCATGGGGATCATTTGGCTGTTCTCATAGACAATATGGTTGCTGCCCTTGCCAGGAATTGGAGTCACATACTGGTCAATTCAAGATAATGTGGATATGTCCCACCCTTTGGTAGGCCTTTGATGGCTATTTTGGCATGGGCTGTAGGAGAGGTCCAACATCTGTCTTTCTTAAAGGCATCTGTCCACAAAGTGTCTTCCTGGTGCTTCTCATCATACTCTCTAGTCTTATATGACCATCTTACAAATGCAAGGTAACTCTTTAACACCTGGAAAAGTGCTTATCTTCTTTTATAAATGCAGGTTCAGTGCTCCTTTGAAAGATCACTAATCCTGTGCTACCCTGAGGACTGGTTTAAACCAGGAAACAGAAACAGGCTCTGGGAACTGTGTGTACAGTAGTTAGTTCTGCTTCTTCTTCCAAGTAAGCGTCATTTGTCAACCTTATTGACAAAAGAAGAGGGCAGGAAAGAGAATGATACAGGTTAAGCTGGCATAATTTTCTGCCAGACACAAAGTGCTGGATGGCACATGAAGAATTAGAAATATAATGTAAACATAACTTCATACCCACAGAAATAACAATTGCTAAACAGCAATGAAAGTGTCATTTTATTGGCACATTAAACACGCACACAGATTGACAGAGAGAGAATAAAATATAGTCCTCTCATTTGTCTCCTGGCTAGAAAAACAAACTGGACTGAAAGTCAGCAGTTCATAATGAAACACAAAAGACGGAACTAAGGGCTTTAATAAAACATAATTTCAGAAGGGTTCTCTTAGATTTGTGAAGAAGCTGTTTTCAGCTTTCCCATCCCATCCCATACATGAATTGGGCTACAACCCCATCATTCCCAGCCACCTCACCAGCAGGCATGGCAGCTATGGGTAATGGTTGTTACAGTTCAAAGTATTTGGATGATTCTGGGTTGAGAAAACTGAGTTTTTGCATCAAAACCTTTCTTTTCTTTTCATTTCTCCTCCGGGATTGGGCGGCCTATAAATCTAATAAATTAAATTAAATTAAATTTTGATATGGCTGTATAGTTAGCCTACTTGGAGAACTGATGCATAGGCTTTTAATATAGATTTATTTTTTACATCAATTCCAGCACAGTAATGTATTATTATGTAATAGCAGAGGAGAACTACTCTACTAGGGTTGCTTTGCCAGGCTGAGGCATTTGTTTTAATCTCCTGTTAAAAAGCATATTTCCTTGTCCAGCTTTTCATTTATGAACATGCAAGGAATGTCTTTTTCTCCTAGTATTAAGTGAAATAAAAGTGAATTTACTGTTTAGCATATAATCTTTAGAACTGCATTCATGGGGAGCGCTGTTGGGTGGAAGAGAGAAAAAACGCTCAAATGTGATATCTAAGTGTAGGATAGCCTTGGTTACTGATATATTTTCAAGCTTGGTATTCTGGGCAGAGGGGGCTTTGTGTCATCCACAGACAAACTGGATTTCCCCTCTCCCATTATTTTCTTCCATTCTGAAATCATAGGGAATATCTAGATTATGTTCTTAACAGTTCCATCCCTTTGCTGATGCTGGCTGGATTCTGTGGTTGAAGAACATTTGGTCTGGATTCAAACAGCATGGGAGCAACTCATCAGGTGGACTATAGGCGACCATAATGTGTACTTATTTTCCTTGCTTTTGTGTCCTTCCAATGTTTCATGCTTAGAAGTAATAAATAGCATTGCTCACGGTCATTCATTCTTTGATCACCTCCCAGCTGGATTACTGCAATGTCCTGTTCAAGGGGCTGCACTTGAAGACCATCCAGAAACTTCAACTGGCCCAGAATGTAGGAGTGTGGCACAATACTTCTCCCCCTAGATTTGCTCATGTTATACTTCTGTTGTGTGGCTTCACGTTTCTTTCAGGGTACAATTCAAACTGCTGATCATCATTTTTAAAGTCCTATGTGGTACAGGGACAGGATATTTGTAGGCATCTACCCATCCTTCCAGGTCAGATGATGTGAGCATGCTCTTAGTCCCTTCCCTTAAATGTTGCTATCTGACAGGAGCTAGGAAGCATGTTTTTTTTCATGGTAGCCTCTGCCCTAAGGCTCCCTGAGGTTCACCTTCCACAAAGCACTGAAGACCTAGCTTTCCCCCAAAGTGCTGGGAAAAAACTAGGTAATGGCATGTTAGAGCTTTGAGGTGGTGCCAGATATTTTTTTGCTGTTTTTAATATTTTAATCAGTATGGTTTTAGTATGATTTTATGTGTCTTTTGGTTTTTGACTGAGAACTGTCCAGAGTTGGTTGAAAAATAATATGATTAAATACCATGTTTCCCCCAAAATGCGACCTACCCCAAAAGAAAGTACTTGCTTGATTTTTACACATACACCAAATATAAACCCTACCCTAAAATAAGCCTTAATTAAGACCCCGCCTATTCCAGGTTGCACAGGTAACACACCCCATTAAACTAGGGTGGGAGCTGCCCTACTACTTACCTTTGGACCATTGCAGCCAGGTCTCGCACACCCTGACACCTGCCCACTTCTTCTGCAGCCAGCAAGACAGGCAAGACTTTCCTGAAGGCCTCTGCAGCCCATAACAGTGCTCTGGATCGATCCGGAGCTCTGTTATGGGCTGCAGAGGCCTTCAGGAAAGCCTTGCCAGCTGCAGAAGTTCCTGAAGGCCTCTAAGAGTGAAAAGGAGGCCCAGGGCGATGCAAGCAAGTGAGGTGAGTCAGTGGACAACACCCCTCCCCCCCAAAGAAGACCTGGTACCTTTTTTAGTGGTCAAAAATAAAATAAGACAGGGTCTTATTTTCAGGGAAACATGGGTAAGTAAGTAAGTAAGTAAGTAAGTAAGTAACTAAGTAAGTAAATGCCAATTGCATTTGTTCCTGTGAGCAGGACTTATATATACTTCTCTGTCTCTCTGTATGAAAACATATATCAACATAAAGTTATATTAAATTTATCTATATAAATGTATTCAGGCACAACAAAAAGCTTTAAAATAAAAATTTCTTTGTTGCTTGTTTGCCTTTAATCTCTGTTGTGACTGCTATTATAAGAGTCTCTCAGTAATATAATAATTATAATATTTACCTAATATGAAGAGAATCAGTGCTTTAAAACCTAGCAGAGTTATTATTTTTAATTACTATTTGTTCCACAAGCTACCAAATTTGTGGCTCCGTCCCCACAGATTCAACAACATAACTTGTTTCATTGCTTTTCGATCACTGGAGATAGAAGGATTTCATGCCTGTTTCTAAACAGCTCAAATATTGGGTCAAAGGAAAATAACAGCTGTTTCAGCACTTCAGTAGTATACTGGTTAACTTATTATTACTTTTCCAGAGTCCAGAGGGCAGAGCTCAGGCAAAGAAAAATAGTACCAAGAGTAATAATATCAGCAGATACAAAGCTGAAATTCTATTTGAGATTCTTCTATAGGCAGAAGCTCCACTTTCAATTGAATCAGAAATACTCCTCCATGGGCACCCTTGCCTGTAATATTCTGATGAGAATAAGAGCTATAGAGGGCACAGTGTATTCTACCAGATGGGTCATCCATGCCAGACAGGTCCTAGTGGAAAAGCCAGACTAAGTGTATCCATTAACTCATTTACTATGGTGAGAATAACAGAGTAGCAGAATTGGAAGGGACCTTGAAGTCTTCTAGTCCAACCTGCTCAGGCAGGAAACTCTATACCATTTCCGGCAAATGCTTGTCCAATTTCCTCTTAAAAAACTGCTGTGTTGGAGCACCCAACTTCTGGAGGCAAGTCGTTCCGCTGATTAATTGTTCTGACTGTCAGAAAATTTCTAAGTTGGTTCTCTCCTTGATTAGTTTGCATCCATTGCTTCTTGTCCTGCCTTCAGGTGCTTTGGAGAACAGGTTGACTCACTTTTCTTTTTGATAGCCCCTTAGATTTTAGAATACTGCTATCATGTCACCCTAGTTCTTCTTTCCATTAAACTAGACATACCCAATTCCTGCACCTGCTCTTTGTATTTTAGCTTCCAGTCCCCAAATTATCTTTGTTGCTCTTCTCTGCACTCTTTCTAGAGAAATAAGAAAGAGATTAGTTGTCATCTAAGTCAACAAAGACCATGTCAGATGTTAGTGTTCCTGGAAATTGTTGACAAGTGAGCAATGGGACTCAAGAGCAATGGTTGGGCAACAAGAGTCTTGCCCTGTAGAAGTACGAGAAGAACAACCACAGACAAAATAAAAGTATACTGCCATTATAAATTGGGACTAACAAATGGGGATACTTAAAGTAAATGTTTGGACATTGGAAAAGAATGTATTTAGACTCAAATAACACTGAACAATGATTAGCAGACCAAAGGAGATTTATTACTAGAAATAAAATATTTAGGGTTGCAGAACTGGAAGAGATATAGAAAAATTGTGCAAATGGAAGACCACCTCGCTCAGCCCTAATAGTAGAGTAGTAGAAGAAACTCGGGTAACAATTGCTAGTATAAAGGAAAAAGCTGGTATGAACTATAGAAATGATAACCTAGAAGAAGTAATAGTACAGAGCTAGCACAAGTTAGCATTGAAACAACCTATGACCTGATCCCTGCCCATCCACAAGGAGAATTAAAAGAGAAAATTATGCCATATGGCATAACTACCAGTAGTGAGCCAAAGGCTAACAACATTGAAAGTAGTGCCCCCAACATAGACGGGATCTATGATGAAGGATGTGAATAAGGTGCTTGTAGGAATTAAAATAATATCTATTGAACAGACCAGTAAGCTTGCCTACAATACGGCAATGGTGGTTATAGAACAACCGAGTAGCGACATTAGAAAAATGTAAGAGATCTAAGCATTTGGCTGACCGTGTGATCAGCCATACTACTAAAACGTTTTTGCCATGTTCTGAGCCATTGACCCTCTATATGTAAGACAAATGTTGTAACCACCATGCTACTGGAACACTGGGAATAACTAATTGCAACATATTAAACAATGACAGGGTTGCAACCATTGATTCAAGTTAGCAATTATTGGGGTTAAAAATGCTATTTTCAGCATGGAGTAGAGTAACAGGTAACAGTCAAATTCAAAGTGGGCTGGGAGCAAGTAGAAAATGTTGTCTGTTCCTATTTTCTAGAATTGTTGGTGGCTAGACTCAAATTGGGCCAATGTGATTGTAAAGATGTGCCCATAAAATGTTGTACTTGCTAATATAAAGCAGATAGAATGAATGGGGGAGCAGTATTCTTGGCATATGCTATCAACCCCACATTTTTTTACAGCTGTTGGGCAAAATTCCAAGGAGAAAAGTTATTTCCTGGGGTTAGATATCTGTTTGCAAACTGTCCCATTTTGTTTCTGAAGAGACAGAAAAATAATTTTGTTTTGGGGGCTGAGGAAATGGTTTGGGATAGTTTATAGTACTTCTCTTTCTTGCAAATTAATTGCACACAGGTTTCTTTAAAATGACAGTCCTTTTGCTGGATTAGGAAAAAACACTTTCTAAAGAAGCTAATGGGATGTATAGAATGGAACATTTGGGAATCCTGAATTTTGCTGATAGTGCTCCTTAGCTGTTCAGTGTTATGGGTTCAAAAAAGAAAGAATGCTTTGGGGAGTGTAGGCATACAGCTGTAGCCCCAAATATTTCATTTTGTACTGTTGCCTAATCCTGGGAAAAGATATAGAAGCATTCAGAAGTTGCCGAAAGCTGACATGTTTACCTGCTTGGATATTTCCCGATTGTTTGCCTGGAAATTCAAAGCATAGGCAGCCCTCATATATAATGACTGAGGTCATACCTTGAGCTGTGCCCCTACTTCTTTACCTATGGTTTATTAAATAAGACACAATTGGCTGTGCTTGCATGACAGGTTCCACCACAAAACCGCACTCGACTAAACCGTGCTCGACGAAACCGCATAGCTGATGTCATCAACAGGGCGACAACAGCGCAGAGACAGAAGCACGCTGTAAACGCTAAACCTAAAATTAACCCCTAAACCTAAACCTAACCCCCCTAAACCTAATCCGAAACCTAACCCTAAACCTAATCCTTAACCTAACCCTAACCCTAACCCTAACCCTTAACCTAACCCTAAACCTAATCCTAACCCTTAACCTAACCCTAAACCTAACCCTAACCCTTAACCTAACCTTAAACCTAACCCTAACCCTTAACCTAACCCTAAAGCTAACCCTAAAGCTAACCCTAACCCTAACCCTTACTTTAAGTTGAATCGGCTTGCTTTCAAAGCGCCCTTCTTTCTCCACGCTGGCTGTTGTCGCTCTGTTGATGACGTCAGCGACGCGGTTTAATCGGGTGCGGCTTAGTCGAGCGTGGTTTTGACGGGTCATGGCATGACATGCCAACCAATAGAACTAAGTTTTATAATGTAAAATTATGTATTACCTTTATGTATTACTTTTACATAAATATTTTACATAATATTTTAATGTATTCTTTTTTATTATGTATTACTATTATTATTCTCATCATTCCTATTACCTATCTCCTCCCACTTATGACTATAACCATGTTGCTTGTATCTTTATGATTTATATTGTTTTATTTGTTTCCTGGTATGATTTGATTAGTTATTAGTAACCCTGACTATCACTAAGTATTCTATCTTTTTATTATTGATGAATGTATTTTATTCTCCTTATGTACACTGAGAGCATTTGCACCAAAGACAAATTCCTTGTGTGTCCAATCAAACTTGGCCAATAAAGAATTCTATTCTATTCTGTTCTGTTCTGTTCTGTTCTGTTCTGTTCTATTCACACTTGGCCAATGAAGAAGTCTATTCTATTCTATTCTATTCTATTCTATTCTATTCTATTCTATTCTATTCTATTCTATTCTATTCTATTCTATTCTATTCTATTCTATTCTATTCTATTCTATTCTATTCTACTCTACTCTACTCTACTCTACTCTACTCTACTCTACTCTACTCTATTACCAGAGTGCCTGGCTTTATCTCACTTGCTAAATGAAAAACAATAAAACCACTTGATGTGGATACTCAGAAATATCCACAGAAGACAGGGACAAAGAGGTAAGTAAGATCAAAAAGGAGATTGAGAAATAGGATGAAAGATGTAAGGTCAGAACAAGCTTTCCAGGATTGGATCATGATCATTGGATCATGAGAACCAAAATGAAACATTTCTTACAGAATAGTAGTTAGGTAGACAAAAACCAAACCAAACCATGAAGCTATCTAGCCAAATGCTGGCCTAGAAATCAGTTACAGAAAAATAGCTGGAAAACTCAAAAAATATAGACAGTGTTGTAATGTTTCCAATATATTTTGATGATCTTTTTGTAGCATGGAAGCCAGGATGATTATTGAATGAGTAGAGTTTCCCCCCTGACAGTTCTGCAGTTGGAAGATGCAGTAGAAGAATCCCTGTTCTGTGTTTGAACTAGGATTGCTGCTGCTCACCTCCAAAATATATTCAGCATATTTAGGACATATTTTCTCTCTTGGCCAATGTTCCCTCTAATTTTTTTTCAGTGTGAGCGGAAAAGTATAGTGTTTGAGCGGCACATTTTCATGCCTGAGTACCTGAATTTTTTTCACAGATGTCACCTAAGACAACAACGAAATCAGTGTTATTTGAAACTCAAAGTTATGTTTATTCAAGGTACCCGCTTAATTAAAAGTGTTATATAATATCAGTATCACTTAACAACGGTCCTGCTTAGCAACCAAAATGTTGGCTCAGAAACTCTGGCATTGAAGCACGCAAGTCTTAAAGCTGTCAAGTTACAAGACCCTTGCACCCCTAACCCTTTAGGAAAAAAAACCCCAGGGGTCTTCAAACCTGACAGCTTTAAGCCTTGCTGACTTCAACTCCCAGAATTCCTCCTCCAGTCATGTTGCAGCAACGTCATCTGCGTGGATCTGCTCCATCTTCGGTTTTTTTCACAGGAGGCAGGCAGGGCTGCTGCTGAAGATGCCAACGAGCCCCCACCGCCACTAGAATATGCATTTGTTTAGCATGACATAGAATAGTCTTTCAACCAGAAGTATGGAATAAAAGAGAGACTGATAAATATTAAAAAAAATAAAACCAAAAAGCAGCTATTTATTTGAGTTCTAGATAAACATTTAGTTCAGATTTAATAGTGTTTCAGAGATGTGGCTGTCAGCTATTTGTGTATGTATGTTATTATTATGGAAGGTTAGATGAGATTTCACCAACATTATTCACCCCTGATTAATGCATTCATTCTAATAATCGAGTCTGACTCTGAATTACAAATCTATGTCTGAAGAATCTGGGTTAAGTTTTGGATTGGAAATTTGGGGAACATGAAAGTTTATGCATAATTTTTGTAATTTTTTCATTGGGTCTTAATAATGATTTTATTCATTTGGGATTTTTTTCATAGGCTTAACACAGCTCTAATTTTGTCATTAGGAGCAATGTAATATTGGCCACTAATGTATTGTATACAGGTTGCCTTAGAAGGTAATACCTTTTGTATAGTAGTAACTTAAGATAGGCAGACTTTATACAGATAAACAATTGAGAAATATTGTTCTTTTTAAAAAGCAGTGTTAATTGCTGCACGTTTCTCATATTAAGTATATTAGCTCAAGTTCATGTTAGGAAAAACTTTCAGTCTTAAAGGTTTGGTGAGGAGAAATCCAAAAATTCTTTTAAAGAATTTAAATTAAATTTGAGGCTACCTCTGCTTTCGCTCTCCCTCCCTCAGTTGTGCAGCAGCGGCAGCGGCAGCTCTCAGCCTATGGCGGCAGCGTCACGCAGGCTGTGGAAGGAGGAGGAGGAGGAGGAGAAGGGAACCAAAGAGAGGCTTTTACCGGGTCTGCGCCCCACAGCCAGGACCGTCCTTGCGCCTCAAGCCGCATTTCTTCCTGCAAAGCCCTTCGGGCAACCCGAGAGTTCCGCTTGACGCCAGAAGGGTTTTGCTTGAGGCGCAAGGACGGTCCTGGCTGTGGGGCGCAGACCCGGTAAAAGCCTCTCTTTGGTTCCCTCCTCCTCCCCCTCCTTCCACAGCCTGCGTGACGCTGCCGCCTTAGGCTGAGAGCTGCCGCTGAAACAAGTTTGGGGAGGTCCTTTGTGGGCGGCCAGTTCTAGCCGCCTGCAAAGGACTTCCCCACGTTTGCTTTGAAAGAAATCTCTGCGCGGCAGTTAGAAACCTCTGTGCGGGGGTTTCTTGCCATGTGCGCGGCCGCGCAGCCGCGCACCTTAGAGGGAACAGTGCTCTTGGCCCGAGTACCATTGGCAAAATAACAATAGAAAAGCAGTGCTTTCCTTTCTGACATGGTCACTGACTTTTTAAATATCCTTTCATAGATTTCCCCACCTGCCATATGAGGTCCTCAGTTTTATTTTTCTATCCATTTTCTCTCCTGCTCCATTTTGTTAACCCATTGTTCTCAAAATAGGGATGCAATGACCTAGTTTCTGCCCAGTTGATCAATATTTGTCTTATCTGCCAAAAAAGCAGCAGACTTTGCATGGGTTCATTCTTCTAAAGACAAAAAAAAATATAAGATGGCAGTGACAAGTTATACCCTTGAAGAAGTTTCGCAGTAAGTGAGAGCAGTGTGAATGCTGCCTTCAAACCAAAGCTTGCTGTAACATATAAAAATAACTACAGCAATAGCACTTAGAGTTGTATGCTGCCCCATAGGGATTTACAGCAGTCTCTGAGTGGTTTTCAAATGTCAGCATATTGCTCCTAGCAATCTAGGTCCTGATTGGAAGGATGGAAGGTTGAGTCAACCTTGAGCCCTGTCAAGAGCGAACTCTGGGCTGTGGGAAGAGTTGGCCTGCATTCTAACCACTGTGCCACCAGGGCAGTAGTGGGTTCCAGATCCCATTGCAACCGGTACGGTGCAACAGGGCTGGGCGTCCACCACATGCACACGTAAAGCATGCATGCAGCATGCGCATGCATACTTACCGCCCTCGACGCTCCATGATGCTCCAGCTGCTCAGCGGAGCATCGCGCAGGCGCCATACCCTCCATGCACATGCGTGAAAGCCCCAATTGGCTCAAATACAGGTAAGGAGGGTGGGGGCCCCTCCAGAGCACTGTGCCAGAATGGTACCTGGTGCTCCCAGCAGGCACTGGTACACCCGTACCGGGGCCTACCTGTCGTATTCCACCACTGCACCAGGGCTCCACATAAATGCAAAAATAACTATCCTATAATTATTGCTCTTGTATAGAAATGTAGAGGGACCAAACCAGCCAGTGTAACTGGCTAAAATTACTTAACTTCTCTGATGGCCCTATCAAAATATTTAATGAAGTGTGATGATACACCTAGCCTCAGAATCCAACCTCTTTGTGTATCAATTATTTTAATACTAATGATCTACAGCAATCTTCTGTAAATTGATATCCTCTATGTATGTTAAATCTAAGCTCACAAAATATCTGGGGGCTTCAGATTGGGGAAAAATATTCTGTAGAAATTATAGTGAGTGAGTTTTTAGCTACCAGTAATAGATAAATTTTTATAGCTTAGATGATGCTTTGCTGGGCATTTGTGACTCACAGCTCACTTCCTTCTCTTGTGCTATCTTGGAAAAACAGCACAGAACCTTATTCTGGTTATATTTCTATGACTAAAATGTGAGAAACAAAGATCTAACCATCCCCCTTACTTCTTTTCTCCTCTTCAAGGTGGCGCAGTGGTTAAATGCAGCACTGCAGGCTACTGCTAGATCAGCAGGTCAGCGGTTCAAATCTCACCGGCTCAGGGTTGACTCAGCCTTCCATCCTTCCGAGGTGGGTAAAATGAGGACCCAGATTGTTGGGGGCAATATGCTGACTCTCTGTAAACCGCTTAGAGAGGCCTGAAAGGCCTATGAAGCGGTATATAAGTCTACTGCTATTGCTATTGCTATTGCTATTCATCCAAAAATGCTTCTCCTTTTATTCCTGCCCCCACTTTTTTTTAACCTTCACTTCTTCCTGGCAATGCAGACCTATTTGCACATTAACAAACTAAAAGAAAGGTTATAGTATCTTTAGATATTTCTTAACCTAATATACATTCTATAATTTATTATTACATTATTATCAGTTAGAATAAATCTTGCAGTATGAAACCTGTTTAATGAAAGTGGTGGACCATAATCCTATTACGCTGATGCAATGCATGTGGTAGATAGTGCAAGTTCCCAATCTAGGGCTAAGAGAGAGGAACTGGCTCTAAGTCAGCCTTACCAAAGTGGTTCTCTTATTCATTCTGTGTGTCAATTTGTCTCAGTGTTTCTCGTCTTTGGCAACTTTTACACATGTGGACTTCAACTCTCAGAGTTCCAAAACCAGTCTATATTGGCTGGGAATTCTGGGAGGTGAAGTCCACAGGTTTTAAATTTGCCAAGATTGCTCTATCTCAACATGTGGTTTTAAAAAATGGAGAAAATCTCACTTGAATTTATGTCATTTAACACTGCTGTTTCAACACCCACTGATCTAACACAGAAGAAGAACTAGCGTTTATTCTTTGCGGCATTCTTTGTCTAACATTCTTTGTCTTGCATGCAATTAATTATTGTGATACTTAAGACTGAATATGTAGTACCCTATAGCATGAAACAGGCAAATAAAAAAAATTAAAGATCTTATCCTTCCAAAGTTTTTTATCCTTATACTAGCATTACTTACAGTAAAGCCAGAGTAGTAGTCCATTACATAAAACATATCATGGATATGTGATTTAAATTGGCACTTAGTGTTGCATATATAAATGCCTCTAATGGGAAAACCTTTGATGGAAGTATTTTTAGTAAGTGCTTGGTAGGTAAGTAAGTAAAATAAGTCAACCACTCAATGCATAGCATTATACTATCTTATTTCTATAATGAGAGATCAAGGGTCTCAAACATATACTACTGTAAGAAGCAGGTTAAGGTTAAACTATTAAAATCCCTGCCTGTGATGAATTACGCAGTAGTTGTAATGTTACTTCTTTCTTTGTTACAACTCAGAGGCTTCATTCCCAAATAAATCTTTTTAAGGATTGGGCTGCAAGTGTTAAAGTCAGCAGGATATCACCTGATCATGTGAAAAAGTCCCTGAAGGTGGATTATTCCATTTGCTTTTACTATTATTACATTATTTACAATGTTTACATCCTACATTTCTCTGGAATAAAAGTCTGTAGATGGTGTGTATGAAATAGAGCCGGTGTCTCCTTAATTAATTGAGATAGATAAGGCTGAGAGAGTGTCTGCTCATGTCACTCAGAAAGTTGCATGGCTGGGTAAGTAATATGAACCTTATAGCCTAACATTTTAACCACTACACTGAACGATACTGATTTTAAGAATGTCTAGGTTTTTTCCTTTTGCAGAATTGCATTTTGAAAAAAACCTATTTTTTATTATTACATTTTGACCCCCCCCAAAAAAACCCCTAAAGTATTGTTTTGTTATTCAGATAAAATTTTAGGGTCAGCTATTCTCAGTAAATATTTTCACTTTACTTATTTTTTAATAAAATAAATGCCCATATTTTCACTTCTCCTTTTTAAAGGAAAGCTTACATGGAAACAAAAAGCATTGTTTCCCTTTCAGAATAATCTAAGTATTAGATTTTTGTTAGTGGGCTATAGGGTCTACCATAGGGTTTTACCAAAGGGAAAAGGGCCATTCCATTCTTCAAGTGTAGCATGAGAACTGTTTCTCTGGATGACTGTACCAAAAAAAATTGAACCTTTCCAGTTAACTGGAAAATTTTCCAGAACAAATATGTTAAAGAAGGATCTTCAAGGGTGTTGGAAAAATAGTACTAGGTGGAAGATTTTGAAGGAAAAAAAAAGATAAACTGAGATCCATAGAGGGAAAGGATAATTAGAGGGACAGAAAGTAACACAGACTAGTTGAACTTTGTTATCAAGAAGGTTCATAATACATAAAGGTTATATCTCCATATATATCTATAATGTCAGATTTAGATTTATATACATATCAATCTCATTTATCTCAGACAGGTGCATTGGGATTGGGAAATTATTTTATCAGGAGTTGGCAGTTAAGAATCCCCTTTTTCTTGTTAATACTTTTAAACCAGCTCAATTAAAAAAAAATAGAAATAACAAGACAGTCAGCTCGTCACTCATCTACATAGAAGTTCCTACTAGGCAAAACAATAAAATAGTTACTTTGCTATTCAGACAAGAAAAGTTGACAAACCAATCTTGGTTAAGGGGAAAACATATGTGACTACTCTAATGGATCGGTTGCTGAAGATGTAGACATTATTTTCGCTAGAGTATAACAATTAAACTCTTCCTCTTACATAATAAATTGTTGCAGGGTATCTCTGCACAAGACATAACACTAAACAGCATGTTCATAAGTTGAGAAGAAAATAAAAATGGAGCTATCAGATGTTTTCTTTTAAAATATCTCCCTTGCCTTTTTTGCATGGCTTTGGTCCTACTGGCATTCTTATTGATTGGTTGGGATGTAAATCTAACAATGAGATGGAATGTTCCTTTTCTCCAGAGATCATCTAAACATCACCTGTGGCTCTCCAATTAATTAGGGGAGCAAGCTGAAGCCTCCTACACAGGGAAAGTCACTTATAATGTATCTATACTAAAGCAATTTAAGAAATGGGATGATGAACTAGTGAAGCAGAAATAATATTAATTAGGGAAGCAGAATAACAAAATTAGGAGAAGCAATTTAGCAAGGTGAAGCATTCTTGACCGACTATAGGAGACATTGTCTAATAGTCTAGGGCAATTCCTCAAACTATTGTTCTTCAAATAATGAACTTCCTGGACTATGGATTCTCATTGATGCCTTAGTTGGAATTTTCAGATAGAACTTGACTACAGATCCCCAAAAGGTATTTAAAACCTGATTTCATAGTTCTGATGGCTGCCTCCTACCGCAGTCTCACGTAACTGCATTTTGGGCACTCGGCAACTGGATTGCATTTATGTGTCCATGATTGCCATTTATGATGTTTTTGTTGAAAACTGGCTTTAACTTCCATGTTTTAGACAAAAATGACACACAGTGAACCATGGTTTGCTTAGCAACTGCTGATTTTACTTAATGATCACTACAAAAAAAGGCTGTAAAATCAGGTCTGGTCACATGATGACTGGCTTTATGAGTGTAACAACTTTTGATGGAGATGGGCAGGCTCCATTATGGTTGTAGGTCAAGGATTACCCTTTGTACTTTTCCCCCCAGATGTACCTGAGGAAATCCTTTTCAACTGTAGTTCCATTGAACATGCTGAGTCACACTACTTGGCATATTCAAGTATTCAAAGCATATTGGGTGCAATGGCTCAGTGATTAAAGATGTTGAGCTTGTCAGCTGGAGAACTGACAGCTGACAAGACCTGAGATCTGAGCAATGGGGTGAGCTCCTCTTACTTGCCCCAGCTCCTGCCTACCTAGCAGCTTGAAAACATGCAAATGCAAGTAGATTAATAGGTACCGCTTCAGTGGGAAAGTAACAGTATTCTGTGCAACTTTGGTATATAGCCATGCTGGTAATATAACCATGGAAATTGTCTTTGACAATGCCGGCTCCCTCAGCCAAGAAACGGAGATGAGCACCAAGTTGGGCACAACTGACAGGGAAACCTTCCCCTTTATTGCTACTCAGGAATCCTGGGACCTTTAAAGGATACATATTAGGGGAAAAAAAATTCTTACAGATTTTTACCAAGAAGAACATACTGTAGATACTAGTTTTGTGAAATCTACAAACAGAATCTTGTTCACACATATTGTTCACATTGTAAAAATCTGTAAAGACTGGAATATTTTTAAAAAATGGATAAGTCATAAACTGTGGGAATAATGGCAGAGACCTGCTCCCACAGGATGTACCATAGTGTACACGAAACAATGAAAGCGCATGGGAATGTGGAAAACAGGATGAATGAGTGATAACATTGTATGCTAATGGGTGTAATAAGAATAAAAGGGGGCTTCAGAGTCTGTTCTGAACACTCTCATCCCGAGACATCTTGCCTGAGTGTCTTATTCCTCATGAGAGACCACCACACGTGGTGACCCCGACATGATCCTGTGCCGACAGATACATTCCTGCTAACTCTCTGCTTACCGCCTGGAATAGGCTCGGTGCACCCGACGCCGTCGCTGGCGACTGACTCTAATTCGTAAGTATGGGGGGTGGAATGTCTGCAGCTCAGAAAGTTCATGTTGAAGAGCTTAGGAAAATAGGCAGGAAGAAATATTTAAGCACCCAAGACAGAAAAACTATCAAGCCTCTTTCTAAATCAGAGGCTGTCAAATTGCTTGCTTATGTTTGGGCTAACTGTCCATCTTATCCGGAACATGGCTCCCTAAAAGCCGACACATGGAGGAAAATTGGTGCAGTCCTCCACCAAGTTCCGAGGGCTCCCCCAGATGTTCTTTGTCTGTGGAAAATTGCCTATACATTGATTCAGACACATGCTGAATCCCCTCTTCAGCCATTGTTGAATCCACCTCCTTATTCAACAACGTCTGTTATGTTAACAACTCCTGCTCCAGACATACGGGTTTGCCAACCCATGGCTCCTGAGGGTCTTTCCCAACCCGCGTGCTGTCAGACTACTGCTGACAGCCCCTCTGGCCAAGCCCAACAGCCAGGTATTATTAGAGGAGCTTATCAAAAAGCAATAAAAGAAGGAGGTCTAGATGCCTCCGATTTGCAGGACATTGAGCTATTTCCAGTCCTATACCAGACTACACCAGCAGGCATTGTTTTTGACTGGGAACCTGTGCCTCTGGTAATGATTAAAGAATTAAAAAATGCGGCAAAGGATTATGGAATTACCAGCCACTACTCCAGAAGACTTCTTAATTCTCTAGTGGGTGCCTATCAACTGCTACCGCAGGATTGGAAAGACTTGGCTTGGATGTTGCTTAATGGAACCCAGTATGTGGTGTTTGAGTCCGAGTACAAAAGGGAAGCCATGAATAGGGCGACACGGCCGGGGGCCCAGTGGACCATGGAACAATTATTTGGGGAGGGTGCCTTTGCCACACTCGTCACCCAGGCACAGGCCTTAACACCCCTTGCTTTTCCGCTTGTCAACGAATGTGTAATGGCTGCCTTGTCCCGTGTAGATGAATCTGGTACTCCGATTCAATCCTTTTCTGCCATACGACAAACTGCAACGGAATCTTATTCCAATTTTATTAATCGCCTACAAAAGGCAGTGGAGAGACAAATTTCTAACAAGGAAGCAGCTGCTGAAATTCTTATGAAATTGGCATTTGAACATGTGAACGCGGACTGCCAATCTGTCCTTAAACCTTTGGCTTTTGGTCCGGCGCCAACCCTTGCTGATTATCTCAAGGCTTGTCGTATTGTCGGAACTAACACCTTCCAAATGGATACATTGGCAGCCATGCTGCAAAAGGGAAATCAACCCCAGGGCACCTGCTTTAACTGCGGGAAGCCCGGACATTTTAAAAAGCAGTGTCGAGCCCCCGGAGGGGGGGCTGCGCGTCCCGTGAAAAACACAGGGACGAAATACAGTTTGCCCAAAATGTAAGAAGGGCTATCATTGGGCAAATCAATGCTGATCAAACCAATCCAATCAGGGAAACTAGATAGGGGGTGTACGGCTAACCCCCTCCCCAAGGCTGCCTCCTCTCCGCCAGAACAACGAATGCCCATTAGGGGCCAATCCCAAATTGATTTACAATTTGTAAATGCGGTTTTGGTAGATTTTCCTAATTTGCTCACAATGGCTGAAACCCATATTCATGGCCCCCTGCCCCCTGGCATGGTGGGAATAATACTCCCTCATTGTTTGGCTCAGAAGAAGGGGACATCAGTCATCCCTACTGTGGTTGATTCGGACTCTACCGCCCCTGTTCAAATTCAATTTTATACAAATGTCCCAATTGAGTTTCAAAAGGGGAATTCCATTGCCCAACTTGTGTTAATCCCCTGTGCGGAAGCGCCACTATCTTGCGGCGATCCCTCCATGTCCCTTTTTGAAGGCTCTCCTGAATTATTGGCTTTGACACAAAAAATCACACCCAATAAGCCTATGATGCCACTATTAATTAATGGCACCCTATTTTCTGGTCTTGTAGACTCTGGTGCTGACTTTTCTGTCATAAGGACCGCCGAATGGCCTTCCTCATGGCCATTGGAAGCCTCACCGGCAGTTAGGGGAATAGGAGGGACACGACCTGCAAGAGTTAGTCGAGATTGGCTTATGGCACAACACGTTACGAAAGGCATCTCGGTGAAATTCAAACCAGTGGTTTTGCCGCTTCATACTAACTTGTGGGGTAGGGACCTACTTTTTCAATTTGATGCTAAATTAATATTGAAGGATTAATAATACTGCACTTGCTGAAATTGACTCTTTTGTCTTCAACCCCTGTTTGGGTTGATCAATGGCCTTTGACAAAAGAAAAATTACAAGCCTTAGATAATTTGGTAAAAGAACAATTGGCATTGGGTCATGTGGAACCCACCACTAGCCCATATAATACTCCTGTTTTTGTGGTAAAGAAAAAATCAGGAAAGTGGAGATTGATTCATGACCTCCGAGCTGTGAATAATGTTATTAAACCTATGGGCCCCCTCCAATGTGGGATGCCCAATCCAAATTTAATTCCTTGTAATTATGATCTTGTTGTAATTGATCTTAAGGATTATTTTTTTACCATTCCCCTCCATAGCGAGGATAAACAACTTTTTGCATTTTCTTTGCCCCAACTTAATATGTCCCGTCCCACTCCTCGCTATCAGTGGACAGTTCTTCCACAGGGAATGCTTAATAGCCCTACTATGTGTCAGGCTTTTGTGGATTTTGCATTACAACCTTTCTGTAAATCTCATCCTACTTTTTTGGTTTACCATTATATGGATGACATTTTGGTTGCGGCTCCTGGCCCAAAGGGTACAGTACAACTTGTGCTATCGGAGCTTGTTACATTATTGGCCACATTTGGTCTTCAAGTAGCCCCCAGATAAGATTCAGACCCATGAACCTTTTTCCTATTTAGGCCATAAGGTTTTGGCCTCGTACTCCTCTCCGGTAATACCCTCCATCAAAATACCCTCACCTTTGACTTTAGTTGCCTTGCAGCAAATTTTGTAAGACCCTTTTTGGCTCTTAAGAGCCAAGGTGGCGCAGTGGTTAAGTGCAGCACTGCAGGCTACTGCTAGATCAGCAGGTCAGCGGTTCAAATCTCACCGGCTCAGGGTTGACTCAGCCTTCCATCCTTCCGAGGTGGGTAAAATGAGGACCCAGATTGTTGGGGGCAATATGCTGACTCTCTGTAAACCGCTTAGAGAGGCCTGAAAGGCCTATGAAGCGGTATATAAGTCTACTGCTATTGCTATTGCTATTGCTATTGCTCTTACCACCACACAATTAGCCTTGTTATTTATGGCATTAAAGGGACCTTTAGGCCCCTCTTCTATTGTAACTCTTACTCCGGCCCAGGAGCAAGTGTTTAGTTTAATAAATGAGGCAATGACCACCCGTTGGGTGGATCGAGCTCTACCAGATCACCCTCTCTCATTGGCAATCTTTGCTACTCCTCCGTTACCCACTGGGGCGCTTATACAATGCCATGACAAAAAAGTTTACGTTGTAGAATGGTTAGACCTCCCTCATACCCCACGTAAGTCCATCAGTTCCCAGCCTCATTTAATGGCTCTTTTAATAAATAAGGCTTGCTTTCGAGCTAAATGCCTTATTGGTTTTGATCTTGCTGGTTTGTATGTCCCCATTTCTCTTACTGTTTGGGAACCCCTTTTGGCCACATCTGATGTCTTACAACTTTCCTTGGCCAATTGGTCGGGTTTTGTGTCTTGTCATTTACCTTCTGATCCCCATTTTCAACTTTTCCTCAACGTTCCCCTTTCCCTGTCTACTTCCTTGGTAACCTCCCCTCTCTTGGATACATTGATGCTTTTTGTGGATGGGGAAAAAACATATGGTTCTTGTGTGTGGCAACAGGATGGATCCTGGCACACAAAAATCACCCCGCCTCAATCCTCTGCTCAATGTGCTGAACTTGCCGCTACGATTTTGGCTTTTCAGACTTTTCCCCATTTACCCTTCAATTTGATTTTGGATAGCCTCTATGTGTATCGTGTTCTTATTTCTTTGCCTAATTCCTATGTTTCTCCCTCTTTGGACGACTCTCTCCTGAGCCTTTTTCTTACCCTTCAACTCCTTTTTGCAACGTTGTGTTTGTCCCTTCTTCCCCGCCCATATTCGTAGCCACTTGCCTTTTCCAGGCATGCTTCAAGAAGGCAATGCCCGGGCGGATGGAGCTGCTTCTGCAGTCTCCTCCATTTTAGTCCTTTCCCCGGTTACTCCATGGGATAGTCATGCATATTTTCATCAGAATAAAAAATCTCTTATGAAACAATTTTCTCTTTCAGCTCAGGAGGCACCAGCCAATATTCAACAATGTCCTACCTGTAGCCTTCAAGCACATGCAGTTCCCCAAGGTGTCAACCCTTGGGGGACACAAAGTTGTCAATTGTGGCAAATGGACGTGACTCAATATTTGCCATTTGCCCCTTGGAAATATTTACATGTTTCCATTGACACCCATTCAGGCTTTATTATGGCCACCCCCCAAAGGGGTGAGGCCACCAAACATGTTATTAATCATTGCATTCGGACTTTCTGTATTTTGGGTAACCCAACAGAGTTGAAAACTGATAATGGGCCGGCTTACACTAGTTCCGCCTTTGCGGCGTTTTGCCATCGCTGGTCCATTATCCATAAATTTGGTATTCCTTATAACTCCACTGGTCAAGCCATTGTGGAATGAGCTAATCAAACTTTGAAAACTGCTCTTGCTGCACACTCCAAAAATAAAGGGGAAAATAACCCCGGCTTGCCTGGAATACAAAATGTTTTAAATCTTACTCTTTACACTCTCAACTTTCTTAATGTTACCGGCACCCCGGGTCTCACGGCCGCCAGCAGGCATTTTTCTGCTTCTCCCACAG
The DNA here is from genome assembly GCF_051295495.1 of Thamnophis sirtalis. NCBI lineage: Eukaryota > Metazoa > Chordata > Lepidosauria > Squamata > Natricidae > Thamnophis > Thamnophis sirtalis. Next base: position 88,831,027 of record NW_028261386.1, on the reverse strand, counting down.
ACACTCCACGTCCACAAGTGTACTACCGATGTCTGCCGGACCCGTCATGGAAAGGTCCTGCCTCCCTCATTACTTGGGGCCATGGTTACGCCGCAGTTGAAGACTATGGTGAAATTATCTGGACACCTGCTCGCAGTGTTCGGCCATACGTGGTGCCTGCTAACATTCTCTCGGTGTAGTACACATGACTTGGGGGCTTGGGGTTCCAATTCTTATTTACAGGACTTGAAGAAGGTTTCACACTTTTTTAATTTAACTAATTGTTGGATTTGCTTACATATCCTGGCTGATAGCAAAGGTGGCATGGTGTTACACGCTATTCCCTTTAATGAAACAGGATGGAAACAAGCTACCTGGCTTAGAACACAAAGTTTGCTCAACATCACATATGCTGTAGCCACCTGTGTGCAGGAACCTGCTCATTAGTGTTTTTCCAGCACAGGCCGATGGAGGAATGCAACATATCTTGGCAACTACACTAATTGTAAGACTCTGATTCCGTGGAATGGATTGGCTACTTGTTGTAATGCCATCAATACAACAGCGCCAGATGGAGTAAATAAATACTGGGCTTGCAGTCAAATGCAGGCCATGGTACAGTTTGCCAACTCCTTGAAAAAAGGAACTTATGACATACCTAATATGTGGCTCATATGTGGTAGAAGGGCTTACCGACAGACTCCACGAAATTGGCAAAGCGTATGTACGTTGGGATTGTTGGCCCCGGCTATATATGCTATGAAAGAATTACCTAGTGGAAGAATTCGAAATAAACGAGATACCTTCTCCGAATCCCCCCTGATGTTGGGAGGATCATCCTGGACTCAATTTTCTAGAGGTGTTCTCCCTCCACTAGGTGTTGCAATGAATTATAGAGATTTGCATTTGTTAAATAATTGGACTGTTGTTATGTTTAATGAAACTATTACTGCTCTAAAATTAATTAATCAGGAACTGGGGGAAATACGTAGTGTAACATTGCAGAATCGTTTTGCTTTGGATATTATTTTGGCTGCAAAAGGTGGTGTTTGTGCTTTGATTCATTCACATTGTTGCATGTACATTCATGATAATCAACCTAATATTTCTGCCACAGTGGAAAAAATGGAATCCTTGGTTCGTAATAACCCCCTGCATAGTGATGGCTCTGGTACCATCAACTTATGGGGGGCTTTGTGGTCCTGGCTACCTGATGGCTCCTGGCTGAGGTCACTGATTCCTGTGATAATAACCATCATTGTATTGCTGGTGTTACTCTGTTGTTGTATTCAATGCCTCCCATCCCTGCTACAAACATGCAAAACCCTCCTTCCCTCTAATAGGGCGGACACTCTGGCCATGGAAACCAAGGTCCGTCTGAACTTAGAGGAGGTCTCTGTTGATAATATAAAAAAGGAGGAGATGTGGGAATAATGGCAGAGACCTGCTCCCACAGGATGTGCCATAGTGTACACGAAACAATGAAAGCGCATGGGAATGTGGAAAACAGGATGAATGAATCCTAAAAATAACTGGCCATAGGCAATTCTGGCCCTAAGTGATAACATTGTATGCTAATGAGTGTAATAAGAATAAAAGGGGGCTTCAGAGTCTGTTCTGAACACTCTCATCCCGAGACATCTTGCCTGAGTGTCTTATTCCTCATGAGAGACCACCACAATAAACTCTACTCCCCAGGACTGTTTGTAGCTATACTGTTTGTTGTCAGGCTATCAGACATATTTAGTCACCTTTCCACAATCCGCTTATAATCTAAAGTTATATAGAATTTAATCACATATTTAGCACACATATTTATCATACCTATAACCTACTCTGTCTTCAGATTGAACCATCTGCATGAACATCTGTCTTGCTATATGCATGCATTTAGGCAGAAGTGAAAGCTCCTAAATTGTCATCAGTAAAACCATCCACCCTGTAATGCAGCATCTGGAAGCCATCGGAATGTTCTGTCTTTGGAATTACATGTATGGCTTCTTTGATAAGATTGCGAAGTTTTCACTTTGCATATATTAATTTGCAGGATGTGGATTTTTTTGAGCACAAACCAAATAGTATGTTTATTGGAGGATAGGGTAGCTGTCAACCTAGGTAAGTAATATTGGTGTATCATACCCACTGAAAAATAGAATAGGTAATGTATATGAATAAGGCTACAACTCCAGGCATAAACTCTTGGAAGTTCAATGCTTGAACTCAAGACTGATCTAGAATTCTGGTGTAATTGTTGCTCAGTGACTCATCCATCCAACAGTCACTAAATAACCCCCAACATATCTTACCTGTGGCTCTGGTAACACATGGCCATATAAAGTAAGGCAAAGACCACCATTTTGTGAATACAAGGTCTACACAAGAAATATTAAATCAACTTTTTTGTCAGGAGGATATTAGATAGTTCTATCAAATTTTTAGGGATGAGGTGGCTCATTGGCTAAGATGCTGAGCTTGTCAATCAGAATGGTTGGCAGTTCGGCAATTTGAACCCTTAGCACCGTTACTTGTCCCAGCTTCTGCTAACCTAGCAGTTTGAAAGCATGTATAAAATGCAAGTAGAAAAATAGGAACAACCTTTGGTGGAAAGGTAACAGTGTTCCGTGCACCTTTGGCATTTAGTCATGCTGACCACATGACCACAGAGACATCTTCATATAGCACTGGCTCTTCAGCTTTCTTCCTGCCCCCTAGAGTCAGGAACAACTAGCACATATGTGTGAGGGGAACCTTTACCTTTACCTATTAATTTTTCATGGCATCACTAATCCTTCCACATTGCCCAGACAAGCAGCAGTAGGTGTGGCTTGGCTAATTATTGTTGGATCAGCCTTGGCACACCATTATGTTTCTCTAACTTTTTTTTTGAGGGATAGATAGGCAAAATGGGAAGCAGAATGGGCTTCATAATTCTCATAATACATGTGTTTGAGGATGAATTACATTAATTGTGTGAATGACTATGTCTGTTTTTGGTTAAAGGGGATTAGATGAGACAAAGGAACCCCTTTTTTTGATATTGATTTGACATACTGTTCTCCACAATTGACCCCAGTATTGTGGGCATAGTCCTAGTATTTTAGTATTCTTCATTTCTCCAGCCATGACCTTCAAATGATGTTCTGAAATTTCTTCTACACCATTTCATGTTTGGTCCATTATTCAAATACAGTATGCTCATGCTCCAGTTTTTAAGAAATCAATATAATAAGCACATAAGAAAAATGAATATTTTACCATGCTTTTGAAAGATTATACGTTGTTACCAATTAAACATTTTTGAACACACTTGAAATTTCATGTTGCATTTTTCCCCTCCAGCAATCAGAAAACCACATCACTGCAGGAGAATTAGTACTCCCAAGTGATTCTCCAAGCCAAATAATTTTATCAAAGTGGTGATGAATGGGACTATTAGCATCTTCAGTCTCACTGGAAATGATAGGAACTGTAGAAGAAAAAGGTTATTTTCTAGTCACTCACTGAAATGCAGGCATCACATGAAATTATCCTTTAATAACATGCATTCTGTTAAACATAAACTTAATCATCACTGAATGTATAACAGCACCATTATTATTCATCAACATTGGGACGATGTGTTAGTAATGATCAAAGAGAATCCTTTAGAACTCATAAAAAGAGTTTGTTGTCTCATAGAATGTAGTAATAACACGGTTTTCTTGTACACTGCTATGAATGCCAGTTCAGCTTCTCGAATATTATACAAATAAGAATTCAAAACACCTTCAGATTTATGTATGTCAAACTCCCTATGAGCAGACTAGTTTCAAAAAAGTTTGCAGAGTCCTTTATACAATTGACCTTTGGATGACTGTAGTGTAGTCCCCTTGGTCTTTGGAATTAGACAATATTGCAGGAAATATTTTGCATCATCATATATATCAGGATAGAAGTGTAAAGCTTGATTTTATTTAGTATCTTTTTCTATGTGGTTAGGGTTACATATGCATTAATGGGCTTAATTGGTACATTAAAATGGGATTAAATATAACTGGTCAGGATGCAATAAAGACTACTTGTTATTTGGAAGATATAAGATTTCGCTGTTATTATAATAGGCAATGAAAAATAAATATAAAATATAAGTTAGTTTCTTAACAAAGAGAAGAGGGGTAAATTAAACCCTAACTTATTTCACATCAATATCATATCTTTAAAAAAAAGATATGATATTGATTAATGACTTGATTAATTAACTTCAAGACAGATGGTAATCAATTAGTGTTCTTTAATCAAGAACGCACACACACAGACACGCACAGGCACACACACACACACACACACATTCTCTCCCCAAACACTTATGTAGTACTTAATTTACGGTAATGTCCTTAATTGTACTTAATGTTATAAGTATACTATACTGCATTATATTGTAACATCAATGAACCAAACTTTTTGGATTTGTGCAAGCCAATAAGCCACAAAATGTAGTGACTAGTTGTCACTGTAAAAATGGAATTCCAAAAATTTTTCTGACCTTGATAAATACAAACACAGCCATGTTCTAGAATTTCACATTTAGTATGTAAAATATACATCATAATATACATCAGAAAGATTTAGCATATTTCCCAGCATTTTACCAATAATAGGAGAGAACTTGTGGTTTTTAGAACTTTTTCTTCTCTAGAACTTCTAAAATGTGAAAGTACATTAAAAAGTAAACGTGACCCGACAATTGCACACTAGACAAATGCACACTGACAAAACCGCGCCGACAAAACCACGACGTCAAAATCGCACCCACAAAAGTGCGCCGACAAATGTGCGGTGACAAAAGTGGGATGACAAGCACAATTAGGGTTAGGGTTAGGGTTAGGGTTAGGGTTATAACGTACGTATACACGTCCCACTATGTAATTTGTTGATGACATGATTTTGTCGGTGCACATTTGTCGGAGCGCTTTTGTGGGCACGATTTTGACGTCGCGGTTTTGTCATCGCAGTTTTGTCGGCGCGCATTTGTCTAGCACGCATTTGTCGGTGAACCAAAAGTAAATATGCATTTAAATAGTATTCAGTTACCTCTCCCCCCTCTAAAATAAGGTAAGTGGCTTTAGTGAAGGCTAATCTATGTATGTGTCAAAGCTTCATAACAGGAATGGTGAGTAGACTCTTCCTGGTTAACATTCCCATGCAGACTCAAGAAGCTTAGATAGGTAGACTTATGGCAGAGAATTACAAAGTCATACAGAAAGAAGCACAAAGCCATGCATTTAATAAAAAGAAATCAAATACAGGTACAAAATGATAGATACTGTACCTGTCTTAGGAATTTGAAAAGAAAAATGACAAATTGAATATGTATCAGTGATATAATTGCAAAAATGCCAAGTGTATCATACCCATGTTGGCTCAATCCAACCATGAGAACTGAATCTAGTTCTGGATATCACATTTCTTTTTTTTAAAAAAGGGCCATTTCTTCTAGTGGTTAAAAGTATCAGAATATAAGCCAGAAGGCAGTCAGTTCTAGCCTGCCTTAGGGTTGCAAGGCAACTGGTGATTTTAGGCCAGTCACTCTCTCTCAGTCCAACTGTCTCATAGGGAATTGTAATTGTGAGGAAGCACTGGAAGGGGCATTAGGTAGGTTCACTGCCTTGAATTACTTATAAAAAATAATAAAGGCAAGATAAAAATAAATCAATGAATAGATAAATATAGATTAACTGGAACAAGTTAAAGGAAAGGTAATGAAGTTTAGAGGACTAAGACATAACTCCCATGAAGAGACTAGGAATTCAGAGTGTTTGATCTGGAGAGGAGAAGACTTGTGGAAATATGCTACTGGATCTTTGCAAGGACTTGAAATGATGTTACACAGAAGAAGGTCAAGTCCTGTTTTGTATCATGCAAGATCTAGAATCTTTGTCTTCTGTGATGGAACACTAGATTCTGATTGAATATTGGGGAAATGATTCCAACACTAAGAGCCACTTGGTAGAGGGTTGAATTACCTAGAGAAATCCTGCTTTGGATTTGTTCAAACAGAGCTAGAAAAGATGGGGGCAATTTCAGCTTCCTGGAAAGAGAATACCGAGGATGCTGCCTGATGGAGATCCACTTAAATCCAAGAGACAATAATTTCATCAAACTTTGGTATTACATCAGAAGAAATAAATAGATCTGCAATCTTGTTCCAGGACTCTATAAATTATTTCAGAGGAGCTCTTTTTCATGCTATAAAATCTCAGACGCTTCTAAAAGTGTTATCTTTTGCATTAGAATCCTGTGTTATTTATTTTTCACACTTTTTTCCAATTCTGGTGACAAATGGTTAATTATGAGACCCATCTATCAAATGGTTCTTCCAGTTATGACACAGCCTTGATGTAAGAGACATTTCAATAACAGACACTGATTCTTCCCTGTCATACCTCTTGTCTATGGGAAAGAGTCTTTCCCTGAAGATTTGATGATGCTTTGAGCCCTAAAAGAATTTTAGTTTCTTGAATGTCATTTGAATAACCTGCACTAAGAACAGCAACCAAAACCTCTAACACAGTGGGTCTCAACCTTCCTAATGCCATGACCCTTTAATACAGTTCCTCATGTGGTGACCCCCAACCATAAAATTATTTTATGTTTTCTGTATTTTTTTGAAAATATGTGTTTTCCAATGGTCTTAGGCGACCCCTGTGAAAGGGTCGTTCGACCCCCAAAGGGGTCCCAACCCACAGGTTAAGAACCACTGCTCTAACAGATGAAGAGTGCTGTAGTCTAGTGGCTCAAGCACTGAACTATAAACAGAGAAATCTATGTTAAGCCTATTCTCAATCAAAGAAATTTATTGTCACTATCTGTCAACCTGAGATACTTTACACAGTTGTTATGGGAGAAAAATGATACACCCCCTACAATTCCTAGAAGAAAGGGGGGGGGAGATTTAAATCTAATTAACTAAGAAACAAATAACCCAACATATCTCTCACAAATTACAGTAAACTCTGGGGAATTGAGTCAGAATGCTGTGTGAAAAAATGAAGCAAGAATTAAATACTCTGTTTACCTGCTAAATTTGGACACTAGTCTCTTTTGCACAGGTTGTTCTTAAAAGATGTCAGTTTTGCGTTCCATTGTTTCTTCTGGTTATGTTTTATGTATGTTTACACTGTAATTAAGATTAATCTGGTATTTGGAACAGAAAGCAAGCGATATCAGAGAGAATAGCATAAAAGCATGGGATTTGCCACATCAGATCAATGTGGTGCTTGCATCTAAGGTCTTGCTTCTAGCAGTGGGCAGAATGGCAGATCTCTTTGTGAGAAAGGAACAGACAACCAAAATTGCAGACTTTGTCAGATGGTATCTTTTTATATCTCTTTATGTATCTCTTTATGTATCTTTTTATATTTCTTTATTTTCCAAAGCACCAGAAGGCAAGGCAAGAAACAGTGGATGGAAATGAATCAAGACGAGAAGCAACCTGGAATTAAGAAGAAACTTCCTGACAGTGAGGACAATTAAGCAGTGGAACGGCTTGTCTTCAGAAGTTGTAGGTGCTTCATCACTGGAGGTTTTTAAGAAAAGACCGGACAGCCATCTGTCTAAAATGATAGGGTCTCTTGCTTGTGCAGTGGGTTGGATTAGAAGACCCCCAAGCTCCCTTCCTGCTCTATTCTGATTGATTGATATGCAGAATTATTCAAAGCTAAATCTTAAATCAGAACAATGGGGAGGAAAGAAATGCCTTTAATGAAGAGGACAAATATTTCTGGGACCCAAAGGGTTTTAAAATTCATTGTTAAAAAAGTACTTGATCTCACTATTGTTATGATAAAATGCTACTTTCTCTATGTGTGTCAGTATTTTGGAGGAAGTTTCAATTAGAAGTGTTAGCATCACAAAGAGGTATGTAGTATTTTTTGTCCAGGTGTGTTCTGTCCCATTCATTGCTCCTCCAGAGCCCTGACTACTTACCTGTCAAAAAGTATGGAGATGACATTGGAGAAAATATGCAACAAATAAACAAGTTTTTTGTTTAAATAAACAAGTACATAATTAGCAAATAAATAAGTAAAACACCAGACAAACCATGACTTGTTGGGTCATTGTTGTAGAGATATTTCCTTATCAGATTCCTCGTGCCTCAATAATGGTAAAGGTTCTAATGTATTTGAAAAGTTCTTAAAATTCAGGGAGATATTCATAGATGAGTGACTGTAGAAATAAATAAATGAATATCTCCTGGCTGTTTTGACATCCATGGTAACACTTTTCTTTAATGCATTCCCACTCTCACCCCACACTGCCTGGTGTTTATTTAGAGATGTATCTACCTTGAAAGTAGCCCATGTTAAACTGTAAAGCAGTTATACGTCAGCAGTTGACCACTATGGTTTTTTCAGTTGCAATGTATGGCTGTGAAAGTTGGACTCTAAGAAAGGCTGAGTACCAAAGCATGGAGGCCTTTGAACTATGGTGCTGGAGAAGACTCCTGCAAGTCCCTTGGACTGCAAGGCAACCAAACTGGTCAGTCCTAGAGGAGATCAACCCTAACTGCTCTTTAGAAGGCCAAATCCTGGAGATGAAACTCAAATACTTTGGCCACCTAATGAGGAAGAAGGACTCACTGGAGAAGAGCCTAATGCTGTGAAAGATTGAGAGCAAAGAAGAAGGGGATGACAGAGAATGAGGTGGCTGGATGGCATCACTGAAGCAGTAGGCATGAGCTTAAATGGACTCCAGAAGATGGTAGAGGACAGGAAGGCCTAGAGGAACATTGTCCATGGGGTCATGATGGGTTAGGCATGACTTCATAACTAACAACAAAAAAGTTGACCACAAAAATGTTTTATGACATTTTGCATTATGTCATAAAATGTCATGATAATTTTTATGTCATAAAATATTTAATAAAATTCAACAAGTTTCAATTCCATGTGAGTCAGGGGTCCTGGATTTTGGATGCATTCTGTAAGTTTATCCATTTGAGGTACCTTGGTTAAAAATGTTATGCTCTGTGTTATACCTTTTCATCCAATTAAAAGTTACAGATGCGAGAGATTTCAGGTTTATAGCCTTGAAGAAAAAGAAAGTTTGAGGAACAATTTTGGCCCTTCTTGCTCATTTGTAAAAGGGGGAAGGAAAACACTGTTAGTCTTCCAAGATTCTATTATACCCTATATCACTTAAATATGGTTCTAGTATTTCTTGCGGTGTGTCTTTTCTGATATGGATTACCTTGAAGTTCTGAAAGCTTCGAAGATGGTTTTCATGGGAGCCCTTTAATGACATACGTAGTCACTCACTGTCTTCCTTGCTATAGGAAATGAATATAATTCCAAGAGATAGCAGGGAATATAAGCTTTGACCATAATGTGGTCATTTGCTAAAAGCTGATCAGGGAATACAACACATCAATTTGGTTGACTGAACAGTGCTTTTGCTTCAAGGAGTGTAAGAATAGGAATATAGGCAAAATGATGTTTGCTTTTGGCTTATTCTGATAAATGGACATAATTATTATGACTTAATATTAAGTGCAAGGGACACAGTGGCTCAGTGGCTAAGACGCTGAGCTTGTCAATCAGAAGGTCGGTAGTTCAGCAGTTCAAATCCCTAGCACTGCGTAATGGAGTGAGCTCCCATTACTTGTCCCAGCTTCTGCTAACCTGGCAGTTCGAAAGCATGTAAAAATGCAAGTGGAAAAATAGGAAACACCTTTGGTGGGAAGGTAACAGCATTCTGTGCACCTTCAGTGTTTAGTCATACTGGCCACATGACCACGGAGACGTCTTTGAATAGCAGTGCCTCTTTGGCATGGAAACGGAGATGAGCACCATCCCCACAGCTGGAAACTAGTAGCACGCATGTGTGGGGGAATCTTTACTTAATATTAAGTGCAAGCTAGGTCTTACATCTTATGAAACTAACCATGAATAAAAGTTATAAACATTTTTGTTTCTCAGTGTTCTTCAGAGTTTCTGATAGCACAGTGCTACTCAATTGAAGCATTTTAGTCATGGTGAAACACAACAAATTGCTTCTTGTCAACTTACTTACTGAAATTATGGGAATAGGGAAATATTAATTTTTGTTATACCTCCCTCATCACTGGAGTTGCTGGCAGAATATTTATGGTCCCTGTCCTGTCATGCAATTACAAGCTGGTATTTTCTATTATATCATTTTATTATAACTGCATAAAAAACAAACAAACAAATGCTCAGTTCGAGTATACATTTTAAGTAGTTATACATATACTATTGCCAAACACAAATATAAGGTGCCAGACAAACAAATATGTGTTCAAGTATGTTCTGCATCTACTTATTTTCGCTCAAACTGTTCTTCTTCCTTTCTACTACAAGCTGTAGCAAAATAAGCAGTTGGAATTTTCTATACTCAATTAGAGTCAAGAATGCCAATCTCCTAATTAGGTTTATAGTTGGCCAAAGAGATATGTTTCAACGAACTGAAGTTGGGTGGGACAGCAACAACAGAAACATACCTTAGAAAATTCAATGCTGGGTTAACAAACCAGCATGCATAGTATTATCACTGTTATTTCTAGCTATCCTTTGACTGGGTGCTACTGAAGTCTTCTTCACTATCAGCAACCATGGAAGATCCTGTGGCTACTCACTATGGTAGGGCATTTCTGGTGGCCAACAAGCTCCAATGCAGATGCTTGATGAAAACATGTAACTTTTCTCTTTCTGATGATGGATGAATATTGGGAATTTTTGGCTTACTGGAGAAACAGCTGTTGGCTTCATGGATTATGTCTTTATCTGCTACTATTTCTTCTAAGTTATACGTGGCTTTCATGAACTTTTTTCAGAGTTGAAGAGGAGATGATACTGAGGAAGCAGATTGGTTAACCCTCTCCTGCCATTTCTTTTCTGCTTAATGGTTCCCTGAATTTTCAGAGTGCTAGAAAGTGGAGAGAAAACAGTTTAAGAACCGAGAAGAAGTTAAACTGGGGAAAACATGATAGTTGAACTTTTGTTATTGCTTGATTCTCATTCCAGGGTTTTTTCTAAGCTATTTAACTTTCCAAACATTAGGAATTTAAAATTTGCTCTTTGTTGCTAACAATCTGAAAGGGGATTCATGCCTCCCATTCGGAATGAATGAGAAAGCAGAAATCAGGGCAGCAACTTACTATCCCCCAGCAATGCAGAATGTAGAAATTTTCCTAGTCTCAAGAACTGAATGACAAATACACAGTGAAGCATCATATTCCCAACATAAGAGTGGAGAGGCTTAACATTTCTGGCTAATGTTCAATTCCAAGCAGTGTAATTAATCTGGAACTGAAGAATGTCACAGATGTTTAAAATTATTTTTCTAATGACTCAGTATTCTGAACACTTGCAAACTGTAGGCTGTGGGTTAATAACCCTTAAAGTTCATTGCCCACTGGGCCATTTTCCAAATTTGGTGCTCTGCATAAAACTGTATGTATGCCGAGCCAGACTGTTTCCAAAGTTCCATTTATAAAAAAAGTTTTAAAGAAAAATAAAATGGCTGTCTGGCCTGACATTATTTTGCCCTCATATGGAAACCAAACACTAAAGAAAAAATAATAATATGAGAACTAGACTGGAAAGCAGCCAGGTTGCAGCATAGGATTTATTATAATTGTTTAATTTTTTTTATGACAGTCAGACTTTAATACACTTATCATGTTTTGATTGTTCAAAGATAGAAATCTGTCAACTGACTGAATGCATAGGTTAGCCAAGTATTAAAAATGAAAGGCAAAGAATATTGATGTGCTTACAACCTTAAACATGCTAAGGACATGCTGGGTGAGGCCTCTTCCCCAATCAGAAGGAACATTTTTGTGTTTGGTGGTACTGCAAGAAATTCTGTACGTGTTCAGAAAAATTGTCTCTTGTATTACTCACATTCTATGAATGGAGAGCTGATTGGATCAGGATGCTACAGATCATGTTCAGAATTACATAACTGAGGCTGTTAAGGTGCTGGGTGGGTTTATTATAGCAGAATCCTACATAGTCAGGCCTGTTCCCATTTGTAAATAATTATGGCACACTCAGACCCAGTTTCCTTCCTTGGTCCAATAACTTTAATTTAACAATAGGATTATAGCTCACCTTCATTTTGCACAACCTAAGGTGGAATATTTACTGCTCTTGGCTTCTCTTTTTCCCATGACATCAAACCTGTGAGTTGAATTGGGCTGAGAGAATGACTGGCCCAAACTAAGTCAACCGGTAAGTTATTATGCCCAACTCACAATTTCCTATTTTTATATAGCTCCATCCTTAATCACTACACCACACTGGCTCTGGTCCCTAGCTCATGAGCAAGATAGTCTTCAGATGGCCCTATTGGCACTGATATAAAAATAGCAGCATTTTCCCTTCTTTGGTTGCTATCAAAGGCTCATTTAGAGATATGTAAATACTGTTGTACTTCACCATCCTGGAAGGGAAATCAGCTGACCTGTAGCAAGTGGGTTCAAAGGTATTTTTGAGAAGTCCACTTGGGTTTCATGCTTTGGCTCACTTCCCAGACTTTACCATCACGTATCACCCAACCTTTCCCCTCTCCACTACACATTGTTTCCTTAGTACTTTAGTACACTTCTCTATTTTGAAGCAACTTTTCTTAAGGTTTCCATCAACGTAAAAAAAGAGATTGCCAGATGTGTCCATCATTTTATTAGGGGAAGAAGAAGGGAAGGGTTTGCAACAAGTCCTGAAATTGATTTTCCACTCTAGATGCAACAATCCTATTTTTCCTCATTGTAATACTATCAAAATAATCCTAGATATTGAATGGAGACCTTGTTGGATACTATATTGTTTCTCTATATTTGTCAATTTCAATGATCCATGCCCTCCACTAGCAAAAGCTAGTGGAAGACCTAGCCAGTTTCGATTCTCAGGACCTCACTGATTTGCCTCCCTTATTCTCTGTGATGATTTTGGCTTACTGTCTTTTCACATGATTCTTCATCTCATATTGTTTTAACTGTGAGAAATGAAAAAATGGGATTAGAAGGGTAGCCAAATCAGCCCAGGGAAGCCCAGGCTGCATTCTCTATTCAGATTTACTTCTTTTCTGCTGATTTATGGATATTCCTCCTTCTGGTGGGCATGTTGATAGAGGAATACAGGTCAGAAAACCAACCATCTCACGTTTAGCGACTGTTGCACTCACCAATTATGACAGCAGCATTAAACAATGGCTGGACCAGACATACCTGCGACAGGGTAGAGATTAGCAATTGAGGCAGCTGGCATTATTTCTGTTGACTTAAAGATGGCTAGCTCTGAACATGGAGCAAAGCCCACAGACATTTAAGTTACACTCAGATTAGTTTGTTTCTAAGACTGCACTCTTGATACATCAGAACTTTAATACATACTACATTCAGCAGTAGTTTAATGTTTCTGGAAGCCCAAACATGGGAACAAAAAAGAAATGTGCATCCTGCTTTGGGTTTCTCTGCCCCTCCAGCTTCTCCCTGTTGTAATTATTTTTTTTCTGATACATTAAAGTCTGCATTAAAGAGATTCTCAGTCATCCAGGTCATGGTTGTCCCAAAGGTACTTCTTCAGGAGGCAATTGGACTTCCTTGTTTTTTCTTTGAAGACGCTTCACTTCTCATCCAAGAAGCTTCTTCATCTCTGATAGGATAGCGGGGAATGGAAGGATTTCTATTCCTTGCAGACAGCTGGTCATTTGCATCCTTTTAGAGAGTCGTTGAAGCACTGGGAGGTTTATCTGTGTCCTCAGGAGGGTCACCTCCTGAAAAAGAGGCAATCATGAAATCTATGTAAAAAGGAGGCAATCAGAAGGTTTCTGATGCATTTTGCTTCTTATTCTGGAGTTTCTTTTTAGAACGTAGACATGGGGATGTCTATCCACCATCATTCTAAAATGTCCTTTTTAAAAGGCATTAAGAGTTGTTAATTTAATCTTGTGAAGCTTCTTCTCCGGTAATATTGTACTGCAAACTATGGCATACAAAACCTTTGGTAGACCAATTCTCGAATACAACTCGTCTGTATGGAATCAGCATTGTATATCGGACATTAACACAATTGTCCAGAGGTATTTCATGAGAAGTGCACTCCACTCCTCTACTCTCAACAGAATATCTTATGCCACCAGGCTCAAAATTTTGGGCTTGGACAACCTAGAACTACGCCGCCTACAGTCTGACCTAAGCGTAGTACACAAAATTATCTGGTACAACATCCTACCTGTCAATGTCTACTTCAGCTTCAACCGCAATAATTGAATTTTAATTTAATTTGAATTTGAATTTACTTTATTTGTATGCCGCCCTTTTCCCTGAAGGGACTCAGGGCGGCTCACAATTCAAAGGAAGGGGGGAAAAAAACAAACAAAATTACAAAACATAAAGACCATACACAATTAAAAAACACAACAATCATACCATTCGGAGTGGGGTTGCAAGTCTTTAGCCCCAGGCCTGTCGGAACAGCCAGATTTTAAGGGCTATGCGGAAGGCCTGGAGGGTGGTGAGGGTACGAATCTCCACGGGGAGTTCGTTCCACAGGGTCGGAGCCGCCACAGAGAAGGCCCTCCTCCGGGTAGTCGCCAGTTGACACTGGGCGGCTGATGGAATTCGGAGGAGGCCTAGTCTGTGGGATCTTATTGGTCTATTGGAGGTAATTGGCAGTAGGCGGTCTCTCAAGTACCCAGATCCAATACCATGAAGGGCTTTGTAGGTGACAACTAGCACCTTGAAGCGAATCCAGAGACCAACAGGCAGCCAGTGCAGCTCACGGAGGATAGGTGTTACATGGGCGAATCGAGGCGCACCCACGATCGAGGCGCACCCACGATCGCTTACGTGGGTGAATCGAGGCGCACCCACGATACATGAGCACACAATGGATAACAAACTCAAGGTACACTGCACCAAACTGAATTACAGAAAATATGTCTTCAGCAACAGAGTGGTCAATGCCTGAAATACACTACCTGACTCTGTGGTTACATCCTCAAATCCCCATAACTTTAACTTTAAACTGTCTACTGTTGACTTCACCCCATTCCTAAGAGGTCAGTAGGGGTGTACATAAGTGCACCAGCATGTCTAACATCCCTGTCTTACTGTCCCCATTTATTTGTACCCATTCCCTGTGTTCTTATTCATGTTTATTCTTATTCCTGTTATTTTGTATATGAGTGACAAACTAAATGAATAAAAATCAATAAATCAATAAATCAATACACTTTTATGGCCTCTTCAAGTTTCTTCTTTCTCTATTGTGAAATACAACTTAGGTATTTCAATGAGGAATGGTTTTGTTGCTCTTTATACTGGTCCAGTGCACACAGACATAACATGCTTGATTGCTTAATCATGTGCTTTAACTATGCAAGACATAATGCTCCTAGCTACCTTATCCCCTCTCTGTATAGCCATGGTTAAGTATTACCTTGGCAGCATCATTAATGGCAAGGAACGTTCATTAGGGCTTCTGTTGCGCCAGACCTGGGAAAAAAATTGGATTCCTACTTCAAATCCTAGTTAAACAGTAAGTGAAATACAGTTAAAGCCAATGGGAGAATTAGGTTTGAAATGTGTAACACAGGAGGAAAAATGTGATACTACAGCTCACTTCCAATATAATTCATATGGGGTAAAGCAAGTCTGATAGGAAAATTGAAATTCTGCAAATTTAATGTAATGTTGAATAACGACAAACATATCATCCATAAGATGTTAGAGCTAACTCCCCAGCAATTACCTTGAGAGAAAGAAGCAGCACAATTTCTTTACATCCATAATATATAAGTTACCAAGAATTTGGGAGTTGTTTTTATGTGCTTAGAACTGATGTGATCTTTTTCTGTCTTAGAAACATTCTGTGTCCTAATGAGTTTAAAGTTTTAGCATCACATTATGGCTCTGTTCCACTGCTACCTCCATAGTTCGGATGAAAGTTAAAATAGAGGTTTCCAAAAATAGCTTGGATGTAAAAATAGTTCCAGCTTTGTGTTAGATAATTGGGAACTGAGATCTGTTTGATCATTTGCTCAGCAGTTTCCGCTTGTTAGCCCAAAATGTGGATTTAGTAACATTAATGTGATCATGAGTATATGGCTTGAATAATTAATGTAGGCTTTTCCTTCCGTCATTTTGCTTTTGAAGCTCTTCAAGTTCTGTTTCCTAGAGATGGTAATGTTACTCAGAAATCTTCTTGAGAACAAACCACCACAGAAAGGAAGCCATTCCCTTCCCTTAACACCCACTTCCTTCTATTTGATCGACCACATCACTATGACTTCTTGTCCAGTTTCCAATTAATTTTTTATCTAGTATTTTTGTGCTTCTGAATATCCCAAGAGCTTCCAACAAATATCAATAAATTACAGCATTTATCTATCTTAGCTGCAGTTTTGTGCACATTTAGGCTTATGTTTTTTTTGTACAACTTTAGATTTGTAGTATTTTTACACAAAAACCAACCCTCTCAGATGAGTGCCTCCAGCTGATTAAACTAGGAATTCCATAACAGTAGCCATGACTGAAGAATTAGGAGAGTTGATGTCCCATATATATGGAGAGTATTGCTGGCATTTAATGCATTAAAAATTACATGAAACCCACAGAACTAGAGAATATAGAGGTTATGGATCACTCTTCTCCTTGATTAATGCATTTATATACTCTTCCCCAAATACATGTTGATAAAGACAGAGACAGAAACCTTAATTTACTTGTATATTGCTCTACAGAAACACTGTCTATGCCACATGCAGGGACTTCTTAAAACTCTCGGTGGTTATACCCTGCTACATGAAGTACAAAACCACATACACATACATATTTGTGTCTGAGGGGAGGTGATACCACACACATCATGATGTTGTACACAAATGACACAGATTATATAAGTGATATCATTTGCCGAATAGTATGATAATGTAGCATGTGGCAGCTATGACTAGGAAAGCTTTTGCACAGATTCATTTAGTTTGCCAATTACAGGAGAATATTTGTAGCTCAGGGTTGAAATGAGGGGATTCTTGGTGCCCTCTGAGCTTGGTTGTTTTCTTGAAGACATTTTATTATCCAAGCTAGGTAGCATCATCAATGCTAGCATGATTTCCCTAGTTTTGATCATATAGCCCACTCCCCTTTACATAAACCTTTAAGATCTACCTCTTTCCTCAGGCCTTCAACTAAGTGGGTGGCAGATCCCTTTTGGTGATTCATTTCTCCAGGCATTCTTTTTTATTCTATGGTGTGGATTTGTTTAATTTTAAATGTTACACACTGCCCAGAATTGTAATAGAGTGGGCAGCTTATAAATATAATAATATTTTAAAAATAAAAAATGGTTGTATTTTAAGAAAAGGTGATATGTTACTAAAATTATTTATACTTGTGATGAAGGGGAAGAAACTAAATATTTTTCCTTTTCCTCCCTATTTCTTTCTATTTTTCTTTTTACTCATTTATGCTTAGTTTGTATTAGTTTTATTCTTTATTATAATGTTTACAGTAATAAAATTGCTATTAAAGATTAAAATTAGATATGCATAATGTCACTGTAACTTGTAACCAGATGTCAATAATTGCACAGGTTATTATTTCAACAGCTCAGGGATTACATTTAAGTCAAGGTATACCTGTTATGTCAAGCTAATTCTAATGCTCCACAAATAGACTATTGCTTGTGCAACAGGATTTTTCTCATACGTCCTATTCCTTGCAATCCCTTATGCAAATCTATACATTCATCTGTTCCAGAGACACCCCCACTCCCTGTCTCCTTTAGGAGATTTGAGGTATGTAAATATACATTGTGGGAAGGGAAATTTGATCCACCAGTAGTGGCTATTCTTTTGGCAAAAAGATACAATTGGAAGCAAACCTTCATTATGACCATCCTATATTACAGAATGATGGCTGATAAAATGTGTGACTTTGGACCACACACTTGCTTACAATTAAAAATTATACAATACCAGGTTGAATCTAGACATAGACATTGGAGTCCTCACCTCTCCTGTAAATTATGCATTGCTATCAATAAACACTCACTTATGTCCATCTTGAGCATCATTCACCTGGTACATTCCAGATATAAAGATATATTATGAATATTTGAACAAGTACCATGAATGATTATACAAATAGCTTTGACTTCAGTGCTAAAGATTGTCCTGTCAGTTCAGTTTCTTATTATATGGTAAGAATTGGGAAGGAGGGAAGGAAGTAAGGAGTCTGCAACTATGATTCTGTATATAATATGACAAGGAGACAAAGAAAGAAACAAGTTATGTTAGTATGTGTAATGGAATGGTTTAGTTAAATTATTCTTTGAAACAAGAGAAAAGGGAT
Organism: Thamnophis sirtalis; assembly: GCF_051295495.1. Taxonomy (NCBI): domain Eukaryota; kingdom Metazoa; phylum Chordata; class Lepidosauria; order Squamata; family Natricidae; genus Thamnophis; species Thamnophis sirtalis. Next base: position 88,812,690 of record NW_028261386.1, on the reverse strand, counting down.
CAACAGTGCCATTTGGGAAACAAGATGTGGTTATACTAATATATAGTATAAATACATGAGTTAGACAGATGCTACATCTGCTAGAGATTTGAGAGTATTTAATAAGTTCATCTAAGTTACCCTTCTATTAATTTCAAATTCCAAGACGAATATAACAATACACTTGTTAAGGGCAGACTGTCCTTAGATCATATATACAGTAGACTTTATATAGCATTTTCCTGCTTAGTCTATTCTTTACAACATAAAGCACTGAAAATAATGACAAAGCATCATTAAGTAAGAAAAAAATAAAACTATAGAACAAATATTTGGTAAAACTGGAAGTTCTCAAAATTATTATTTATAAATAAGAGGAACTTACAGTTCTGAATACTAATGCAATATAGCATGAGATTAAGATGACACATCATTCTAAGTTTAATATGATTTATTTTGATTTAGATTATTATATGAACCACCCCTTTCTAATTTATTAGGCAATTTTTGGCTAAATAACCAACGTCTTGCCACAATGTATGAACCATATCCAAGAATTAAAATCCAGTTTTATATTATAAATTTAGGAGAAATCCATCCCCCACATCTACCATCAACTTCCCGTGTAGTGTTCTGTCCTTTTATTGTATTTACTTAAATATTTTCCAGGATTCTACTACTATCATTATACCCAGTCCTGGGAACTGATAAACAATTCAGATGTTATATAGAAGAGTTGATTGTCTGCTTTTAGGGAACCATCATTAAATCTACTCACAAGAACAAAATTTTGAGATTTGTGTCAGACTTTGGGAATGGTGAAACTTTAAAAAGTACCCTAAAGAAATGATAACACACTCCAATAGCTATTGTAATACAAACATTAAAGAAGAGGATTAGCTCCTTAGTTATTTGTTATACTTACATGAACCCTAGGGAATTTTTTAAGCTAAAGTGATTGAAAAGTGGGAGCCAGATATAATATAAATAGTAACTCTTATTTATTTAAAATATTTATGCATGGTCTGTCATGGAGTGCAGTTCCAGATGGCATAAATGCATTAAAAACAGTAAAATACAATAGTGTAAAATCACATAAAATGCACTGACCATATAACTTCAGCTGCACTATCCTGACTTCTCAAATGTTGTAGAGAATGAAACATTTTCAGCATGTTCCAAAATGATGCCAAAGGTAAACCATGTTTCATTTATGAAGAAAGAATTTTCCAAAAAATGATGTCGCAATAGAATAAGTCTTCTATATGAAAAATCTGTAGCATGTGTGGCCAAATCAGGAAGGCTTCTGATAATGATCACAGCAGTTCTGATAGTTCCTGGTAGTTCCTAGTAATACATGGTAGATGTCACTGTCTCAGATTTTAAAATTACACTTATTGATCTAAAAGTCTCCTCTCTCCTGCCCTGCCTCTCCTCCCCTCCTTTTCCCCTCCCTCCTCTTCTCCTCCCCTCCTTTTCCCCTCCCCTCCCCTCCTTTTCTCCTCTCCTCTCCTCCTCTCCTCTTCTCCTCTCCCCCTCTCTTCTCCTCTCCTCTCCTCCCCTCTCCTCCCCTCTTTAGTTTCTACTAACGATAGCTTAGACAGAATATAAATGGCACTATCATAACAAGACATTCTGCAAATTTATAGGAAACCTTGATGCCTTTGGATAATTGTTCATGACCAAAGAAAATAAGATCTATGGTAAAGTGTTCTTCTGTGGTTAAAAGGCTTCCTGAAATCCCTGATTTCTTATAAATTCCCATGATATTGTGAGAAAGCACATTAGGAATCTACATCATGTAGGGAATCTCTATAGATGGAAAAAGCTTGAGAAATTGATGTTATGCATAAGGGTGTTATGAGAATGGAGATAAAAGGATTTTTTCATATATATAATTAGATACTTTTATATCAAAACTACTTGTGATTGAAAAGTTCACAAAACAGCTCTTGGATGGAAAGTAAGTGGATTAATTCTGCTTTGCACTTAAGAAATTCTTTGTAATATAGTTTCTGATATGGTAGAGAGAAAGGAACATGCCTTTTAAAAATAAAATTGAACTCTTGGGGGATGCAATTAACCTCCTCCTCCCTCTTACTTGCTCTCTTATCTGGACATCAAAAGAGTGCATGATTTACTATGTGATTAAAATAAAATTTAGCTGCCCTACAGAGTCCCATAAAGATTCTTTACAAATATTCTTGTTTGCAAACCTGTCACCTTGAATTTTAACTTCCTATATTTCCCCACTTCCAGATTCTCCCCAGCAATGTTTCAACTCATTAATTTTCAACAGCCAAGCTTTCATTAGTTTAAATGGACACTGGTGAGATTCCTTGAGATCCTTATTTTTATTTCCATCTTGCTTATAATATTTTTTCACTCCATGGTTTGGTTTTCCACTTTCAGGAACTTGGATCCATTAATAAACAGCAGTTCTTTTTCCACATTCTGTGAATCATTAATTATGACCTCAGTCTTCAAATCAGGTGGGGGTAAGGCTCCTATATTTGAATAGCGCTACACAGATGATAATATAAATCACAAGACAAGGCAAGCTGTTTTAAGCAGGACCATCACTGAAATGGCCTTCTCTTTCATGTTCAAATAGCATAACCAGAAGGGACCTCTGAAGATGATTTTAGGATTAGAGAAACGATCCTTCACATAACTCACCTTTAGCTTCTTTGGGGTTTATATATAATAGCATTACTTCGAATGGGGCTCAGAAACAGACAGGGGAAAGCACGGATTTAGTATTATAATTTTAACGTGAATCCATTTTACTGAGAGTATACTTGCTCATAGCTGGTCAGTCAGCATTAGCAGAGAAGCTGCTCATGATATAGCAATGCAAAGAAAATATTGCTTCTGCAGTGGCTAGATCCAAAATTTGTAGCAGTTTATAGATAAGTTTCTGGCAATTCTTCCTGGCTTTTTAGAGCTATGATTTAGAATTAAGGTTTAGATTTAGATACCTATGTGATCTGAATTGGATACAAGCTGGGATCTATGTGGACATTTTACTCCTGAGGCGGGGGTTGGAGGTGATACTAGTTTAGGCAGTTGAGATCAGCTGGGACACTTTGGATCGAAGTCTGGATTGACTTATCAGCGTATTTAACCATTAGCTATTACCCGGGGGAGGGCCTTCTCTGTGGCAGCTCCGGCCCTCTGGAATGAACTCCCCGCAGGGTTTCGGACCCTCAGCTCTCTCCAGGCTTTCCGAAAAGCCGTCAAAACCTGGCTTTGCTGGCAGGCCTGGGGGTGATGTGTTCCCTCCCCTCTCGACATGTATGGTTGTGCGACTGTTGTCTACTTTTATTATTTGTATTTTGTCTTTTATGTTCCCCCTTTTTTCCCCCCCTTGAATTTTTCGCCGCCCTGAGTCCTCCCGGAGAAGGGCGGCATACAAATAATAAAATTGAATTGAATTGAATTGAATTCTTCTTTCTCAAACCTTCCACAGTTGGATTAGTAATGGGTTATTTTGCCTTTTGAAGACTTTTCTCCCGCTAAGAAATGGAAGCAGAATTGAGCAACCTGTGAGTATTTTTCACTGATCAACTGAAGTTCTGAAATGTTTCCCCTCCAAAGTTTACCACATGCAATGGGTAATCTGAGCAATAGATGATTTATTAATAAACAATTTTAATTGAACATTTTTTTGAGATGGGCATTATTATGGTTGGTTGCACAATAAGGAAGATGTTCAGATTGGATTTGGCATTTTTACCCATCTTTTGAATCTTTCACAAGGACCTGGTATTGCTTGCAGCTAAATAATAATAATAGTAATAACAACAACAACAACAACAACAATAAGCAGCCTCTTTCCTCCCCCCCATTCCTCATCCTTCCTTCCTACTACCAACAGGAAGGTAGGCCTCTTTCCTTCCCTCCCATTCCTGATCCTTCCTTCCTACCACCAAGCAGGAAGGTAGACCTCTTCCCACACCACCTCCATTCTGGATCTTTCCTTCATATCATCAAACAAGGCCTCTTTCCTGCCATGGCTGGGCCTAGACAACTATCTGGTGCAGTTCCTACAGTTATGATATTATCGTCCTTGAACCAGTAGTGGCTTAGCACTGAGAACCAACCCAGGCACCTACCATCACTAATGATGAGGAGAAACCAACAAAATTCCACTTTGGATCGGTCATCGGCCGGGTCAACAAGGATCACATCAGGTGCTATGGCTCCTGGACATCTGTCACAAAAGGGGCTACAGGACTTAGTTGTTACTGCCAGGGAACCAGGGCATGCAACTGCAAAACGACTGGAACCAAAGAGCAAAATTTGGACAACCAAAGAAAATGGTAGAACCAACAACCAGGAGATTTCAAAAAAGAATGATGCAACTGTGGAAGGAACAACACCCGGAAAGTGACATAACTGAACAAAGATTAATGGACCAAAGGTGCTTCATCATCCATAATAAAGTTTTCACACAAGCGGAAATACAACATCTAGAAATATTGGCTAAAAAGAAAACAACAAGTCATGATGAACAAGCTGAAGAAATTGCTCCAACACCTGAACAAATTGACCAGCCAGTGGAAGAAACGAACATACAGGAGAAGACCCTCCTGTGCAACAACTTGAAAGTGTAGAGCTAAGTGATCTAGCAAAAATGCTGGAAGAAAAAATTAAAAACCGCATCAAAGAAAATGTAGAAAGGAAAAGACTACCTATCATTTGTGAAGGGCATAGCAAACGAGTGAAAGATCTGTTAACTGCCATGAACAGCATTTTAACTTCCATCCCATCCAGCACACTATATGGAACCAAAATATTAATGTAAAGCACAGCTGCCATTATAACTGCAGAACTAGGTTATAAAATACCAAAAAAGAAACCCAGTGGAACACCAAAGTGGAAAATTTGACTTCAAAATAAAATTAAAAAACTACAAGGGGATATCAGCAATCTGAAATTCTTAAAAGAAGGAAAACTAAATAACAAAAAGCTGAAAAATAGTTTACATAAAAAATACAACCTGGAGGAAAAAAACATAACGTAAATTATGGAAGAACTAAAACAACATGCAATAGCAACAGCAAGGAAAATTGAAAGGTACAAAGGACAAATAAAACAATATCATGAAAATGTCCATTTCAGAAGAAATCAACATCTCTTCTACCGGTCCCTTGATGAAAATCGAATCCAAACTAATATTCACCCATGTAAATAAAAAACTTTGAATTTTTGGAAAACCCAGTGGAACACAACAACAACAACACTGCCTCCTGGATCAAAGATATTCAACAACAAACAACAAAAAACAAAATGGAAAATATTGTAATAAAAACTGACATGGTGGCAAAACAAGCAAAGAAGGTCAAGAACGGGAGTGCACCTGGCCTGGATGAATTGCATGGATATTGGCTAAAACACCTGACAAGCCTCCATCATCGCATGGCCACTCAATTTGATCAAATACTTCAAAATATAACAAGCGAAGAAAAGTTAACAGCTGGTTGAACATACTTGATAATGAAAGATCCAGAAAAAGGCACAGAACCAAGCAACTATTGCCCAATTACCTGTCTGCCAACAATGTTCAAACTTTTTACAAGGATACTGGCAAATTCAATATTCAATCATTTGATGGAAAACAGTTTGTATCCAATAGAACAAAGAGGAAATTATAAAAAATCAAGAGGAACAAACGATTAGCTGCTCATAGCAAAATGGTACTAAAAATGCAAAATGAAGAAAAACAAATTTAAATATGGCATGGATTGATTACAAGAAGGCATTTGACTCATTACCCCACAGCTGGATTAACATCTGTCTGGAAAACTTTAGAATCAGCAAAAATATCTGTACATTTTTGAAAGCATATATGCAAAAATGGAAAACAGTTCTAACAACAAATGGGGAGAACATTGGTGAAGTCAACATCCGATGAGGAATCTTCGAAGGGGATTTACTTTCACCACTACTGTTCAACATTGCATTAATTCCACTGACAATAATCCTATGAAACACAAAACTGGGATACCAAATCTCAAGCCAACATGGCAAGAGAAACCATCTACTATATATGGATGATTTAAAAATGTATGCAAAAAGCCCCACTGAACTTAAATCAATACTCAACACTGTTCAACTGTTCAGTAGAACAGAACTTTGGGCTTGAAAAATGTGCTATATTATTCATGCGGTGAGGAAAAATGGAAAAAACAAAAGGAATAGAACTGGGAAATGGAAATATAGTGAAAGCATTAGCGAAGGAGGATAGTTACAAGTACCTAGGCATATTGGAAGCAGATAACATGGAATGGAAAAGTCAAAGAGTCAATGCAAAAAGAATACATCAGGAGGATCCGCAAAATATTAAAATCAAAGCTGAATGCTGGAAACATAATTAAAGCCATTAATACATGGGCAGTTCCAGTGATATGGTACTCAGCTGGAATCATCAATTGGACTTTGGCTGAACTGGAAAACCTGGACTGGAAAACATGCAAACATTTGAATATATACCACGCTTTACATCCAAGAAGTGACAAAGACAGTTTGTACCTGCCAAGAAAAATAGGGGACAGGGGACTATTGCAAATCCATCAAATTGTAGAAGAAGAAAAATGAAGTTTGAGTGAATATGTGAACCAAAGTATAGAAAAATTGCTGCACGCTGTGAAAACGGAGAACAGCATAAAAACAACAGAAACAAAGGCAGAATATAAGGAAAAACAGCTGGATGACAGATTAAATAGCTGGAAAACCAACCTTTGCATGGACAGCACTTGAAAAACATTGAAGGAAAATGTGATTACAACTTGACATGGACATGGCTTAAGATGGGAATTATCAAGAAAGAAACGGAAGGTTTAATACTGGTTTCTCAAGAAAACGCACTACAAACTAATGCCATGAAAGCGAAGATACAAAAATCCATTGACAATCCAAACTGCTGACTTTGCAATAACAAAGTCAAAATTGTTTCACATTTAATATATGAATGCAGCAAAATTGCACAAACTGATTACAAATCTAGACATGACCGAATTGCTAAATTAATCCACTGGTCATTATGTAAAAATATGATTTACCTATATCCAGAATGTCTTGGGAACATAAAGTAGAAAAAGTTATCGAAAATGAGAAGGTGAAGATCTTGTGGGACTTTTGAATACAAATGGATCGTCATTTGGAGCAGAACACACCAGATATCACGGTTGTAGAGGGCCGAAGTGTACAGTTTATTGATATAGCTGTTCCTGGAGATGCCAGAGTCGAAGAAAAAGAACTAGAACAAATCATAAAATATCGCGACCTGGCCATTGAAACTACATGGCTATGGATGAAGCATGTAACAGTGATACCCATTGTCATTGGGGCATGTGGCACCATGTCCAAGAATTTTACAAGATACACCAACAAATTGCAGCTTTCTGCAATAACACCAGCAGAACGGCAAAAAACTGCGCTACTCAGAACATCTTATATTTTAAGAAGATACTTGATACCTACGACGCTGGCAGCAAAGTGTATCAACCATTAGCACCAGTCACTGGTATTTGTAATGCATTTTTGAATGTTCAGTTGGCTGAGTTTCATGTTTAATGAACAAAGTAAATAATAATAATAATAACAACAACAACAACAACAACAACAACAACTCCGCCGAAGCCCGGATGAGAAAGGAGGAGGGTTGGGGTCAGGTTGGCAACCTGACCCCGTAAAAAAACCCCCGCCAACCCATACAATATGGTGAAAGAAACGAATAAAAATTTTATACCGCATTGGTCATCGCGCGGGTTAACAAGGGCCGCGGCGGATGTTGGGGTCCCTGGACATCCGTCGACAAGTGGGCTACAAGTGGACCAGCCAACAAAATGACAAAAATATAGTGCAGATGAAAACCATGCCATAATGTCCTGTTACTACAACTCAGAGCCAAAAAAAAGAGGTTATTTAAAGTGAATGTATGAATTATGGAAACAACAATATCCAGATTCAAATGTTAGTGAACAACGACTAGCAGATCAAAGGCGATTTATTATACGGAATAAAGTGTTTAGTGAAATTGAACTTGAGGAAATTCAGGCAAATTGCAAAACGAAAAAACAACAACATCACAAGCGGAAATAACTGATATTCAAGACACAACTAAAGACATTATAGTAGAACTCCGAGAAGAAGCTCTCGGGGAGGAAATAACACCACCACCACTAGAATCAGTTATCACTGAACCCACTGATGAACTAACTCAAAAACAAAAAGAATTGAAGGATAAGATCATGGAGCATTTTCTGCTTAATGAGGAAAGGCAACGTTTACCATCACTAAAAACTGTGCCTAAGAAAATTTTGGCCCCTATCATGAAAATGGTTAATGCAGTGTTTTCAACAATTGAATCGGGATCCATCTTGGAAACAAACCAGTTAATGTACAGCGCAGCTGTAATAGTCACTAATGAACTAGGCATTAAAATCAAAGTACCTAGTCACACAACAGAAAAAGCATCAAAGCCAAAGTGGAAAATCCGATTAGAACAAAAAGTCAAAAAATTAAGGGCAGATGCTAGTAACTTAAAGAACACGCATGAGCAACGGCTTAAAAACAACAAAACCATAGATCGGCTAATCAGAAGATATAGATTGGATACAAGAAACATCAATGAAGCTGTAGAGATTGTAAAACAGCAGACAACAGCAACAGCTAGAAAAATTGAAAGATATGAGGCACGAATCATCCAATATAAACAAAATCAGCAATTTCAATCAGACCAATGGCGTTTTTATCAAAGTCTTAATGTGAATGGTGACACCAAAAGTGAAAAACCAGAAAAGCAGGCCACAGTTGAATTCTGGAAAGAACTGTGGGAAAATGCAAAGGACTACAATAAGGAAGCAAAGTGGATACATGACTTTGAGAAAAGCATTGGCAACAAACAAATGCAAGTATTAGAAATAACAACTGAGATGGTCAAAAATCGAGTTAAAAAGGTAAAGAATTGGACATCACCTGGAAAGGACCAATTACATGGTTTCTGGCTCAAATATCTGACCAGTTTACATACAATATTGGCCAGGCAACTGAATGAAATTTTACAAAAGGGCCAAATTGATGAATGGTTGACAACTGGAAAAACATACTTGATTCAGTTTACATACAATATTGGCCAGGCAACTGAATGAAATTTTACAAAAGGGCCAAATTGATGAATGGTTGACAACTGGAAAAACATACTTGATTCAGAAAGATGCAACTAAAGGAACAACACCTGAAAACTACAGATCAATAACATGCTTGCCAACAACCTTCAAATTACTCACAGGCATTATTGCAGATAACATGATGGATTATTTGGAAACAAACAATATCTTGCCAGTAGAGCAAAAAGGCAACAAAAGAAGGAGCAGGGGCACAAAAGATCAGCCCCTAATTGATAAAATGATATTAGAAAATTGTAAGAACAGAAAAACGAACTTGAATATGGTCTGGATTGATTACAAAAAGGCATTTGACTCACTGCCACATAGTTGGATCATAAAATGCTTAGAAACAACTGGCATTAGCAAAAATATTACATCCTTTACTGAAAAGGCGATGAAACAATGGAGAACTGAGTTGGCAGTAGGGAATGAGATCTACGGAATGGTTAATATCAAGCGAGGAATTTTCCAGGGTGATTCACTTTCACCTCTTCTCTTCATCATCGCAATGATCCCACTATCAGTAATCTTAAAAAAAAAAATGAAATTAGGCTACCAAACAGCCAAAGAAGCTGAAAAAATTTCGCATATACTATATATGGATGATTTGAAACTCTATGGGAAGTCAGAAATAGAAATCCAATCATTGACAAACACAGTCCGAGTATTCAGCACCGATATTTCAATGCAGTTTGGTATGGAAAAATGTGCCACTGTATCCATAAAAAGGGGCAAAATGACTGCATGTGAGGGAATTGAAATGCCCAATGGCCAACTAATTAAATGCAACAAAAATGAAGCCTACAAATACTTAGGCATTCTGCAGTTGGATAACATCAAGCATGGAGAAGTAAAAACTATTGTCAGGCGAGAGTACACCAACAGAGTTAGGAAAATTTTGAAATCTAAATTGAATGGTGGAAATACAATCAAGGCCATAAATACCTGGGCAATACCAGTTATAAGATACACAGCTGGTATAGTTAACTGGACACAAGCTGATTTGGACATTTTGGACCAAAAAACCAGGAAACTAATGACAATGCACTACAGTTTACATCCACATGGTGATACTGATAGACTATACCTGCCCCGAAAATCAAGTGGCAGAGGATTATTACAAGTGAAGCAAACAGTTGAAGAAGAAAAACATGCACTGGCTGATTATTTAAAAGAAAGTCAAGAACATCTATTAATTGAAGTAAAGAACAAAAATCTACTGAAGGCCCAACAGACGAAACAAGAATACAGAAAACATGTGATAAAATCAAGAATGGAGAGTTGGCAGAACAAAGCACTGATGGCCAATTTCTGGAAAAAATAAAAGATAAAGTGGACAGTGAACAAACTTGGTTATGGTTAACAACAGGTACATTAAAGAAAGAAACAGAGTCACTAATCCTGGCTGCGCAAGAACAAGCTATCCGCACAAATGCCATTAAGGCCAAAATCGAAAAATCCTCTGATGATGCCAAATGCAGACTTTGCAAAGAAGCTGATGAAACTGTTGATCACATACTCAGCTGCTGTAAAAAATCACGTAGACTGATTATAAATTGCAGCACAATTCAGTAGCGCAAATGATCCATTGGAATTTGTGCAAAAATTATAATATTAAAACAGCAACAAACTGGTGGGAACATCAGCCTGAAAAAGTCACCGAAAATCAGATGGTCAAGATCTTGTGGGATTTTTGCATACAAACGGACAAAATACTGGCGCATAATACACCAGACATCACATTGGTTGAGAAAAATAAGGTCACAATCATAGACATCGCAATACCAGGTGATAGATAGCAGGGTCGCTGAGAAGGAACATGAAAAAATCGCAAAATACCAGGACTTAAAAATTGAAATTCAACGAATATGGCACAAACCAGCAGTGGTAATTCCAGTGGTAATTGGCACACTGGGTGCTATTCCAAAAGCACTGGAATTACATTTAAAACAGTTAAAAATTGACAAAATCACCATCAGTCAAATGCAAAAAGCCGCACTGCTTTGATCTGCACGCATATTACGAAAATACGTTACGACGTCCTAGGCCCCTGGGTGGGGCCCGACTAGTAACCAATGCCAAATCCGGCGAAACAACTGGCCGCTGTGATACAATTGTACAACAACAACAATAATAATGATAATGATAATGATAATGATAATGATAATGATAATGATAATGATAATGATAATGATAATGATAATGATAATGATAATGATAATGATAATGATAATGATAATGATAATGATAATGATAATGATAATAAAACTCTGCCGTTGCCGGTCCCAAGCCCGGATGGTTTCACCTTTACTTTTATACTCTCAATGCTACCACTGACAATCATTTTGAAGAAGATGAACTATGGATACGAACTTGCAAAGAAAGGACTGAAAATTTCGCACTTGGTGTACATGAATGATTTGAAGCTGTTTGGTAAAACAAAAGTTGAACTGAATTTATTAATTGAAAGCACAAAAGAATTTAGCCAAGACATTGGTATGCAGTTTGGAATTGACAAATGTGCAACAATGGCAACCAAAGCAGGCAAGATCATAGAAGATGATGGAATAGAACTTGAGAATGAAGAAATTATAAAGGCAGTAAAACCAGAAGGAGGCTATAAGTACTTGGGGATTTTAGAGGCCTCTGACTTAATGCATAATAAAGTCAAGAAGTTAACTTCAGCCAAGTACATGCGATGAATTCGCAAGATATTAAAGTCCAAATTGAGTGGAGGAAACACCATAAAAGGCATAAATACCTGGGCTATACCTGTGATTCGATACTCTGCAGGAATAATTGACTGGCCCCAGATGGAGTTGGACAATTTGGACAGAAAAACAAGGACACTTATGACAATGAATCATGCTTTGCACCCTAAAAGTGATGTTGACCGATTATATCTACCAAGAGCAGAGGGTGGTCGAGGACTCCTACAAGTAAAACAGACTGTGGAAGAAGAAAAACACAGCTTGAATGATTATATCCAGAAAAGTGAAGACCAATGATTAAGGAAGTAAATAAAGGAGGCCTTTTAAAGACTACTAAGTCAAGAGCTGAATATAAGAAAGAAGTAATTGAGAATCGAGCTGAAAATTGGAAAAACAAAGGTATGCATAGCCAATACTTGAAAGGTATTGAAGGCAAAGCTGACCAAAAGCTAACTTGGAACTGGCTAAGACCAGGAGCGCTAAAAAAAGAAACAGAAGACCTTATTTTGGCAGCTCAAGAACAAGCCTTAGCCACAAACTGCATGAAGGCAAAAATTCAACATGTTACCACCAACAGCAAATGTCGCCTCTGTAATAAGAAAGACGAGACAGTCGACCACTTGATCGGTGGGTGCAGCAAAATTTCACAAACTGATTACCTACAACGCCATGACCGCGTTGCTAAGATCATTCACTGGAAATTGGGCCAAAAGTTTGGATTTGAGTACAGCAAAAACCACTGGGAACATCAGGTTCAGAAGGTTTTAGAGAATGAGAAAGTCAAGATCTTGTGGGACTTCAGAATTCAGACTGACAGGCACTTGGCCCACAACACACCTGACATAACAATAGTTGAAAAGAAAAAAGTATGGTTCATTGACATTGCAATACCTGGAGATGCACGAATTGAAGATAAACAGCAAGAGAAAATCACAAAGTACTGGGACTTGCAAATTTAAGTTGAGCAACTGTGGAAAAAGAAATCATGTGTTGTCCTGATTGTAATTGGAGCCCTTGGAGCAATACCTAAAGGGCTACCTCGCTATTTGGAAATTTTAAATTTATCGGACTTGAACATTCTGATTCTACAAAAAACCACCCTACTTGGAACAGCTTATATCCTCCGATGTTACCTTAACAGTTCCCAGGTCCTTTGTTAGGACTCGAGCTGTTGAGCTACCAACCAGCCCCAAAGGCTGTGAATCTCACCAAAGATTAACCATATCATCATCATCATCATCATCATCATCATCATCATCATCATCATCATCATCGCTTAAAAGTTATTACAGTTTCAGAACCATACCATGGACAGTTACTCTCTATCTTATTAATGTAATGTAATAATATAACAACATAACATAACATACCATACCATACCATAACATAAGATAACATAACGTAAGATAACATAACATAAGATAACATAAGATAACATAAGATAACATAAGATAACATAAGATAACATAACATAACATAACATAACATAAGATAAGATAAGATAAGATAAGATAAGATAAGATAAGATAAGATAAGATAACATAACATAACATAACATAACATAACATAACATAACATAACATAACATAACATAATTTAGTAGTCCTTGACATACAGCCATAACTGAACCCAAACATTTCATTGTTAGCAAGGCAGCTATTAAGTGAGTGTTGCCCAATTTTACAATCTATTTTTGCCACAGTTGTTAAGTGAATCACTGCAATTTTTAAAGCGAATCATACAGTTGTTAAGTGAATCTGGCTTCCCTCCCTTGATTTTACTTATCAGAAGCTGGCGGGTTCCAAATGATGATAATGTCACAGTGGAACAATGAAATTGTCATAAATACATACCAGTTGCCAAGTGCCCAAAGTTTGATTATGTGACCATAGGAATGGTCATAAGTGTGGAAACAGGTAATTTTTTCAGTCCTATGTAACTTCGAACAGCCACTAAACAAATGACTATAAGTCCAGGATTTGTATGAATATTTGATTTACATCAGCTATGATCATGGAAATAAGGATTGAAACATAGTTGTAAACAGTCTAGTCTAGTGGAACATATTTTGTTAATGGGGGATGGAGGACTTTTTTATTCAATTAAACAGAATTAAAAAATCTATATATTACAATTCTCTGTACATCTATAATAAACTTGATTAAAAAAGCCCTACTTTTTAAAAAAAATATCTTCTTGCCTTAGTTCAAAACAAGAGGATGAAGCACCTTAGCTCTAAGAGAGGAAAGGTAAGTAAATTGTCACAGGAATTATCTTTAATAGTTTTGTCAGCTTGTGCCAGACTTACCTTCTCTGCTTCATAATCCAGGTATTTGACATATAGTATTCTATCATTGTTGCAGTCCTCATTTTAATCACTTTACTTTATAGAATTGAAAGTTATTTAAAAAACAATCTTGCTTGTGTTTCAAAAGTTGTCCGTGTATAGGATTTAAATCTTAAAACCTTTGGAAACTGCTGATGTACTACTTCATTTACTGTATTTAGCTTTATGAGGAATACTAGCAAGCAGAAAAGAAAACTACTAACAATCATGAGGAGATAAAATGAAGCTTTTACTTTTCTCTAACCGGAGAGATTAAGTAAATGTTAAGTCTGTTTTTATTGGATGAGTATGGACAACTCGTTTATATAATAAGGGAGATAGGATGTATATGTGTTTGTGTATGAGTGTTTGTGTTTGTGTGACAGAGAGAAAAGGAGAGAAATACAGGAATTATTTCCAGGGTTAAATAATAATGCACGCTATTAAATAGAAAATTTAAAAAGAGTAGGTTTTTTTAAAAAAAAATCTGAACTTTTCAGTAAGAGTTTAGGATATTTTCCATTTTTTGTGATGTTTCTGCATATTACTGAAAACGTGAAACTCCTGCCAAAAGTATTATCTTCTGCTGAGTAGTTGCCCTCCTATTTTATAATATGCAGTGCAATTTTCCACATGTTCTTATTTCCCCCAGCCTTGATTCCACAATTTTTCCTGTTGCTCTCAAAGGCAGGGAGATGCAGACATGGCAACTTGCACCACTTTGCATTGTATGCAAAGTGCTACGGAAGCAATGTGCCCTTTTCGCACATTCCCGCCAGCCAGGCTATATTCCAAGCTGCCTCAGGTCCTTGAAAAAGGGAGCTGACTTTGAGGATGTTGGGAAGCTGACTTTAGGTCTTTAAGGACCAACTGAGGGAAAGAGAGGATCAGGAGTATTCCTGTCAAGCTTCCATTTTTTTCTGCTGTCTTCTGTATAAAGAGAAAAATATGACCCAGGGGGACGAAACCTGGTAGGCAAGTGTGCCTGACTGGGCACTAGTTTGTGGTGAGGAAAAAATTCCAAATCATGGTTTTCTGAAGACATGTACTTGGGGGCTGTTTGCAATAGGTTGTGACTGGCTTGTAGGCAGAGGAGTAAAAGAGATGGTGGGAAGGGCATATATAGGTGTTTTCAAAGCTTGGTAGGAGTCACTGATAAAAATAAAGGTTGTGGACATCGAAGAAAGAATTTGACGCATCATTGCCATTTCCATCTGCCGCTTGTGTGTTTTATTACATTTGGGTCAAAAATAAGAACCCTTAACCTAGTTAACCCTTAACTCTTGGCCTTATCTAAAAAACTGTCTGGTAGCGGGCAGTTCAAGTCTCTGGTCAATGGGACCACTTGCCCAACTGTCTGCTACATGGAAAGACGAAAAGGATGAGAAAAGAATGAGTCAGAAAGAAAAGAAGAGGGAACAAAGGTGAGTCACAGTGAGAAAGCTTCAGAGAGAAAAGAAAGAAAATAGGATCGCCTACTGCTCATCCCCACTGGTGAGCATTGGTCTGTAATGTCAAAAGATTATCTCCAAGGTAATGCAGTGCTTAACAGGGAATATGTTGCCCAGGCATGAAATCCTCTTACCTTCGCTACCGATTAGGAACCAGGAGTGCGCCCATGCACAAAACCTTCTGCACATTCGCAGAGCGTCCGTGATGATGTCTAGGCAGGTGGGTGGAACCTCCTGCCAGTACCACTACTGGTTCGCATGAACTGGAGCAAACCGGCAGAATACTACCTTTGCTATGGGTAGTTCAATATTTCTGGATAGTTAAAATCAAGAAGTGCTATTTTCTTATTAGCAAGGAATCCTCCTGCCTCCTTCTTAGAGATTTACAAAATCAGATAGTAGTCAAGCAGGAAAAGAGAAACCAAGTGTATCACTGCAGTTTATGCCATTTATTTACCTGCCTCAAACAAATCAGATATTGCACTTCATTATGCAAATAAATATACTTGATGAGCATTTCCCTTTCATGTAATATTGAGAGTTTAAAAGAAAAAAGTAGTATTTGATCATTTTAAGAACTCTCTTGGGTTTAAATATATGTAAGATACTGGTTGAATTCTATTTTCAAATTATAGGTAATTATTGTAATGCATCATAAGGTGTAATGCCTTTTAAGCCTCCAGACTCCCTTTGTGTGTGTGTGTGTGTGTGTGTGTGTGTGTGTGTGTGTGTGTGTGTGTGTGTGTAAAAAAGACAAGTTAGTAGTTGCAGCAGCATAGCTTTTATATGCATATAATGTAATCTAAGGCCATTTCCACATGGTCAGGTTGCTGTGTTGCAAGGATAGGATATCAGCCATTTCTGAAAAGCAGGAATGGATATCATTGTCTTCTATTCATCCTGAGGTGATGATGAATGTGGCCTCTACTCTTATTTTTCTGCTTTGGGTTGTGATTGCTTATGAATGCATTGTTCTTCATGTGTATGTGTGTGCTGTTTTTTTTACCTCACTTAAGTAAAACCAGAAGATTTCCTTTTTTTAATATATGTATTTTGTGAATAATACACAAAATATCCTGATTCTCAGATACTTTACTGTGTTTTCCTCAAAACAAGACAGGATCTTATTTTTTTTGACCCCCGAAATAAGCACTTGGCCTTATTTTCAGGGAGGTCTTATCATTTTTGAGGTGCAGGAGGCAGCGAGCATGGTCACCTCATGGCTGCTGCTGTATTGCAATATTTTTGGGGAAGGGCTTATTTTTTAGGGAGGGCTTATTTTAACGCATGCGCTCAAAAGCCCGATTGGGCTTATTATCCAGGGAGATCTTATTTTCAGGGGAACTGGGTAGTTGTTAGTTGTGCCTTTTTTATTTCTATTTTTTTTTTACTAAAATACAATAGATATTCAAGTTTATAGTAATAATATTAGACACATTTGTAAAAGCAATAGCATTAACAATTTAATCTATTTATTAAACCAAGCAATATCACTTTCCACAGCATTGGTTGGTGATTGCTGATAAAACAACAACAAAATGGTTGGCAAAAACAACAAAAACAGTAATGAATAAAAACACAAGAACAGCTGTACCAATATAAAAGGGCTGTTACAATAACATGTTTTGCTCAGTACTGAAAAGATAACCGTAAGGGAATTAGTAAAATCACACTAAAGTGAGAATTCCAAAGTAAGGACCTATAGCAAAACAAACAAAGAATCTTCTCTTGTCACCGCCCACCTGTCCTGATCTATCACGGTCCATCCCTGGGAATGTGTGTTGAGCATGTTGAAGAGTTTTAATTGTAAGTGTTAGATTTAACTCATCCTTAGAATTACTGTTGAATAACTCAGCTGCTGAGGCTTTTTTGTTTAGCATTATGACACCAACTAGGATACCTAGAATAACTATATCAGAAATTACTATAATATAGTTATAAATTAATACAGGAATCGCTGTTTTTCATTTACCCAGATCCAAAACTCTATTTGTCATAGTTTAAACAACATATCTTGACCAGACCTCAAATATGATCTGGAGACCAGCAAGGTTATTTCACTATCTGTACATTTTATTCCCAATAATCTAGCATCTGCATAATGTACTGTGATTTTCAACCTGTCTTTAAAGGTAATCTCCCATATAATACATTATAGCTATAGTACACAGTTGTATTCTTACAATTGTATCACACTGTGTATACAAATTTGTATCCATATTTTTATGACGCTTTGTTGTTGTTGTTAGTTGCAAAGTCATGTCCGACCCACCGTCACTCCATAGGCAACGTTCCTCCAGGCCTTTTTGCCTTTTAGTACTGTCCATAGGGTTTTCATGGCAAAGATACTGGAGTGGGTTGTCATTTCCTTCTCCAGTGGATCATGTTTTATCAGAGCTCTCTGCTATGACCTGTCTATTTTGGGTGGCCCTGCACGGCATAGCTCATAGCTTCATTGAGTTACGCAAGCACCTTCGCCACAACAAGGCAGTAATTCATGAAGAGGCTTATGACTCTTATGGTTTACCTATTGATTTTTTTTATTGGCGTAGTATCCACAATGGCAAATTCAAAAAATCAATAGGTAAACCATAACCTTATGACTCTTATGGTTTACCTATTGATTTTTTGAATTTGCCATTGTGGATACTACTCCCAATTTTCCATTTCTTGGCATTGTGTAATATTTCTCCATTTTATCATAACCTTTATCATAACATGCTGAAATTGTTGGAGTTCACTTCCATATAATTGATAATCAGGCCTTGGGATTTCATCCATAATGTAAAAATCAGTTATTGTGATTATTGTTGAAATGTTGTGATGATGCCATTCATTTAGTGTGGCCTGCCAAAATGAGTCTGACTCTAAAAATGAAGTCAGTACTGTAGCTGTGACTATTACCATATGGAGGAAGTTATTCATGAAGACATCAATGCAAAACTGAATATTCAGAGTCTTGAACATTTGTTTGATAATTCAGCTTCTGTACCACAGTTGGCAGCCTTCTTAATCTAATTCACTAGTTTAGCATTTATAGTTCTATTAATGGATGTATGGCATGCAATAATAATTTGCAAAAATCAAGAACTTACTCATAGTAGGATTATAAGATTTCTCTGTGAACTACCAATAATAAAAGCAAAGGCAGTCTTCTCCAATCTGGTGCCCTCCAGATGTTTTAAACTACAACTTCTTGGTCTTTGTCTGCTGGCTGAGAATACTAGAAGTTGAAGTCACAATATATTTTAAGGGCACTACATTGGGAAAGTTTGAACAAGACCTTTTGCTAGAAGGTCAACAAATCTTGCCTCTACTGGTTACATCTGAAATCATTTTGAGCAAGCTTTTCTTTCTGAATTCAGTCTATAATGCAGCCTATCTTCCTTCAGAGTAGAATTACCTTTTTGGTCATGTATATCAGTGTTTTTCAACCTTTTTTGTGCAAAGGCACACTTTTTTCATGAAAAAAATCACGAGGCACACCACCATTAGAAAATGTTAAAAAAATTTAACTCTGTGCCTATATTGACTATATATAAAGTGTTTTTCCCACGGCACACCTTACACTATGTCATGGCACACTAGTGTGCCGCGGCACAGTGGTTGAAAAACACTGATGTATATGATTAAGATATTGTATTAGACATGCTTAACTGATTTTTTTCTTTATCAGTTTAAGGAAATACATTTTGACTTTTATTTAGCTCTGTGCCTCTGTTTATGGATGTGTGTGCATGTATATGAGAGACAGAAAAAGACAGAGAAAAATGAGTGTGTGACTGAGCATAAATAAAACAAGTAACTTCAAAATACAGTCCATATTTCAGTACATTAAATATGTACTTTGTATAGTGGAAGTGTCTCCAATGTTTTAAATAATCCAACAGGAAAAATAATAGACAATGTTCAATATATAAATCATTGAAATCATGAATAAGGTAACAGCAATAGATAAAATGTTAATTAAAAACATTACAATTGTTACAATTAACAAAATACACATTGGTGTAACTGTGAAAATATTCCTAAAAGAAAGCAAAGAAGGTTTTTAGCCATTTTTCAAAACATTTCAAAGATGTAGAGTTTTAGAGAAACTATTCTGCTCCTAGCTTTCACAGAGTAATTCTTACTCTTAGACTAGGGAGAAAGATGTTATATACTTAATTTCATGACTGGCCTTTCTCTACTTTAGCCCTTCTGCCTTTATACTGGCAATGAAACTGCTGACGGAAGATTATGGCTGCTCCATTTAAATCAACTTCGGTGCCAGGCACCGGAGAGACCACAGTCAACCACTGCTGGGCCCAAGCAACCATTGCAGCCGGGGTCTGCCTACCCAGCAGCTGCATTGCCTACCCAGCCACCACCAGCCATGGCTCCCTCGTCTCCAGCCGCGACCAACGCTCCGAAACCACCACAGCCAGGGCCTGCTTGCCCAGCGACTGTCTATCCTGCTCAGCCACGCCCTGCTGCGGCTCCTCCAGCTCCAGCCGTCCGTTCCGCTACATGCCTCCAACCCCCATTCTTGCCAGATTCAACTGGCCGCCTACCTGTAATTCCCCCTTTGGACTCCGGGGCTGGGCCTTCCCACCGGTCATGTCACAGCTGCAAGCCACCTCCTCTCCCTTCAGCGGACACTCCCTTTCTGCGAAGATCCCAGCGCTTGCACAGGAAGCCTGCGTACTTGAAAGATTACGCATGCACCATCTGGGGGGAAGGGATGTTACGTCCTCCCGTTCCAGCCGGCGGGAGGGGCCAGAGCCGCAAGATCCTGATTGGCCCCGACGCGCCCTCCGGCTGGCGGGAGAATTGCTGGCCGCCTATTGGTCAGCCGCCTGACAGCTCTAGTATATAAAGAGCTGTCAGGCGAGCGAGCGCTGTCCGAGTCCTGAAGTTCCGTTGTATGTTATAACCGTTAATAAAGCTGTTGCTGTTTACCTCACACCTCGTACTTAATAGAAACACTGGGGTTTGGGGCAGTGGTGGGATTCAAATAATTTACCAGTTCTCTGCCCTAATGATCAGCTGGGTAGGTGTGGCTTGGTGGTCATGTGACTGGCAATAAATATTAGGCTAGAAACAACACCAGAATATTTCCTTCCTGTCTTCCTTACAGGATTAGGCCTGTAAAGTGCTTAGAAAGTTAACAACTGGTTTTCCTGAATAGGTGCGAACTGGCTGAATCCCACCATTGGTTTGGGGTAAATATCCTGCTGCAATGACCACTTTTGTCCTAGCCAAAGCACTGAAGGAAAAGGTACCTGGTTTTACAGTACCACTCACAGATACTTTCTCCATTTGTAAATACTCTCATGTTTTCAACAGTAGGAAGTTGAGACCAAACATGAAGGAATATACTTTAACCCTCCCTACTCATTCTGAGAGTTATGAGGGAAAGAAAGGACTTGTTGATGGAGGATTTGTGGCTCAGAATTGTCTCCAAAAGAATGCTAATCTGCCATCCAAGTTGCTATTTTTTCAAAATTGAAGTCTATTCTATTCCTTCAAAAATTTGAAGTATTTTATTAATTAAAATACTAACAATTTTGAAATATTGTTTTAAAACCAGCGACCACCAAATCTGTAGGCAGAGAAACTGGGTGGAAATGTTAGTGAATTTTTTTAAGGGAAGAAGAAATTACTCATCAGTTTACCAAAGGCATGACTCTTAAAAGTGACAAAACAAGTGCTACATAAAAAGGTCCACAAAAGGTGTTCCTTTATTTGGTATTTCCATAAGATGTAACTGAAGTGCAGGAAGTTAGAGGTTGAAGAACACTAGAGAACTGATTGTACAAAGAAATACAGAATATTCATACCACACTCTTTGGCTGCTTCCTGATTTGATTCTTTGAATACTTTCTAAAGCAATTTATCTTTAATTAAAATGAAAGAGAATTGATAGGGAAAATTGTACAGAACTTCTCTGTCAGTCTCTAGATTGATAGAGCAACGTTCATTCACTGTGGGAGGAGGTGTTCTGTTTTTGGAATACTCTGAATTTTTCAAAAACATAACAATAGAGCAAGAAGAAACATCAATGGTTAGCTTCTTTATCACTTTCTTCCAAAATACACAAAAAATAAGTATGCATATATACATTAAAAAACGCTTGGTAATTCCTAGGATTTTGGCATTCAGACAAATCAGCTATCAATAGATACATAAAAATAAACCATATTAACACACAATTCAAAAGTGACAATAAAAAAGCTAGGAAGAAGATGAAAAGACCAGAACATATCCTCTCCAGCAGGAACAGATAAACAGGGATAAACAGAGCTTAACACCAGGCAAACAATCAAGCAGAAAACAATACCCCAATCAAGGAATTACCAAGGAGAAACACTGGCAGGACAATCTATTGAATATAAAAATAGAAAAAAAACCATATTAACTTGCATTGATGATGTTACTTGATTAGATAATGAAACAGGCAAATGACCAAACTTAGAGAGCACCAAGAGCCACACACAAACACACACACAATATTCACATACCAGTCAAGGGCAGTTTTTTATATAGCATGAGTGTATGCTTGTCAGCTGTTCAAAGGAAGAAAAAGAAATGCCAAATCCATTGAGTAAAGCCTTGCTCAAGCTGAAGCAACTATTTGATTCCCAGCCATGCATAACTGAATTATAGACAAGAATGGCAAATATGAGCCAAACGTTTCTTAAGAATATAATGTATCACAAGTTACATCAACTCCGCAGAATATACATAGAAGAGGAATTGGGGTGGAAAAATGAGAGTCTGAAGCTTTGTCTCAACCTTCTTGTTTTCAAAATGCAAGTGAATGCTTGACACATGGAGCTAGTCAAATTTCCAAACCTAGCAAAAACAACGCCTGCATATTTGGCAGAAATCACAACCTGTTCAGGTCAGTGTCTGCCACTGTACGGGTGGGGGGAGAATAGCGAAGAAGTTGGAGGAAGGAGGGAAGGAAAAGAAGTCCTGTGCATAAAACGAGAGGAAAATAATTCTGAGGAACAGTATGTGACGTTTTGTTTACTGCAGCATTGCTGTATTACTCGAGGATCAACATTTTTACAGCCCTCTTAGTACACTTCCTCCTATGCACTGAGCTGGAATGTTTTATTAACTGGGGAGGGGGGTACTTTACAAGGAGGAACAGGGAAGAGGTGAAGAAAAGGTCAACGATTTCAAGCTGTTACCATAAGAATGAGTGAGACTTTTTAATAAAAAACTAAAAATGTTGAGGATTTTAGAGGAAATAATATCTAATGGTATAGGGTCTCCTGCTTGAGCAGGGGGTTGGACTAGAAGATCGCCAAGGTCCCTTCCAGCTCTATTCTGATTGATTGATTGAAATAACATTGGTTGTTAATCTGGTTCAAAATTCCCAAGCCAGATTCATCAACAGGCTAGGACTGTGATGGCAAACCTATGGCATGCTTGCCCAAGGAGGCACGGAGAGCCATCTTTCCAGGCATGCGAGCGGTTGCCCCACTCACCTGTTGCTGCACATGCACGCATGCCCCAGCTGGTGTTCAGGCCTCTGGTGCACATGCGTGCAATTCAGGGGACCCAGCTGGTTTTTAGAGCTCTCCTATGAATGCACACAGGTTTGCGCATGCATGCAAGAGTACTTGCACCCAGCAAGTGCATGTGCAGACATCCTTTGCGCACACACATTGTGCATGTGAAAACCACATGCATGCACAGATGGTGTGGTTACACACACAGTGCACAGGAGAGGAGCCACACATTAACACGGATAGCATATGCGGACACAAAGGGTGTGAAGGGTGTACCTGTTTGGCACGTGGTGAGTAAAAGGTTTGCCACCACTGGGTTAGGAAGAGTCAAGTTAAGAAACAGGGTTTCTGTGGAGAGCCATGACCCCCCAGAATGTGGCTTTATGTCACAGAAGCTTATCAATAATGTATGTTTTAAAATATAATGGAGAAAAAAATGCGTATAACATCCAAGTTTGGTTTTAGGAGTTACCAAAAGGCATGATAAAAACACAACAGTCTATTTGTAGATTTCCCCTGGTAAAGTGCCTTCAAAAAGATTTGTTTAATGACTCTACTGATTCCGGTACTCAGTAGGCATCACGATAGAGCTTTAGTGCTGACCAATGAATGCATGTTTGGATACCACAGACTAGTGTTATTATGAAACAGATGCATATTATTTATTTCTGTAATAAATGGAGGGATTCTTTTCACTGTTCCTTCAATGTAATTGACAGGGTGTGTGGAAAGGATCACAAAAGGAATGAAGCAAATATAGGTGTCCCAGGATAATGTTGCAGAATTCAATCTGGATCGATCACCAGGACCAGAGGTTTAGTCATCTGAGCTTTCGGACTCGTGCTGGAGCCCATCCTCCAGGGACTTCTCTCTACCTGAATGTGCATTTAGTTGCATGAGTCCAAAAACTCCAATATTACCAGTAACGAGTGAACAGAATTTAACAGGGCTCTTTTGTTAAAGAATTTTGTAGATTGAAAGAATAGTTGATTAACACATATCTATGGAGATTCTCAGTCATCCAGGTTATGGTTGTCCCAAAGGTGCTTTTCAAGAGGCAACTGGACTTTCTGTTTTTTCTTTGAAGACGTTTGCTTTTATGCAAGAAGATTCTTCAGTGCCTTCCATTCCACACCATCCAGTTAGAGCTGAAGAAGCTTCTTGTATGAGAAATGAAACATTTTCAAAGAAAAAACAGACAGCCCAGTTGCCTCTTGAAAAGCACCTTGGGGATTAACACACAGCTAACACTAATTACACATTATTATTTAATCTTGACTTCCAACAACTATAAGGATTGCCAATCTAATTTTTTTGCCCAAGTATGGAAGCTTGCCATTATTTTTTTCTGCCTAACCTTCCAGTGCGAACAATAGGCCTAAGATTTCCTGATAGTCTTTTTTCAAAATATTAATCAGGTTTGAGTCTGCATGGTTTTTTGAGATCTTCTAAAGCAGTGAGGTGCTGCCACCTGACATGTTATTAGAGCTAAACTTTAATTCTTTTCAAGATAGATCCTGGTGGCCTGAGTGTTTTCTAGAGAATTCTTTGTTATTTATTTGCACAAACTTTTCCTCTCAATGTTTCATTTCAACAGGTATATTCAAAACTACTTAGCATGTTGTTTAACAATTGCAACACAAAATATGAAATTCAAATTTAAGCTCAGAAAACTCACTGTCCACAAAAACTTCACTGCTTTCTTGAGTACTTTAATCACCCAATTATCAAGCTACCAAATAACAATGTCTTATTTTTCTGAATTTTTTAATAAATGGCCTTAATGTATGTATATTGTATGCTTTAATCATCAATTACTCAGATGAAATAAGAAAGGGTTACACAAATTAACCATATATACATTTTAATAAAATAATAGTAAGTATAAAGATCAGTTATGGTGGATAAAGTTTTTGAATACATTATTTGACCACTTTTAGTAGTCTTTTATTATTTGCAATTGCAGGAAATATTCAGGAGCATGCAAATGATTTTTGAGGAATGGTAGAGAAGTGATATTCAGCAGGTTCTGACCAGTTCCGGAGAACTGGTAGCGGAAATTTTGAGTAGTTCAGAGAACCAGTAAATACCACCTCTGATTGACCCCACCCCCATCTATTCTCTGCCTCCCGAGTCCCAGCTGATTGAGAGGGAATGGAGATTTTACAGTATCCTTCTCCTGCCATACCCACCAAGCCCACGGCCACAGAAACGGTAGTAAAATTTTTTGAATCCCACCACTAGAATGGTAGCTTAGTGTAAGTTGTGTGTGAATTCTGGAATATGTTCTGATACCATCAGTCCATATGTCTGAATTTAGTAGTAGACTTATAAAGATTTCACAAAAGATTTTGGAATAAAAGGATTTCCAAAAGATAAGATGTTTGTAAATTTTCCTCTAAAAAGCGATTTTTTCCCTCAGAAATGATCAAGACCCAAGCACATATTTGTCCAAGAAAAAGATACACACATACAACCCGATCCCATTTTTAATTACATTTTTGTGGATGCTAACAAATAGTACCAGTCAGAAATATATCACTAGAGCAACAAGAAATGATTCATAGAATAACTTTAACTTTAACTTTTAATAAATTTATATGCCGCCCAATCCCGTAGGACTCCAGGCGGCTTACAGAAGCAAGTTAAAATAAGGAGTTAAAATAAAGAAACAATTTAAAAAGAAACAATTTAAAAACAACGCACCATACACTCAATCTGGGTGGGGCTGGACCTTATTCATGAAGTCAACAGCCCCAGGCCTGCCAGAGTAGCCAGGTTTTAGTGGCTTTTCAGAAGGCCAAGAGAGTGGGAAGGGTCTGGATCTCTACGAGTAGGTCATTCCACAGGGTCAGAACAGCTACAGAGAAGGCCCTCCTCCGAGGAGCTGCCAGCTGGCATTGTCCGGTTGATGGCACCCGGAGAAGGCCCAGTCTGTGAGTTCTTATCAGCCGTTGGGAGGTATGTGGCAGGAGGTGGTCTCTCAGATATCCAGGTCCTAGGCCATGTAGGGCTTTAAAGGTGATGACCAGCACCTTGAAATATGTGCGGAGACCGATCGGAAGCCAGTGCAGCTCACGGAGGATAGGTGTAATATGGGTGCATCTAGGTATACCCAAAATCGCTCGCGCGGCTGCGTTCTGGACTAACTGTAGTCTCCGAACACTTTTCAAGGGCAGCCCCATGTAAAGCGCATTACAGTAATCAAGCCTAGAGATGACGAGGGCATGAGTGACCATTCGAAGTGCCTCACGGTCCAGGTAGGGCTGTAACTGGTGCACCAGGTGAACCTGGGCAAAAGCCCCCCTGGTCACAGCCTACAAATGATGTTCTAATGTCAGCTGCGAATCCAGGAGGACACCCAAGTTGCGGACCCTCTCTGAGGGGTGTAGGGTTTCACCCCCCAGGCTAAGGGATGGAATATCTGGACTATCCTTGGGAGGCAACATCAATAGCCACTTGGTCTTGTCTGGATTGAGTGCAAGCTTGTTTGCTCCTATCCAGACCCTGACAGCCTCCAGGCACTGGTACATCACTTCCACCACTTCGCTGAGTTGGCACGGGGCGGACAGATACAATTGAGTATCGTCCGCATACTGATGGTATTTGATCCCGTGCCGGCGTATGATCTCACCCAGCGGCTTCATGTAGATGTTAAATAGGAGGGGGGATAGGACCGAGCCCTGTGGCACCCCGTATTTAAGGGGCCTAGGGGTCGACCTCTGTCCTCCAACCAACACTGACTGTGACCTGAGGTAGGAGGAGAACCACCATAAAATGGTGCCTCCCACTCCCACCTCCCGCAACCGCCGCAGAAGGATACCATGGTCGATGGCATCGAAGGCTGCTGAGAGGTCAAGAAGCACCAGGATAGAGGAATATCCTCTATCCCTGGCCTGCCAGAGATCATCGATCAGAGCGACCAAAGCAGTTTTGGTGCCGTAATCAGGCCTGAAACCCGACTGAAAAGGGTCTAGATAACCTGTTTCATCCAATGACTGTCGGAGTTGAAAGGCCACCACCTTCTCAACAACCTTCCCTACAAAAGGGAGGTTGGAGACTGGACGATAGTTGTTAAGGATAGCTGGGTCCAGAGAAGGCTTCTTAAGGAGGGGTCTCACCACCGCATCCTTCAGTGGGTGCGGGAAAGATCCCTCCCGTAGAGAGGCGTTAACAATAATCTGGAGCCAGCCTTGTGTTACCTCCCTGCTGGTCGAGACTAGCCAGGAAGGACATGGGTCCAGTAGGCAGGTGGAGGCACTCACCGCTCCCATGGCCTTGTCCAGTTCCTCAGGAGCGACAAGCTGAAACTCGCTCCACAAAGGCCCTCCCCCGGCATCTCCGCAGGAACTGTCCAAGTGGAGTCCAGGTCTGTCCAAATCCGAGCGATTTTGTCCGACAGAAACTGAACAAATTCCTCGGCTCTACCCTGTAGTGGGTTATCCTAAACAGGGTGGCCGGGCGAGATTCTGCGGACGCAATAAGAGCGGAAAAATGAGCACATTTTGCCGCCCGTATCGCCACTAAATAAGTCCTAATAAAGGCTCTTAGTTGTGTTCGGTCAGATTCAGAGTTACTAGCCCTCCAACGGTACTCTAGGCGTCTCTTTTGGCGCTTCATCTCCCTGAGTTCCTCGGTAAACCAAGGTGCCCTCCTGGATCCACTGCCGTGGAGAGGCCACAAAGGCGTAATCTGGTCCAATGCCTCAGCCACCGCTATATTCCAAGCAGTGACCAAGGACTCTGCCAGGTTGTGTGCAAGGGAGTCAGGTGTAAGCAATAAGCAATAAGCAATGCAAACTGTAATGGTAATTGAATGACTTGAGCACTACTGTAGTAAAGAAGGGGGTTGATAGAACTTTTTCTTGAGTCTGAAAACTCATTATATGGTAGACTAATTTTGCAAGCTTGTACTCCTTACTTGGGAATAAGTTATATTGGTCTCAGTAAATGTCTTTTAGCATATGGAATTGGACTATAAATTAGCACAATCTTTAAAATCTAAGTAGGAGTGGGGAAAAGCAGCAGGAGATTTCCTTTTATCAATGAAACAGCATCTACGAAATAAACAAGGCAGCTCTACATACCCTGGCAGTAATGATAGCCATACCCTTAGAAGATCATTTCTGCTTTTAACAAGTACCCGCTGGAAGAAAAAGTGGAAAAAAACAATTTGGGACTTACAGGGATGCAGTTATGAGCTTATGTACATGGGAGGGGAAGGGAACAAATATCAGAAAAAGTTTCAAAAATACCTGTCTCTATGGCTCAAGGAATGCAGTGACTCAGTGGCTAAGAGACTGAGCTTGTCAATCAGAAGATTGGCAGTTCAGTGGTTTGAATCCTTAGTGCTGCGTAATGGAGTGAGCTCCCGTTACTTGTCCCAACTTCTGCCAACCTAGCAGTTCGAAAGCATGTAGAAAAGCAAGTAGAAAAATAGGAACCACCTTTGATGGGAAAGTAACAGTTTCCATGTGCCATCAGCATTTAGTCATGCTGGCCACATGACCACGGACAGTGCTGGCTCTTTGGCTTTGAAACGGAGATGACCACCGCCCCCTAGAGTTGGGAATGACTAGCACATATGTGCGAGGGGGACCTTTACCTTATGGCTCAAAAACCTATTATCTACTCCAGTTATATACTATGGTCATCAGTGACTTTCCTATATATACTTCTATATACATTCAACCACCATTGTGCCAGAGTAATAGCAACAAAAACAGGACACAACAATAACAAAAACAGGAAACTTATTATTTGGTAATGGCTGCATAATGCTCTGAAGATAAAATAAGTCACTAGCGGAGAAATTGCCTACTTTGGATGATTTCAGGTTGGGGTTGGCTTGTTTACATACCTATCTTTAATTATGGCCATGATGACTGTGTTGAGGTTGTTTTATTTTAATAAAAAAGGGTACATAGATGGAGAGGGTCCCTGTGCCTCTTGTGTTCACCTTGGAACAGAAGAAAGATGGAATGGCTCTGTTGATGCAACCCTGCATTTAAGTTTCTTCATCTCTTATGGCTTGATTATTTCCCAGATCTATTTTTATGTAGGAGATGCACCCTGCAGCCCATGATGCATGTATACGTATCCACAAGTTTACCCCGGGTGGTTTGTTTTCAAAAGAAAGGATCTCTTGCCTTTCTCTCTGCACAGCTCCTTTCTCTCTTCCTTCCATATTATCTCAAGCTAAAACCACCTTTGTTTTCAAAAGATGAATGATTGTGCTTTCTTAAGACAGGATCTGATCCCCTGTTATTGCAATGCTGGGTGGCAATACAAGTTCTGCCTCCCCAGCAAAGCAGCTGAATCGTTTGCAGCACAAATGAATTTAATGTCAGCAGTCAGGAGCAGCTGTTTGACTTGGGATTTGGATTTCACAGGGGTGGGGGGTGGGGGGTGGGGTGTTGTTGGGTGATGCTGACTGTGTTCTCTCTCCTTCCCTCTTCCCTCCCTCTCCTTCTCTCTCCATAAACATTTTGGCAGTTGCAGCTTTTGTGCAGATCATGTGACCGAGTCCCTAGGCAGATAATTTATTTCTGTAGCTTTCATGAACAATCATGAACAATCATTAACCTTCAGACACTGAGTTTGCTCACTGCTTTGAGGCATTCGGAGAGGGTGTTTCTATTATTATTGTTGTTGTTATGACTGTATTATTATGTTTCCTAACTAGTTTAATTCACAAGGTATCAGGAGAAAATTGCAACCATATTAAAATAGGCAGTAATGCATAACACTTAGAGCTCTATTAAAACAAACCTTGCTTACAAGGCAATTCATCTGGCTTAGCTTGGGTTTATGGATCAGAATAATTATCCCTCCCCTTTTTTCCTGGTGCTGTAAGAGCATCTGCCATCATGATACTCCCTTAGTGTCTCATTCTGAATGCAAAACCACTATTACTGGGTCCTTTAAAAGACAACCCTTTTGATCTCATTCTCCCCAAAGAGACAAAAGATCTGGGGGCTTTCTGGAGATGCAACAGGGTTGCTTTTGTGACAGAAGGCATCCAATTTCTGATTCTGAAAAGTCCCTTTACCTCCCTATGCACATAATAATGTGGTGAATTGGTAGCAGATTTGATACTGAAGTGTCCTTCCCCCCTCCCATTTTCCTTGGTTTAAAGGGAGTGTTTTTACAATGCTGGTGCATACAAAAGAGACTGTTTTGATAGGCTTGACTAGTAAGGCAGATATATCAAACTAATTTGTTTAAAGTATTTGCAGGCATATGAACGCCCCAAATAGTTGTCGCCTAATTTTAAGGGTATGCATATCTATCATCTATCTATCTATCTATCTATCTATCTATCTATCTATCTATCTATCTATCTATCTATCTATCTATCTATCTATCTATCTATCTATCTATCATCTATCATCTATCTATCTATCTATCATCTATCATCTATCATCTATCTATCTATCTATCTATCTATCTATCTATCTATCTATCTATCTATCTATCTATCTATCATCTATCTATCTATCACCTACCTACCTACCTACCTACCTACCTACCTACCTACCTACCTACCTACCTACCTACCTCTCTACCTCTATCTCTATCTCTATATCTCAGAACAAATGCAATACAAATGTAACAAAGGCAATATAAAAAATAGCTTTCTGCCTGGATGGCTCCTAGGGTGTATATACTGGTCTTGTATTTGGGTCTTTTCCTGTGTAAGAATCTTACACTGGAAAAGACACAACAAGACCAGCATACCTATACCCGTGAAAATCTGTGAAAGCACACACACACACAGAGACACAAACACATACATCAATTCTCTTCTCTGCCTATGGATCCAGCTGTAGAATAGTGGCTAACACATTTGTGTGTGTGTATCTATTGTATATTTTTCTCAGTTTAGAAATATAACATCCCATTATTGTAAATTGTTTTTTTATAAGAATGTCCAATTGAAATCTAATTCAGGAGTAAGAATGTTAATAAAATATCTTCTTTGTTAACTTGTCGATAGCTTCCATAATTATTCTCTTGTTGAAGTGTTCTGTTTTGGAGATTAACCTGGTTCCTTCAAAATTAATTTCATGTTCTGTAGCTTTAAGGTGCTGGAAAAGGGAGGAAGTTTTTTCTTTTTTTCTTACTGCGTTCTTGAGTTCTGCGATGTGTGCATTTATTCTCCTATTCATTTGTCCTATGTATGTTGCAGGGCAGATTTTGCATGGTATTTCGTAGACTTCTTGGTTTTCTAGCTGGATTATCCAGAGTTTTGAAGGAACCAGGTTAATCTCCAAAACAGAACACTTCAACAAGAGAATAATTATGGAAGCTATCGAAATAGAGGAACACCCCCACAACATGAATAAATGTGATGATACCTCCCCCCCTACCAGACATCTGGAAACCCACCCTAGTCAACAAACGAGCCCCACCCACCACCCAGGCTTATACAACACAAAAACAACAATAGACACACAGCCAGCACCAATCAGCATCAATCTACCAATCATGATAGAACCACACAACCAATCATTCCACTTATTGAAACAAAGCCAGCACTCCACACCCACCCACCAAGATTTATAGAAAGACGGCAGCTCCGATCACACTTTAAGCCCAAAACCCAGCCTGAAGATGGCGAGTGAGACTTCGCTGAAACCTTGCCAAGACAATCTCAATCTTATATGGCAAAAGACCCAAATACAACAAGACTAGAATATCTACACCTGTGAAAATCTATGAAACACACACACACACACACACACACACACACACACACACACACCCCTTACCAATGGAGTCAGTTTTTTTTAAAATTCAATCTAATTAAGAAGCCTGGGATTTCCTCACTGTTTCCCAATTACCAACCAATTGTTTATTATGATTAAATAATAAATTAAATGATTAGGGCCTAGAAGCTAAAACGTAGGAAGAACCATTGCAGGAACTGGGTATACCTAGTCTAGTGAAAAGAAGGACTGGGGTGACATGATAGCAATCTTCTAATATTTGAAGGAGTGCCACAAAGAAGAGGGGGCTAACTTGTTTACCAAAGCACCACAGGGCAGGAAAAGAAACAATGGATGGAAACTAACCAAGGAGAGAAGCAACTTAGAACTAAGGAGAACATTGCTAACAGTGAGAACAATTAACTATCAGAACAAATTGCTTTCGGAAGTTGTGGGTGCCCCATCATTGGAGGCTTTTAAGAAGAGACTGGGCTGTCATTTATCAGAAATAGTATAGGTTACCTGAGAGAGCAAGAGGTTGGATTAGATGACTCCAGAGTCCCTTCTAATACTGTTACTGTATACAAGTTGGCAAGGAACTGTCATAGGGAAATTTGCATATAGAAGAAAGATCTACCCCAAAGCATCTAGAACAGGGATGTCAAATTGGCGGGCGGCGGGCCGGATGCATCATGTGCAGACTACACCCAATTCAGCTCCGCAAATGGGAAAAACATCATGAAACATTACATGTTGGCAACATGGCGCTGCGAGTTTGACACCCCTGATCTAGAATCTGACTTTGTGGCGGGGGCAGGGACTTATAATCATTGAGACACAATTGAAAATGACAAGCTGATGAATTGCACATCATTTTCAGATGTGCCAATGCTCTACTATGTTGAATCCCCCCCTATTTTGTCCGGAAAAGACAAATTGAAAATGGATCGAGGCATTATGATCTCCTACTACAGGTTTCTTTTCTCTGTCCCCCTTCAATTTGTCTAGACCATTTTAAAGCAAATGAGCAATCATTGATCTCAGATTAGCAAAGCTCTTGTGTGCGCTGCTGCTTGTTTTCAAGGTTGTCAGTCTCTTTCAGCGAGTGAGGCTGCAATTCTTCCACAAAATTACATGCTAATATAATAATGAATTCAGATCCACTGCTGCAGTATGATGGCTGCATTATTCAACAGAAGTATTGACAGGGGGAAAACAGAAAAAAAAAGAAGAAGAAAAGATTGGCGGGACTATCCTTAAATTGAAGAACATCTGTTCAAACTGCTAAATGAGGACTGAGCATGCTCAGAAGGCACAAAGAAAAAAACATAAAAATCATGGGAGGAAAAGGTGTGTTTGTGTGTTTGGGGGGGGCGGGGCTGAAATGGAAGATCTTGCTTCCTGGAAGATTAGATATAGGAATGTTTACTGTAAATGAATTCAACCTGCCCCCAGGTTCCAGAGTTTGGGGATGGACATTAGTAGGACCCAGAGAGCAGTAAATTGTATCTTCTGCTGGTACATGTGCTCTAGAGTATGGGTGTCAAACTTGCAGAATCACATTGCCATCATGTGACATTTTGCAATGTTTTTTTCCCCTTGGCGGAGCTAGGTGGGTGTGGTCTGCCTCTGACACATCCTGCCCACAGGCTGCCAGTTGACCCCCCTTGCTCTAGAGCCATGCTTCTCAACCCTTTAAGTCTACACACTTTACGATGCCTGGACTTCAACTCCTAGAATTCTCAGCCAGTTATGCTGGCTGGGGAATTCTGGGAGTTGAAATCCAAACATCTTAAAATGATCAAGGTTGAGCAATTCTACTCTAGAAGCACTGATGCAGTGGAATGCTATGCTGGAGGAAGTTGGTCATAGGAGACATAAGAGGCAGGCAGGATAGGAGATGAAAGGGAATAACAGAAAGTAGGAGGAATAGCAGGGAGACAAAGGAGAAGGAGATTCTTGAGCACCCTAGGACTCTAGTTTAACTAGGAAGGTAAGTGTAGACCCAGTTAGACTCTTGAAATGCTTATATTTCCCCTCATTTAGGTCCTATTGCCGGCTTCCTTATTTGCCCCCTAGAGTTGAATGCTGAGAACCATTCAGCATACATAGAATAGCAGTCATCAGTGAAAGAAGAAAACAGCCTTTGGGGACAGCATTTGGAAAAAGCAAGCAAGCAAGCAAGTGAAGGAAGTCTTTCTATCTAAGCTGGCAGGAACTCTCTGGAGATACACAGACACAAATGTACACAGTGAGCCTCAGGCCCCAGGGAGTATGTGAGTGGTGAGGAGAGGCCCAATGGTGCTGTTAGTCAGAGGGCAGGTGAGTTGGTAGCTAGTGCAGCAGTTATAGCTCCATCTCAAATAGATGTAAGTATTTGCACATATCTGAAAGGAGGGTAGATCACAGAAGAGTGTGGTAGATATGCAAGTGCAAGAAGCAGTTCTTTAAATCTAGTTGATCCAGGACTGGAGCCACTTGAGTAATAGCTTGAGGGACTTTCATGTATTTCATGGGCCATAACAAATAGAAAGCTCATGTTCCCCAAAGACAAGAAACTAGATGCTTCCATCCAACACATTACTGGCATGAAATCCCCAGTGCTCACAAAGTGGAGACACCATCGTTTATGTACTCAAAATCTAAAATGCCATATGTTGTTTCTGTTGCAAACTTTTAGTCTCTTGTCCCAACCACAAAACAAAGGATTGGAAAAAAATTGGTTACAAATATGGTAGGATGGGAAGAACAGCAAATAACCATAGAAAATTCCTTGGTGGAAAGATCTTGAGATGGGACTAAGGCAGGAGTGAAATCCAGCAGGTTCTGACAGGTTCTGGAGAACTGGTAGTGGAAATTTTGAGTAGTTTGGAGAACTAAAAAATGCCACTTCTGGCTGGCCCCAAAGTGGGGTGGGAATAGAGATTTTGCAGTATACTTCCCCTGCCATGCCCACCACGCCATGCCCACCAAGCCATGCCCACCAAGCCACACTACGCCCACCAAGCAACGCCCACAGAACCGATAGTAAAAAAAAAATTGAATTTCACCACTGGACTAAAGGTAAACCACACTATAGATGATTAACATCAGGAAAATACTACATCAAAGTTTCTTTAGTAGCAAAATGTTCTGAAAAGATTCAGTGCCCTTGTGAGAATGCTTGCTATCTAAAATTTAGCACGGTGTCACACGTCAGATCAACTGTGTCTGCCAAATAATCGAAAACTAATGACTGAGTTTGTTTCTGTACTCCAGCATCAAAGCAAGAAATCTTGGAAGAACAACTCAAAATGAGATCATAATTACTGGCAGCAAAAGCCAAATAGAAAACTTTAGCCAATCTGAACTCAGCAAGATGTTGCTCTACAATTCTGAACAGCACACCTGACATTAGTCATATGGGTGAACAACTTTACTAGTGCCTGCTGTATCAACAAGAGAATATACTGAAAATGGCTCCACAATGGTGAGTGTCAAAGAACCTCTAGAATTTATTGACACAGATGACAGAGAAGCTGTTATGACAAAAGCACTCCTTAAAAAGCTGGGAGATGTAGGAACTGAAGTAGCTGACTCCAGAGGTCAGGGCCATGATAACATTAAAGGCAAGAAGAGAAGACTGCAAGCGTGAGTTTGAGAGTTATACATTCAAAGTTTTTTTTAAAAATCCCATGGAGTTTTCATTCATAGAACATGGGGGTCAGGAATGTTGTACCAGCTTCTAGCAAGGTTGGTGAATTTAATTCTGAGAATCTATGTGTTTTTTTCTGCATTGACTTATTACAAATTTTGAAGCCACATTTGGGAATATCCTGTGTGATTTTGAAATCTCATCACATGAAAGTTGGGCAGGTAGGATGAAGTCTAACATCTAGTTAGATAAATATCTTAGAACCTATTGTTCACAACATTTATTTCAAACACTATATATTATGCCACAACATAAGGAATACAGAAATTTGAAGTTAGGGCTATTCTTGGTCATTCATTATTATATTCTTTACTATATTCATTATCTTCTGCCATTTTTATTCCATGAATAATTCCTGTGTAATATTCTTCATATTCATGACAGCATTTCTATCTTCCCAATTTGATGTTTCACTGTAGAAGAGTTCAGCATTTTTGTGCAAAAGAGCTTCAAGTTGTTGGTTCTCCTGAACCAAATTGGTATCAGAGCTGTCCCTTAGGAAAATAGCATAGGCAGAGATAAGAAATGAGACCTTACAAAGTTTTGACCCAGGTAAGGCAACCTATAGGGTAGCCATTTCAGCTTCCTGTCTCAAGTCTGAAATATTCTATGCTAGCTTGCTAGATTAGGAGGATATTTATTTATTTTGCTGTCCATCTCATCAAATGGCTCTGGGTGGCTTACAACATAAAATATAAAATAATGAGATGATTAAAAACATTCAGTGTTAAAAATTAAAACATTATAAATGAAAAAAACACATAAAAAGGGACCAATATGTAAGCAGGGTGGAGATGGGATCTTCCCCTAATCTACTAACCATCAGAATGGGATGTCTCCATTGAGGCCCCAGGCCAGTTGATCAAGATGGTCTTCATGTCCTTTTGAAAGTCCAAGTGAGTGGAGCCAGATCTCACCTCCAGGGGCATGATGTTCCAAAGGGTGGGAGCCATGGCAGAAAAGTTTCTTCTAATTAGTTCTGCTGGCCAAAATTCCTTGGCCAACAGGGACCATAGCATATGTCTTGTGCTGGAACAAGTGAGGGGGTCAATCCATGGGTAAAATCAACTTACTTTCGCTACTGGTTCACAAATGTGAGCACGCGCATGGGCAGAGCATCAAAACCAAAATGTGATGATGTCTGGGTGGCTTGGTGGAGCCTCCCACCGCCACAACTTCTGGTTCACCCTAACCAGATAGAACCAGCTGAATTGAACCTCTGGGTCAATCCCATTGGTATTGCCTTGTTCTTAATTTGACTGGAAATCCTAGTGAATCGACTATATATTATAATTGCTAGATTTCTTGAATGGTGAGGCAGAAGAAGGAGCCAGGAGGTTAAAAAAGCATTCTTCTCTGTGTATCAGCTGAATATCTGCCATTAGTCAAAACCTCTATCCATTCACTTGAGAGCAGTTATTTTGTATTAGTGGAAGAATCTGATTTAGTTTCATAGTGTATCAGCCAAATGCTGTGAAAAATTATTTTTCATTCAAGTGGTGTTGTGATTTGATTTCATTGGGTGTGCTGTCGCTTCTAACAGCATGTGAAAAAGTGCACAATGGCTTCCTTGTCACTCTTTCTAGCCTGCTCATATTTTGCACCCAGTCATACCCTGTTTATCTTCTTCATGTGGAAAATAAACTAGATTTCTTCTTGCTTGTGATATTATACCTGGTTTTTGTATCTCTACTTTAAAATAGTAGGAAAATCTTTAATTTAGATGTTCCTTATGCAGTAGAGGAAGTAACAAATTATTTTGAAGACATTCTGCAATTAATGAAATTTAATAAAATTAGTGATGACTACAATCTTTAAAATCTCATGCTTGAGAAGGATCTAACATGAGGGGCACATAATCTTGTTATATTCTATAGCAATGTAACAGACAACCTAATTGTTGTCTGTCATTATTCACAATGATAGAATGGCACTGTAGCACAAGAGGGATTAGAAATTTTCCCATAAGTGACTATCCATTGGTTCTCAATGCCTTACATCATTTTTCCTCTAAGGATTCAATGGATGTCTTGCTGATTATTGATTTTTTGAATGAGCAGTATATAATTTGTAGAAGGCTGAGTATGCCAAATCCCAAAGATGATGTAGTTATCTTCCAGTATGTCAATGAAGGGTACAATATAACTTCATTATATTAAAAAATGAACAATGAAGAATAGCCAGCAATTAACACAAATTTCTTGACTTCTCATTTTTTTAAAAATAACATTTGCTGTTTTACAGACCCACCTGACACTGTTTAGTGTGAGGAGGAGAATGTATCACATATCCAAGTTAAAGAAAAAGGAGACCCCAAATTGCTGGTATTTTGTGTGTACCTTGTCCCTCCAATATAGACAAGATAGGAAAACCTCACTTGACAATTCTAGGTTGGAATAGAACAGAACAGAATAAAATAGAAGCTGGAAGGGACCTAGATGATCTTCTAGTCCAACCCCCTGCTCAAGAAGGAGACCCTATACTATGTCAGACATGTGGCTCTCCAGTCTCTTAAACACCTCCAATGATGAAACACCTACAACTTGATGTCATTCCACCTCAACTTCCATGGGCATTGTTGCCAACAGGAAGCATTTCTACCAACTGCTGTCTCTGATGTGAGGAAGGGCTAAAGTTGGGGCAGAAGCTGAGTTTTGACAGATGGCTTTCCATGTTAGTAAGAAGATTAAGTATTTAAGTATTTAATAAATTTATAGGCCGCCCAATCCCGAAGGACTCCGGGCAGCTTACAGAAATACATTTTTTTAAAAAAATAAAGAATTAAAAATAGAGAAAAAACAGATTAAAACAGATTAAAAGATCACTTCATGCACTCAATATAGGCGGGGCTGGACCTCATTCATGAGATCAACAGCCCCAGGCCTGCCAGAATAGCCAGGTTTTTGTAGCCTTTCGGAAGGCCATGAGAGTGGGAAGGATCCTGATCTCTGGGGGTAGATCATTCCATAGGGTTGGAGCGGCTACAGAGAAGGCCCTCCCCCGGGGAGCCGCCAGACGGCATTGTCTGGTCGACGGCACCTGGAGAAGGCCCACCCTGTGTGATCTTATTGGCCGTTGGGAGGTATGCGGCAGAAGACGGTCTCGTAGATATCCGGGTCCTAGGCCATGTAGGGCTTTAAAGGTAATAACCAGCACCCTGAAACGCGTTCGGAGATCGATAGGAAGCCAGTGCAGCTTGCGGAGGATAGGTGTAACATGGGTGTATCTTGGTACACCCAATATCGCTCGCGTGGCTGCATTCTGGACCAATTGTAGTCTCCGAACGCTTTTCAGGGGCAGCCCCATGTAGAGCGTGTTACAGTAGTCAAGTCTTGAGGTGACGAGGGCGTGAGTGACCATTTGAAGTGCCTCCCGATCCAGGTAGGGCCGCAACTGGTGCACCAGGCAGACCCTGGTCACAGCTGACAAGTGATGTTCTAATGTCAGCTGTGGGTCCAGGAGGACACCCAAGTTGCAGACCCTCTCTGAGGGGTGTAAAGTTTCACCCCCCAGGCTTAGGGATGGAATATCTGGACTGTCCTTGGGGGGCAACATCCACAGCCACTCGGTCTTGTCAGGATTGAGTGCAAGTTTGTTCACTCCCATCCAGACCCTGACACTGAGTTGGCACAGGGCAGAGAGATATTGATGGTATTTAATCCCGTGCCAGCGAATGATCTCACCCAGTGGCTTCATGTAGATATTGAATAGGAGGGGGGACAAGACCGAGCCCTGTGGCACCCCATATTTAAGGGGCCTAGGGGTCGACCTTTGTCCTCCAACCAACACCGACTGAGACCTACCGGAGAGGTAAGAGGAGAACCACTGTAAAACGGTGCCTCCCACTCTCACCTCTTCCAGCCGTCGCAGAAGGATACCATGGTTGATGGTATCGAAGGCCGCTGAGAGGTCAAGGAGCACCAGGATAGAGGAATGTTCTCTATCCCTGGCCCGCCAGAGATCATCGGTCAGCGCGACCAAGGCGGTTTCGGTGCAATATCCAGGCCTGAAACCAGACTGAAAGGAGTCTAGATAACCTGCTTCATCCAAGGTCCATCGGAGTTGAAGGGCCACCACCTTCTCAACAACCTTCCCCAAAAAAGGGAGGTTGGAGACTGGACGATAGTTTTTAAGGATAGCTGGGTCCAGAGAAGGCTTCTTAAGGAGGGGTCTTACCACCGCTTCCTTCAAAAGTTGTGGGAAAGATCCCTCCTGCAGAGACGTGTTTGTGATCCTCTGGAGCCAGCCTCGCGTTACCTCCCTGCTGGTCGAGACCAACCAGGAGGGGCACAGGTCCAGTAAACAGGTGGAGGCACTCATCACTCCCATGGCCTTGTCCACTTCCTCAGGGGTGACAAGCTGGAACTCATTCCAAGAAGTCTGATCAAGGCCCTCCCTCGGCATCTCCACTGGTACTGTCCAAGTGGAGTCAAGGTCTGTCCGAATCTGAGTGATTTTGTCCGACAGAAACTGAGCAAATTCCTCAGCCCTTCCCTGTAAGGGCTCCCCCGCATCCTCCCCTTTCAAGAGGGAGCGGGTTATCCTAAACAGGGTGACCGGGCGAGATTCTGCAGATGCAATAAGAGCAGAAAAATATGTACATTTTGCCGCCCGTATCGCCACTAAATAAGTCCTAATAAAGGCTCTTAGTTGTGTTCGGTCGGATTCGGAGTTGCTAGCCCTCCAACGTCGCTCTAGGCGTCTCTTTTGGCGCTTCATCTCTCGGAGTTCCTCGGTAAACCAAGGTGCTCTCCTGGATCCACTGCCGCGGAGAGGCCTCAAAGGCGCAATCCAATCTAGTGCCTCAGTCACCGCTGTATTCCAGGCTGTGACCAAGGACTCTGTCGGAGTGTGTGCAAGGGAGTCAGGTATCTCTCCAAGCTCCTTCTGAAATCCCAATGGGTCCATCAGGTGCCTTGGGCGGAGCCATTTAATCGATTCCACCTCCCTGCAGTGGGGGAGTAGCTTCTGGACGTCAAGCCTCAGCAGGAAGTGATCTGACCATGACAAGGGCGAGGTGGATCATTGCTGAGATGAATAGTTTGTTGGGAAAAGAAACAAGCTGGATAACTTAACCCCTTTCATTAATGTGAACATAATAAGGACAGTACCATTTGCTGGCCTCCTTGTGATGACAAAATAGGAATTGGCAGCAGAAATGATGCGGATGTACTTTCCTTCAGCTCAAAGAGTTGTGAATTGTACTTTAACTGGACTGTATGGAAAAGCCCTAAGTGAAACAAATTAACCTATTACTAAGCACATGACAAGAATCATTTGACTCTTACACAGCATGGGAAAGATATGGAAGTATTTCACAGAATGAAAGCAGAAAGATTAGTGAGAGATTTCAGAAAAATATAGCGGTTAGCCTTATGAAATAAATGGAGGAAAAGGGGAAGGGAGGGCTTGGAAAATACATGCCCTGCAAAAAGGAAACAGCATTTTCTCATTGCTGACTAAAGCTCGCTATAAACCAAGTGGATGGATAGCACATCAACTGGTAAAATATATTAGTGAAATAATATTTTAGTCTGCAATGAGAAAATGCAGGGCATGAGTTTTCCTGCCATCTTGAATCTGATTGCATACTTTTAGCTAAAACATTGCATGTTGAATTTTCTGCTTCATGTTTTAATCTTTGCATAGCCTCACTTTGAAAACTTTTCTGGTCCTTTCAGCTGATTTCTGGAAATGAAAAAGAAAACCTTGGTGTGTGATATATGTTGCTTCGGCTGATAGATTTTTCCTCTCACTGGAGATTATATCATGTCCCTGATGAGAAAGCTCTCTTTGTGTACTTGTGCAAATGTCTATATATGAAAAAAGAGCACACCTGAATTTCTTAGAAATAAAATCTGTAGTAGCAGGCTGCATATATTTTATGCATTGTTTGAATTCTGGGATACCAGGAGAAATAGCTACAATTTCAAATATATTGCTTCAGTTCATCCAATGGTGAGTTTTAATTTCCACAATATTTCTCTATGAGTATCAGAAAGCTAATAGAACATAATATTTATAGCTCAGGGTTGAAATGTGGTATCCTTGTTACCAGGGGTGGTATTCACTTACCTTCCCTACTGGTTCGCAAATGTGAGTGTGCACGCATCTGCACATGTGCTCTGCCTTCCTTGCATGCACTTTGCCTAAAACAATGGCCTAAATGGGATGCCGTAGAGCTGGGGTGAGTGGGCTGTGATTTCTGCTACTGGTTCGGGTGAACCGGTCAGATCTGGCAGAATACCATCTCTGCTTGTTGCCCTTTGAGCTTGGTTGTTTTCTTGCATTGATAATATTATGTAGTTGGGTAATAAAAAGTCTTCAAGAAAATGATTAAGCTCAGGGAGCACCAAGGACCCCACGGATATCAGAAAACTAAAACCAGATCACTTTCGAAAGAACCAGGCCATTTTCAGTACTTCGGATAAATCATCACGTGCACATTATATAACCAGACTTCTTAGCACAACGACAAAGCATACTACAGAAATATATAAACTAGCCCTTAAACTATATGGATAAATGTAGGTAATTCTCAACTTACAACCATAATTGAGCTCAAAATTTATCTTGCTAAGTGTGAAATTTGTTAAGGGAGTTTTGTCCCATTTTACTTCTTTGCTCACCACATTTGTTAAGTGAATCACTTAAATAAGTAACATGGTTCTTAAGTGAATCTGGTTTCCCCATTGACTTTACTTGTCAGAAGGTGGCAAAAGGGGATCAAATGATTCCAGGACACTGCAACCGTCATAAATGTGAGTCAGTTGCCAAGTATCCAAATTTTGATCCCATGACCATGGGGATGCTACAGTGGTCATAAGTGTAAAAAATTGTCATAAATCACATTTTCAGTGCTGTTGTAACTTCCAATGGTCACTAAATGAACTGTGGTAAGTCAAGGAATACGTGTCTACCTGACATTACTTTACATGCTATCACATAAACAATGGGCAAAGCAAAGAAAAATCAAACATGATTTTATTATTCTCTTTAACACTCTATCTATGGGATAGTGGGTTGTGTGCCAGTTACATCCTTTCCTGAACCAACAATCCCTACTCCCAGGTCACTCATGCCCTAGTCACTTCCTTCTTGACTATTGCCACACACTCTAAATGGGGCTGCAGTTAAAAAGCATAAGGAAGCTCCAGTTGGTGCAAAATGCAGCAGCCCGCATGATTTTGTGCAGATCCCAGTGTGCACATGTGTCACTTCTCCTGCTGGACCTGCATTGGTTGCTGATTTGTTTCCGGGTGCAATTCAAGGTGCTGGTTGACACCTTTAAAGCCTTTCACAGCTTGGGACCAGGTTATCTGAGGGACTGTCTTTTGCTGGTCACATCTAACCGACCCACCAGAGCGACAAGGCAGGGAATGCTGCAGTCCCATCCCCGAGGGAGATACACTGGTGGGACCCAGAAGAAGGGCCCTCTCTGGGGTGGCTCCCTCAATTTCGAACATAATTCCCCCAGAGATTAGAACAGTCCCCACTCTAATACTCTTCCGGAAGGCCCTGAAGACCTGGTTCTCCAGCGGGCCTGGGGAACCCAGAGCAGGATGGAGCCTATTAAATGGCTTGTGTGATCTGCTGTCACCGGGGTGGGGGATGTGGGTGATTTTATTATTATACTATATTAATTTATTTGATTATTTTTTATTAATTGTATTGTTTTAAATGTGGTTTTATATTCTGTAAGCCGCCTTGAGTCGCCAGAGGTGAATAGGCAGCAATATAAATTCAATAAATAAATAATAATAATAAAATGGAAGGTATTACACTGAGCAGCAGTACCCAGGAATGTTTATTTTTATTTTATAATTAAAAAGAAACAGCCTGCTGTTTGGAGCTATTTTTCCTATTTGGATGACTGAGATGTTCACTAGAGAAAAAGTGTTTTCAAAAGATTTAAGTATATATTTTGTAAAAAGAAAGGACTTGATGAATGAACCTCTTTGGCCTTGATGTGCATCAAATGTCAAGGGCTTGACCTGCTCAATGAGAAAATATGGGAAATAGGAATGAAATTCATTTAAAAAAGTTATTTATTTGTTTAG
Source organism: Thamnophis sirtalis (assembly GCF_051295495.1). NCBI lineage: Eukaryota > Metazoa > Chordata > Lepidosauria > Squamata > Natricidae > Thamnophis > Thamnophis sirtalis. The sequence goes on along the minus strand of NW_028261386.1, from coordinate 88,769,078 downwards.
AAGAAAAAAGAAAGAAAAAAATCATATAGAGAGTTGTGATCCAGCTACAGAAATCCAGGCTGTGTTTGGATTTTTATTTAGAGATAGCTATCTGTGAGTTGGGTAATATACCTTCAGAGCTTGAAGGATGATCGATTTGTAAGACAATTCTTTATTCAAAAAACTTCTAGCTGGCACTGTTTTGGTAAACAAAAACTGCTGGGGAGAAATTCAAGAGGCCAATAGTCTCAATAGACTTTTCTTATGGCTGTTCCATTATCAACCATTATTTTAAAAAATAATTATCAATTGATCAATAAAAGTAAGATTAATAATATGTGTGTGTGTATGCGTGATATAGATAGATGATATAGATATAGATATAGACATAGACATAGACATAGACATAGATATGCTGGTCTTGTATTCGGGTCTTTTCCCGTGTAAGATTGAGATTGTCTTGGCAATGTTTCGGTGAGGTCTCACTCACCGTCCTCAGGCTGGTGTTTTTGGCTTAAAGCGTGGCCAGAGCTGCCGTCTTTCTATAAATCTTGATGGGTGTGTGTGGAGTGCTGGCGTTGTTTCAGTAAGTGGATTGATTGGATGTGTGGCTGAATCATGATTGGTAGATTGGTGCTGATTGGTGCTGGCTGTGGGTCCCTTGTTGTTTTGTGTTGTAATGACCTGGGTGGTGGGTGGGGCTCATTTGTTTTCCAGATGTCTGGTAGGTGGGAGGTATTATCACGTTTATTTATGTTAGGGTGTTTCTCTATTTCAATAGCTTCCATAATTATTCTCTTGTTGAAGTGCTCAGTTTTGGAGATTAACCTGGTTCCTTCAAAATTAATTCCATGTCCTGTAGCTTTAAGGTGCTGGAAAAGGGAGGAGGTTTTTTTCTTTTTTTCTTACTGAAAAAACACCCCCACAATATGAATAAACGTGATGATACCTCCCGCCTACCAGACATCTGGAAACCAGTCCTAGTCAACAAATGAGCCCTACCCACCACCCAGGCCGTTACAACACGAAATAACAATGGACACAGGGTGAACATCAATCAGCACCAATCTACCAATCATGATACAACCATACAACCAATCATTCCACTTACTGAAACAAAGCCAGCACTCCACCCCCCCACCAAGATTTATAGAAAGACAGCAGCTCTGATCACACTTTAAGAGCAATGCGCATGTGCGGGAAGATGGCTGCCGAGCTTTTCGCTCCGGCTCGGTCCGCTTGAGAAATAGCCTGGAAGAAGGTGGAACTCCTGTCCAGGAGCCTGGTTTCGCTGCCAGAAGAAGTAAGAACCCCCCAGAATACCCCTGCCCACAGCGTATTGGAGAGACTTGCCTCCCCAGAGCTGCTAGGCACGGAAGAGGCGGAAGCCTGCCGCTTAGCCAGCCGCCTCTTCCGTCTGGCTGTGGGAGGGTGCTTGGCGGTGACGGAGGCAGCGCGAGAAGCTCCGGCGGGCACAGGCGACAAAGCCCGCTAATCCTTGGTGCGTCCAACCGGCGAGGTGAAGAGACCTGACGCCCGAGAACTAGCCAAGCAACCCAGCAGAGAGCGAGCGGCTGCCCCGTTTGGAAGCGCTGGGGTTTTTGCGATTTCTCCCATCCTTGCAGGCAGTGAGACGGAGGGGCTCGCCAGCACCGGGGGGTTGTGGGTCGGTTCTTTAGACCTGTACATCCTGCAGGCTGCTTGTCAACCCCTCCCCGGCGCCTACATCTAGTTACCCCAGTTTATGGATTATCTGCCACTCAACTCAACCAAGTGAACCATCCAGCTGCTTGAGGACGGCGGCGCGCTGGCGGTTGTTACCATTCTCGATGCCTGGGTGTTTCTGGCGCTACCCGACCGACCTGGTGAGCCCCTGAGAGAGACCCTGAGGACTTCAGTGGATGGCCCATTGCCCCAGAGAAGGGGGAATGATCTGGGTGACTGCTGGAGCTGCGTGAAGTGGGCGGCTGGCTGTGTTATAGTCGCCATGCCGCTTCCGGATGCCCCCTCCCCCCCTCTCTGTTCGGCTTGGCCTTTTCCTCAGCGTGGCTTCATTTACTTGTTACATCTTGCTCGACTGGACTTTTGCCTGGACTTTTCATCCTGGCGAACTTCTCCTCCAGACCACCTTTGGACCTTTTCAGATCTGCAGAAGAGGGGGATACGAGTTACTCCCCTGTATACCTTGTCTGGACCATAGCTGGACGCCAGTTATCTCAACCACCTTGAATGCTGAGAGCCATTTGGCTCTGCCTGAACTCACACTTTAACAGCTGCGCAATCTATCCTTTATTTCTTTCTTTCTTTCTTCTCTCCCTCCTTTTTCTTTCTTTTGTATGGGATATGTATGCAATATGTATGTAATTGAGTGAATGATCCCACTTTTTATTGCCATTATTGTTGTATTTCTGTGTTTTTTAATTATTATGTGGGGACTGCCTGGGTGAGTGAATGAGTATGTTTGATTCGGAGGACCTGCCGGGGAATGCGGGGGTCATTGGGGTGGTCGGGGGCACTATGGACACGGGAGTGGGCCGGAGCATCACGGTCGTAACAGGGAGGGGCAGATATGGCGGGGACTTTAGGGCTGGCCATTACCGGGGAAGGAGGGCTCGCTACGTTACAGAGATCCCTCCTTCCGGCCCTATGAGTCCCACTCCAAGGCCAGATGGCGCGAGTAATCAGGACCCTGATCTCAGGCTGTTGTCGCTAAATGCCAGGTCTGTGGTTCATAAGGCTCCCCTCATCCGGGACTTAATTTTAGACGAGAGGGCAGACCTGGCATGTATTACTGAAACCTGGCTGGGCCCGGAGGGAGGAGTCCCCCTCGTAGAGATGTGCCCAGAGGGTTTTCAGGTGCTCCATCAGCCGAGAGCTCAGTGAAGGGGTGGGGGTGTGGCTATTGTTATCCGAGAGTCTCTAATACCTCGTAGGATCCCTGCTCCGGAGCTTGTCAGGTGTGAGTCCCTGCTGGTGAAGTTGGACCTCAAGGGTCAAGTGGGTTTGCTGTTAACGTACCTGCCTCCCAACAGCGTTGCAGCAGCCCTCCCCTCGTTCCTCGAGTCGGTAGCCGAGCTGGCAATTGAGTTCCCCAGGCTTATGGTTCTGGGGGATTTCAATCTGCCTTCTCTCGGTGAACACTCTGATGGAGCGCAGGAGTTCATGGCTTCCATGACAGCCATGGGCTTGACCCAAGTAATTCGGGGCCCAACCCACTCAGCGGGTCACACGCTCGACCTCGTATTTCTCTCGGAGCAGTGGACTTGTGATCTTGGTCTGAGGGGTAGTGAGATCATACCCCTGTCGTGGTCAGACCACTGCCTACTGAGGCTTGACTTTCGGAGACCAAACCCCCACTGTAGGGAGGAGGAACCGACCAGGTGGTTCCGCCCCAGGTGACTTATGGACCCTCTGAGGTTCCAGACGGAGCTTGGGGTTATTCCTGATACCCTCGCCCACAGTCCAGCAGAGACTCTGGTTGCTGCTTGGAACTCGGCAGCGACGGAGTCTCTTAACTGGATTGCGCCACTACTGCCACTCCGAGGCAGTGGATCCAGGAGGCCCCCTTGGTTCACCGAGGAACTCCGGGAGAGGAAGCGCCGGAAGAGACGCCTAGAGCACTTATGGAGATCCAATAAATCCGAATCGAACCGAGCACTTTTAACATCCTGCATCAAGGAATACATCAGGGCAATCAGGACGGCGAAAAGAACTTATATTGCCACCTTGATTGCCTCCGCTGAGTCGCGCCCAGCCGCCCTGTTCAGGATAACCCGTTCCCTCCTAAATAGGAGGGATACGGGGGATCCTTTGCAGGGTAGGGCTGAGGATTACGTCCAGTTTCTAGCGGACAAAGTTGCTTGGTTTCGGTTGGACTTGGACTCCAATTCCGCAGATCCAGCCGAGGCACTAGGGGATAATCTGGTAGGCCATCGCTGGGTTGAGTTTCAGGATGTTGCCCCTGAGGACGTGGACAAGGCCATGAGAGCTGTGAGTGCCTCCACATGTGCATTGGACCCGTGCCCCTCCTGGCTGGTCACTAACAGCAGGGAGGTGACACGGGGCTGGATCCAGGCGGTTGTTACCGCCTCCCTTCGGGAGGGGGTCTTTCCCCCCACACTTAAGGCGGCGGTGGTGAGACCCCTCCTGAAGAAACCATCTTTGGATCCAGCCGTTCTTAACAATTATCGTCCAGTCTCCAACCTCCCCTTCGTGGGGAAGGTTGTTGAGAAGGTGGTGGCCTTTCAGCTCCAACGGTCCTTGGAGGAAGCTAGCTATCTTGACCCATTCCAGTCCGGCTTCAGGCTTGGCTACAGCACAGAAACCGCTTTGGTCACATTGACCGATGACCTCTGGAGAGCCAGGGACGGAGGCCACGCCTCCATCCTGGTTCTCCTTGACCTCTCAGCGGCTTTCGATACCATCGACCATGGTATCCTTCTGCGATGCCTGCGGGAGGTGGGGGTGGGAGGCACTGTCTTGCGGTGGTTCTCCTCTTACCTCTCGGACAGGTCGCAGTCGGTGTTAGTTGGAGGGCAGAGATCGACCCCTAGGCCCCTAACATATGGGGTGCCGCAGGGTTCGGTCTTGTCCCCCCTACTTTTCAACATCTACATGAAACCGCTGGGCGAGATCATTTGGCGGCACGGGATAAAATACCACCAGTATGCGGACGATACTCAGTTGTATCTGTCTGCCCCGTGCCAACTCAATGAAGCGGTGGACGTGATGAACCAGGGCCTTGAAGCTGTTAGGGACTGGATGAGGGCTAACAAGCTTGTGCTCAACCCAGATAAGACCGAGTGGCTGTTGTGTTTCCCTCCCACTAATTCGGCAAGTATTCCATCTCTCAGGCTGGGGGGTCAAACACTACGCTCCTCAGACAGGGTCCGCAACTTGGGAGTCCTCCTGGACCCACAGCTGACTTTTGAACACCATTTGTCAGCTGTGACCAGGGGGGCCTTTGCCCAGGTTCGCCTGGTGCACCAGTTGCGCCCCTACCTGAACCGGGAGGCTCTCACAACAGTCACTCATGCCCTTGTGACCTCTAGGCTGGAGTACTGCAATGTGCTCTACATGGGGCTGCCCTTGAAGAGTATTCGGCGACTTCAGCTAGTCCAGAATGCGGCCGCGCGAGCGATTGTGGGTGCACCTTGTTTCACCCACATAACACCTATCCTCCGCGAGCTGCACTGGCTACCTGTCGATCTCCGGGTACGCTTCAAGGTGCTACTTGTCACCTACAAAGCCCTTCATGGTAGTGGATCTGGGTACTTGAGAGACCGCCTACTGCCAATCACCTCCACTCGACCAATTAGATCTCATAGATTAGACCTCCTCTGAGTTCCATCTGCCGGTCAATGTCGACTGGCAACCACGCGGAGGAGAGCCTTCTCGGTGGCAGCTCCAACCCTATGGAATGATCTCCCCGTGGAGATTCGTACCCTCACCACCCTCCAGACCTTCCGCACAGCCCTTAAAATCTGGCTATCCCGTCAGGCCTGGGGTTAAAGACCGTAACCCACCCGAATAGTATGAACGTTGTGCTTTTAGTGATGTACTGTCTTAGGTGTTAATTGTTTGTTCCCCCCCTTTTTCGAGTTGTAAGCCGCCCTGAGTCCCCCCCAGGGAAAAGGGCGGCATATAAATAAACTACTAAGACTACTAAGACTAAGCCCAAAGCCCAGCCTGAAGATGGCAAGTGAGACCTCACTGAAACCTTGCCAAGACAATCTCAATTTTTCCTTCTGTCATTGGAACCTGCTATTTATTGAAGTCTTTCTTTTTAAATCTTAGTTTGCACCATTTTATACCAACTTAATTTATTCCCCAATCTGATGGCCTTTTCAAGTGTAGATTATCACTACTATCACCCCAGTTAGCAGCACTATGATGGAAGCTGTACTATAATCTTGATGTTGGAGAAATATCATGTGGGATATAGGGCCTTTGATTATTTTACCACGTGTGGTGGAGATTTGACAAGATCTCTACCAGATCTCTTCCAAAATTGTATAATGCTTTTATATTTGTGAAATGTGCATCATTATGAAGCATAGAGTTAAATAATTACTCTGATTTTCAGAGTGATTAAAATGGCTCCTGAACTCTTGTCATTTGATCCCTTGGTTGAATTAAATGTCTACCATACACAAAGTGAATCTACACAGGTCTATTGAAATGAAATGAGGATTGAATGCATGTCTATTTAAAAATAACTTGGCTGAGGTAAAATGTATGTAGAACTAGAATGTTAGTCTTTGTCATGCATAATTGCTCCTATGATCTCTGTAAATATTGTGTCAACTATAAAGCTGGCCTGACTGAGGCCATCTTGAAACTTCAGTGTTGCCACAATGGAGATGAGGGTTAGATATGGGGGAATAAAGATAGTTGGGGTTTTGTAGCCAAAACAAAATAGTTTCGTCTGGAAACCAAGGACATTCCCACAGGTGGCTGAAGAGAGGAGGAGTATAGTTATGAAACAACCAGACAGCATCTTGATTGGACCATGTGACTGATTGTTTGGGAAAAGGGGGAAAACTTTTACTTTTAATTAGGTGAAAACCATGGGAACCGTTAGAGTCAGTTTTCACCAGTCTGTGCCAATATGATATATCTGTTCTGACCTAGACTTCCTGAGACAGTAAAAAGCACACACTTAGTCCCCAAAACCCTCTTTTTATTTCAATAGCTGTGAATTATGTTCATTCACAGCCCATAATGAGTCACAAATAGTTTGTAAAAAGTCCGACAGAAGTCTGCCAAAGTTCTTTGGCATAAGGCTGCTAAGAACCCACCTTTATCTCCCTTGAAATGCTGCCAAAGACCTAATTGGCAATTAGCTTTGCAAGGCCACACGGAGCACAGAGTCAAAATGAAGCTTCAGACTTTAAATTGACCAGAATGAACAAAGTTACTGTCTGCAAAGGCTCATGTGCCTTTGCTCTTCCTTTATATCTTATGGGAACGGCCAATCATCTCCAAGTCTTATTCCCAAGTCACCCCTTTTGTCTTAACTGTTCTTGCCTTCTGGCAGCTCTGCACGCCCCCCCCCCCGCTTGTTCCTCTTCCTTGCTGATGTCTGACTCTGGCGGCAGCACATAACTCCCAGATGGCCCTGGCCCCCTCTCTGCCTTTGATACAGAGCCATCATCCAAGCCTTCCCCAGACTCCAGGACTGGCCCATGTTCCTCCCCAATCTCCTCACTGTCCAACTCTGCTGCCAGTTCCGCAGGCTGCCAGTGGACCACAACAATATCCAATAAAACTGTTATTTAAGGAATCTTCCTTCCTCAGAGTTCTGGTTGCAATGGGTATATTACTTGGAACCCCGACATAATGTCTCAACAGCTGAAGAGACAAAGTAATAAGGTACCCATTGAAAGCAGGATTTCAGAATCAAAATGGTGCAGTTTCTAGCTTGAAATAAATAGCAGGATGTAATAAGATTGCTGAAGATAGTCCTATGCAGAGTGAAAAATGATGCTCTCACAAACAGAGCTGTGAGCTGGGCAGTTCTGGAGGAGAGCATTATCTTTTCAATGTGTGACTTTTGTCCAGCCATTTCTTAAAGGTGAGATAATAGCTAAAATCATACCAGTAGAAGTGCTTCTTCACACTGTATTTCCATAATACATCAAGCAGGTGCACAAAGGAACTTAAGTAAAATGCAATGTTATATAAAGTGTTTACATGGAGAGGGAAAGACATAAGCATATCTCAATGCAAAACAATTGACAGAGCTAAATGCAGGCTTTGCTCACAAATATGTTAAATAGATTTTTCATATGTTGTTTTCATAAACCACTCAGGGAACAATTTGGATGAAGAAGTATTTATTCTTGTTCAAAAATTGCCTCTTTCATGGAGAAAAAACAGAGAATCTGGCTTCCATGGGTGATCAGGAAAAAAACCCAATAAAGGTAATATTCTGCAAGTGTCTTTATCAATATTGTCTGGATCAATTATTACTTGTTAGATGTCTTTATTAACCAGGTATCATTGTGACAAACCTACTGAACAACACTGAATGAGAAATCTTTATTATGAGTTATTATTTGCTTGTAAATGAGCTGTTGTAAGAATGAGCACAAAGTATAGTAATGGGAAATGTTAATTAAAAATGTTTTAAATCACATAAGATTTGTGCATGTTTTTCCTATATCTTTGTACAATGGTCTATACAAAATACATTTTTATTCATCTTTCTTTAAATATTATTCTTTTTCATGCACATTTCTTTATTGTATGCATTTGTTTTGGCAAAACAGTGGCAATTTTACAAAGTTCATCAGTGTGAATTTCATCTTACACACACACACACACACACACACCCACACACACACACCCCACATGTTTTCCAGTATAGGTTTGATATACATTTCTTTTTTTTTAGTACATCCTGATAGATTTATTTTAACATTTTGATGGATTGGATTTCTTTAATGGATTGGATCACATATTAATAGATTTGATCCCAGGATCCCTATTCCCCAAGTTATTATCCTGTGCAATTTTTGAACTCCATGATGGGAGCTTCTTTTTCTTGTGCCATATTTGTCATCGGACGTTGAAGATCATGTTGGCAATTCTATTTTAATCAACAACTGCACAAAAAAGTGTTGTTGAGTTTTGTCCAAACCAATCCCTTAGATTTTGAAGCCATGATTTTTCTTCTTCTGCCTGGACCTCATTTGCCTTCAATCTTTCCCTGGAGGATTAAGTGAAGGATGCTGTATTTTTCTGGGTGTCGCATCACATGTCCAAAATATACTAACTTTCGCTCTTTTATGGTTTCGATTATTTCCCTTGGCTTTCCCAGGTGGCTTATCACCTCCTCATGTCTGATTTTGTCAGATGATGGGAGCGGACAGGCACAAAAGCCACGATAGACAAACTTGAATCAGCCAAATGTTTTGAATCTCAAAATTATTTTAGACTTGAAGTTTATCTTTAACAAATATTCTTGCAAAGTATAATGGGGCTCTGTTGGCATTCAGACAAAATGCAAATCCATTTCCATTTCCTTAAGAATAAATCATATTGATCACATTGGAATTTATTTTGAATTATCAATCAAAAGATATTTATTTATTTAATTTATCAAATTTACATAGCTGCCAAACTCACACATAGGTTCAGAAAGATAAAGTGGCTTATCCCCTGTTATAGTTCTCTGCAGATAAATGTGTGCCATATTCCTGTGAAACTTTTATGAGTGAAGAGACATTGTTTTTTTTTTTTAGTGAGACACCAAAAAAATAAGACAAGTGCAGAAGATAGTAATCATGTTATAAAGCTTTGATTTTATTTGGGTCATAGTTTCACTTTTGTATTCATATGATGTTATGATGATCAGTGGTCTCATATAGATGTAAAAAAATAAATGAAACAGTGGCAGTCTATTTGACAGGCATTTTCCCATCATATCTAAGCATCTTCCAACAGTACATTGAACAAAACAACAAACATCTGTCACATCTGGCTCCTTTCCCCTTCCATCCTTTCCCTAGAGAAAGATTGTGGATACTGTATAGTATCATTCTCCTTGGTAGACTAAGCATCATTTTGACCAAATATTGCTAGGTATGTGGTATGCTAGGTATGAATTTCTCTCACTTACACAGAGAGAGAGGGGGGATGGAGGGGGAGACTCTTATTAAGGAAAAAAATCTTGAAAACTAAACAAGAAAGGAATTCATTGGAGGAATTCCTCCAATGAGGAGGCACTATGAGACTAACATTTAATTTCTTATATTGATTTATTGGGAAAAATCCAAGTATTGATTGTGAAAACAAATATGTACATGAATTGTGTGGATGCATATGTACATACACCTAGACACACATAATAATCAGACAAATTGTCTTTTCTTTGGAAGGACAACAATCATCTTCTATAATAGCCCTCTGCAATCTTATCTCCTTCATATATGTAATTCTGGATGGCTTTGTTTAGTATATATTTTTCTTTCCAGGACTTTTTGGAATATTTTTAATGGAATATTTGGATAGATGTTGGAATTTTACTTTGTATCAATTACTGGCTGATAAATTCTTATCATTTCCTACACTCAAGGATAAATATTGCTGCCCAGCAATAGGAATTTCTGTTGACACCTCAACTTCTATCAGTTGCATTTTCAGACGTCTAAATTACTGGAAGTGGCTCAATTGTGAGCTCAAAAAGTTCACAATTAGTCCTTATGTTTATCAAAACTCAATTTTAAATGCCTGAATGGAACAGTGAGGAAATCCATTTCCCCCCTTAAGCCACAGGAAATTGTCATGGTAGTCCAGTGATGGATAACCTTTTCCGTTTGGAGTGCCCAAAGCATGCCAATGCACACGAACTCCCCAAATGCAATGCGTGCACCCTCTATGCATTTGCCCCGCCCTCACACATACGCACATGTTTGAGTGAGACCCCTGCATGCGTCCCATTCCTCTGCACATGCACACCTGAGACCAGCTGGCCAGTGGGAGGAGCGCGCACGTGCACAGCAGAACTGAACTGGGGCGACAGTTTGTGTGCCATCAGAGAGGGTGCTGCATGCTATGGCAGGTGTGCCACAGGTTTGCCATCACGGTGGTAGTCTGTATCAAAAACCTCAGTGGATCTTAGACTAATTAATACATTCTGGGAAGAAGTTGTTTCACATTTTAATTTAACTTTGAGGCAAATTTCACAAGTGATATTTTTGTGATTTAGGAACAAATTGATTGCAGAGGTAGATTAGAGATGGAGGATTATAAAGAAACCTAGTCATCTTTACTAAAACTGTTTTTAAAGTTTATATACGTACCCGTATGAGAAGCCCATTTTTTCTGCTCTGTTTAATTAAATAAACAGAATGGATTCCTAATTGCAATGTCTTTTTGCTAGCACAATCTGACTAAGTAAAACGGAGAAATTATCAGAAATTATGTTGAGCGGATTATAAAAAGGCAATGGGAGATTTTGAATCTCTAGTTTAGTTATTACTCACAGACAGATAGATATTAAATCTTTTATGCAAGGTGGGCTGTTATAATGGTCATCTTTACACAGTTGAAAATGTTCTTCTAGGCTAGATTCCAAATAAAACAAGGGTTGAATTTCATTGGACTCTGAGCCCCTTTGGACTAGGGGAAAGCCAAAATCTCAACTGATGAAGAAAAAAAAAGTGACATAATTATAAGTTATAAGGGGAGTGCATAAGCACACCAGCATGCCTACTGTCCATGTCCTAATATTCCCTTGTATTTGTATTCATTTCATGTATTCATAATCATGTCTCTACTTATATCTGCTCTCAAATTCATGCTTGATGAAATTAAATAAATAAATAAATAAATAAAAATACTTTTGTCCTGTGGTTTGATATACTGATATATCAGCTTGATATACCAGACTAAATGGTCTGTTTCATAAAAAAAATTCTAAGTTTTTCTACAGTGTGATGAATACACATTTCCACTATGGCTTAATGTTACACTTGAATTGGTTCTGAGTGGCTTATACCTGTTCTACAAACCATGATTAATAAAAGGGTTAGCTTAGTGCAATGTATAAATTTAGCATCTCCACTTACGTGCATGTATGCATTTGTTAAAACATCAATTTTACTGTCATAAATGCGAATTACTAGTGTGGAAGAAGCATATTGACATTCGCTATCCTAAAATGCAAATAATAAACCTCTCACACTTCAGGCAATTTAATTAAAGGGAGCAAGGCAAACAATGATTTAGGAAAAAACAAATATTAACATCATTGGGGTTTTATTAACCAACAGCAGGAACCCAATAGGTATCTTATTATATATAAAACAGAAATTCTGATTATAATGGCTATAGTGCCTTCTCTTTCATTGCAACAAGCTTCAGCACCAGATTTCTTCTCTGTTTCAGTAGCATTATCTGTCTCATTATCCTTCGTGTTTTTCATAAGGTTCTGTTTTGGAACTCTTCTGCAAATGGCCCTACAGTGGAATGATTGTGTTCTTAATAATTTCAAAGATGTGGATCGTTTTTTTCCCCCCTCAGTATTTGACCTATTTTGCCACTCATGCATTATACATACTGGGGAAAGCTGTACTCATAAGGCAGAGTCATTAGAGCTTAAAGAGATTCACTCGACTTCTCCCCCTCCTCCTTTTTTTCTGTGCAAAATCTAGCATTTAAAAACTGACTGAATCAGTCCCCCCCCCCACCCACTTCCCGTTTTATGTCTTCATGTAATTTTCCCTATGCTATTCTTGGAAGCTTAGCATTTTAAACAAAAAAATGGAAGAGATAGTAGCAATTATCTTTTGTAAGGACATGCATATAATGAAGGCTGCAATCAGAATCACATGGTCTAGAAAGAAAAGCCCATTGACGAGAGGGGAATTTACTTCTGAGTAAACATTTCTAGAATTGTAGTGTAAAAAAAAATGTGAGAAATTTACCAGGGTTTATTTCTTGGATGAATTGCATGGCAGAAACAGGATTGCCAACACTCTTCAGAACAGGTGTACAACAATAAAAACTGTAAAAGAGAGTTATTTAGTACACTTCATTTGATTTTCTTCATAATATCTTAACTTACTATAGTTTACCAAAATTTGTCAAAAAACCCCCCTACTATGCTTTCCTTTAAATCACGGGTGTCAAATTTGTGGCATCATATTGCCGTCATGTGATGTTTCATAACATTTTTTTCCCTTTGTGGAGCTGGGGTGGGTTTGGCCTGCTTGTGACACATCTGGTTGTGGGTCACCAGTTTGACACCCCTGCTTTAAATGGAAGTAGCCAATATACAGTAGACCAGGGCTGTCAAACTCCCAGCCTGTGGGCCCGATGCGTCATGCGCTGGCTAAACCCACGCCTGGTTTAGCGAAGGGGGAAAAAAGTCCAGATACGGCATGTGATGCCACTGTGATGACATGAGTTTGAAACCCCTGCAGTAGACTCTATCCAAACACTGTAGTAATAGCCTATGAAAGTCTGCATTATCTCTTCTTCTCTTAAGTTTGAAGGAATTGGCATATATTTGTGTGTTTACTAAAACTTGCATATTTAAATATTTGAGAGTAATGTATTAAAATGACTTATATTAGGGAAATAAATACACAAAGTAGTGAACAAAATTGTAGATTAGGAAAAATACATGTAGTAATGCACAGCAACATTCTTTAATTATTTTAGGAAAAAAATAAAGCAGAATGTTAGAATCAAATAAATACATTCAACACTCACCTTAAATTTATAGTAATTTGTACATGTAAAGCTGGCTTCTTCTCTTTCCAACACAGAGGTACATCTCTTGTGGTTTACTGCTGGATTACAAGTACACCATCACTATATTGCTGTAGTAGCCCCAGAGCTAGGCCTAGTGATGGAGATTAAGGATGGTTTGCAAGTTATAGGTGCCAACCATTTTTACTATCAGCTTTCTTTGTCCCTTGGCAGGAGGAGAAGAAGGATGAAAAGTAGCAGGATCCTGCCAAGAAAATCTATATCTTACTTTAAGAGGTCAAGAAGAAATATAGCCTTTAGCTTCTTAAATCACAAACAAGAATGTATTTCACTCTGGAATGGACCATGAAGTTTTGAATTTCTTGAGTTTACACCTGTGTAGTATAGTTTCTTTAGGGAAGACAAGCCACATGCCCACAAAGAAAGCTCTTGCATTGCCATTGTCAAGAGAGCTGTTTTTCAGGCATATACTGTAAATCTGGGATCAGGGCTGCTGGTTGCCTGAGGGAAAGGGAAAATTAGCACCTGTTTGCCCATCAAAGTCACCCAAGGCTAGAAAACTAGTTTTGGTATTGAAGGTATAATACAGTGGTGGAATACGACCAGTATGCCTCAGTACGGGCATACCGGTGTCTGCTGGGAGCACCAGGTACCGTTCCGGTACTGTGCTCCGGAAGGCCCACAGCCGCCTGCTTTCCTTACAGCTATTTGAGCTGATCAGGGCATTTGCGCACAGAGTGTACGGCGCCTGTGTGATGTTCCGCCATGGAGCATCATGAGCTGTGGGTATGCTTGCATGCATGCGCTGCATGCGTACTGCACGCATGCACATGGTGGGTGCCTGGCGCTGTTGCACCGTACCGGTTACAACGGGATCTGGAACCCGCCACTGGTATAATAGCTTCTATTATCTGCATTCCATGCATCAAAAATGCAACTGTAAAAATTAATTAATTAAGTAATAATAAATATGACTCCCTTTTATGACCACTCAAAAGTAGTTCCTCAAGGCAGTTGCCTGACTGCATAGTAATTTCTCCTACCCTGCCTATAGCCCAGAAGAGAGTTATAGTAGATAACCTAACAGGGTTGCAGCTTTTTAATTTTAAAATTGGTCTTCTTGCATTTTTTTTTACTTAGGAAGAGAACCTGAAATAGCCTCCCACTTCCTTGCCAATATACCTGCGGTTTATGATATGTCCCCACTATAAAAATAAATGATAAAAAACATTATTATTTTCAAACTCTTCCTCTTCTCCTTTGGCTGGCTTGACACAGCACACTTAAACTTGCCAAATAAAGGACAAGCAGCTGCATTTGTGTAACATACTTAACTTGGTTACTATTAAATTGAGGTTTGTGTTGGTTTTCTGTGTTGTGTAAACTCACAGCATTTCATAGCCCTTGGGGACTATGCAACTCCAAAAATAGCTAAATTCATAAATGAACTTAAACAAATGGTAGAAATATTATATGTACTGTATGGTACTAATTGAATTAAAAAGGCACTGGATAGTACATTGTATTCCCTAACATATGACACATAGCGATAAGTGATGAAAAGAAATTGAGTTGTGTAACATTGCAATGATGCTTGCTTGCTTTTTGAAATTATAGAGGGAAATAGAGAAAATAGGGACACTTATCAACAAGTAATGAAGGAATATGATATTTGCTCCCCCCCCCTAGTTTTGTTTGTATATATTGGCTAAAGCTTGGTAGCAGAAAATTTAAATAGGGAAGTGAATAAAGAGAACAATTTCTTTCTCAGCATTGTTGCTGGTTATTTCCCCAGTGGAGATTCAGAAAGTCCATAACTAAAAGAAGTAGCAGTTCATTGCTTTCTCTCCTTATGGATAGTTTCTTGATTGATAGATAAGTGTGTTTTCAGTAATCAGATCCAGCAAGTAGAAAGTCTATGCAGAGACTATCTATAATACTTCAAGGTAATATTAGACAAACAGACAGAGAGGCAGGCAGGTGTTTGCTTGTGTGTGTGTGTTGGTTCACAAGGGGAATAGACGGGCCATTGATAAATATGTTGTATTATGCTTGTTAACTGGACAATCATATCCTTTAGATCAGAGGTGGGTTGCAAATCCCAGTGCTACCAGTTCGCTTGTGCTCATGTGCATGCTCATGTGCGATGCGTCAGGTGGGTAGGCGGAGCTTCCCACTGCCACCACTACCGGTTTGCCTAACTGGGATAAACTATCTCTGCTTTATATGTAGTTCTGGAAAAGATTCTGCTAGGCATCACTGATATTCACAAATGTATTAATAGTCAGAAATTTAAGACCTTCCATACCTGGAGTGAGGGGACTGGCAATCACAGGTATTGTTAAAGATATTTTGATTGATGAGCCAGAAAATCTCATGCAGCCTGAGCACTCCTGAAAAACAACAACCCTAAATCCACAAATAAATATAAACATCACTGTAGATAAGTCAAATAACTAGCACTATGCTTCTTTTGTAATTTGAGGCAAGCCATCCCATATTGTTGGATGGTAAAACTAGCTCTGAACATTTGTATCACAAGTGGTTTCTAATGTTTCAATTAAAAATAATCTTGTTGCCAAGTTTATGAAGCAGGGAAGAGAACCTTTCCTCAGAAATAACAAACAGAAATAAATGAACCAATATCTTGTTGCATTCAGGCTAAATTTATATTTAACTTCATAGGAATTGTGGTATTACGAGTGACATTATTATACCATCAGTAGCATAGATCTTATCCTCATGTGTTGTTCCATAATGACCATGGCAGAGATTTATACATATTCAGAAATCAGTTTCCTGTTGATGTTTAATTATTTCACTTCCTGCAAATGTAGCCATGATTCACTTTGAGATAAAGATTTTAATTTCTTGATCAAGGATAATTTGAATGTTGGCCATTTCCTGATTAGTGGCTAAAAGTGTCTTCAGAATATCACCAGCCATTGTTGAAATGACAGAAAGCATGTCATTATAATTGTTATTTTGGCCCAATGATGGTTAGGTGATTAATCACTAGTCAGGAAATGACCTCATGAATAGCATTGCTTAGTTTGCCTTGCACTGCTTGTTAAACAACCATCCTCGATTTCCAGGAAAAGTGAAAATGCAAACAGGTGGGAAAGGAAAGATAAAATACATCTCTTTTTCCTTTTCTCTCAAAACTTTTAATCCAACAATCATAGCATTTAGGTGAAGGTGGTAACTATCTGCTTATTACTCTCCTCATGCTGTAAACCAGGGTGCCAATGGGCCAGATGCATCACCTGCTGGCCATGCCCATGCCCAGTTTAGTGAAGGGGGAAAAAGTCACGAAACGTCACATGATGCCACTGTGACAACACGGGTTTGACATCCCTGACCTAAACTCACTTCCAAACCTGGTACTTAGAACAATAAATGAGAAAATATGGAAAAGTACCTGGATTTGTGGCAAACTTTCTAGCACACATTCTCCTTTCCAGATGTATATTCATGAAGCTTTTGGGTATTTGGAAAACAATATCGATCCTTGAATTTGCTGCATTCATTTCTTTCCTTTGGGATGAGAAAGAATAAGGTGGAACATTTTTACTTCCAACCTTTGATGGATCCTAAAAGGCTTCAGGCTGTCCATTGATAGATGCTATTGAAAATCTCCTTCATTTATCGAATTAAAGTTTGAGACAATTACATTGCAACATAGACAAGAAGCTGACCAACGCAATGAACAATAAAAACATTGACAGGTTGTCCCACTAAGAATGGTAAAGTAAATCTCCCAAATCTCTTCTCTTAAAGGGCTGCTTAAGTCTTCCAATAAATAGTGCCTTGTCTGCTGGTAATTGGTTTGGCAGATCTATATGATACTTAAAAAAAAAGAAAATTAGAAAAGGAACTATTTCTTTGTGTATAGTTATGGCTTAAACTTTCCTACCTTCCAAGAGAGAAGAGTATTCCTGTGCTGATGCTTCTTGTTCTCTCAAATTTCTACAACTACAATGGGGAACTATGAAATAAAATATCTTAATTTTCATATATATTTGTAATTGTGTTTTTTTTTTTGCCATACTGAGAGAATGGAGTGTCATTTTTTTTGCTTATTAAAAGCTGAGTTTGGAGGAGAAGGGATTAGGGAAGAATGAAAAGTCAATGATTTAATTCTACTTCACTGAATTCAGGTGTTTGAATGGATATACAGTACTTGGAGGAAAGGTTATGTGAAGCAGGGATTGGCAACTTGAATTCAACTTGTCCTAAAGTTTGTAATCAAATAAATACAATCGTATGGTGGCTGGGATGTTTGTGTGCCAAAAGTACCCAAAACCTTCTCTTTATTTTAAAGCCTTTCATCTTTCTGCATATTTTGGGGGACCATAACTGGTGCTGAATGGCAACAGGCTGATGTTTGCTCTTAGCCCTTTCAAAATCCAGGGGCATTAGTTGCCACAATCACTATAGTGTCTTGATGATAATATACTTCACATTAGAAAGTTTAAAGTGCATCGCCCTACTCCTTCGCAATGTCAGATGCGTAAGGAAGCAACTTTAGGAAATGTATGGAAAGAATAAGGATTGAATGGAGATGACACAAGCTAGAGCCCTAGTTGTGTTTTGTGCTAAATAGTCCAACAGAGCAATGGCATCTCATTTTAGTCTGCATTATCTTCATTCACACATTTTAAAAGATTACTATGTACATTGCTTCAAGCATTCAATATTATACATAACTAGTAACTCCAATGATCTTTACTATAAAGGATAAAATGCACAGGATAAAATACAAGGTGGCAATACTAGGAGGCAAAAGGCTTCTGGTGGTTGAAAATCCTCTATTTTTGTGGGTTTTTTGACATAATTTGTAGAATACAGAAGGAAACACCAAATGGGAGCTACAAAATTACTTGGTTGTCTCTGCTTATCAATTGGAATGTATATGTCAAACATGCATTTCAATGAATACATGTAATGTATATATAAGGGAATAAATATTCCCTGTTGAATACTCGGAAATTTGCAGAGGGATATTAATCAACATTGACCATAGTGGGAATACGCAAAGCCAAAGAAAACAGAAAGAAAAACAAATGTTTGTTTTCTTGACATGAAATGGGGGAGAGATTGAGTTTCTGAAATGTCTATTTTTAATAACTTGCAGTAGAATTGCTACTCCTTCATCTAGCTAATCTTCATGGTAAACTGTATGAGTAGATGCCTTTGGATAAGATTCTAATAGTATATGGTGTTTAAATTAACCCTGTAAAACTCTACGTTTTTGCTTCAAGTTACTCAATTTAAGTTTCTTTGTCTAGTACTTTAATTTTTCCCAGGCTCAGTTGATTATTCATTTTATGGTCCGTGGTATTTTTTTATTAACCGTCTCCAAATCCATAATACAAGGGTCTTTCCAGGTTTTTCAATGTCCAGCTTAGAGAGTTGTATATATCAGCAGTGAAAAGACAATTGCTGTACCTATTCTTTATTATCAGAATTATAATTATTCTGCATAATCTTAGCTATATTTGACACTGCTCCCTCCATCAGATTAATATTTTCTTTTTGGAACATTTTTTTTCTCAATTAATAAAGGATCAAGTCTAAAGTTTTTGGCTCATTTCTTTAATTGGGCTCTCTTTATCTAGTTTTAGGATTTGTACAGAGGACCAGTCATGTTTTAGACCATGTTTACTCAGTAATATTGAAAGCTCAAAAGGCTTTACAAACTTTTAAGGGCTTCATACCCTTTTAAGGGCTAAATATCTCTTCTGCAGCTTTAAACCATTCAATGGATATGATCTGGGCTTGATTATTTTTCCCCTGGCATCTCTACTTTCTAGCATAGCTGCCTTCTGAATATAATGTACTTCTAATTTTTTCTGTCATTCTATAATCCTATTTGTAAAGGATTTCTCTATAGTTTTCCTATTTTTTTAATCCTCATTTGCCTCTGTTTAGTCTCTTCCATGATCATTCTTGAATAGTCTTACTGCAAGTGTAGTAAAGTTTCCTAGGATTTCTTTGATGTTCTTAAAACATCTTGTCTTATTACTGTCCTCCATTTGTTAATGCTCTCAGTTTAGATACCTTTTGGCATCCTTCCTTGCTTAAATGTTTAAATTCAGTTATTGTACATTCTTTCTATTCACTCCCTGCCTTTCCATGGCTATCATGACAGCTTGTTCTGAAAGCTTATTCTTAAAGATCTTTTCTTCTTTAAATTCTGGGAATATTTTGTCCTGCATCAGTTTTCACAGTGTCCCTTCCCCTGGTAGGTTCTCAGATTCTCTTTTGCATAAGTTAAGTATAAGTAATGTGTTCTTTCTATTCTGACTATGTGTCCTACCAGTCAAATATTACCCTCTTGAATTGTCAAAGTTTAACCTCTCTGCACTGCCTGAACTTCCCAGTCAGATCTTATCAAGAACCTCTGGACTCTGATGAGGCAATTCTTTCTGGATCTCAGTTGCAAACACTTTAAACTTTTTTCCCCTCCTGCAGCTCAGTTGCTGCCTGCAACGTGTCTAGAATAAGATTTTGCTTATATTCCCCATCCATGGATTTATCCACACTTTTGGGTCTTATTGTTGCAAAGTTTCTTTTCCATTTGTGCTTACTGATAGAAGTTGCCTTGCTATCTATTTCACGTTGACCCCCCCCCATTTAAATAAAACTCCATTCCCAGAGTTTAGAAAGACGTATCCAAAATAAATCCGGGTGGTGGGTTTCAATTGTTTTGCCACTTAATTTTCTGCTACCTACCACCAATACACACTCTGCATGAATGACATACTCTTGTCTCTTATGAGCACTAAGAGGCAGCACCAATACTGTGTCCTATAATATACAGGAGATCATCAAACTTACAACCACAATTGAGCTCAACATTTCTGTTGCTGAGTCATTTGTTAAATGAAGTTTGCTCCATTTTACAATCTTTCTTGCCACAGGTGTTAAGTGAATTATGCAGTTGTTTAGTGAATCTGTCTTTGCTTGTCAGAAGTTTCCAAAAGGTGATCCTATGACCCTGGGACGCTAGAACTGTCAGAAATACGAGTCAGTTGCTAAGCATCTGAATTTTGATCACATGACTATAGGGATGTTGCAACAGTCATAATTTTGTAACTTTGAACGATCACTAAACAAACTGTTGTAATTTGAGGACCAACTGTACCCCTGGAAATGCAGGCTGCCTGGTTTAGATTACATCTTCTTCCTGATATATAGTTGCTTAATATATGACATTATTTATTACCCAAGAATCTTCCAGAGTAAATAAGAGTAGATTAATTTGCCTCAGTCCAAGCAGTGCATTTTATAGATCTGTAGGATCTGAATCAGATTCAAAGTTGTCAGTTTCTGATGTTTCTGCACCAGACAGTGTTGACTAGAATAGTATATTTTACATACTGATTCCCCTATTTTAAACAGATCCCAAGCTTAGCAATACCCAATGGCTGGTTTTACTTTACTTAAAAAAATTTTTTTGTGGATAAAACAGGAAACACCTCCCACGCTTGGAGAGTTAGAACTATATAAAGCAACTGCATCCTCCACACAGAGTATTTTGCAAGAAGATTTACCTAGTGACCATGTTTTGGAAATACAGACTTAAAAAAAAACAACAGCATGCCAAAACACTGGGAAAAGATTTTTAAAAACTGCTACGTATATGTGAATCATTATTTTGTTTGCTCAAAATGGAAAACCAGTAAAGGTAGCCATGATTTTGAGAGCAAGTTAGAGTAAGTTGATTTACTCTCTTTTATTAAAAAAATATTTTTTGTTATCCAATAAAAGCATAAAAATAAAATAAAAATAACCATAGCATTATAATAAAAACCCCACATCTGTCATGATTTAAATAATGAAAATATTAGCAAAACTTAGGTGGGTAATTTGTGTGTGTGTGTGCCTTTGAGTCAGTTTTGACTCCTGGTAATTACATGGCCTAGTGCTTGCAATTTTCTTGGCAAGGTTTTTCAGGTATTTCCCCTTACCTGTTTTATAGGGCTGAAAGAGATGGATTGGCTCCAGGTCTCCGAGCTGGCTTTGTGCCTGAGGCAGGACTCATGGTCTTTTGGTTTCAAGCCTGGTGCCTTTGCCACTACCCCAAACTGGATCAAAGGTGTGTCAAAAAGAATCATAAATTACCTACAATTATTTCCCATCTGGGGACTCAGAATGCAGACAAAATGTGGGACATCCCCAACAAAACATACAGTTGACATAAATAGACATATGGTATTATATCAGAAGCTGTTATGGTTAATGGTCCTGCTATATAAACACTTCATTGCATAAGATATCTTGGAAATATATTATTCTTCTCCCTACCCACTCATGTTTCCTTTCCCCCATCCTGTCTTCTGTACAGCTGTCAGATTTTCCATGTATGATATATTAGTTTTTTGGATACATCACTGTGCTGTAGGAGAACCTTGGACAATTGCTCTCTGCATGGATTTGTCTTGTCTTTCAACCTCTGCTTGTTTATTCATGTCAGAAGCATCACAATTAAAATAAGGCATACTATATGACATAAAATATAAAATATTAGATTAGAATATGTACACATTAAACATATCTTGCCCAGAAACTAGCAACATTAATTGTGTTCTGTCATGCTGCCATGAGGTCCTGAAGTGTACATTGACCAGGACATAAAGGGCAGTTATACATACACTATATGTTGGTTTTTTGCATGTCAAGAATCATTGATTCAAAAATCTCAAAATCAAGATCAAAGAGAGAAAGAAATTCTCTCAGATTGCTGGGGAAAGGAACTTCTAACATTCCTGAGCTGTTCTGTTTTCCTCTACTTGCTAATATGACCCTGAAATAAGTTGGCAAAACATTCTAAAAGCACAAGACACTGTAGGAAGGTCTTGGATGATCAGATGTTAAACACCATATAAGTTTGCCTTATGGAATGTTATATGATAGAAAATGGTTCAAAAGTTCACTAAAGATGCCATATGAAAGGATTAAGGGTAAGGTGACCAGATTTTCAGATTGGTAAAGAGGGACACCTTTGACCGGGGTGGGGGGGGGCCTTGATTAAAAATTTTATACGGAGCAACAAAATTTTTCATATAACGCAAAAATAGTATTGTAATTTTTTTTATTTCAACATAACTACAATTTACAAATATAAATTGTAACTCTTGCCAAACATCAACATTTTGATCACATGACCATGAGGATGCTGCAATGGTCGCTAAGTGTGAAAATGGTCGCTAAGTGTGAAAAATGGTCATCAGTCACTTTTTTCAATGCCATTGTAACTTTGGTCACTATACCACCTTTCATGCCACAGTTCTTAAGTGAATAACTGCAGCTGGTATTTTGTATTTTGGATAAAATCTTTTTTTAAACAGTCTAAGACAATTTAAAAAAAGAATCCACACAGAATAAATTGAAGTAAAACATTTCAAAGTATTGTGCATAGAATTTTTAAAAATGGTTTCACTTCAATTTATTTTGGATAGAATATTTTTTTTAAATAGTCTAAGACAATTTAAAAAAAGAATCCAGAATAAAACTTTTAAAAAATCCTATGCACAATAAATAAAATATTATTTTAAAATACATTAAAAAAGAAAAGAAAAAAACCCAGCTCACTTACCAGCAGGCACAAATGAGCACTCCAAGTCAATCCAGAATGATATAGATGTTAATACAAAGAACTGAGCAAACTAAAATGGTGAAATTAGTCAGAGAAATATTTTTCAAAGAAACTTTGCCACCATTTTTTTCCACACGAGCCGACCTCCAACCTCCGTGCCCCTCCCCTCCGGAAAATCCAGGAAGTAACACTTGCGGCTTCTCTAGCCAAGTATTTCCTGCAGCTCTATGGTACTTGGTCACTTTTTCTTATAAAATGAGGTAAAAGGGGCGGGGGGGGGTCCGTTTTGTTGCTTTAACATTTTAATATCTTCAATGAAAGTACTGAGACAGAGAGAGAGGTTAGTTGGACAGAGTGTCTTTTGTCTTGCCCCGGTTAGGATTTCTTAAGCAAATCCACTGGGCTTTCAACACGAAGCCAGAAAATCGGGACTTTTTAAAAACACCCCGGGACACAGGACAAATTGTTATAAATCGTGACTGTCCCACTGAAATCGGGACATCTGGTCACCTTAATTAAGGGGAATCATTGCATTTTCATGAAATGAAATTGCTATGACAAAATCATATTTCACTGTGCTCGCTAGTCAATTTTGTTAGCAGCTGGTTTAATCTTCAGTACAAATACAAACTGCTGTTAATTAGTTTATGCCCTGTGTTTGACCCTCTTTAAAGTTTCCTTGAACTGCATAAGGGACTTTTTAGAAATTTATAAATGCTGGTTTTGAGAAAAAAAGTATCCTTCCTTTACAGTACAAACTTTCTATAATGACAGACATAAAGCTCCTATTAAGGTTATTAGGGAGAATGCTACATGCATTAGCATTCCCAGATTTCTTACAGAATATTTTAACAACAAGTATAATTTCCCACAGTGCCTATAACCATTTGATAAGCTGGCATACACATTATTTGATTACTGGTGAGCAAAACCTTAACAATCATCTTCATTTGATCACAAACACAGAAATCTGGGAATACTAAGAATCTCATCAATGGACAGAGCAGTGTAACCGAATTTATCAAGTGGCTTTAAACGATTATGGAAAGCAAAAGCAAAAGAAAGTGTGCTGGCCATGAGGAGAAAGCAATCAGATAAATCCGAAAGCCTTGAACTGCTGCTAATAAATATCAAGTCTGTTTGTAATAAGACCAAGATCAGCCTTGATTTAATCGTGGATGAGCAAATGGACCTCACATGCACTGCAAAAGCATGTGGCTTTCTCAGAGATTTGCCCTTTTGGATTTCAAGTTCTTAGCAGGTTTAAATTTATGGATCTAGAACAGGGGTGTCAAACTCACAGCATCATGTGATGTATCGGGACTTTTTCCCCTTCACTAAACTGGGCATGGGCATGACCAGCACGTGATGTATCTGGCCCACGGGATGGGAGTTTGACAGCCCTGATCTAGAACAATTGTCAGAATTCCTCTATTGATAACTCAGAATTAGTAACCCATGAATGACATGATATGAATGCTGGTGTGTTTAACTGAACTGACTTGGTCATGAATCCACCAACATGCTGCTCAAAAGGAGCAGCCCTTTCTGAACTCCTGGATTTATCTACTAGCTGCTTTTGCAGAACAACTACATTTATTCATTTGTTTGTTTGTCAAACATGTACAAGGTAACAAGTATAGGTATGAACATAAACATGAACAAAGAAGCAGATACTGATAAACGGGGACAGTAAGACAGGGATGGTGAGCATGATGGTGCGCTTATGCATGCACCCTTTGCAGATTTCTTAAGAATGGGGTGGGGTCCATGGTAGACAATTTGAGATTGAAGCTGTGAAGGTTTGATGCTGTAACAATGGAATCAGGTAGAGCATTCCAGACATTGACCACTCTGTTGCTGAAGTCGTATTTCTGCAATCGCGTTTGAAGTGGTTTCCCTTGAGTTTGTATCAATTGTTTGCCCATGTATGATTGTGGTTGAAGCTGAAGAAGTCATTGACATGCAAGATGTTGTAGCGGACAATTTTGTGTACTATGCTTAGATTGGACTGCAGGTGGCACAGTTCCAAAAGAAAAGGCTGGTCATAATGGAATGAGGACAAAAACTGTGAATAAGAAATGTAAATAAGAAATTCAAGGCACTTAGAGATCCTGCGGCACCCATATGTCTTCACTTGAGAGCTTAGGTGGAGTGGTGATACAGTGGTTAGAATGTATTCTTGCAGGCTAATTCTGCTGACTGCCAAGAGTTCGATCCTGACTGGCTCAAACTTCACTCAGTTTTCCATCCTTCTGAGGTCGGTAAAATGAGGACCCAGATTGTTGGAAGCTATATGCTGGAACTGTAAGCTGTTCAGAAAGGGCTGTAAAGTCTAAGTGCTATTGCAAATGAAGAAAGATGAGTGTTAAATCTAAAGTATTTATTGATTCATTCAATTTTATATCTCATCTTTTACTCTGCAGCTGAAGTATACATAATGATGAAAGAAAAGATTTGATTAATGATCTTCTAGGATTGAGGGCACACTAGAATCTGGATATCCCATGCCACATCCAATATCTTAAGCATTATATTATCCTGGCTCTCATTTAATGGCATTGCACTCTATCTAGAGCAGTATTTTTCAAACTTGGCTACTTTAAGATGTGTGGACTTCAACTCCCAAAATTCTCCAGCTGGCATGTTGCTGGTTGGGGAATTCTGGGAGTAGAAGTCTACACATTTTAAAGTTGCTAAGTTTGAAAAATATTGGCTTAGCATCTCTCCTCCAGATCCTCTGTAATTCTTTTATTTTAATTCTTTTATTTTATTCTGAGTTTAAGTTTAGCTTTAGCTTTAAGCTACTATATAATCATAACAAGATAATGGCAAAATCTTCAAGGACAAAAAAATATTGCTTTAACAGCCTATCAACACAAACACTGGTGAAGCAACAAACAATATTTCAATGTTCAAAGTACTAGACGGCATTCTTTGGAGCAAGTCACATTCTGATAGTGAACACTATGTGACTTGTCTATGAGCCAGGCTGTGTCTGACTGCTGCTGAACAAGTCCAATGGGGGACAATCTTTTAAAAGCATTTCTGGAAATGTTGTTGGAAAGGACTCTGTTGCCTAATAAACACATTAATAAGTGAAGGACAACCTCTGTTTTCACAGGGCTTGTTATGCTTGTGGGTTGCTGGAGGGGACTGGCAAAGCAAACAGGCATTTGACAATGAAAGGATGACCTTCCTAGCAAACAATTTAAATCTTCTCTCTTTGCTGTCCGAATGAGGAAGGAATGTTTTTGTATCAGAGTGGTAACGTGGGGGAAGAGAAGCCACACTGCATGCTTTCTCTCTTTGTCTCTCCTCCTAGTCATCCTTGTGGATTTCTAAAGGCTTTTTCTTAGAAAAGGGGGGGGGGGATAATGATTAGCAATCTGTACAAATGTGTAAACCAGCCAACTAGTGCACAATGAAATACGCTTGTGTGTTGTAATAATGAATTCCATATACAAAGCTTAAGAGTCCCTTATTTCAACAGTGTTAAAACTCATGTTGTCACGACATCGTCACTCCCCCCCCCCCCTTTGCTAAACCGGGCATGGGCCTGTGGGCTGGGAGTTTGACAGTCCTACTCTATTTGGTGAGCTTAGACCAGGGGCCACAGAATTCCACGTTTTTGATGGAGGAGGCTAAAAATCTGAGAAATTATATAGAAAGATCTTCTGGATTCCCTTCCAAAATTCCACATAGGGGTTTCCTTATTCGAGGATGTTTAGGACTAAGAGACTGAGTTCGGGCAGTTAGAGCCTCACAACTGTATGGGACATTAATGATCACAAGGGAAGGACTTTTTGTGTTATAGTTGCCAATATGAAATCAATACTAAGTATTGCCATTACTCTGAATTAATTATTAATTGCAACATTAAACATAATGTTTTTGATGCTTTGTGGCACACCTGAAATGGAAAAGACAGCTACATGGATGGGCAACTTAATGTGGGTATATTAGTATTGCACAAAATGTTTCTTACCCAAGGCATCCTGACTTGTCACGGCTGATTCTGTGGCTCATGTCTAATCAGACTATCTGTTTAGGGCATAAATCCTCAAACTACAGCCTGTGGGCCGGATAAGGCCTGCCAATGCAAAGTATCTGGCCTGCAGAGTTGTGGGATTCATCCCCGCCCCTTGCCCCGCCCTCACCGTCGGCCTTATCTTCCAGTGAGAATCCACTCCAGGTGCACTTTTGGTTAGTTATTTTATCAGTTGAGCTGCACTTCTGATCATACTGCTGGCGCCAAAGGTAAGGCTGAAGGGTGCTGGGGGGGGGACCAGTTGACTCAGGGGTGATCTCGCCAGTGTAGCCATGTGATCCAGGGCCATTGGGTGAGTAGGGGAGGGGCTGCTGCTGGCTTGAAAAGCATCTCTGCTGCCAGCTTGTAAAGTAGTGCTTTAAAAGTCTTTAAAAATGCTTTAAAAACAGCCTTTCAGGATGTTTTTCACAGTCATATGATCCAAGGCCAGTGGGTGAGTAGGGGAGAGGAAGGACAGGAAGGACAAAGGCAAAAGGGACTGCTAAAGTGCCCACGCCAACCCAGTCACATGATCACCTAGCCATGCCCA
Source organism: Thamnophis sirtalis (assembly GCF_051295495.1). Taxonomy (NCBI): domain Eukaryota; kingdom Metazoa; phylum Chordata; class Lepidosauria; order Squamata; family Natricidae; genus Thamnophis; species Thamnophis sirtalis. Next base: position 88,741,691 of record NW_028261386.1, on the reverse strand, counting down.
CTCATCTGGTCCAGCCCCCCAACAGCCTGAAGGACCCCGAATCAGCTCCCTGTTTAAAAAGTTTGAGTGCCCCTGATTTAGGGGCTTGTGTTCCAGAAAAAGATCAAACTGGGACTGTACTGTCCCAAATATGATTCAAAATAGCTTCTCGAGGGGCCATTGACACCGATATGGGTGATGGTGGAGGTGGTACGTGTGTGTGTGTGTCTGTGTGTGCGTGTGTGCGTGCACTTTTCCTGGAATGGTGACATCTCACACTAAGTATCCAGTTGCTTCCTTGACTCTGAGGCAAACATTCCCATTTTATTATCTTCCTTGTACTATGGATGCTTCAAATAAATGTTGGGACTACTATGAGAAGTGCTTTTGCAAGCCTATACACTTTCACTTCAATTTTCATACAATTGTTATCTTGTTCCATGAGTGCAATAGCTTGTGCATGCTCTTGTTTCCTATTAATGGTAAGCCAGGAAGCTTTTAGGAACACAGTGAGAGTCTTCATCTTCAGAGACACCCTGAAAGCTCCACAATAAACAGGACTTACCTAAATTCAGCAAACCATCATTAACATGGTTTAATTACTGTTATCTCTCAAGTTCCTTCCTCCCAGTTCTATGCTGAGGGTTTGCTTTTGGAGCTTTTGACTTTGGTTACTGGTGTCCTTGCACCTGGGGTGAAATGTTCTGAAGTCTGCTACCGGTTTGCTATACCGGTTAGTACAGTGAGGTGGGGGAACAGCTGAGCCGCGTGATTTAGATACGCTAGAAAGCAGGATTTCCAGCTGATTGTCACACAGCTGATCATCAGAAGTACTGATTTGCCCAAACTGATAGTTAAAAAATGCTTTAAAAAAAGTTCTGATGATCAGCTGTGCAACAATCAGCTGTGCCATGTGATTTCTAGGATTTTTTTTTTTTTACTATTGGTTTGGGCAAATCATTTTTCACTACTGGTTCAGGCAAACCGGCCCAAACCAGTAGCACTTCACCCCTGTCTTGCACTCTCCATTGTGCAATATGGTTTATGGATATTTCACAATTTTAAGTTTAAAAAAAAATGAAAAAAGCACCTCTGAACTGGTTGGCTTGCTAAGCTTCAACATGATTGATTTTTTTTTTTTTTTGCTATATAGGGTTTTTTTTGTAAATGATTTCAAGTAAAGATGTTCTGTGAACATTGGGATTCTAAGTCTCTTTTCGGAAGGATTTTACAGGGGAAATGTTGCATGACAGTTGAAATTCTAAACGGAAAGGTGAGGAACAAAGTGCCTTTTCTATTAGAAGGAAAGAAGAAGATTAAGAAGTTAGCCCTCACTGGATGCTACAATGGAGGATTGGATTAGAGAAAAAATGATCTGGAGTCATTCTGGAGTGTTAGGTGGTACTGTGTTTTCCCTGGATAACAGTAGAAACAAGCAAGGAAGAAGGACAGTTGGTGGCAATTTCTTCTGGAATGATGGCCTTTTGGGAATGAATAATAACCACTGCAGGATGAGTGCTTGTGGACTGGGTAGCTATCAAAGAAATAATGGGTAGAATAGAGGTGGCCACATTAAAAATGGTAACCCGATAGAAACTGGTGAGACAAGTGAATTGTCTGGGATAAAGAATGGTAGCCAGGAATGGTAGCTGGAGGACTAGGAGGTTGGCAGATTGGAATGGCTTTGGCAAATATTTCTGGAATCTGGCCTAGTAATGATTCATGGAGATTATGAGTGAAGAATTGGTTAAGTGGCCAGAAAAGACAGTCCGAAGCATGGCACGAGATTTGGAAGGTTTTGAGAGCTTTGTATTTATATGAGAAGCAGATAGTAGGGGTTCCATGTAGGAGTAAATAATAATAATAATGGAACTCTTTCATAAGGCAGGTTTGATTGGTCCTTTTGGAGTTCTGGATTTTGTTTTTCCCCCTTTTGGGTGTGGAATCTTCTGAATATATGCAAAGTATTGTAACTGGTTGTCATGGTAAGCATAGGGGGAGGGATGCAGATGACTTAACTTCCCTGTCCCTCGAAACGGTGTTCAAGGAAGTCTACCAGGGCAAAAATAGTAGCTCTAAGCTTCAAAATGCAGAATTCCCAGAATGTTCAGAATTTCTGTAACTCTTTGTCTTGTGGTCACCCAGATTTTTACAGTCCAAGTGGCTTGTTCTAAACTTCATGGTTTCCCATGGTTGAAACCTCCTGATTCAGGTTTTGTTTTCTCCTAAACATGGAGCAGGAAAACTGTGTGGGATTTTGCTCTGCTGAACAAATTAATATTTTAACTTTTAATGCCCAATGTTTTAATGTTGTTAACCATCCCATTGTTTTATGTTGCTATCTATGACATTGTAAGTGACCCAGAGTCACTTGATACTGAGATGGGTAGCATGTAAGTTTAATAAATAAATAAATAAATACATATTCTTTAAGAATGTAGTTTTCTTCTGACTTTTAAAGAAAACTTATTTTCTATTCAATGGATATCCCTAGGGCACATCAACTTCCTTTCCTTCTCCTTCTCCTGCAGTTCCTCATTCACTTTATTTCTTCTGGAAGACTAGGAAACTTTCCAAACAGTTAAGGGCATATAAAATACTACAAGGGAGAGTGAAAAGTAATCCTTAGAGGATCATGACTTGAAAAACCATTTATTCCTTTGGAAATAAATGACTGGACCCTGCTCTTTATGTCTGATATTTTAATTTCAATTTAATTGATCTAGCCAATTATAAAATCATCATCATCATCTTTGTTTACAATAATAAGATCTTCTCCCTAGTTCTTCCATTATCTTTCTGCAAGAGTTTTGACTGAGATTTGCTTCAAAAATATCTCTTATGGTAAAGCTGCTGGCCTATATTCTTTAGAAATGAAAAAGAACCTTCAGATATTGTATTACTTTTTTAATATCAATGTAATATTGTGAAGGCTGTTTGTGGCATGTCATTTTTTTTTTAAGGTGAACTTATTTATTTTACCCCCTATGACTGTCTTGGAAAATAGGAAACCATCCTGGAGAGGAAAAAGTTACTTCTGAAATTACTATAGTATAGTAAATAATGAAATAAAAATGTAGTTCAATTTTATCTTCTGTAGTTTGAATCAGAATAGATTTTTTCCTCCTAATTATTTGTGGCCAATGGCAAGATGATTGGATTACCAGCAACAACTGTTTTGGGAAAGGTCTCAGTTAATGATGCAATAGTTGTTTCCTTTTCTTTCTTTCTTTTTTTTTTAATAAATGTTTTTTTTTAATTTTAATTTAAAACAAGTACAGCATCTTTCTTTACATCTGTAGAAAATGTATCAATCGATTACAGATAAACTTTGGTACATCTCCTCCACGGTCAACAAACATAACTCATATTAACTCAAGCATTATTATATATCCATTTTCATTTGACTGTAATTATTATTTAAAGATATTAATAAAAGTAATAATCTTGAACAATACCTGCCCACACCGGTGGGAAAAGAAAAAGTCAAAAAGAAAAAGCAAAAAAAAATAAAAATAAAAATAAAACAAAAAAAAGACAAAAATGACAAAGGACAAGGCAGGAAAAACAAAACAAAACACAGGTATCTATTATAAAAAAGAAGAAGAAGGCGGGGCTTAGCAGTGAGAAGACGGAGTTTCAGGCTATTCCTGAAATTCCTCTATTCCGAAGGATTTTTGGATGGGTTTTTTGGACCCTAGCTGTCCCGGAGACGACAGTGAAAGGTGAGGGGAGACCCAGGACCTCAGAGACACTCGCAAAGTCTCTGGGGGGGGGGTATTAACCCCTCTTGCCAATTCCTTTCTGGATTAGCTGTGTGCTAACTGAAACTGCAGGTTGCCCCTAAGAATGGCAGAAGTGATGTCATCTGGTAAGCTGATTTTATTACTCAAGAGAGGCTGTCCGCACTAAAAGCTTAAGCTAATTGAAACCAAAGAATAGAAGAATCTAGCGGCAAATTGGTCTTTTTTTAATGGATTTATGGCTGGTGGCTACTTTACTTCTTAAACGCTTCAAGGAACTCTTCAGCATTCCCCCCCACTGATTCTTTCTAAGTGGATCGTAAAGTTAACTTTCTACTAATTAGCCCTTCACGATCTGGCATTTTTATTACCTGGCTGTGTTTACGATCAGATAAGATTGCACAGTTTCCAGCGTGTTTTTACTTGCAATTTCTAACTACGACACATCATGGCGTCTGAAAATACTTCTAAGGTCTCATTCCAGACTCTTTTTTCCGCATGTCGAGAGCTTTTTGACTCTTTTCAGAGATTGGAAAGAAAATTGGATCATCTGATTTTAAAATATGAAGGAAAAACTGAGATCGTTGAATGTTTGAATGTTCCTGAAATACAAATGGAAAATGTGAGAAATGGCATCTGGTCTATCTCAGAGGAAGAAAGGAGGGGGGGAGCTATAAAGAAGATTTATTTAAAGAGACAGAGTGCAGGAGAAATGAAAACTCCACCCTTGAGAATTAAAGTCAATTTGAAAAGTTTTACAAGCCCAGGACAACATTATTATTTCATCACTGACATTCAGAGCCAAAAGGTGCAAAGATATCTTTGTTTGGACTTGCTTATAAAAACATTTGGTAAATCTATCCAACGAATGGCAATTGGTTTGAGAAGATTTTGCTATTGGAGGGACACAGGCTGACAGATGGAAGAATACAACTTAAAATTAGCTAAATCTGATTACTTTAATTTGTAATAGATATAGCTGAATAATAATTGATATTGATAGTAATGTATATAATGTGGAGTTGATATGATAAATAACAATTGGATATGAGAAAACATTTTTGGATTATACATAAAGAGTATTAATTACAATAATTATCACTATTATAAAAACTAAATAAAATACATACAATCAAATGTTAATCAATACTGGTAAAATGTTATGATATATGATATAATTAAATATTATGGATGTTCAGCTAAAATAGGATATGAGGATTTGATGTTAATAGAGGATTTTACAAGTAAGTAAATGAAATGTCAGCATGTGTTATGGATTAATTCTTTGGCATAGCTAAGGATGAAGGATGTTTAAATAACTATAGGTAATTAAAACTGGAGGTATAATGATGTTAATATGGTAAACATTTGAGTTAAGATATTTGAATTAATATGAGTTAATGGAAGAGAAGCACCAAAGCATGTTGTAACCAGTTGATATACTCCTTTTCTTTCTTCATGTAATCTTCTATTTGCTATAATATCCCCATCCCCAATTATGTGTACAATGTAAATTTGGGATGCTTGAAGATTTCATGCAGATTGAAATGGATTTAAGTCACTGCCTTGCTTCATAAAGTCAAAGAACATTGAGGATATCTTCTCGTCAGGACACTGGAAATATTTCTTAGTTCTTTCACTCATAATGTTAGTTATGTGGTGGGATTCAGCCAGTTCGCACCTCTTCAAGAGAACTGGTTGTTAACTTTCTATGCATTTCAAAGAACCAGTTTTTAGAAGAAATCTCATTTTGTTTTTTTACAGGGCTAATCCTGTAAGGAAGGCAGGAAGCAAATATTCTGCCCTTTATCTTTATTGCCCTGCTTATATAAACTGCCTCTCCGGTTACCCTTATTACATTGTAACAGCTAAGGCAAAGCTCCCATCGACGTGAGTGGTGTTGAGTTGGCCACATCCACCTAGTCACACGACCACTGAGCCATGCCTACCCAGCTGGTCATTAGGGCAGAGAACTAGTTGTTAAATTATTTGAATCCCACCACTGCCTTTTTACCATAAATTTCTATCTCTGTTTCCCATTCTTGCCTGCCAGGCACTGTTGTGTGCCACAACATATTTACTTCTTGACCTTCTTGTTCTGTTCTTAAATAGGTCTTGTGTTAGAGAAATGGAGCACTGTTCTAAATTCCAAGCCCTGTAGATTTGCTATGTAAAAGGATATTCCTGTGAGGGGGGATGAGTTAGAAAATAATGCTCTCATTAGGCAGTTAGACGATTTAACTGTGTAGACCATCTTCTCCAAACCGAAGATTAAATAGGCACTATCAGCAAACAATTGTAATTTGAACAAAGACCTCATTGCAAAATTATTATCTCTTTTTCTGCCCTTCAAGAAAATCATTTGAAAATTGATCCTCTCAACTACTGACAATTTTCAACAAAGAGCAATCAGGAATGTTAACATTTGGGGGTAATTTAAAGCTTGGAAGATTAATTTTATCTTGATCCTCCACAAGCTAATGTTTTTAGCTAATTACTCATGACATCATGTACATAACATTTTCCTCTAATCTCTTTTTGTCCTTTCAGAGCTGCAAGGTAGAACCCTAATAATTCCATTTTTTATCTACCAAAGAATACACTTTGAAGTTTCTCTGCATGATTTTATTGCTTGACACACTAAATCTGTACAACACATTAGTGATTTATGCTGGGGCTCTCTGTTTCCTGTTTACACAAGGAGATCTAATCCACATGCAAGGAAAACTTTAATATGGCTACTGATACAGTGCATAGCTACTGTACCTTGACTTTCAATTACATTAAATCCCATTATAATCACTTTCTTTAGAACAAATCCTCTTTTACACCTGAAATGCTCTGCTTCCCCAGGAAGATGGCTGTATTTCCCCTAATCAAAAACAGTGCCATTCTAATGGAAATGCATGATCTGCACACAATGCTAGGAAAGGATTTTAACATGTTCTGTATGCTGAAATTCAACAATGTGTACAGAAGAAAAGAAAAACCCTCTAGACACAATCCGCTTTATGTTGGATGTCTTAACACAGAGCACCTCCATTATAGCTTAGCACAGCACCTACATCATTATGTTATCTCACAAAATCATCTTGCATGGATAATTATTATAGTCTAAAGATAGGTCAACAACAGGTTATCTTAGTAGTATTATTACACAGCTGAATATTTCCCCTGGAAACTGAAGTGAGAGACTGAAGGCATTTGAAAAGACAACCTATGGTGAAAAGAAGCTTATTGCCATTACTTAAGACCATGCTGGGTCTCAAATTCTGCAAGAGGAAAGGTTGAAGTGTCTCTTAAATACAGGATTGTGCCTTGTGAAATGTCTTCAGAATAATCTAGAAACCTATAATAGAACCTGGTGAAAAATATACTTGGTGTTTATATTTATATCGCTGTAGAGAGAAGGCACACTTGTAAATTTTCCATGAACAGGTCAGTACAGCACGTTCAGCTCTGAGTTGCAACACGAAGTGGTGCTTAGCATGAACCATAGATTGAATCTGGAGGACTTTAAGAAGGGGGATTAGATAAATTAATGAAGAATAATATTATCAATGGTTACTGTTGTGATGATTACATCTTGTATCCCATCTGGCTACTGACCCATTCTCCTCATGGGAGTCCTACAGGTTGCAAATATGATTGCTTCTGAAGAAGCGGAATGTCAGTCTAGATAGACCTTTGATCGGTTCCAATAGATTTTCCCACATCCCTGGAAACCACAGTGTCATCCAGTTTTGTATAAAGATGTGTAAATCATGACATCTGAATTGGGCTTTCCAGCAGCCTTATAATATTAGTGGGTCTTATATTGTACATGTTACAAATAATGGAATAAGTAATATCACGTGTCCTGCAGTTATCCTGATCCCTTTTTGTAGTCCTTGAAGCCCTCTACTATGCACACTTTAAATGCAATAGTAGTATAGTTAAACTCGATTGCAGAAAATACAACTTCAGAAGTCAACGCCTGGAATACTCTTCCCGACTCCATTGTTACACCCTCAAACCCTCATAACTGTCTTACCTCACCCCATTCTTAAGAGGTCCATAAAAGGGGTGTGCACAAGCGCACCAGCGTGCCTACCTTCTCTGTCTTTACTGTCCCCTGTTATCTGTATTTATTTTATTTGTTCATTACCTATACTTGTTATCTTGTACATTTTTGACAAATAAATAAATAAATAAAGAAATAAAGAAAGTTTTTCAGAGTTTGCAAGAAGAAGCAAAACAGGTGTACTATTTTACTTTAAGTAATCTTTCCACTCCAAAATACCAAGAAAATACCCAAGGTATAAATTAAACAAAGCTAGGGGACACTTAAAAAAACAGGCAGAGTTTCAATCATACTGTCTCAGCCACCATCTTGACCTGTTTTTTGACAACATCTCCCAGGCAGGCACAGATACACATACACTCAGTTGTATATAGACTCATCCACAGGCCTGTTTTGTCTTGATTTCTTCCAGCTTGGGAGCTGGGAAGAAATGATGATGGTAAAAAAAATGTTCTGCTCCCAACGATTCCATTATTGAGGTTCCAGATCAGGGCAATGCTGCATTACTCATGGTATAGCTCCTCCATGCAATTTTTGTCAGGACCAGTGGTGGATTAAAGCTCACTGGGGCCTTAAGCACTGACAAATCTTGGTGCCTCCCTTCTTTGTACATACTGTACAAATCTTCATTGGGTTTTTTCCTTTCTCAACTTTGTGGTGCCTCCTTTGAACCTGATGCTCTAAGCACGTCCTTAGTCTGCTTAATGGTTAATACACCACAGGTCAGGACTGTGATTGGAAGATTTCTCTGAATGTCATCAACTATGGAAAAAATCTGCCACTAATTGTGGTACATAATATGCGACAAGATGATACACTCCAGTGGTGGGTTGCAGGCAGTATGCCCTGGTACGGGTGTACCGGAGCCAGCCTGGAGCACCAGATACCGTTCCGGTACAGTACTCCGGAGGCCCACCCGCCCACCTGAGCTCCTTACCAATATTTTAAGGCTTCTGCGCTTCCGTGCAGGCGCATGTCATGTGTATGACGCTCCACTGAGCAGCTGGAAGCTCGTGGAGGTTTACGGAGATGCAAAGATGTATGCGCGTGCTAAGACACAAGTGCACTGTGCACACATGCTGTGTGTGTCTGGTTGGAATGGGATCCAGAACCCACCACTGGTATGCTCCAGTCCATTTTTCTTTGTTTTCAAAAGAATTATTGACCTATTGGTCTTAGAATCACCAAATAGCAACAAAGACTTCATTTCTCATAAATTGATTTGTGCAGCTCAGATATAACTGCTGCATATATTATCTTAGAGCTGGACTTTAGGAAACAGATTTTGGTTATGTTCAGGTCCTGGACATGTTCAGTAATGCCATAGATATAGCCACAGAAATTCTCCAATGTATCAAATGCCCTATCTATTAACCTACTTACCAAAGTATTAGATCCTTGTCTTCTTCATGTCATCTAGTGGTCATCCAGCCAGTGGATAAGTGTTGAACAGTTGCAATATGAAAGATGAATGGATTCTTGGGCCACATTATAACCTTACTTTTAACTCTAAAGAATATGGGAACAGAGAAAATATGGGTCTGTGTTGAAGCCTTATGTGTATCGAATTCTGTTCTGAGATGAAGTGAGCTTATTAAGACAAGATTTCATAAGGAGAAGGAATGAGATTCCATGGCTTTTCCAAATTGGTGGGCACTGCAAAGAGAATTCTCTGTTGTGCAGACTGAAGAATAGTGCAATCTGGTGGGCTATTCAATGTTGCTTGGTTCAACCAATTGTCTGATTGATCAAACCATTGACCAAAAAAGGAGGAAAAAAAGGAACTGTGGAGGCCACATTCTGATGCCCCTCTCAGATCTGGAAGCCATCTTTTACATTGGGCCTTCAGGCCTGCCACGTTTTCTACTGTGGGAAAATGGGAGGGGGGATTATACAGAATATGGGAGATATATAGTCAAAATAACATTCTTTTCTCAGAGAGTCAAGGACACTTTACCCAGCAGCTACAATAAGATGACTAGGAGGCATCTCCGATTTTGGATGGTGCCTGATTGGACCATGTGATGGACATGTGGGTGCTGGGCAGGGACTTTTGTTTGGGTGGGGAAAACCTGGAAACTTTCAGATTGGGGTTTTCCCAGATGTGCCAATATGACATCTTTAATAAAATGGAACTTTGAGGAAATGTAAGCCTCGGAATCTTCTTTTGTTACGGATGTTATCTAGAATCCTGACAGCCCCTTGAATCCAAAACTGCACTTGGGATAGGCACTTGACAGAAGAAAACCTCTTGCTTATCTGCAACTAAATCAAACAGATTAGAAACTCCCAAGGGCATCACCTCACACCTCCCCACACCATTATCCATGGAGTGTATAGGAAATTTTCCAGTTTCTCAAGTTCCACTATTACTTTCAGGTCATAACAACTTGGAACCTCAGAACTAGCTCAGAAGTGGGCTTCTATGACATGGCGACTCTTTGTGGGGACTTATCCTCAGAAAAAGGTAAATGGGGCAACTCCATTTTGTGATAAACAAGCTAATATGATGACCTAAATGGGTCCTCTAAAGATATGTGTAAGCTAGATGAATGCCCATGAAATGACCAATGTTTAATTTAATTAAGGAAATAAATCAAAACCAGTAAGAACTCTAGAATATTTCCTGTTAAGGTAGTTGCACAAAACTTTCAATTTTCTTGTAGGATCCTACGTGTTAAATGTTACATTTAATTGATCACCTTTTCCTCTTTTTTCAACATTACTTTTTTTCTTTGTTGTTGTTGTTGTTAGGATTGAATGTATGCTTTTGTTTTGTTTCATTTTGTTTGTTTCATTGTTTTGTATTTTATTTTTTATGATAAAATAATGAATAATATTTTTTAAAAAATTCAAATTTTCTTTTAAAATTATACAGAATGAAATAATGTTGTAGTGCATCCTGGTTCAGGGGACACAACTTTTTGACTATGATTCTGACCAATGGGATGGGTGGAAAAAAGAAAAAGAAATAATATAAAGACTATTTAAACATTTTTCTTCTCTGAGCAAATGAAAGCAGACCAACATGCTACGCATTTTCAGGATCATTATTGACATTCTTTTCCATTAAATTCCCACAGATAATAATCCTGGAACAAAAATAAAAAGGGCAAAGGAAGAAAGGATGTCCTGTAAAGAACCCAGTGTTCTGGCCACAGAAAATAAATAATTTGTAGGCTATAAATAGTGATACATTTCGAAAGTTTATATAAATAAACTCGATATGCTCTGAAGAAATGCAGTTGAACAAATGAATTGATAATGGTGAAGATTAGCTATCTTCAGAATGATAATTATGAACTCCTTATAAAACTCGGCTGCAATTCGGAACAAAATACATAAAGAAAGCCTCTTAGAATTTTTGTTTTAACTCTCCTCTTAAACAAACTGATAATCCAGATTAGATGTTTGTATCACAGTGTATTTCACCACAAATATATTTTAGATAATCTAATTCTTCTCACAAGCCATGCTTTCAGAGGACTATAAACTGGGACCAGAAACTACAATTAGAAGCTCATTTGCAAGCAGCTTCAATTGAAGCTTTTCTTTGGTCTTCTGCCACCTCAGATTAAGTGAGCAGCTAACATAGAAAGGACCTTCTTTATACTGGCAATTTGATTCTCAAATGCTGTTTCCAAGATTGGTTGCTTGATACTACTCTGATGTTACTTGGGAAGCAATGAAGGCCTTTTTATGCTAAGCTTTTCATTTTCTCTGTTTTTTCTCTGCTTATGTTTTACTATTATTTATCATATTACCCAGGAGTGAAATGCTACCAGTTCGGACCAGTTTGCCCAAACCAGTAGTAAAAATGCTACTGGTTTGTAAAAAAAAATGAAACTGATTTGGGCGAACTGGTTTTTCCAATGATCAGCTGTGATGCACAATTTTTTTATTTGCTAGAAAGCAGAATTTCCTGCTTTCTAACTAATCTAAATCACGTGGCACAATGGATTCTCCCCCCCTCACTATCCGCTTGCCTTTGCAGGCGCTCAGTAGCAGGCTCCACCCCTCCAGGATGTCATCACGTCCGTTTTTGATGCTCTGCACCCGCACTCACATTACAACCAAACCAGTAGCAAAGGTAAGTGGATTTTACCTCTGATATTACTGTATAATTGCTTATCTCTGCATTGCTTTTATTTCCATTGACTGATTTTATGCTAATTTGTTAATAATAAATGTTATTCTTTTGGAACATGGCAAATTCTGGGAGATGTGCACATATTTGTGAGATCCCTTCCTATGTGATTAGGTCAAATCTAGAGGCCAAGGGGTATTCATTATATTGCCAAATATCTGGCAATTACTATTATTATTGCTAGATACTCTATGCAGTTTTTATGGAGTATAATCAAAGAACCATCCCAGGTAAAAATAAACTATGGGAAGAAAATGAGACACAGGAAAATTTTCGCCTTGCCTGCTTGTGTCAAAGTGCATCTGATGTTCAGAATATTAAGAGCCAACAGTTTAAGTCCTTATGTTGCCACAGGCACCTACAGTTAATCTCTCAAACAGTAAAGAATGAAGGTAGTATAGAAACATGAAAAATAATTTCAATTAATTGTTTTACATGTATTCTCTGGTACCTGTCTTCTATTTATAACTATTTGCTACATGACTGCATCTGTAGGTATATTTTTTTTATTTTTCAATTAATTTGTTTTTCAATTTGAATTCTGTATAGTGTGTTCCAGAAATATAGCAGCTTTCCAAATGTGAATATGTGAAGGATATCTTCTTAATCATTATTAAAGGACATTCTCTTTCAGTACACTTTTTATCTCATCTCCAGCCTATCTCTGTCCTTAGCTATTACATTTTTTCAATAATATTTGTGTTTTATCCAAATGTAAGAGCTGTCTTTGATTCTTTTTCAAGTTCTTGATCACCTTGGATATGTAACCAAAAATAAGCACCTGCAGAATTCCTGTTGGATGGTACTGGTTGCTGCAGGTATGCTCTCTATTCTCTAGTAAATAGCCATTGTCATCAATGGCCACTTTGCCTTTTTATTGTAGGAGAAACTGGAACTCTGGTTCCTGTGGATCCTGTGGGTCAGCACCAGGCAGTGCTGACCCACACTTTGGAAGCAATTGTTCAGACATTACCCAAACTCCTTATATTCACTACAAGATCACAAGATTTGTTGTTAAACATGTGTTCTGTAGTCTTTGAAAAAATTGGTAAATTTCTGTGTAAAAAAATGAGTGCCATTTATTTATTACATTTTTATATACCACCAACTGCCAAGGGGTTATTCCTGGATACACAACTATCAATTGTTTGGAAGACTGATAACTTTTATTTAAAAATAGGGGAAGGAGATGAGCCAGGATGAAGAAGGAGGGAGATCACAAGCTTCCTGCCATACCCTTAAGGTGGACTCATGTTTAGGAATGGCTTGAATGAAAGTTACTGGCATAGACCACAGTAATTAATTTTCACTTGGGAATTTGAAAGAGAGCTAAAGTCTGTGATCCAGATTTCCACCCACATTCACCCATGCCCGTCCTGCCACACTTTAAGGAATGTAGTGGTTGGTTCCAAGAATGACAAGATTCAGGAGATTGTTGTATAAACTATTTGCAGTTTTTTTGTTATCAGTGGAAGGATCCAACAATTCAGGCAGTAAGACAGTAGTGAAAGACAATCAAGAAGAAAATGTGGAAGACTCTAGTATAATGTAGCTTGTGATTGTCTATGGAAAATTGTTGCTGGGATTATTAGAACTTTATTCTTTTTAATTCTTGCTTAATTCTTGCTAAACCTATTGTGAGCATTATGCTTGGAAAATGAATTACTTTTGGTTTTAGGCAGATGCCAATGAGCCTAAAAAGGAGAGTGATATTGGTGATATTTCCCCCCATTGTTTAGTGCAGGGCATAGGTGTCAAACTCAATTGCATCATGTGATGTCACATGATGTTTTTTGCCTTTGTGGAGCTGGGGTGGGCGTGCCCTGCTCATGATGCATCTGGCCCACGGGCTGCCAGTTTGACACCCCTGGTGTAGGAGAAGGAGTGGCAGAACCTGGGGGCGGAGTTAAAAGATGAACCAGCCTAAAATCCTATGTAACTACCAGCAAACTAAGCCAAACCTCTGTGGAATTATGTTGGCCTTTGTCTAACTCTAAGCAAGCATGTGCTAACCATTAGTTGAGAATATTCCTGTGCATAGGCATGAGTAGCAATAAATAAATTTAATTGGACTTTCAAGTGTGGACCTGATCTTTCCCACCTGGTACTTAATAACTTTTGGGGTAGAAGAAATCCAACCAGTCAAGTCCACCAATTAAATTGCCCTATGTTAAAATTGAAAGAAAAGACCCACATACAAGCTTCATTGCTGAAGCACATTTGAGCTCAGTTGGTGGGGCTGTGCAAATTTGATCAGCATATTTTTCTCTTGATTCAGAAATGAAGAAATGCATATCAATGCAAATGATTACACATGAAGAGGCAATTCTGAGAAAAATCTTTTGAACACTGAGGTAAGAAAACCAGAGGTTCATGCAAACACAAAGATTCAGCTTTGCATCAAAATAATTATTCGCAACTAATTGCAACAAACAATACAGGACTTGAAATTCTACAGCTACCCTTCTGAAAATTTATTTAAAGTTTTGGGGATATAGTTTATGTAACATTAGAGTGAGAAGACCTTTAATTCCATCCTTTGGCTTGAAATGGGTTATTCTGAAAAGATATATTTTAACCTGAATCTAGAGGTAAACTCATCTGACAAGAAACAATTGAAATGAATTATATAGATAGTTCTTATTAGGCATTAGTTCCTAGCAGAGATAACCTTCTATTTTTCTTTTCCTCACTACTTTTTGGAATTAATCTACCGCACAAACTGTTATATAGCTTCCAAAAGAGTTGATTTTAAATATTTCCTGTTTTGCAAATCCCAACATTTTGTATGTCTAGATAGTGAGGGTCAAGGTGTCTGCAATCATAAGAAGAAACAAGAATTTCTTAATTGCATGGCTTGCAGAAATTAAACATATGGTTGTATGAAAGAGTTATTTCTTGCTGAACTGAACCTTTTAATTATTGACAAATGAAAACATTTGAAATAATATATTACAGATGAAACTGCAGGCAGGTTTTTTTTCGAGACAGAGTGTTAATTAATGAAATTTATGTACAAATGGTTTATAACAATGAATCCATAACAATGAATTTGAATTTCTATTCCCACAAACACATTGAAATCAATGGAAATTGTTTCTATTATGTTGCCATTGATATGCTTAGAACTGAAAACTACACTTAGCTTAGGGGTCCTCTAAGCATGTCCACTGGCTTTGTTCCTCCTCACTGTCATGAACAATTTCTCATCCCACACCCTGTAAAAGGTTATACAAATGTTGTGCTGATCTTAGATTGGCATGTTCCTTGGATACGAACCTGTGTGAGGTATAAGAATGAAAATATTAGTAAATTTATTTGCAGAATATGTTTTTCCTAGTAGGACCAAAAATACATGTATTTACAGCTGATTGTTCTCTAAATCATATCGATTTCTCGACCCCATCTGGATCAATCACTGGATCTACTGGTTTCCTTAAACAAACAAACAAATAAAGCAAACATTTCCACATATGAAACAAATATTAATAGGAAAACATATTAAAATATTTTATAAAAAATAGAAAATAATAATATAAATCTGGTTTATTGGGAAATTATTTGGGGTTGAATCCAGAGGAATGTTTTTATTCAAAGTAAGTGACCTTTTGTGAATGAAAATCTCTTTGTTTTAGTGGATTGCACCATATTTCTGGACAATTTTCACTACAAGACCTCCACTGATTCAGAAGATCTTTCAAGTTAAAAATCAGAGAAGTGTTTAATTTGAATAGCAAGGGTCAGCCAGATCCTTGCAGTCCATGCAATCAGCCACACTGGGCAAGTCAGAATCAGTAATCATGACAAGACTGAACCATAGCTTGAACAACTGGATCAGAGACCTTGAATTCATCATAATTCTTCAGCAGCTTCAATGTCAAGAAACAAACGCTTCTATGTAAAAGGTTTACATATCTATGTTAGACATCAGGACAAGCAAGGAGATCCTCCATTTTCATTGGTGGAAAGGGATGGGTTTCATATCAGTAAGGCTTTTATCTCCTTAACAACGGAAAGAAAGGAACTGGATCTGTGCACGTAAAAGGGCTTTAGTTAAATCCTACTTGTGGAACTGAAAGATGAAATGATGAGGAGGTAAATCATACTTTATTGAAATAATGGTTGTTGGGTTTCAGTTTACAAAAGAAGAGAAACAAAGTACACTAGAAAAGAACATTTATAAGGGTTTTGAATTGTGGTATGGAAAATTCTAGGGCATTGATTTACTGTTGAGATTTTACAGAGAGAATTGGTAACTTTGATTGTGTATGTTGTTTTATTGTTGAGAAACACTGAGATTTCAAGTGGTAACAGGGTGCTAGATGCAGCAATCCTTTCTTGTTAGCAAGTGAGAAACACTGATGCCTATCACCCAGTTACTTTGTTGCTATTTCCTCATTAGGTTTGCTTTAGTAAATTGCAAGCGGGAACATGTTTGCTGCCTCTAGTCAATTTCATTTTGTCTTTGTTAATGGTGAGCAATATTTCTTCCTTTTCAGCAAGGAAAGGATTCGTGGATGGTGATAGGGAAGTTTTGTTTAGGGGCAGGAATTTTGGATCTCACCAGATTAGATAAAGTAAAGAACTGAACCTCTCATGTTTGCAAGATCAGCAGAAAGTGTCCTGAAAATAAATTCTCATCTTTTTTCACCCATGATACCATTTAAGCAGTGGTGAAATTCATTTTTTTTATTACCAGTTCTATGGGCATGGCTTGGTGTGCATGGCAGGGGAAGGATACTGCAAAATCCCCATTCCCTCCCCACTCTGTGGCCAGCCAGAGGTGGTATTTGCCAGTTCTCCGAACTACTCAAAATTTCCGCTACCAGTTCTCTAGAATCTGTCAGAACCTGCTGAATTTCACCCCTGCATTTAAGCCTTCATATTGTTTCCAAAGTGCTTAATCTATTATTCTAGAACAAGAGTACTCCATTTTCCTGTGCTTGAGGCCAGCGGCATAGAGAAGAAAAAAGGAAATTGACAAAAATTATGCATCTGTTCTTCTGCTTATGGGCATTGATGATCTATTAATTGGCACCAATGCCTACTTTTTGTCATGCCTGACTGGTTGCCCCACCTTCACATAAGAAAAATTCCTAAATATTCTTTCCTCTGAAAATGACTCCAGAGCTGTATGACTACACTGTATTTGCAATACATTCTCAGTGGCTCCAGAACTAATGAATAAAGGCCTTTCAGAACATAAATAGGTCATGTTGTTTATGCTTTTAATAGATATATGTATTATGTCTTATTATGGATGACGTTTTAATTGTTTAATTGTTTATTTATTTATTTCATATGACATACATTTGTCAGGGAGCTATATAACTTATAGAATAGTCCTGACAGCCTAATTGCTAGTTTGTTTAGTTTTGTGCCTGTGTGCTTATTCATACCACATGGAGCAAACTAACTTGCATTAGCTGGCTAGCAGTGTTTGGTTTTGTGACCTCTTCTGGGGCCTCTTCTACTGATCTCACCTCATGTCTGGGCAGGTCCAACTCTGGCTCCCATTCTCCTTACGCAGCTAGCCTTTCCCATTGGAGTGGTACCCATTGCATCCAATTTTGATCACCATAATATAAAAAAAATATGTTGAGTCTCTAAAAGAATGCAGAGAAGAGCAGCAAAGGTGATTAGGGAACTCTCAGCTAGAACATATGAAGAACGGTTGCAGGAATTGAGAATGTTTAGTTTAATGAAAAGGACTAGAGGTGATATGATATGTTCCAATATTTGACGGGCTGACACCAAGAAGAGGATGTCAACCTATTCTCCAAAGCACAAAAAGGCAGGACAAGAAGCAATGGATGGAAACTAATCAAGGAGAGAAGC
Source organism: Thamnophis sirtalis (assembly GCF_051295495.1). Taxonomy (NCBI): domain Eukaryota; kingdom Metazoa; phylum Chordata; class Lepidosauria; order Squamata; family Natricidae; genus Thamnophis; species Thamnophis sirtalis. Next base: position 88,723,921 of record NW_028261386.1, on the reverse strand, counting down.
AACCTAAAACTAGGGCGAAATTTCTTGATAGAACAATAAATGGAACAACTTGCCTCCAGAAATTGTGGGTGTTCCAACACTGGAGATTTTTAAGAAGCGATTGAACAACTGTTTATCTGGAATGTTGTAGGGTTTTCTGCTTGAGTAGGGTGTGTGACTAGAAGACCTCCAAGGTCCCTTCCAACTCTGCTATTGTATTGTAAGACTTCCAAAGTCCCTTGTAACTCTGTTATTCTGTTGCTTTGTTATTTACTCACAATAATGCTTTTGAACTGCTGGATGGGTAGGGCAGGAGTTAGATGTGAGTGATGGGAGCTCACCCTTCCTGCAGTGGTCCCCAGATCCAGCATCCTTAAGCCTTTGCACCACTGCATTGCCTGTTTAATTGTTGATTGGGAGCCATACAGATTTAAATATAAGGTGGGGGGGGGGGCTATGTAAATGTTTTAAATAAATAAATAACTCATATATTGTGCATTCCCTGCATTGAACAAAATGCCCTTGGTGTATCTGTGACAGCAAGATTGCCGTTTAAAATAATGAGTCAGCATTAACATATGGATCAATTTCTACTATGTTAACAGCAGCATTTTAGCAAGAAGCAAAAACTAGGACAGGTAGCAAAAGAAATCAGCTGTAGTCAACTTTGTTATCTATCACGAAACTTAATGAGAGTGACTTTTCATTAGAAAACTATTAATTAGCTTATAAAAATAAAATCCCCATAAATCTGTAAAATGGAATGTGTTTAGTTGCTACTTCTGCAAGCTATGATGAAATCATTATAAAACATGACCTCCCCCAACAAAAACCAAAGTGACCCCCCCCCCCAATTCCATCAAGCTTAAGGAAATGGTAGAAACGGATTTGCCAGAAAAATGATAATTAATTCCATTACAGTTAATCACCACCACCAACCAATCTGAAGGTACAATTCTTTGGGGTAGATTTATTGGGCTAAACATTTAAACCACAAGATGACCAACTGGCAGCTGATGTACCCAATATAGAATGCATATCAAATTTGTTCGTGTGCAACCCTTCATTCATTTTACAAGATTTCCCCCCCACAAAACAAATAAATCTAACTGCTCTTCATGGCATCCTCTAGTTATGTTGCAACATATATGCTTCAAGTGGTGGCCTTTGTCCAGGGGGATGAACTTTATGGTAAAATTTGAAAATTTGAGAGGAAGCCACAGTAACACCAAATAAAACTATTTTCTTTTCCCAAAGAATGTAATAATGAGCAGATCTTGTAATAGAGAAGCACCTCTTTAACTGCTTGCGCAAAAGTTGACTCACTGCTGTGATATAGGAGGGCTGCTATGCTTTTTGATTATCATAGAAAGAACTTTTAGGTTTCTGCTTCTCCTTTCCTCAAAATAATTTAGTTTGGGTTACAAGTACTTGGCATATTCCATCAGAAATGAGTGACAACTATGGATAGAACTGCATCAAGGTTTAAATAAACACACAATTATATTTCCCATACGACATATTTTCAGATGAGTAATGAAGCATATATTTATTTACACGCAGGCTTCTGAATGAGTAACAAAGAAATTCAGTGAATTTCAGTTATTAAGCCAGATATGACCCTGAGAGAATTCTTAAACAAACAGAAAAAGGAGAATAGAAGGGAATCAGTAATTAGAAATAGAGCTTTTTAGACATACTCTTTTTCAAAGGGTTTTCTTTAGAGTGTGATTATAATGAATATTAACTCCCTGTCCTCTAGCATTCTGTAAACAAATGCATTGTTGATGTTGCTGATAGGCCAATGTAAAAATTCAGCTTGAAATTTTGATTTGAAGGCAATGTAGTCAAATCACTCATAGGAATCAAATCTGCAAACCCAAATCACCAAACAATTCAATGTGACCTATCAGGTCTAGGGCTTTTGGATCAGTTTGATGATCAATGTGTGTTTGATCATGTCTTTTCTCAATTGATTCAACCATAGCCATCAACCATATCCAGGGAATCAATCTGTTATTCAAATTAACAATTCGAATCAAATTTAACTTGTTTAATCAGCCAATGATTCAAACTGGATTGCAGGGCACCTGTACATCCATAAGCATTGAACTTTTTAGGCTTTCCCTTGCACAATTTGTACACTGCTTTCTACAAGCTTATCTAGTGGCATTTGGCCATCTGCATGCCCCAGCCTTTCCCAAACAGTTTTTAACAGATGCTGGGATATGATATGGAACAGTTTGTTGCCTGTCTTCAGCCAATTTTGGGCATCATAGACCCTGGTAAAGAATGCAATGCATTCCAGCCACCAATCCATCACAATCCTGTACATTGCTAATATGTGCAGCCAACTGTTACTGGCAAGTCTGAAAAATGAGAAAAAGGTTTCCATTAATGATCCATTGGTTTCAGCTGAGTTGAGTAATTTAGTGATGTTCATTTATTTATTAGATTTATACTCCGCCTTGCCTTCAGGAGCTCAGCGGGGTGATCATAGCACTCTATCCTCCCATTTTTGTCCCACAACAGTATTGTGCGATATGACAGAAGGAGATAAGGAGAGGGGTTTAAAATCACCCACAGCATTTCTGAAGCTAAGGGTGGACTGGCTATGGTGATAGTCCAACACCTGAAAACCTGTGGCGCTGTTGATCTAAGAAATTTTTTTTTTTACAAATATAGGTTAATATTTAGGATGTTTATTCTGTGATGACTTAAATACCTTAGGATATTTATTTCTATATATATAGTTAAAATGATATTTTCCAAGCTGGATGTAGTTTTGTTTGCCTCATAGAAGGAGGGGCTTTGAGATTTATTTGCTGGACTTATTTTCACTGTTGCCCGATACCTGGGAGAAGAGCCAGGTCTTCACAACCCTCTGAAGAGTTAACAGTGTGAAGTTCCCAAGAGATGACCTAATTAATTTACGAGCCTTGAGACAAAGTTCAAACAAAAAACATTCATTTATTAGGATCAACATCTTGGCTTGATCTTCTATGGAGCCTAAACTGAATCCCACTTAATGGCGTCTGAACTTTACCCCTGTGTCCCATCCCCTCTGCCTGAAGTCATCAATCACATTCGCCAACAAGATGTTATGGCAGGTTCTGGACATGCACATTCACATCCCAGTTACAAGAATATGAGTCTTTACTCTAGCCAAAAGTATGCATGGAATTCTCCTCCCTTCTCAAGTTGATGATAGTCATGGAAACGCTTTAGACATTGACAAACAGAATGCCCAATCCAGTGGTGGGATTCAGCCAGTTTTCGCACCTATTCGGGAGAACCGGTTGTTAACTTTCTAAGCAGTTCAGAGAATCATTTGTTGGAAGAATATCATTTTGTGTTTTTCCACTTTACAGGACTAATCCTGTAAGGAAGGCAGGAAGGAAATATTCTGGTGTCATTTGTAGCTTAATCTTTATTGCCCTGCTTACAAAAAACTGCCTCTCTGGTTTACCCTTTTACATTGTAACAGCTAAGGCGAAGTGCCCATCAACATGAATGACGTTGAGTTGGCCATGCCCACCCAGTCACATGACCACCGAGCCACACCTACCGAGCTGGTCATTAGGGCAGAGAACCAGTTGTTAAATTTGAATCCCACCACTGACCCAAACCCTACAAATCTGAGGGGGGGGAAGAGGCTGTTTTAAAGGATTGGGGAGCCACAGAAAAGGAACATCTCTGATGTCTCACCAGATGACAAACATTTAAGGGAAGGGAAAGTACCATCTTATCTGACCTGATTTGCTTTTAAATGAATAGTGGACAAATTATATTTTCAATCAGTACAGGAGAGCAATCTCCCTGTTCTTAAAACATCACACAAAATTCAAGTACAGACTTGTTAAAATATTCATGACTGGGAGAAACATAGGAACAAGGTCAGCCAATGAATAGGCATAGCAACTAAGTCAGCCAATGGGAGCTTAAACAGATCTGACTCTGTGCAGAAAATTGAAACAATAACTTAAGCAGTCTGCTGCTCTGAGAAGTAAACTAGCAGTCTGTCTGGGCTTGTCTGCTGATATGAAACTAACTGTGTTTGCCTGTAACTCTCCTGCCTAGTGTTTACTTGAAAGAACCACCTGTTGGTATTGTACATTTATTCAGCTATTGTTATTTACATAAAGAAGTTAATGAATCCAGCTGAATCAGTTATTCGTGTGTGCTTTCTGGATTTGAATTTATGCAACAAACTCTGACAAGACTAAGTACTAGCCACCTGTCAAATGTCCCTGGAGAAGTCCAATTTAGAATTAGTAACTCTCTCAACATAATCTCATTCAAGAATTTGTGCTCCTTAATGTAACATTCACAACAGAGGTGGGTTACTACCAGTTCGCACAGATTCGTGTGAACTGGTAGTGGAAATTGTGACTGAGTCACCAAACCGGTAGGGACAGCAGGCTTGCCACGCTCCCTAACAGGTTCCCTGGTTGCCATGGCATGGTTTTTGACATTTTAATGTTCTGCGCATGCACAAATCTATTGACAGGCAACTGCGCACGCACGCAGGGCAAATTGCACATGCACCAAACAGGCAGTAACGCTGGCAGAAACCCAGTCCTCATTCACAAATATAAGAGATGATAACCTATTAAGGAGAAGAGAAAGACTTAGTTAAATCTATGTGGCTCCTGAGATTTTACAGCTAAAGAGAAGTTCCTTTAATAATTCCAGGAACACAATAGGCAACCAATAAAGACATATGAGTTAGCATAATTTGCTGCCAACTCTCAGCTCTAAAAGGAGTTGCATTCTGCAGTGATAGCAGAATAAAATTCAAGGGCATCCACCTCTGAAGCTTCCAGGATAACAAAGGTTTCTCAGCATTACTTTGGAACACATGTATCTCCCTACAGGCATTTTTCAAGCAACCAAGTGTAGCTGCAGTTCACTCATACTTCCTCTTTTAGTATTTCCAGATAAATTAAATATCTGCCCGCAGGGCCAAATCTGGTACATCTGTGGCAGGATCTCTTTGCATATTTTTTTGTGCTCTGACTTTCAGTATTGGCAAATTGAATTGTCAAATTGTCTTACCTGAAACTCTTAGGTATTTGATGGTTCTTGGAGTTGAATACCAGTCTGGGATCCCCAAACTCTTCAACTCATTGACCACATCATAAAGTTTCAGGTTGTTTACTGACATTCCCCAAACATTAGTTATATTAAAATAATGCTACTTTAACAAATTGTATTATAGGAGAACGGTGGGGAGGGAGGGAAAAAAGAAAAGGAAACATCGACTGCCGACTCTCTCTGTTGCAGTAAAATAAGCCATTAACATCAAATCTCAACTTTTTGTTTTTTCATAATAATATAAACAAGTTATTTCTATAAAGATCTAGCAATTGCCTTTTCCTCTTCTTGCTTCCCATCGTTCTCCTACTTACTTTTTGTGTTTTGTATCTTATTTTTCTTATAACTCAATAAAAATGTTAAATTGAAAACAAATTGTATTATGAATGAAAATAATAATAACAATCATCACCCTTGGTTGGGTAATATTGACCACTTTGCTTAACCCTGGTTTAGCTCCTTCCTAGCCATTAATATTTGCAGTGATCATATTTTCAGTCAAAGAAAGAATGCTTGTGTGCACATACAGCCTAAGGCAGGGATGTCAAGCTCAATTTCATTGACAGCATCAGGGTTGTGTTTGACCTTGGGGCCAGGGTGGGCATGGCCAGCTTGACGTCACTTATGTTGGGGCGTCTGTGGTGGCCTAAGTGCTCTGCCAGTGAAAAAGGGCTCCAGAGCTCCATTTTCAGCTGTGACAGCCTCCTGCTGCCTTCTGTCAGTGAAAACGGAGCCTGGGAGGGCTGGATGCGGCCCTCCCGGGCTCCTTTTTGCTGGCAGAGGCACTGTGGGCTGATCCTTTGCTGTTTATAGGGTGGCCAGATCTAAGCACCCTGCGGGCTGGATCCAGGCCCCCGTGCTTTGAGCTTGAAACCACTGATCTAAGGAATATGCTAACAGAAACCTGAAAATAGTAGAATGACTATTGCAAAAACCCCAAAGATTTTACCAATAGCAATAGATCTTTGGGTGCAATCTCACAATATCTGAAGCACTACTTGAACACCCTCAGCACTGACAAAATCACCACCAGTCAATTGCAAAAGGCAGCTTTATCTGGAGCAGCTTATATTCTGTGACCACATCTTTAACACAATCAAACAACAACATCTGCCTATCTCTTCCTTATTGGGAAGGATTTGATAGGTGGACAAAGAACAAAAATACCAAATCCATCTGGCTGACTATGCGACCAACCATAATAATATTTTTTCCCCCAAATGGACAAAGATATATTTCTAGTTCTTGCAGGCAGCAACTGACTTTTTTTTGAAGCAGCTGTCTACATACTGTTTGGAATGATTCTGGAAATCTCATTAAGAGCTGAATTTCTGGAAGTTATATTATTCTGCCACACACTGTAAAATAATGCAAACTTGAAAAAACAATCCCACAACTGCAAATTGAATACAGTCACCAAAGGATCAGGAGCTGCTTTTCTTATTTCTGCCAAAGTATCCAACCTGTATCACAGAAATAATGTATACCGCCTACAACATAAAATATGAGTTGTTCCTCGTGTGGCAAATGCATTGATGTATAAAGTAAGACTTTGCTTGAAAGCAGCAGTTTGCTTCTTGAAAAAGGATCCTACTGAAAAGGGCTACTTGAAAAAGGGAGCAAATAATAACAACAACAACAACAACAACAACAACAACAACAACAACAACTCCGCCATTGCCGGTCCCAAGCCTGGATGAGAAAGGAGGACGGTTGGGGTCAGGTTGGCAACCTGGCCCCATAAAAAAAAACCCGGCAACCCATACAATATGGTGAAAGAAACGAATAAAAATTTTATACCGCATCGGTCATCGCGTGGGTTAACAAGGGCTGCGGCGGATGTTGGGGTCCCTGGACATCCGTCGACAAGTGAGCTACAAGTGGACCAGCCAACAAAACGACAAAAATATAGTGCAGATGAAAACCGTGCCATAATGGCCTGTTACTACAACTCAGAGCCAGAAAAAAGAGGTTATTTAAAGCGAATGTATGAATTATGGAAACAACAATATCCAGATTCAAATGTTAGTGAACAACGACTAGCAGATCAAAGGCGATTTATTATATGGAATAAAGTGTTTAGTGAAGTTGAACATGAGGAAATTCAGATGATTGGGAAAGGGTTTGGGAGTGGAATTTGAAATTGACAAAATCGACGGCCTATAAAGAAAATATATACAAAATGTTCTACGGCTGGCATCTTCCTCCGACAAGACTGGCAAAAATCTCCCCAAAAGTATCGGCCAAATGTTGGAAATGTAAAACAATGCTGGGCACGTACTACCACATGTGGTGGACGTGTCCGGTTGCCAAAACGTATTGGAAGCAAATACTAAGATGGCTGAATGGAATCTTGTCAATGAAATTATGTCTTAACCCGGAAACCTTCCTATTAGGGATAACAGATCAAAAAATATGTAAAATCAATCAATACCTTCTCGTCCATATTTTGACAGTGGCAAGGATTGCTTACACACAGTGCTGGAAGAGTGAAAATGCCCCCACCAGCACTATGGTGATGAATAAAATCTTAGAATTAGCAGAAATGAACAAATTGACGATGCGGATTAACGATAAAGAAGATACAGACTTTTATAAAGTCTGGGAGAAATTGTACAAATGGCTTGATAAGACAGTGAAGACTTAGACATAAAAGGAGATAGCTGACTAACTTAACATGATTCAAGCAACAATCCTAACGAACAACATACAAAAACTGAGAGATAAGTGAGAGGAGAAAAGTATTAGAGGTGAGGATTCACCGTTGACCAACTCTGCTAGACCACGACGTTGGGAAAACTTGAAAAGCTGATAGGTAATCCGTTACAACTACCTGCATGGAATTAGCAACCAAGTTTTATTCTAGGTAAGGCAAGATGAACAATGGGAGATGAAAATAATTCTTCATCTTGCATCTTGTAAAGCTTGCCTTTTTTAAATAAGGAAAGGAAAGAGAACCGGGTCGTCCTCAGTAGAGGAAAATATGTAAATGCAACAAAGGTTAGATTGGAGGGAGGGAGGGGTAGTAGGAAAGACAGGATGGAGAGGAGAAAGGAGAGGAACAGGAAAAAGGGAAAGGCAGAAGAAGGGGGGAAGGTTAAAAAGGAGGAAGAGAAAGGAGATAAGGGAAGGGAGAGGTGGAAAGAAGGAAGGAGAGAAGAAAGAGAAGAAAGTGGGATAGGAAGGAGGAAGGGAAGAAGGTAGGGAAGCAAGGAGGGAAAGAGGGAGGGAAGGAAGGAGAGAAGGAGAGTAGATAGGAAGGCGGGAAGGAGGGAAGAAAGGAGGGAACTTAAGAGAAGAGAAAGGAAGGAGGGTAGGAGGAAAGGAGGGAGGGAAGATATGAGAGAAGGAGGGGGGGAAGAAGAGAGGAAAGGGAAGGGGAAGGAAAGGAGGAAAGGAAAAGAAAGGAGGGAAGGAAGGAGGGAAGGAGAGAAGGAGGGAGGGAAGGAAGGGGAGTGGGAAAGAAGAAACAAGGGAAGGAAAGAGGGAGGGAGGGAAGAAGATACCTAACCTTTGATGTCTATAATGATTTTGATATTATGGGAATGTCTTGAAACACAGTCAAATGTAAAGCAAAACTGGATGTTGTATTGTCTTTTACCAGTTATTGGTTGTTGTATTTTTCTTTTACTAATAAAAATACTTTAACAAATAAATAAATAAAAAGAAAAGAAAAATAGACAGCTGGGTATTCATCTAGGACAGTGGTTCCCAGGCTTGGCAACTTTGAGACTTGTGGACTTCAACTCCCAGAATTCTCCAGCCAGCAGAGCTTCTGGGAGTTGAAGTCCACAGGTCTTGGAGTTGCCAAGTTTGGGAACCACTGATCTAGGAAGGTCCTCTGGATCCTTATGTTAAGCTATTAGTTCTTGAATCAATCAATAAAAAATAATAATTTAAAAAATAATAATAATAATAATAACTCCGCCGTTGCCGGTCCCAAGCCCGGATGAGAAAGGAGGAGGGTTGGGGTCAGGTTGGAATCTGGTCCCGTAAAAAAAAAACCCGCCAACCCATACAATATGGTGAAAAAAACAAATAAGAATTCCATACCGCATCGGTCGTCGTGCAGGTTAACAAGGGCCGTGGCGGATGTTGGGGTCCCTGGACATCCGTCGACAAGTGGGCTACAAGTGGACCAGCCAACAAAACGACAAAAATATAGTGCAGATGAAAACCGTGCCATAATGGCCTGTTACTACAACTCAGAGCCAGAAAAAAGAGGCTATTTAAAGCGAATGTATGAATAATGGAAACAACAATATCCACATTCAAATGTTAGTGAACAATGACTAGCAGATCAAAGGCGATTTATTTTACGGAATAAAATGTTTAGTGAAGTTGAACATGAGGAAATTCAGGCAAATTGCAAAACCCAAAAAACAATATCACAAGCGGAAATAACTGATATTCAAGACACAACTAAAGACATTATAGTAGAACTCCCAGAAGAAGCTCTCGGGGAGGAAATAACATCACCACCACTATAACCAGTTATCACTGAACCAACTGATGAACTAACTCAAAAACAAAAAGAATTGAAGGATAAGATCATGGAGCATTTTCTGCTTAATGAGGAAAGGCAACGTTTACCATCACTAAAAACTGTGCCTAAGAAAATTTTGGCCCCTATCATGAAAATGGTTAATGCAGTGTTTTCAACTATTGAACCGGGATCCATCTTGGAAACAAACCAGTTAATGTACAGCGCAGCTGTAATAGTCACTAATGAACTAGGCATTAAAATTAAAGTACCTAGTCACACAACAGAAAAAGCATCAAAGCCAAAGTGGAAAATCCGTTTAGAACAAAAAATCAAAAAATTAAGGGCAGATGCTAGTAACTTAAAGAACATGCATGAGCAACGGCTTAAAAACAACAAAATCATAGATCGGCTAATCAGAAGATATAGATTGGATACAAGAAACATCAATGAAGCTGTAGAGATTGTAAAACAGCTGATAACAGCAACAGCTAGAAAAATTGAAAGATATGAGGCACGAATCATCCAATATAAACAAAATCAGCAATTTCGATCAGACCAACGGCATTTTTATCAAAGTCTTAATGTGAATGGTGATACCAAAAGTGAAAAACCAGAAAAACAGGCCACAGTTGAATTCGGGAAAGAATTGTGGGAAAATGCAAAGGACTACAATAAGGAAGCAAAGTGGATACATGACTTTGAGAAAAGCATTGGCAACAAACAAATGCAAGTGTTAGAAATAACAACTGAGATGGTCAAAAATCGAGTTAAAAAGGTAAAGAATTGGACATCACCTGGAAAGGACCAATTACATGGTTTCTGGCTCAAATATCTGACCAGTTTACATGCAATATTGGCCAGGCAACTGAATGAAATTTTACAAAAGGGCCAAATTGATGAATGGTTGACAACTGGAAAAACATACTTGATTCAGAAAGATGCAACTAAAGGAACAACACCTGAAAACTACAGACCAATAACATGCTTGCCAACAACCTTCAAATTACTCACAGGCATTATTGCAGATAACATGATGGATTATTTGGAAACAAACAACATCTTGCCAGTAGAGCAAAAAGGCAACAAAAGATGGAGCAGGGGCACAAAAGATCAGCTTCTAATTGATAAAATGATATTAGAAAATTGAAAGAACAGAAAAACGAACTTGAATATGGTCTGGATTGATTACAAAAAGGCATTTGACTCACTGCCACATAGTTGGATCATAAAATGCTTAAAAACAACTGGCATTAGCAAAAATATTACATCCTTTACTGAAAAGGCGATGAAACAATGGAGAACTGAGTTAGCAGTAGGGAATGAGATCTACGGAATGGTTAATATCAAGCGAGGAATTTTCCAGGGTGATTCACTTTCACCTCTTCTCTTCATCATCGCAATGATCCCACTATCAGTAATCTTTAAAAAAATGAAATTAGGCTACCAAACAGCCAAAGAAGCTGAAAAATTTTTGCATTTACTATATATGGATGATTTGAAACTCTATGGAAAGTCAGAAATAGAAATCCAATCATTGACAAACACAGTCCGAGTATTCAGCACCGATATTTTCATTATTGCGCATGTGCGCATGTGCGATGGAAGATGGCTGCCTGAGCTCACCGCTCAGGTTGGAAAGACAGGAAAAAACACCTGGACTGTGCCTCTGCCGACCACCAGACCTCTCAAACGGAAGAACTGGGGAGAGAGGAATCCGGGGCGTCCTGGAGGGCTGCTTGCTTGGAGAGACATCCTCAGACGACTTAGGACGGGCCTCGGTGGTGCCGGACGGTGTGGGGCGGCCTTCAGATGGCGTTCCCCCCTCCCCCCCCATGGATGGTGGCTCCTTAGCTAACAGGCAGTGTTTTTCGCCTGGCGTGGACCGAGAGAGGCAGCGTTTTCACCGGGAAGAGCGGCGTTTCATCTAGGGGGGGACTGCTTTGGTGGCCCTGGATATTCTTGGGGGTGAGCAACTGTTAGGCGCCCCCCCTCGCTGCAAGAACAACGGACAACAATGGCGCTTTCTTTAACAAGGCCAGCGGCTACATTGATTCCTGACTCCACCCGCTTGTAGTGGTAAGCCTTTGGGTTTTTTTTGCTTACCATCGCCCTGGAGAAGTGGTTCTGATCTGGACTATTATTAGAGTTGGACGTATTGGATGGTTGGCTTCCATCGCCACCACAGCTCTCCGGGTGACCCCCCCAGCTTAGCCTGGCCTCTCGCCAACGCTGTGGCATTTTCAACCTTACCGGCCTTATCAGCGTTCTGGCCTATTCTGGAGATATTAAGGGGCTTGGGTGGCCTGTGGGAACTGGTGCTTTGAGGACTGGCGCTTTGAAAACGGGAGAGAACTTCCTAGACTGCGTTATTAATATTGGTTAACGAGAGGGTGACTGGCTCGGATGGCGCTGGAGACGTGCGAGCGCTCGGCGTGTAGCCATCGCTGCGTCCTTCGCGAACCTTCGCGAGCCTCCCCCTCCCCCTGCAGTACTTTACGATCTACGACGTCTTAACAACCGACGCACCCCCCCTCTCTTTCAACCTGTTCCAGCCGCCCCCAGACTTTGGACCCTCTCAGGCCTATAGGAGAGGGGGAAGACAAGGCACTCCCCTGCATACCATCTATATACCTTCTATGGACCGTTGTTGGTTTTTGTTTTGGATTACATCCTGACCTGGAGGGGGTGAGACTGCGAAGCTCTTGCTTGTTAAAATCTGGCGTTTACGCCCTGCCCCCTCCATTTGCAACCACCTTATTCAACACAGACTTTGAACCTTTGGCCTTGGGTGCATTTTTGGGACTTAGAGGAAGGGAGAGGGGCAGAACAGCCCTCTTTGGACCGTGTCCTCTTTACTGGACTTTGCAGAGGAGAAGGTTAAGATCATTAAGACCTCCTCTCCTATCTTGATATAAGCCTGGTACGAACCTCGCACGGTTGCGCAATTTTTTAACTGGTATGGTGAGTGTATGGGATTTGCATGTGATTGAGTGAATGTTCCCACCTTTTTTATTATCCTATTATTATTGTATTTTATGTGTTTTAATTACTACGTGGGGACTGCTTGGGTGAACAAATGAGTGTGTCTGATTCGGAGGGCCTGTCGAGGAATGCGGGAGCCATAGGGTTGGTTGATGGAACTACGGTCACGGGAGTGGGCCGGAGCATCACGGTCGTAACAGGGAGGGGCAGATATGGCGGGGACTTTAGGGCTGGCCATTACTGGGGAAGGAGGGATCGCTACGTCATAGAGATCCCTCCTTCCGGCCCTATGAGTCCCACTCCAAGGCCAGATGGCGCGAGTAATCAGGACCCTGGTCTCAGGCTGTTGTCGCTAAATGCCAGGTCTGTAATTCATAAGGCTCCCCTCGTCCGGGACTTAATTTTAGACGAGAGGGTAGACCTGGCATGTATTACTGAAACCTGGCTGGGCCTGGAGGGAGGAGTCCCCCTTGTAGAGATGTGCCCAGAGGGTTTTCAGGTGCTCCATCAGCTGAGAGCTCAGTGAAGGGGTGGGGGTGTGGCCATTGTTATCCGAGAGTCTCTAGTACCTCGTAGGATCCCTGCTCCGGAGCTTGTCGGGTGTGAGTCCCTGCTGGTGAAGTTGGACCTCAAGGGTCAAGTGGGCCTGCTGCTAACGTACCTGCCTCCCAACAGCATTGCAGCAGCCCTCCCCTCGCTCCTCGAGTCGGTAGCCGAGCTGGCAATTGAGTTCCCCAGGCTCATGGTTCTGGGGGATTTCAATTTGCCTTCGCTCGGTGACCACTCTGATGGAGCGCAGGAGTTCATGGCTTCCATGACAGCCATGGGCTTGACCCAAGTAATTCGGGGCCCAACCCACTCAGCGGGTCACACGCTCGACCTCGTATTTCTCTTGGAGCAGTGGACTTGTGATCTTGGTCTGAGGGGTAGTGAGACCGTACCCCTGTCGTGGTCAGACCACTGCCTACTGAGGCTTGACTTTCGGAGACCAAACCCCCACTGTAGGGAGGAGGAACCGCCAGGTGGTTCTGCCCCAGGCGACTTATGGACCCTTTGGGATTCCAGACGGAACTTGGGGTTATTCCTGATACCCTCGCCCGCAGTCCGGCGGAGACTCTGGTTGCTGCTTGGAACTCGCCAGCGACGGAGTCTCTTAACCGGATTGCGCCTCTACGGCCGCTCCGAGGCAGTGGATCCAGGAGGGCCCCTTGGTTTACCGAGGAACTCCGGGAGATGAAGCGCCGGAAGAGACGCCTAGAGCACCAATGGAGATCCAGTAAATCCGAATCGAAATGAGCACTTTTAACATCCTGCATCAGAGAGTACATCCGGGCAATCAGGACATCAAAAAGAACTTACATTGCCACTCTGATTGCTTCTGCTGAGTTGCGCCCAGCCACCCTGTTTAGGATAACCCATTCCCTCCTAAATAGGAGGGATACGGGTGATCCGTTGCAGGGCAGGGCTGAGGACTACGTCCAGTTCCTCGCGGATAAAGTTACTCGGTTTCAGGCGGACCTGGACTCCAATTCTGCAGATCCAGCCGAGGCACCAAGGGATATTCTGGTAGGTCATCGCTGGATTGATTTTCAAGCTGTTACCCCCAAGGACATGGACAAGGCCACGAGAGCTGTAGGTGCCTCCACATGTGTACTGGACCCGTTCCCCTCCTGGCTGGTTGTTAACAGCAGGGAGGTGACACGGGGCTGGATCCAGGCGGTTGTTGCTGCCTCCCTCCGGGAGGGGGTCTTTCTCCCCGCCTTAAAGGCGGCGGTGGTGAGACCCCTCCTGAAGAAACCATCTTTGGATCCAGACGTTCTTAACAACTATCGTCCAGTCTCCAACCTCCCATTTGTGGGGAAGGTTGTTGAGAAGGTGGTGGCCTTTCAGCTCCAGCGGTCCTTGGAGGAAGCCAGTTATCTTGATCCATTCCAGTCTGGCTTCAGGCCTGGCTACAGCACAGAAACCGCTTTGGTCGCATTGACCGATGATCTCTGGCGAGCCAGGGATGGAGGCCATGCCTCCATCCTGGTGCTCCTTGACCTCTCTGCGGCTTTCGATACCATCGACCATGGTATCCTTCTGCGACGACTGCGGGAGGTGGGGGTGGGAGGCACTGTTTTACGGTGGTTCTCCTCTTACCTCTCGGACAGGTCGTAGTCGGTGTTAGTCAGAGGGCAGAGATCGACCCCTAGGCCCCTAACATATGGGGTGCCACAGGGTTCAGTCCTGTCCCCACTACTTTTTAATATCTACATGAAACCGCTGGGCGAGATCATTCGACGGCACGGGATAAAATACCACCAGTATGCGGACGATACTCAGTTGTATCTGTCCACCCCGTGCCAACTCAATGAAGCGATGGACGTGATGAGCCAGGGCCTTGAGGCTGTTAGAGACTGGATGGGGGTTAACAAGCTTGTACTCAATCCAGATAAGACCGAGTGGCTGCTGTGCTTCCCTCCCAATAATTGGCCAAGTGTTCCATCTCTCAGGCTGGGGGGGTCAAATATTATGCCCCTCAGATAGGGTCTGCAACTTGGACCCACAGCTGACTTTTGAACACCATTTGTCAGCTGTGACCAGGGGGGCATTTGCCCAGGTTCGCCTGGTGCACCAGTTGCGCCCCTACCTGAACCGGGAGGCTCTCACAACAGTCACTCGTACCCTTGTGACCTCTAGGCTGGAGTACTGCAATGTGCTCTGCATGGGGCTGCCCTTGAAGAGCATTCGGCGACTTCAGTTGGTCCAGAATGCAGCCGTGCGAGCGATCGTGGGTGCACCTCGTTTCACCCACGTAATACCTATCCTCCGCGAGCTGCACTGGCTACCTGTTGATCTCCGGGTGCGCTTCAAGGTGCTTGTTGTCACCTTTAAAGCCCTTCATGGTATTGGATCTGGGTACTTGAGAGACCGCCTACTGCCAATTACCTCCACTAGGCCAATAAGATCCCATAGATTAGGCCTCCTCCGAATTCCATCAGCCGGTCAATGTTGACTGGCAACTACCCGGAGGAGAGCCTTCTCGGTGGCTGCTCTGACCCTATGGAACGAACTCCCCGTGGAGATTCGTACCCTCACCACCCTCCAGACCTTCCACATAGCCTTAAAAACCTGGCTGTCCCGACAGGCCTGGGGCTAAAGACTTCAACCCCACCCGAATAGTATGACTGTTGCGCTTTTAATGATGTATTGTCTTTATGTGTGTATCTTGTTTTGTTTTTCCCTCCCCCTGGATTGTGAGCTGCCCTGAGTCCCCTCAGGGAAAAGGGCGGCATATAAATAAAGTTAAAATCCAAATCCAAATCCAATGCAGTTTGGCATGGGAAAATGTGCCACTGTATCCATAAAAAGGGGCAAAATCACTGCATGTGAGGGAATTGAAATGCCCAATGGCCAATTAATTAAATGCAAAGAAAATGAAGCCTACAAATACTTAGGCATTCTGCAGTTGGATAACATCAAGCATGGAGAAGTAAAAACTATTGTCAGGCGAGAGTACACCAACAGAGTTAGGAAAATTTTGAAATCTAAATTGAATGGTGGAAATACAATCAAGGGCATAAATACCTGGGCAATACCAGTTATAAGATACACAGCTGGTATAGTTAACTGGACACAAGCTGATTTGGACCTTTTGGACCGAAAAACCAGGAAACTAATGACAATGCACTACAGTTTACATCCACGTGGTGATACTGATAGATTATACCTGCCCCGAAAATCAGGTGGCAGAGGATTATTTCAAGTGAAGCAAACAGTTGAAGAAGAAAAACATGCACTGGCTGATTATTTAAAAGAAAGTCAAGAACATCTATTAATCAAAGTAAAGAACAAAAATCTACTGAAGGCCCAACAGACGAAACAAGAATACAGAAAAGATGTGATAAAATAAAAAATGGAGAGTTGGCAGAACAAAGCACTGCATGGCCAATTTCTGGAAAAAATAAAAGATAAAGTGGACTGTGAACAAACTTGGTTATGGTTAACAACAGGTACATTAAAGAAAGAAACAGAGTCACTAATCCTGGCTGCGCAAGAACAAGCTATCCACACAAATGCCATTAAGGCCAAAATCGAAAAATCCTCTGATGATGCCAAATGCAGACTTTGCAAAGTCTGCATGAAACTGTTGATCACATCCTCAGCTGCTGTAAAAAAATCGCGCAGACTGATTATAAATTGCGGCACAATTCAGTAGCACAAATGATCCATTGGAATTTGTGCAAAAATTATAATATTAAAACAGCAAAAAACTGGTGGGAACATCAGCCTGAAAAAGTCACCGAAAATCAGATGGTCAAGATCTTGTGGGATTTCCGTATACAAACCGACAAAATACTGGCGCATAATACACCAGACATCACACTGGTTGAGAAAAATAAGGTCACAATCATAGACATCGCAATACCAGATGATAGCAGGGTCGCCGAGAAGGAACATGAAAAAATCGCAAGATACCAGGACTTAAAAATCGAAATTCAACGACTATGGCACAAACCAGCAGTGGTAATTCCAGTGGTAATTGGCACACTGGGTGCTATTCCAAAAGCACTGGAATTACATTTAAAACAGTTAAAAATTGACAAAATCACCATCAGTCAAATGCAAAAAGCCGCACTGCTTGGATCCGCACGCATATTACGAAAATACGTTACGACGTCCTAGGCCCCTGGGTGGGGCCCGACTAGTAACCAATGCCAAATCCGGCGAAACAACTGGCCGCTGTGATACAGTTGAATAATAATAATAATAATAATAAGTCTGGTAGCACTTTCTGTAATTAACAAATATTATTAAAAAGTATAAGCTTTCATTGATGCATAGAATAGAAGCTAGAGGGTTTAAATTGGGATGAGATGGGGAAAGGAGAGGAGAAGAAAGACTGGCAATTCAGATATAGGTTACATGTAAGAGTACTAGATTTTATCAATTAGCAATTATAATGTATTAAAAAATCCATTAAGTTTGTGATTGCCTGAAACGGGTTGATGTATGTGAGAGCAACAATTTCTCACTCAATGGGGCTATGAGAGTTTCCCCAACACTGTCATTTTCAGATCTGCCATTGGTGCTATCAGCTAACAACCTTGGAAAGTTGAAATTCTGATATTTCTTTGTCCTTGTATGAGTCCTGGTGTTAAATTTGAGGCCATTAATTGTTTTGCACAAAATTTGGGGAGGAGTAGTAGTGGTAGAATGTGGGGGTGGAGTTAAAAAAGGAATCAGCCTAGCATCCCTACATAGGCAGAAGGGGACTAAATCCAATCTCTCCCTCCAATTCCATTGACCCTTACCTAATTCTAACTGTTACTTGAGAAGATTCATGTGCATGGGCTTTTTAGCAATACATTTATTTAATTGGATCAACACATATGGAGCTGGTTTCTCATGCCTGACAATTTGTCCCACCTGCAGGCATATTGGAGGAGACCAGGTGATTGGAGGAGAACATGTAAAAGCAGCCCCACATATTTAAGATTGTCCCATGAAGCCACATTACTCTGAATTCATAGAAAAGACCACCTTATATTAGGAAATAGGAAAAAACATATATTTAAAATCATTTTGAAATTATTTTTTGAATATTCAATAATATTCAAAAAATTTGAATATTTTGAAATATTGTTTTATAACATGCTGTCTGTATCATCACTTTTTTGTTTTCATTCAGGCTGTTTTTTCTCTTACCTGTGCCTATACTTATGTGCAAAATCTTCTCCAATTCCCAGAATGCATAGAGATATCCATGTTCAGTGAATATTTTGGTAACTACAGATAGTCCTTGACTTACAACATTTTATTTAGTGACCATTCAAAGTTACAACGGCACTGAAAAAAAGTGACTTAGGATTGTTTTTCACACTTACAAGTATACCCATGGTCATGTGATCAAAATTCAGATGCTTGGCAACTGACTCATACTTATGACGGTGGCAGAATCACAAGTCATAGGACCACCTTTTGCGACCTTCTGAGAAGCAAAGTCAATGGGGAAGCCAGATTCACTTAACAACCGTGTTAATAATTTAACAACTGCATTGATTCACTTAACAATTGTGGCAAGAATTGTCGTAAAATAGAGCAAACTCACTTAACAAATTTCTCACTTAACAACATAAAGTCTGGGTTCAATTGTGGTTGTAAGTCGAGGGCTACCTGTATTATAAACTGACATATAGTAAAATAAAGCAACAACACTAACAACTTCCCAATGCATTTTAAATATTTTTCCTAAACATAAATTTATATTAAGACAATAAGGATTGAGTTGTTGGGCCTTTCTTACTTGCATCGATTGTGCTGCTCTTTCAACATCTTTTTTTCTACTATGGCCTTGTGACATGGCCTTCATCTTGTTCCCATTCATGAGTGAGAAATGTTTAGTCTTCTTTAGCTGTATCGGTACTATTTCCTCTTGTTTTGACATCATCTAAGAACAGCCTCTAGTATTTAAAATCTGCTAGACTTTATCTTACTTGGTGGGAAGATGGTTGTCTGGCAGTGACTGGGAACAGAAAGATAGAGTAGGATGGAGATCCTTTCAGGCTGCTATATTTCTGCTGATTCAATGATGGGTGGAGAACACTTCAACTCAGAAGTGGGGAAGGGTCCATTCTATCTCTTTTGTGATCTCTGTTTCTCTTGTTCTCGTCCCCCCCCCCATTTTCCAATTGCAGCTGCGAGATGAAAGAATGAGAGAAAATTGGAGACACACAACTGAACCTGGAGGCCTAGCAACAGAGACTGAACCACAGCTTATTTACAAAAGACAAATAGCCATTATGCTCTGTAATTTAGTCTTCCAGGTTCATGCTGTTCTCTGCATCATCTAACTATTTTTTGTTGTCATTGGAATTGCCATAAAAGAGATTGCCAAGAGAAGAATGTGCATTTGAAAGATGAGGCAGGTGCATTTATAAGCTTCAAATCCCAAAGCATGGAGCACAATAGCTACAGCATCTTTTAGAAATGCGGAAACTTTCACAATTTGTAGGATGGGTCTGCAAAATCATGTATATCTTTTGCTCTTGTTCTTGGTTTCACTCAACATGATCACCGTGGGAATGAAGAGAACAAATCCACAAATATACACACATGTACAGATTCAAAATTAGATTTAAGGGCTTCTAAGCAGAAATCCTGCAAATTGGGTTGGATGCAGGGGTGGACTGCTGGGGTTTCGCAGGGTTTCGGGAGAACCTCTCACTAAGATTCTGTGCAGTTCAGAGTACCCGAAACCCTACTCTTGGCTGGTTCAGCCTACCCCTCCCATCCTTGCCTCTTCCAGGCGTCCCCATGCAGCCTGTTTTGGATGCAGGTTAGTGCAGGGTGCGTGCTTGAAGAGGGCAAAAATGGGCCTAAAGTTTGGGAAGGCTGGAAATGGGCCTCCCGGAGGCTCGAAGAAAGCTCTGGAGCCTGGGGGGGGGGGCAAAATGCCCCCCTGCCATGGTGCAGGAAGCTGATTAGGCCATGGCCACCATGGCCACTCCCACCGAGCAACTGGGCAGAGAAACCCTTGCTAAAATTTTTTGAAAAGAGTGAATGAGCAAGGAATTGGTCTGTGTGAGAAAAGAACAGTAAGAACTCTAGATTTCTATTCAAAATGGTACTAAACAGCAGGAGAACTACCTGTTGCAGAGGTTTGGGGCTCAAAACTAAGTTGGAAAGATAGAGACATTTCAGTAAGTTTTAGTTATTCCCTCTCTTTCTTTTTTCCCCGTCACATCAAGGCTCAATTTGAACACCGTAATTGATTTTTCACTCTCCTCCTCTTTCTCTTGGTTACCCTGTATTGTTCAAATGGCCTTTAACCAGATAGGAATGATGATCTAATAAAACTTTATATTGACAGAGGCATCAGAGAAAATAAGTATGATCAGAACTCCTTCATAATTTAGATTGTTTTCAGAATTAAAATTTATTTTCATGTTGTGGGCATGGCAAACAGTTTTTTTTCTTTTAAAGCATCATTTTCCTACATATAACAACAGAAACTTCAGTTTGGAATAGGAGACAGACAATGCTAGAAAAGTTTATCAGTCAGGCTGAAGTTCAAGAATATACTGTATGTTTGCCTTTGGAAGAATAATATGTTTAAAGTGACAGTTCTCTGCATATAAATTGGGGTCAAGTTATCAGCCTTCATAAACTAGTTGTGGCATGATTCAAAAATATTTGCAGCACAGAGTGAGAATAGCATGCATATTTTAAGGCTGAACTGCATCTTATCAAATAATATTAATCCCACTTTTGTCATCCAAAGCAGTACTTGCGGTACCCATAAATCACTCAATGTGACATAAACAACATTAGCTTTTCTCTTCAGAGAGGTTTTCAGTCTTACCATGGATACCACAGGTAGTAAAAAACTAGAGAGAAGTCAGGACCAATAACTGTCCCAATTATCTCCCAACACAATGTTTTCCACCTGTGAGGAATGGTTATGTGTCTGCAATAAATAAAATCCTTAAAGAGATTTTGATGCTTCATAGAAAGAGGAGGAAAATTTGTGTGGGATATTTAGTGAGTGATGGCTCCTTCACATGGCTAATATAGTCTGTAATATTGTTTATTATTAAACATACCACAGGAAAAATAAAACAAATCCTCCCCCCAAATGCAAAGAGGTTTGAGGAAGGAAAAAGACTAATGCCAAAGTGCTTCACAGAACTTGTGCTTATGAAATATGTCTTTGCATCTTGCCTTCTATTAGCTGTACAGGAGTAAGGATTAGTGCAGCGTCCTTGGTCTCAGAGTTCCTAATGAAGGTGGGTTGATGTTTCAAGCTCATGTCAAGAATCCACAAATTGGAACATTGTGACTCTGCTGGGGATTGTGATTATGTCATTTGTTTGTGGTTTTGCAAATCACTTGGGACACTTCTTTTCCTCCTGTAAGCATCCAAGTCCAGGGCAGCTGAAGTAGGAACAGGGAATGTACATTTGTTTGAAAAGCAGAACTTTATTGCTAAAATATTGTTGCGCTTCAGAATATTATTGCTAAAATTTGGCACTTCCTTCTCTTGAAATAGAAACACTTAGCATGCTCATGAATAAACATAAAATTAGCCACTAGACAAATCACTTGTAAAATTTAACTGTTCTACAATGTCCTATGATGAGTAATAGAAGTTAAGCAAAGGCATTTGACAAGAAGAGGAACTGAACACTTTTCTCTATAGTAATGTAAGTATTTTCACCAAACATTTTCCTGTTTGAAAGTGACTCTGAGGCTCTACATTTCTATGACCTCAATTGTGTTGGAAAACCCATCTGGTTTATTTTGGGGCAGCAAGTGAAACTTTTGTAAAAGTAGATCTTGGGAAAGGATTAGACACTGTGGCTTCCTTTCTTCATACCTCGCTTGTCTTGTTGGCAAGATGAACCAACAAGGCCCTATAAGTTTATTTATTTATTTATTGATAAAATGTATAGGCCATCCATCTTACCCAAGGTAACTCAAGGTAAAGTTACATGTTAACTTGATGACTTTGGAGCTTCTGCTCAGTAGGCCAGACTAGAGAAGCAGGAGTGAAATCAGTAAATATGTTGTTCAGCTTTCCCCTTCGCTTGAGCACAATCACTGGGTTAAAAATAAGAAGGCTACAACTTGTAGAGGAGAAAGAGATGGAGTAGTATCTTAAAAATAATTACAGGCCACAAAAGAATAGCTGGCATGCCAATCAACTGTTTTATGGCTACAGCATGGTGGCAGCAATAGAGCTTAGAGTGTCCATGCAGTCAGGAGATGTTGAAAGCACTTGGCCATATGTCAATCAAGCAAAAATGACTGCAAACATCTAGGCAGTGGCAGCTGATTCTTCCTGATGGATATTTGACAGCTGTGGGTTGCTATTTCTTTTTTTATATATAAAAATGTTGAGGGCCTCCATAAGGCTGCTTGTACCTTGTATAAAGCATTTGGAATTGGGACATCCTTTTTGTTTCCATTTTACAAAGTGGGGGAGGTGATGGAACTTTTATCATTAGAGGAACTGTAGAAGCTTGGGGTATAGTAATAATCTTCATTCCTTGGTCTCCACAATCACTTTCAAGGTGCTGCTAAAAAGGCTGGTAAAGAAAATGGTGATGTAGAAGAGTTCTTATTTTACAGAGGCTAGTCCTCTAGTTGAAAGCATTTCTGTTTGATGGCCTCCTCAGGCCAAATAAATACCCATTAAAAAGAACAGCAAGGCTCTTGTTATGGTTGCTGAGCAGTTACGCACTAGAGAAACATTCTTCTTCACAAGGATGCTAACTATGACACTTTTATTTCAGGTATAATAATTCCCTGTAAGGCTATACTTACATAAACATATTTACATATGTTCTCCTTTGTCTTCATTTTTGGATTTATATATAGATTGGTACTGATTCGTGCTGGCTGTGTGTCTATTGTTGTTTTGTGTTGTAACAGCCTGGGTGGTGGACACCAATCTACCAATCGTGATACAGCCACAGATCCAATCAATCGACTTACTGAAACAACGCCAGCACTCTACCCCACCCCCCAAGATTTATAGAAAGACGGCAGCTCCGATCACACTTTAAGCCAAAAACACCAGATTGAGGAAAGTGAGTGAGACCTCGCCGAAACGTTGCCAAGACAATCTCAAACTTACACGGGAAAAGACCCGAATGGATACCTACACCCGTGAAAATCTACAAATATGTATGTGTGTGTGTGTGTGTGTGTGTGTGTGTTTGTGTGTGTGTGTATGTATGTATATGTATGTGTATATATATATATATATATATATGTATGTATGTATGTATGTATGTATGTACGTACGTATGTATGAATGAATGATATCATAATGTATATGTATGTGTGTGTGTGTGTGTGTGTGTGTGTTAAAAATAAGAAGGCTACAACTTGTAGAGGAGAAAGAGATGGAGTAGTATCTTAAAAATAATTACAGGCCACAAAAGAATAGCTGGCATGCCAATCAACTGTTTTATGGCTACAGCATGGTGGCAGCAATAGAGCTTAAAGTGTCCATGCAGTCAGGAGATGTTGAAAGCACTTGGCCATATGTCAATCAAGCAAAAATGGCTGCAAACATCTAGGCAGTGGCAGCGGATTCTTCCTTATGGATATCATAATCTCTGTAGCCTGTATTCTAGTCACTGACATAATGGCAAATTAAAACAGATTTGATTCACCTTGTGTTTGCTGTGAATTAAGAAGAAAAACTTTGTTAATGCCATGACTATACTCGTTATTATATCACTGGCTATTGCCATAGTGAATTGGTATTGGTTTTGGCATCTTTTGACCAGGCTGGCAACCTGGACAACTGACTGCAAGTTTTTTAATTCTATCTTTACTATTCCAAGGTGTTTTCCATTATGTAGGTACAACACTCAACCTGTAGTGTTGACTCAAGATTTAAAATCTGATGACTTTCAATCACCACACACAATGCAGCTGTCAAGTAGACATCATGGTGCTGATAAAACTTAATATGTATTTCAGATATTCTGGATTGCTGGACCTGTATATTTAAGACAGTATTCTCCTTGTTTCTCTATGATGGAAAATTTTCCATTTGGGGGAGAAAATGTCAATAGATTCTCCTTCTGATGTGGATTTTTTTAAAAAAAACGTTTTCTCTGTTTAGGTAAATGCTGCCCAGAGTCACCATGAACCAATAAATTTTGATTTTGATTTTAATTTTAATTACAAAAATACCTAAAATGGGAAGGTAAAGTTCTTGGGGGACTTTAGAATAAAAACAGATCATCATTTGGAACATAACATGCCAGATATCACAGTTGTTGAGGGCTGAAGCATATGGTTTATTGATATTGCTGTACCAGGATATGCCAGAGTCGAAGAATAACAACTGGGAAAATCAAGAAATATTGTGACCTGGCCATCGAAACTACACGGCTATGGATGAAACATGTAACAGTGATACTCATTGTCATCAGGGCATTTGGTACCATGTCCAAGAATTTTACAAAACACATAAAGAAATTGCAGCTTCCTGCAATAAGACCAGCGGAACTGCAAAAAACTGCGCTACTAGGAACATCACATATTTGGTTGATACCTAGGATGCTGGCAGCAACCTGTATCAACCATTAGCACCAATCAATTGTAGTTGGGACACATCTTTAAATGTTCAGTTGACTGAGTTTCATGTTTTCCATAAAATATTTTTATTTTTCATTTTCATAACATATAATCACATGTATACTATTACATAGCCAGCATTATATTGTATTGTTAAAAGTTTGCATCAATTCATCTTATTCATGTTTAATGAATAAAAGAAATAATAATGATAAATAAAAATGATATAATCTGTCTGTGTGTCTCCTGTGCAACTCTACTCTGTATCAGTACCAAAGCAACAAAGCCTAATGCTTCATTTTATTAGTACTGTAAGTAGAATCCTTTTGGAGGCCTGAAGAAAGCTGATGGCCGATAAGGAGAGTAAACAATTTTTGTACAAGTGGAGGTTGAAATGGTGAATTCCCAAACCAACTCTGTACTTTCCTGTCTATTTAGAAATAATTTCCTTCACATCCATGAGCAAACAAAACAAAAACTTCCTGACATATGACATAACCATGGCAATGCCTTGTGAGGCATCACAAACTAATTTCACTGGTAACTGTGAATTTGAGCTCTGTGCTTGATGTTACCATTTTCTCTGTTTCCGTTTTGTCCACTCTCATTCCTTCTCCTCTTCTCCTTAAATGTTCAACACAGTTATAATAATGATTTGTTCCTAAAAGGATCATAGTTGCGACATGTTTTATGGCCTTGGGGCATTTCATACATGTCTGGTTCTTTTCTGTACACCTCTTTATGCATTAATGGTGTGTCTGTTATACCTAATTCTAACTTTAAGAAACTCACATTTGTGGCAGTGTGCTCTGATGACATTGCTTACCAATTTCTGCATTCCTATCTTGAGGTTTTGCAGATGCACCTTATCATTAACTCCAGGAACTTTAATGCCTTCTTAACAGGAATACATGATGCCCTTAATCCATGGATGTCTCTCAAAATACTAATATAGATGCCATTTCTAAAACATTCCTGCTACAACAATATAGCCATTAGTCTGTATGTTTATGGTGAGATGAACTTTAGAATCTTCTGTTAAGTTTATTTTGCTAAAATGTTGTCCTCCATCAAGGTTAGCAAAAATGTTCTCAATTTTAGGCACAAAATATTGCTTAATGTCTAATAATACATAGATAGTAATTCTAAAATCCCCACAGATCCTGAGTGTTCTCTGCTTTTTATCTTTATCCACTCTAAATGATATCTTAAACATTACATTTACCTTTGATAAAAAAATCTTTTTTGAATATTTTCTGTTAGATCCGCGGAAGAACCAGTCTGAGGCGTCTGAGGTAACCGTAAGTTAACTGCTTTATTTCAGGCAAGAACGAAGAACAGAAGTAGACCGGCACCCTTCCTCCGTCTGACAGCTTTTTATATGGAGCTGTCAGACGGAAGAACCAATAGCCGCGCGTATGACAGCCCGGCAACTTGCAGGATGCGCCTGATTGGTTAAGGCGCGCCTGGCTGCTGCTGAGCTGTCATTCGTAAGTCCGAGGACTTACTCGGCTATAACACTCCTTCCCCCCCAGCGAGGCACATGCATCGGAGACGGTGCTGTTGCCGAGCTGTCATTCGTAAGTCCGAGGACTTACTCGGCTATAACATTTTCTTTTAGAATTCCAAAGACCAACTGATTTCTCAAGGCATCATTCAACCCTTCACCAAATATGCCATGTTTACACATTGGAATTGACTCTCTTTTTGCTTGCACCTATGCAACCTAAAATGAAATCCTGAAAGCAGGCATGGTTTGTATGCCAAATATTATTTTTAGTGGTTTAGTGGTTTAGTGGTTTATTAGCATTTGTAGGCCGCCCTTTTCCCTGAGGGGACTCAGGGCGGCTCACAGAAAACCAGGGAAGGGGGGAATACAACATTAAGATAACAACATATAATGAAATAATAAGCAACATACATTCATCATTCGGGCGGGGTAGCGATCCTTATCCCCAGGCCTGACGGGCGAGCCAGTTCTTCAGGGCTATGCGGAAGGCCCGGACGGTGGAGAGGGTACGAATCTCCACGGGGAGCTCGTTCCAAAGGGTCGGGGCTACTGCTGAGAAGGCCCTCCTCCTTGTAGTTGCCAGCCGACACTGGCTGGCCGATGGAATGCGGAGGAGGCCTAATCTATGAGATCTTATAGGTCGTAGGGAGGTAATTGGCAGAAGGCGGTCTCTCAAGTATCCAGATCCACTGCCATGTAGGGCTTTATGGGTGATTAATAGCACCTTGAA
The DNA here is from genome assembly GCF_051295495.1 of Thamnophis sirtalis. NCBI lineage: Eukaryota > Metazoa > Chordata > Lepidosauria > Squamata > Natricidae > Thamnophis > Thamnophis sirtalis. The sequence continues at coordinate 88,697,053 of NW_028261386.1, read as the reverse complement.
GCGCATCCGGAGATCGACAGGCAGCCAGCGCAGCTCGCGGAGGATAGGTGTTATGCGGGTGAATCGAGGTGCACCCGCAATCACTCGCGCGGCTGCGTTCTGCACTAGCTGAAGTCGCCGGATGCTCCTCAAGGGCAGCCCCATGTAGAGCACATTGCAGTATTCCAGCCTAGAGGTCACAAGGGCCCGAGTGACTGTTGTGAGGGCCTCCCGATTCAGGTAGGGCCGCAACTGGCGCACCAGGCGAACCTGGGCGAATGCCCCCCTGGTCACAGCCGTTAAGTGGTGGTCAAATGACAGCTGTGGGTCCAGGAGGACTCCCAAGTTGCGGACCCTCTCTGAGGGGTGTAAAATTTGACCCCCCAGCCTGAGTGTTGGAATATTGGCCAAATCTTTGGGAGGGAAACACAACAGCCACTCGGTCTTTTCTGGGTTGAGCACAAGCTTGTTAACCCTCATCCAGTCCATGACCGCCTCAAGACCCCGGCTCATCACGTCAACCGCTTCTTTTACCAGTTCTGCAAAGCTGAATTGTGAGGCAGTTCTCAGTAAACTATATGCTTTGTGTCTCATAACACTCAAACAGGCACTTTCCCAACAACTATCACATTTGCCTCAGAAAAATTGTTCAAATATTTCAGTATAAAATGTCCAGTTCTGTGGCATTATCAATCTAGTATTTCCTCCAATGATAGTCATCTTAACTGTTCCCCCACCTTTTGTTTGTTTATCACCATTTCTTCTTCTCTGAGATAAGATGACTCTTCAAAGCTTTTTTTCCTGTTTTTTAAATAATCCCAAGTTCTATCACCATTATGATGTTTTTTGTTAATTAAATAAAAGACAAAAGAATCAGAAGTAGGTTTTTATGTTGCTTTGCTCCACTGAAACTTTTAGAACAAATTCCAGTAAACGTGCAAGAATGTCAAAATACCCAGGCAATCCAAGGTGGTTAAGCAAGAACACAAAATTGCAAGTATGCTTAATCACTTACTAATGACAAAAACCCAATACATTTCATCTTCCCCTTAAACTGATAGCAAACATTGGTAGTTTTGAGATGAGGGGGAACAATATTTTTACCTGACAGTTTGATAGTCAGGTAATCTGTAGGGAGCAGGATCTCTTAATGGCACTTAGGGCTGGTGCTCCTCATCTCACATCTGGTCCTTCCTTCCTTCCTTCCTTCCTTCCTTCCTTCCTTCCTTCCTTCCTTCCTTCCTTCCTTCCTTCCTTCTGTTTAGTCCTCGTGGCTATGACTGACAGCCAGCAACAGCCAGGCCGCGCCTGATTGGCTAAGGCGCGGCATGGCTGAGCGCGGGCAGTCAGACGCACGCCTATTGGCCTCCTCCTTGACAGCTCCGTATAAATAGCTGTCAAGCAGGGCGGAGTCCCGATCTACCACTAGTCTGTCTTGACTTACTTGACTTAAGTCTTTAGCGTCGGTACGGCATCGCCAATCCCTTCGCTGTAGAGTCGCATGCATCCCGAATCAACGGGATCCATGATTCTAGGCTGAGTACTACTTGAGCTCGCCGGGCCCAAGAGTCGACAGAGCCCCTTCTGTTGGAAAACGGTGGGCACCTCGAGAAGGCAGGGGTTGTCTTGATAATGAGAGGCTATATTTTGCGCGTCAATTATCCTTGCCCACCTAGCCTGTCTACTGTTCGGATCTGTTAAATAAAGAGCTGTTAACTTTACCTCAGGAGCCTCCTGCCTCGTTCTTCCTTGGTCCACTTCACTGGTGACGAGGATGGGATCCACAGGCCCTGATTAACAGCCTAGGACAGAGACAGAGAATTCATTTTTTTATCTCTCACGCTGCTGAGAAACCTTAACTGCTCAAGTCATGGCTGCTATGCTACTTGCAGGCACGCAAGTGCAGTTTCTTTCTTAGTGCCTGCGGTCCCGAAATGTTCTGCATGGCCCGCGCTTTTGCGGCTCTGAGGCCAGTTTACGAGCTTGGTCCACTTCACCTTCCTTCCTTCCTTCCTTCTTTCCTTCCTTCCTTCCTTCCTTCCTTCCTTCCTTCCTTCCTTCCCTTCCTCCCTCCATCACATGCTCTCTCCCTACCTCCTGAGAGCATGCCTGATTGAGAAAACATGCCTGTTGTGTTACTGATTGCTCCCTGAAGCCAATGAAGAGTTCTTCCCAATGACACTGGATATAGTTGATTATAGGGCAAGGGTAGGCCCCAGTAAGAGGGAGAACTGGGTAAATCTATCATTTTACCTGGGCAAATCTATCACTTTATCATTTATCACCTCACAAATCAGATGGAGAACAGGCCTGTAGGCCTATGTGTTGAAGGCAATTGGCAATTCTGAAGAAGAAGCCTTCCTATCCTATTTATCAACTGTTCTCAGGGTGAGTTTAGCTCTCTTTCAAAATAGTGTTACAACTTCATGTCAAAATAAGCTTGCCAAACAGCTGACTGTTGGACTGAAGGAGCTATGCAATAAAGCCAGGAATCATCTCCCACCACTACCGCATGTCTGGTAGGCTTGGGGAAGTATTTTGACAGCTCTCAGGTGGTATTCAGCAGGTTCTGACCAGTTCTGGAGAACTGGTAGCAGAAATTTTGAGTAGTTCGGAGAACCAGTAAATACCACCTCTGACTGGCCTTACCCCCATCTATTCTCTGCCTCCTGAGTCCCAGCTGATTGGGAGGAAATGGGGATTTTGCAGTAACCTTCCCCTGGAGTGGGGAGGGAATGGAGATTTTACAGTATCCTTCCCCTGCCATGCCCACCAAGCCATGCCATACCTACCAAGCCACACCTATAGAACCAGTAGTAAACATTTTTGAATCCCAACACTATGATAGATGGTTTACCCTACCATCTGTCAAATCTATTTGCCAATCAAATGAGAGTTACAATTGGCAGGTGGTTTCTTCCTGATTAGTGACATCAAAGCTGGAGGTTTTAATCAGTGTCTTTGCTTAACACACTCTGAACATTTTTTCACATGATATTGAATCCTATTTCCATAGCCTCTATTTGGATTCCTGCTGGGTAGTAATCAGCAATGGGGACAGCAAATGCTATGTCAGTTTATTTTTCTGGCATCTCAGGGATGAGGAGAAAACTTTTAACTGAGTCAGAAGGAAAGTTCTTAAAAATGGTTTGGACCAGTCTATATTTATGGCCTCTTTCCAGAAAACAAACACATTCAGTATGAATATTCTCGGGGGGGGGATGTCCCCCTGTGTAATACAGTGATTTGATGGCTCCCTTTCTCAATATTTTATCTTTGTGTTACAATCACCTGGACATGCAGTGTTGCAAATAGGAGGAGGAAGGAGCATTAGGTATTTTGCTGCCTTAAGGTATTTATAAAAAATAATAAAGATGAGATAATTTTTAAAAAGTCACCAACTGGCCAGGTTAAAAAAAAGCCTAGCCATTTTCATTTGTTTTCCAATGCATTTTATGCAAAAAGCAAAACAGAATTACTATCCATCTGCTACTTATCTACAATTTATCCACATTTGCTTACCTTAAAAACTGTATACCTTACATGAATACAAACCTTATTCCTGATATCTCCTTGGGGACTCCATTTTTGGTGTCAAGAGGTGACAATTTTCTAAGTCTTCAGATGAGAGCTATTAAGGCATTGTTTCATTCCAGCACCACCTTTTCCTAAGGATAAAACTATACATTATATTAAATGCATGACTGCATTTAATGTTGTCTTTGTTTTTAATTGCTGCTGTAGGGTGGGAAGAAATAAAAGATTGGGACATTGGTGTAGTGGAAAGGGTATTTAACCCTTCTCTTCATGGGAAAGTGCACACAAAGTTGATTTTTATCCAATTATTTTGCTTCCTTTTTAAGACAAGAGGTTAAAATACTTTGTTTTAAAATAATGATGACCGTCTGCATTTTCACAAGAAAATTGTGTTATCTGGCTTAGTGGCAGCATATCCAAAATTAGTACACACAAAAATAGGAGAACACAACAGATTTACAGGTCATGTTTTAAAGTATCAATGGAAGTTTATTTTAATTTCGAACAAAAGAAGAATTAGTAATTAACTGAATGGAATAATGGAAATTCCTGTTCCCAGGCCAGATGCCTCTCCTGTTAAATTTATGAGTATATACTCTAGAATTCCCAGACAGCAGGATATAAGTTCATAATTCAGGTAAAGTGTAGGAACTTGAAAAAAATGCTATGGGTCACTAGTGGAGGCCTGTTACCTGTTACCTGTCAGCCTTTCCAGATAGACCAGGCAGAAAACACTACCAGGTTATTATATTAACAGAATATTTCTTTGCATCATTCCTATCACCCATCTCCTCCCACTTATAACTGCATGATTGTAACTTTGTTGCTTGTATCCTTACGATTTATATTTATATTGATTGTTTCCTGACTGCTTATTTGGACCCTACAGCTATCATTAAGTGTTGTACCTTATGATTCTTAATGAATGTATATTGTCTTTTATGTACACTGAGAGCATATGCACCAAAGACAAATTCCTTGTGTGTCCAATCACACTTGGCCAATAAAGAATTCTATTCTGTTCTGTTTTCTGTTCTGTTCTGTCTGAAATCTTCCATCGTCTCCTGAGAAGGTAGAGATGGACCTTTTTGACCTTCCTCTGCTCACTATATTATGTTCTCCTTTATCTCACTATTTCCTAGGGAACATTGTTTTCCCCCAACTCTCAAGGTCATTCCCACATGCCATCATCTTTAGTGGCATCTGTTTAGTGGACTGTTTTCTCTATTCTCAAATTTCCCCACATTTGTCCTGATGTTACCTTTGGCCCCAGAAATTCAGAAGTCAAGTTATGAAACACTTGGCTGAAGTTTCAAGTTTCCTCATTTGTTCATACTTCTTTTCATCCTGCCAGTTTCTGAAAGGTTCTCTTCACATCTCGTTTGTCATTAGGAATCTGGCTAGCTTCCTAAGAACTCATGTTGTGTTTACGGTGGTCCAATGTGGCACCTATGTATGTATTTTGTATGGAAAAAATGACAAGCAATTCCCCCCCCCCCTTGTGAAGGAATGAAGTATATTTCTTTTCTCTTTCTAATGAGGTTTTCCAAGATTTGCTTGGGTGCAGTTGTGGAGGCATCAATGATTGAATGGCAAGAACAGTAATTGATTGGTAAGCTTGAAGAGCAATAATTGATGGGATGGCTTGTTCAGCAAACTTCCCAGCATCACTCACTCATTGACCAAGACAGTATCACAACAGCAAGATTTAAGTAATAGTAGGTGCTGGTCTTCTGGAAGAGCTCATAGAAAGTAGAATAATAATGTTATATAGCAAGATTATATATAATTGGCTACTGCTGTGCTTTTAAGAGCACTTGGAAAAGAGCACAAAACCATGGCTCAGTGGAAGAATCTCCTTTCTGATTATGAGAATAAATAGCAATTACATAAAAGAAGACATTCTTACCAAGTGAGTGAAATGGTAAGGACTTTCTATTAAAGGTAGCAAGACTCTTTTCTAGGTAACATATAATTGCTACCACCCTGTTAAGGAACCAGCAACAATTAGAACTAAAAAAAGTTGTATTGATGGGAAAGGAGGAACCATACATTCATAAACAGTAAACCATGTAAAAATATAGACACTTTTGTTTAGGGTTTTTTTTTTTTTTGCTCTAGTAAGCATTACTTTAATTTGGCTTACACGGAATTACATTTGCTGTTTTCATGTTTCATGTTTTGTTTATCGTTTCAGACTCTTATTGTCCCCCTATGTTAAGTGAAATGCCTGGGTGGTCTGTAAATTATGCTATCAAAACATTCATCCCTAATTTTAAGGATTTTTGAAGAGGTTAAGATGCAAAAGACAGAACTCTGCGGGGTTTCTCTTTTTTATTCACTTTTTTTGTTGTGTTGGAGCTAGCAGATTTTAAGGTCCAAAAAGAGGACCTTAAGAGGATGTATGTATGTATGTATGTATGTATGTATGTATGTATACCTATCTATATCTATATCTATATCTATATCTATATCTATATCTATATCTATATCTATATCTATATCTATATCTATATCTATATCTATATCTATATCTATATCTATATCTATATCTATATCTATATCTATATCTATATCTATATCTATATCTATATCTATATCTATATCTATATCTATATCTATATCATCTATATCTATATCTATATCTATATCTATATCTATATCTATATCTATATCTATATCTATATCTATATCTATATCTATATCTATATCTATATCTATATCTATATCTATATCTATATCTATATCTATATCTATATCTATATCTCCATATCCATATCTCCATATCTATATTCATATCCATATATATCTATATCCATCTATATCAAGTCCTACTAGGTGGAGTTGTTTTATAGAAGGGTACCAAAGCATTCTACTCTCTTAGATCTTGTGTGACAGGCAGAAATAATTAGAGATATTGCATGACCCTTTGTCATGCAATATATTGTTACCATACTGTGTTGTGTAAACCAATTTATTTAGGAATAACATGTTGTCAACATGCAGTAGTTACTATTTGTAAACCTTCATCAGGATTCAGTATGTTGTGTGAACCCATCTAGTGTGACTTATTTTGTTTTGGTTTTGCACATTCCATAAACATAGCCACTTATAATTTAGTGAACTATTGTTCAACCCTGATTTAGCATGATATGCAAGTCAGGTCAATGAATCCTAATTTGGTTCAGGAGCAACACTGGAGAAAGACACCCCCCCCCCCCCCCGGTGCTCTGTAGAAGGCCATACACATTGCAAGATAAGAAGCTTACCTTGTAGCAAAAGTAGCTCTTCTTAAATGATCTTCTTCCAGCAGAAATATAAGACATCCTGCTATACAGCACACTCTTGGTTTGATTCTGTTTAATCATCCTGAGCCAACCTGTAATTCAGGAGCAAAATTTGATTCTAACTTTTTATTTCTATGGGGACAATGGAAGAGCGATCTGAGTATTGGAAGAAGTACCTGGGAGCAGAAATAGAGCTGCGGTGGCGCAGTGGTTAGAATGCAATACTGCAGGCTACTTCTGCTGATTGTTGGCTGCCTGCAATTTGGCAGTTCAAGTCTCACTAGGCTCAAGGTTGACTCAGTCTTCCATCCTTTCGAGGTGGGTAAAATGAGGATCCAGATTGTTGAAGGAAATATGCTGACTCTGTAAAATGCTTAGAGAGGGCTGTAAAAGCACCATGAATTGGTATATAAATCTAAGTGCTACTGCTATCATTCACACTAAGGATATTTCTTTCTCCACTTTTCAAGATGAGAGCAGCTGCCCAGTGATTTGGGAGAATTAGATCCTGTCAAAAACTTGAAACTCCAAAGCTTCCCCATAGCCTTTGTCTCTTTTCTAGGATGGAGTCTTTCCTTCAAAAACTTTGTAAAAAGGCTGTTTCTTGAGCTTCACTGGAAAGTATATCTAAGGATTGAACTTGTTGTGGCCTTCTCCTCATCTCGGAGGCCTTAAACACTGATCCAGGTTGGCTGCAGATTCCGGGGTCAGCAATTAGGCAAGGAGAAAACAAGAGAAGCCAAGTATGCATGTGAAGTCTCCAGCTTTGTGTTTATGATATGGCTGTAATAATCTATGACTAGAAGATGAACTAGAGATGTGAAAAACTGCCTGAGCAGAGGCGTATTTCATGTATTATTTTTTTGCTAAATGAAAAAGAAAACCCAGATCACAGAAGAAAGCTAAGCACTGATCTGTCAATATGTTACACTTAGTATAACAAGGTGATGTGTAAATATACCATTGAATCCAAGCAAGTCTGCTAGTATGAACATTTCCCAGATATATTTTTTTTAGTATTATGACTGCTTCATTCTTGATGAAGCTATACTTTGGTTTTCATGATACAGCAGCATAATGCATTGTAAGAAAAAGGTCACAAATAAAAAGGTTGTATTTGTAGAAGTGAGAAATAAATATAATGTGCACAGAAGGCTTTCTGAAATCATGTTTCAAGGAAAGAAACTACTCTGTGTACCTACACCACATCTGTGAATATTTGTACATTTAATCTTTAAAAAATTTCACTTAATCACAATCAGAGTTCAGAGTTTTGGCTATATGATGTACATAGGCATCTGTCTGTGGGGATGTGAGTGTGTGCACAGTGTGACTACTATTTTGAGACAACTAAGGAGCAAAATACAGTACACAGAGATTTTGTCTTTCAAACAGTGGTTTATCTACAAGGCATATATATATTCGTAGATTTTCATGGATGTAGGTATGCTGGTCTTGTTGTATTTGGATCTTTTCCTGTGTAAGATTGAGATTGTCTTGGCAACATTTCAGCGAGGTCTCACTCGCCATCTTCAGGCTGGGTTTTGGGCTTAAAGTGTGTGTGTGTGTGTGTGTGTGTGTGTGTGTGTGTGTGTGTGTGTGTGTGTGTATACGAGCCTAATGACAGAGAGTGGAAGTGTGACCTTCCTCCCATACTTGGGCATAACAGGGGTTGTGACTTTAAGTATATACCTCCCACCCTGGTTGGCTGATAAGGAGTCGTTCTCTGTAGCTCAAATGGTTAACTCCCTGCCTGGGAGGCAATGGAGCACAGGTTCGATTCCCAAACTTGGGTATGGCTAGCTGATGAGAGCTAAATAGCTTGAAATAGATCTATACTAGTCTCCCTTTATTTATTTATCAGCATAAATATAACAAACATATATATATATATATATATATATATATATATATATATATATATATATATATATATATATATATATATATATATATATATATATATATATATATATATATATATATATATATATATATATATTATGTGTGAATGTGTTTGTGTGTGTATACACACACACATACACACACATACACACACATGTATTAGGCAAAACGGGGCAATCAATCAATCTTCAACTATAACACGGAAGCACACACGGAGAGAGAGACCACCCTCACAGGGCCTCTCTTATATAGACAGCCTCTTAAAGTGATAACCCTGCTGACTCATTCTCATTGCATCATCTCGGCTTATGGCCTTACATCAGCTGGTCAGCTATTAAATCATCATTACCTTAACAGGGGACAATGGTAAAACAGGTTTCACAATGCCCATTTCTGCAGAATGTGGTTAAAACAAACTCAAGAAGGTAACCATGATTGAATTGTATTGATGGCAACTGAAACTCTGCCACATTTTGATGTGCACTGTGGAACTTCTATCACACTGTTGCGGTTATATGCTTGACTTTTTTTTTTTTTTTAAACGTATCTTGTGGATACCCCTGGGAATATTGTGAATGTTTGGTGAGAAGCCAACTTCCAGAATCAGATTATAATGATGAAATTCAACAACAGGTACTGATTGTGCAGCATGTTATTAGAAAATCTGTAAAGAGCACTGAATTACACATGAGCCTGAATCCAACACAGAAGCCAGCATGAAAGATTCCTTAGGAACATTGTTTTAGTTTATGAAATATGTGAATAGGACTAGAAAGCTATTATATCTTCTTTCTCCTTTTATCTGGCAATATGCAGAAAACCATAATATATTGAATGTACTTATTCTCTCCCAACTGCAAACTGCTTTAAAAAAATACACAGGACTGTGGATGTTAAGAAACTCCAGATGTTCCTGATTTATAGCTTCAAGTATTTCTCACTAATGGACATGCTGGCGGAAGCTGCTGAGAATTAATTCTTCTGCCACATCTGGAAGACCACAGTTTGCCATCTCTGACACAGTATCATCACAGCATGCAGAATATGGAATGAAAAGCTCACTCTGACCTGCTCTGAGGTTGCTCCATCATGAGAACAAGTCACCAACAGTTTCTGGAAGACAGAAATGGATGCTGTCATCTCTAGTTATTCTACCCCACAAAAAGTGACTTCCTGCTTTGCAAATAACCTTTCAGGTTTTGTGGTGGCTCAGGCATTGTGATCCAGTTTAACTTGCTGTGCTTTGCTTTTCTTCTAGGCAAACCAGGCAGAAACTTTTATTATTATTATTTTTGAACCATCTACTTCCCTTCTCTTTCTCTTTGTTTTTCAGCAAGTCCATTCATTGAAAAATCATATTAATGTTCCTGTAGGTATTTCTGACAGAAGAACTCACCTTCGTTTGTTAAATGCTTTAAAAAGGAACCAAATATAGCCATGTAAATCTCTCTTTTTGCAAATAGCCTCACCTAACCTATAGATCTCATTGAACAGGGTTAAGGGTGTTCTTGTATAATGGGGAAGCATTAGCGTTATTGGTGTTAAACAATTAGCTGATCCTTTAATTGCATGAACTCCTCCATAAAGAAAATGGTTCATTTTTCAAGGTTCATTTTATTTAAATAAAAGGAGGAGGTCATAATGCTTCATTTGTGAATAGTGAGTAGATTACACTGAGTGTGGGAATAATCTGCCATCTAGGCTGATAATAAGGCCTGTAGCTGAAATAGCTCATGGCATTTACCAGAGGCTATAAAATAAAATGAAATAGTTTAATCAAACTAACTGGGGAGTAGGCATAAGCTAAGTAGAGCAGTTGATGATTCCTATCTCGTTTTGCCCATTGTTTCATATCAAACTTTGAACTAGACTATATCTGCACTACTCCGAGAAAGTGTTCTAGATTCCTAGTTACAAGTATTCTATTGCCATCAAAAAAGTCATTTATTTGTACTCTAAGAGTACAAATAAATGAAATGAAGAAAGGAATCTTGAAATCAATAAAGTGAATACTCAATGAAGCATGGATCCATTTAAATTTAAAAAAATCATTCATTCATTTGTTCATTTTTGTTTATTTATTTATATCCCATCTTTATTTTTTTCTTTCATAATGAATTATATTCCTGTCTTTTATTTTATATTATTGATGAACATTACCGTGTTTTCCCCAAAATATGCCAGGGTCTTATTTTCTTTTTACCCCTGAAATAAACACTTGGTCTTATTTTTGGGGAGGTCTTATTATTTTTGAGATGCAGGAGGTGGTGACCGTGCTCACCTAATGGCTGCTGCTGTGTTGCAATATTTTTAGGGAGGGCTTATTTTAGCACATGCACTCAAAAGCCCAATTGGGCTTATTATCTGGGGAGGTCTTATTTTCAGGGAAACAGGATACTAAATGGAAATCCGAAGCCCCAAATTATATCATAGGATGATTTCACTCACTCTTGCTGCCTCACTTTTTTGCTTCAAGAAACGAAGAAAAATGGGCTGTAATGATCAACAAACCGTTGAGCTACTTTCATTCATGTGACTTTTTTCTTGATAAAAGTTGTTCTGCCAATTATGAATGAGATCGCAATTCACTTTGCATTAGTGCTGCAGATTTTGCATTTTTCCTGCATGTTCATCAATGCAATGGCTCATCTACACACTATTGGCTTTGCATAGCAGCGGTGAAAGAAACAACCTACAGAAGTGGACATTAGAAGAAGCTTCTGAACAATTCTAAAAATCAATTAGCAATAAAGCTGAATTGTTTATGCATTTCTGTCATAACTGTGGACAAAATGTGGAAAGAGCAGAGCAAAACAAAGGGAACCACAAAACTCTCAACTGTTAGTTGTTTTATGTTTATTTTGGGTCAAAAGCCTAAATATTAGTGTTTTAGAAGCATAGTGGAGTAACATCTGTTAACTAATATAATACTTATACAATATTTTGAAGACCACAGTAAAAATAAAGTGTTAAAATAATAGGGCCATAAAATAATTCAGGTTCAAGGTTGACTCAGCCTTCCATCCTTCCAAGGTGGGTAGATTGTTGGGGGCAATATGCAGACTCTGTAAACCATTTAAAGAGGGCTGCAAATCACTGTAAAGCAGAATATAAATCTAAGTGCTATTGCTATTGCTATTCTGCCAAAAGGGAACTGCTCTTTGATAGATCCATTCCAAAATAGCACAAATAACCCTAAACAAATAACAGAATAGCGTTCACTGTCTTTCTCTATCAAGACAATTGAAGCAGATTTGATACTGAACCTAAAAGTAAAATCAGACTGGAAGAGTTCAGAAAAATCTTTTTCTTCCTAATACAACTGAAGTTGATCAGTTGCCACCTTTCATTTGTCCAAGAAGTAAACAATAGCATCTGGGACGAACTTCCAGATCCACAGAAAAGCCATCAGTGGAGATACTTTTCTCTGGCTCTAATAATTTTTTAATATATATTTGCATTAACCTTAAAAGGTAAAGGTTCTGCTGCACTTTGCGTGTTAGTCGTTTATGGCTCTAGGTGTGGTGCTCATCTTCATTTATAAGCCGAAGAGCCAGCGCTGTCCGAAGACGTCTCTGTGGTCATGTGGCTGGCATGACTGAACTCCCAAGGTGCATGGAACACTGCTACCTTCCCATTCAAGCCAATATTTTTCTACTTGCATTTTTACATGCTTTCGAACTGTTTGGTTGGTAGAAGCTGGGACAAGTAACCGGAGCACACGCCATTATGTGGCACTAGGGATTCAAACCGCTGAACTGCCAATCTTCTGATTGATATGCTCAGCATCTTAACCACTGAGCCACCACGTCCTTATGAAATCCTATTTTTTTCTTTCTCCCCAAGCGATCCCATGGGAAGGAGCAAATATCATCTTCCAGTTCTTATTGAGACTTTTTGGAACCCCATATTCGTAGTTACATAATCTGTGATGTCATAGCAAACAAGTTTCCATTCCAATCTCTCCTCTCTTCACACAAAACTCCTAAAAGTTCAGGGACACAAATTAGTGTTCAGAAATTCAATTGAGCCAGCAATTAATTTCTTGCATAGGAAGCACATACTTCAGCTTTGAAGTAATTCACCCAAGGGGATGAAGAAGATTAGCTGATGGAGGCAGACAAGGTGTCACCAAAAAAACTGACCATGAAAATGAAGGTTTCCTGAAGGCTGCACAGTCTTCTTTGTAGGAATGTTGGAGGAATCCTTCTGTTTTGCTTCCCCTGCCAAATTAATTAATAAATACATTTCATAATGTTTTAAAATATTGCTTTTATGACTATGTTTTGATATGCTTTATTTTAAAACTGCCTTGACATGTGAGTGTACAGGAAGGAACGTAAAATGTAAAAATATTCACATAAAAGTAAATAGAAAACAATGATTTGTAAAGTAGCACTGCTTTCTCTAAACAAATATGTAAAATGATAAATACAAAGGATTCTTTATCTCAAGATTTAAAAACAACAATAAAGTGAAACAATTTTTGGCTTGAGATTTAGATGGACAAAATTGTATTAGAATATTTAGCAAATGAGAAAGAAAATATAGTTGTAAGAATGGTCTATATTCATGCATATTTTATTCTTATTAATCTATTATTTACAATTGTGAGACACAAGAAATTCAGTAAATGTTACACATATAGGTAAAATAATAAGAAAAAATTAGCATAAGGTAAAAAAGAACAGAAAAAGCAAAAACAGTTGAAGGGTTTTAAAAACTCCATATGTTTTCAAGTGGTCCTTTTCAACCAGGAAGTTGATTTTCCTATTTAAGCATGCCTAAAACATTTTATGTTTTAGGCATGCTTAAATATTGCTGATTTCTGTGGGACATCTAAGTAAATGTGCTTAGTTGTAGCATTAAAAGAATTATAAAAACTTTTTGACACCATTTTAAAGTACAAGAATGAATGAGTGATGATTAAATGTAGACTTGAGTTCAAAAGTGAGTGATCACTAAAGAAGATGTATGTTTGGTGCATTTGGTCATTTAGAGAGAATGAAGATCAAATGGCAAAACAAATGTATGAAGAAAGAATGAATTGGCAGAGAAGAAGTGGAAAATTGAGAAAGTCATGGCTACTCCGTCACGGGAAGCTTTTAAAAAGAGACTGGGCAGCCATTTGTCTAAAATGGTATAGGGTATGCTGCTTGAGTAGGGGGTTGGACTAGAAGACCTCCAAAATCCCCTCCAACTCTGTTATTCTGTTATTAAACAGAAAGGATGGCATGGGAACTCTCTTTCAAAAGAAAGAACAGCTATCCAATGTGGCTAATGTTGCTGTGGTAGACTTTGTCCAGTTTGCTTTGAGAGTAGATCAGACCAAGAATCAACAGGAAGGCTAAAATGTCCTTTGTTGAGACTGACTATAATAACAGAATTTTGCACGCCTGGTTGTGCAGTATCTCCTTTCCCCTTCAATCTCAAAAGGGAGTCATTTTTGAAAGTTATCTTGTTGTTCTGGACCTAATAAAATATTTCAGCCCACTTTGCCTGTGTAATAGTTCTTGCATAGAGCAAGATTATCTTCCTTGCTCTTCATATAAAAGAACAATGCCTGTATTTAGAGGTTATTATGAGAGTACATCTAGCATTAAGTACTGTAGCTGTATTGTTATTGGGTAAGGAACATACTTCTTTTCCTTTTTAATTGCAAACAACTGCCTATTTTTTTTCTTGCAGTTTTTATCATTTATCTGCAACTTTTTATAACAACATAGGTCATTTGGGGCAGGGAGGGTTTCCTGGCGTTAACATACTGATATTTAATTATTCTGTATATGAAATTTTGGATGGCTGACTCAATCAATGATTGTGGTGAATTCTCTAGTTCAGTGAGAGGTCAAGGGGTTAGCACAGGAATTTTGAGAATGTCTGTGGAGATCCTTCTTTAGCTTAGCTGGCCTCTTCCTAACAACACCAAAAAATATAAGACTAAATTTCAGCACCACTGCAGGTTCCATTTCTACAGTAGGACAGGTTCCATGCCTGTGGATGTCAGCTGAAAAATCACAAACCAAACTCAAATGATTTCACAGAAAGCAAAGAATATGGTTGCCCTTGGCACACACTGTCCTCTTATTGACCATAAATAATTCAAATATAAGTCTCAGTTGTATTCCTCCAGAGAAACGAAACCTGTGTGTATAAATACTCATCTAAGCAGTACCACAAACCACTCCATAACATAATCAACCTTCCTCATTTAATTTCAATCCTATGTTCCAAATTGCAGTGAGTAGCTGAAAGTGTTGAAAAAAACAAGATCATACTATGCCCACCCTTGTTCTCATCCTTTTTTCTTCACTAACATCTAAGATAATGAAAGCTAGTTTGTAACTGATTTGCACTATCTATCCCACACAATGCTTTAAGTAATGATTTCAGTACATTGTGGCTCTCTCCACTCTATTAAGCTTTTGGCATCAAATTAGGCAACAGCAGTGAAAGGGACAAACTAGATGTTATGCAAAAATACACCATTGGAAATACCCTGATTTCCTTTTAACTTGTTTAAGGAGGTTTGCTTTTCTGACATAGTAACTAGTGCAGGTTTGTCTCTTTTCTGTCTCTTTGTCTCTCCATGGATATAAGTGTACATATACAATATAACACACACACACACACACACACACACACACACACACACACACACACACAGACTTTATTGGCCAAGTGAGATTGGACATACAAGGAATTTGTCTCCAGTGCTAAGCTCTAAGTATACATACAAGCAACAAAGTGATGTCATAAACCATAAGTTACAATTATAAATAACAAGTTTCAAGTAATAAAGTGATAACCATAGGGTACCCATACGAGTACCATAGGTAATAGGAAAGATGAGAAGGATAATAGTAATATTGTGATAGTAATATTGCTACATGGTTAGATATCCTTAAGTATAGACAGTGCTGTGGGAACCCATACCCATACCCATACCCATACCCATACCCATACTCATACTCATACTCATACTCATACCCATACCCATATCCATATTCACTGCATATACTGTATAGAGCAGGGGTGGGCACCTCTGGGAACTTTCCTGAGCAACTTTCCATGCTGGCTCAGGAATTCTGGAAGTCCATAGGTCATATAGAGCTATGGTGGTTCAGTGGTTAGAGTGCAGTACTGCAGGCTATTCTACTGATCACTGGCTGCCAACAGTTTGGCAGATCGAATCTCACCAGGCTCAAGGTCGACTCAACCTTCCATCATTTGGAGCTCAATAAAATGAGGATCCAAATTGTTGGGGGCAATATGCTGACTCTGTAAACTGCTTTGAGAGGGCTGTAAAGCAGTATGAAGTGATATATAAGTCTAAGTGCTATAAGTGCTATGTTATAGTTGCTATAGTTGCTCTCCCAGGGTACAAAATGGAATCAGGAAAGGGACTCAGTGTGCCATAATTTTGATGATAATTGTTTACTCCAAGCTGGCAAATATTAACCAAACCATACTCAATGTCTAGAGATAACAGAAACAAACCCTTGTGAAAGAAAAAAATAATTGGATTGGGTCTATGAGAAAAATGGACATCCTTCCCTCTCTTGCACCACACTTTACAAAACCTAGTGATTGAAAAGGAACCTATGATCAAATTCTTACCTGTTGGGTAGAGGCTTCATTTTGGAGTCCCCAGAAGTCATGCCTCTCTTTTTTTTTTTTTTTTAATTATATATATATTTTATTATGTTTTCATTCTATACAATCACATATTCACTGTGCTTAATCAGGGCATATAACATTGAATATAGAAATTGCCCTCTACAATACAAACCCAGTATACCACCTTGACCCGCCATACACCCTCTTTCAACCCCCTCCAACTTTCATTCTTCCTTCTCACACACCCCTCTACGCCTACTTCCCCTCCCCTTCTTTTAACCTTGACCCTATCACACCCTCTCCATTCCCTCCCTCCCTTCTCCTCCTCCTCTCTCTCACCCTCTCCACCCTCCTTCTTTCACTCGACTCTTTCCTTCGGTATCTATTACCTTCCAGTATATTCAGTTTGTTCTATTTTCGCACTAACATTGAAAAGCCACAGTATACAAATACAATCATGGAATTTAACACATATTGTATTTCCCCCCTCCCCCCTCCCCCTAAATCCCCACCTCCCTTCCCTCCCCCCGACTTCCCAAAGACCATACGTGGTATAACTTTTGAACAATCACAGTCTAAAATATCTCTACATTGAACTCAGCTTCTTACTGTTACCCAAATTTTAAACAATTTAAATTATTACTGATACTAAGCATAAGCTATCTGGAGTTTCTTAGTCCCATATTTACTTTTTATGTAATCAATCCATTTTTTCCAGTCTCGTTTATATCTCTCGTTTGAATGTTCTTTGAGATATGCAGAGATTTTGGCCATTTCGGCTAAGTTCATAACTTTCAAAGTCCATTCTTGAATTGTAGGTAAATCTTTCTTCTTCCAATACTGCGCCACCAAGAGTCTTGCTGCCGTTATTAAATACAGAACCAAATTAGTCTCTGCTGCTGTAAAATCAATACATATACCCAGTAAAAACAACTGGGGGGTATCATGCCTCTCTTTCTTGACATAAAGGCTTGTAGGATGCATCCTGCAGGTGAGGAGGCAAAGTTCTTGGCTGTGTTTGTCCTGCTGTGGGGAACATTTGGAAAGAACTGAAAAAGTTCAGGTACCATTTGTGAGTAATGGAGTCTTTTAAAAGGGGAAAAATCACATTATAACATAATATAATAAAAGGTCATAAAGGAAATATTTCATCAGGGGCCAAAACTTCCATTTTATGCACTATACAAACTTGTAACAGATCTCCTATCCCCTCAGGCAACAGCTCCACCTTGAATATCCAGTTCAAGAGTCGTAAAAATACAATTACAAAATACAAATACATATAATAAAAAAGTACAAGACAGCATCAAGAACCATTCTGTTTTCTATATTTCTGAAATTATACTAGTGGTGGGTTCCTACTGGTTTGGACCAGTTTGACCAAACCGGTAGTAGCTTAGCAGTGCAGGGCGCTGGAACCGGCAGCGACCCAGGTCTGCCACGCCCCTGAACCAGTTCTCCCAGCAGCACCGTAGGTGCCACCATCTTACGCAGGGCAATTTTAGTTGTACTGCGCATGCGCCCTGAGCGAATCGGCAATAGACTCTGCCAGAACCCACCCCTGAAATACACCATGGGGGCCAGTTCTAATGGCCAATATAAACTTTATATAAATTGATAATTCATTTGAAGAAGTTATATTTCTGCTTCTTTTCATTGCCAAATCAAGAGGTCCCTTCGTTTCATACTTAGTGTCTTTATGATGAAATCAATCTACAATTTTTGCAAATCCTATTAGCAACTGTTCCTAGAATTAACATCCCCAATAATTATGGTACTTTGTCCTTCATTGCTATCTAGGCCTAAAGAAGTCTGAGATTGATAGTCATTGAAATAATACAATGAAGCATACTTCTTCTGCTTCTCAAATTCCAAGTCTGGTTTAGGTGCAAAGGACATTCTCTCCACTTAAAGACAACATTAACTCTGTGGGGTCCTTGGTGCACTCAAAACCTGATTGTTTTCTGAGAGATGTTTCATTACCTACCTAGGTAACATCATCAGCTAACCCTCTCTTGATGATATCCAGCTCATAAAATTGAAAAAAATGAGTACAGATAGCCTTCAACTTATAACAGTCCATTTAGTGACTGTTTGAAGTTACAATGCCATTAAAAATAATGACTTATGACCATTTTTCACACTTTCACAGCATCTCAGTGGTCATGTGATTTACATTCAGATGCTTATAAACTTACTCATATTTATGACAGTGGCAGTGTTCCAGGAGTCTTTTTGTGATCTTCTGATGAGCAAAGTCAATGGAGAACCTAGGTTCCATTTAACAACCATGTTGTAAAGCAAATTGTTTGCAAGGTTGAGAGTTCAATCCTAGGTAGTGGCAGATATTTCTCTCCCCAGGCGCAAATAAAAAAAAATCTGCTGTGAACGCCACATGGTGTCAGGAAGGGTATCCAGCCAGTAAATGCTCAGCTCCATCTAGTTCCCCCCGACTCTACCCTGAATTACTTAAGGGATGAGAGTTGCAAAAAGAGGAATTACTAATTCCGTCGTTTAACGTCTGCAGTTAACCAATGTGGCAAGAAAATTTGTAGAATGGGACAAATTCACTTAACTACATAAATTTTGAGCTCAATTGTGGTTGTAAGTTGAGGACTACCTTATTTATTTAGTCACACTCTCTCTTGAAAGAATGCTGCCTCAACTGACCCTCTTCTTAAATGTACAGCCTAAGACCTTCATGCAATATTTGGATCAAAATCACCAAGAGTTCTCCGTGTGTATGTGTGCGCGAGTGTATATGCATGTGTATATGATGGGAGTAATAAAAAGACTAGTTCTGTAAGTGTGGAATTCACTTGAAAAAGTGTTTCAGTGATTTACCATCTGATTAACCATTTCTTGCACTCTAAGATATACCTTTGTGTTCTGTCCCCCCTTCTCCACTCGTTAACAGACGACAGGCAGACAAACTTAAAAGGAACTCACTTTATCAGTTCTCGGCTCAGACTGGCTGCGAGCCCAAAAATAAACATAAATAAAGTCTCTGACGAGATAACAGAATACCAAACAAAACCTCTTACAAAACAATTCACTTCTCCAAGTGTTTCCTTGAATCAGGGTTACAGACAGCAAATCTGCATTGTTAATCTTGCATCCCGAAAAGACTCACAGGAGACTTCTGCTGAGTCACAACACTATCCCCCACTGCAGGGCCCTTTCCCCGGGTTCTGATGGTCTGGATGCAGTCGGAATGACTTGTCCACAAGATGGCCCGCACCCATTTCCTGTGGTGCCTTTTTCATGAGTCCCAAACCTCTGCAGGAATAGCCCCCTTGAGCTGGAACTCTCTTGGTATCCAGTGGCCACCATGTTTCCTTCCACCTTTCATGGCGCTGACACCCTGTCCAGGGTCCTTCATCCTCTGCAAGGTCGACCCACCAGCCCTCCTACCATTGGAGGTTAACGGCAGCTCTACCAGCTTCAGCCGAGCCTTAACACCCTGTCCAGGGTCCTCCACCCTCTGCAAGTCCGACCCACCAGCCCCCGTACTGTCGGAGGTTGATGGCAGCTCTACCAGCTTCAGCCGAGCCCTAACACCCTGTCCAGGGTCCTCCACCTCCTCCAAGGCCAACCCACATGACCCCTCGTTGTTGGAGTCCGGTGGCAACTCCACCGACTCCTGACGAGCCACCACGCAATCCCCTCCCACAGACCCCTTCCCCCAGTTCTGACGATAGGGGTGTGGCCCAGAAGGGTTGGTGACGGCCTCCACGGAACACGGTCCAAGACACTGGTACCCCGCTGGGAACCTAGAAACAAAGTCCAGTGCTGCGGGGACCGGAGTCGACAAAGGCTGGAATCTCAGCGGAGTTCTCCTTGTAGACCTGGCCCATTGGCACTGGGCACATGACTCCATGCTCCTCCACACGTCATTCTTCAGATGGGGCCACCAAAATTGATGGGAGGCCAGGCGCAACATCCGAAAAAAACCCCAATGTCTTGATGCAGAAGCGCAATGAACTTGCGAGAGCACCCGTCGACGGATGTGCTCTGCAGGAACATAGAGCCAGCACATAGAGCCAGCACCGACACTTCAAAAGATCCCCTTCCAAAGTCCATGGGGACGCCGGCCCCACTTCCACCTTTCGTCGCTCTACCCAGTCGTCACCCCGCTGCGCATCCCGCATCAGAGACTGCTTGCTCATGGGATGACAAACGGCAGCGCAGGATGCAATGGGTAGAACAGTCTGAGGTGAAAGCGAGTTCGCAGGGTCAGAGTTCTCTACTTTACTTGGCAGGGCATCCGCCCTGGGACTCCACAACCCCCAAACGCACACTACCTTGTGCAAATGGGGTATCACGGCCACACAAATGTGCTGGTTGTCCGACATGATAGTGGCATTGTTGAGGGATGGCTGCAGTCCACGCAACCCTTCTGTTCTTCTTGAGGCAACTCCCTGCCAAGTGACCAAGATCCCCACAGTAGAAGCACAATCCCTCAGCACGTCGTCTGTCCATCTCGGTCCATGACACTCGAGGTCTGACAGCACCCAACTCCATGGGCTCCTCCCAGTCCACTGCAGTCCCTTGCTGAACCGGCATGCTGGTGGTCTCCTGGAATGCACAGCGAGGCCTTCGCTTCTGCAGCCGGGCGTCTATCCGGAGGCACAAGTGGACCAACGTGTCGAACGTCGGTGGCCTGTCCACCCTCGCCAGTTCATCCTGCAAGGCCTCAGACAATCCATCCTGGTCCATTAGAGCTGGTTCATTCCACGTGGAATCCTGGCTACGCAGCCTGAATTCAGTCACAATGCAATGAACCACTCTCCTGCTGCAGTGACTTCAGACTTCTAGCTGATGTTTCACCCTTGATAGGATCTTCAAACATCCATTTGAAGTACTGACAAAAGCCCTGGAAGTCATCCAACAAAGGGCTCTGCTGAATTAACAAGGGGGTAGCCCAACGGGCAGCTGTGCCTGAGAGCAAACTGATAATGAATCCCACCTTCGTCCGGTCAGTGGGAAAGTCCTCCGCTCTCAAACTCAGGAACAGCTGGCATTGTCCCAGAAACGCAGCAAACATGGCCAGACTCGCATCATATTTATCTGGCATGGCTTCTGGGTACTTCCTCCTTGGCTGGGGGGGGGGGTTTGCAGCTCTCTGCAGCTGTTTAATTTGGTCCGACAACATCGTGATTTGTTGTGCCATTTGCCTATTTTCAGCCATTAATTGTTCCATAATTAATGAAATGGAGGCTTGTCAGGCAGGAGTCAAACTGTTCTGTCCCCCCCTTCTCTGCTTGTTAACAGACAACAGGCAGACAAACTTAAAAGGAACTCACTTTATCAGTTCTCGGCTCAGACTGGCTACGAGCCCAAAAATAAACATAAATAAAGTCTCTGATGAGATAACAGAATACCAAACAAAAACTCTTACAAAACAATTCACTTCTTCTAGTGTCTCCTTGAATCAGGGTTACAGAAAGCAAATCACTTCTCCAAGTGACTCTCACAAACAAACCAGGACCGATGAATGCTGAATGAACGTTGACTCCTGTAACCAGGGCATGGCACCAGCCGTCCTTTTATCACCAGAAGACGCCCCAGCTGCATTGTTAATCTTGCATCCTGAAAAGACTCACAGGAGACTTCTGCTGAGTCACAACACCTTTGTAACTGTCATTTCTGTTTGACTGGTTTGATGGTGGTTTGATGGTAGTTTGTAAAGAAAACTCAATTTGTAGGTCATAAGTCCACAGCTATCAAACTCCCAAATTAAATTGCTTTCAAAACTGGTTTTCAAATACTTTGGTTTAACTAATTAAATAAGAATGGCTTGGTATGTTGCTGTAATGCAAAAACGAAAAAAATAGTCTGTAGGGAACTCTCTCAAATAAACAAGTATATTTGTTTAATTTTATGCTATGTTGTCAATTAACTCTTCCAGAGGGAGAAAAATTTCACACATGATGCAACCGAGGAAGGCAAAAGAGGACAGCAAATGATTGGAATGAAAACCATTCTGGGTAGTGGTCGAAAGCAGCATGCTAGAAAGCAGGAGAGTGTAAATTCTTGTCTTGCCTTAGGTAAAAAGCCAGTGGACTTATTTTGAAACAGACAGGTCTAGGAAGAAGATGAGGGCAACCACTTCCAAAACACGATGCCAAGGTCACTGCAAGTCGTTGTTGCAAGTTGTTCAGATAGTTGCCAGGAATCGTGATTGCCTTGATTGTGACAAAATTAAATAAATTACTAAGACATTTTTATCCAGATTTCTAAAGATCACTTTTTTAAAAAAATAATGAGACTTTAAGAGTAAGGCTGGGCGTGCATTTTATCAAAAAGCCCTTTGTTTCTGCAGATTTAAATTGGAAGGGAATTTTATATGAGGGAGGTGGGTGATTTAAAAAATGAGCTAATTAATTAAGTTACAATTACTTTATTAAATTGTTTCCTGTCCATCTTACCGCAAGACAACTCTTATTGCAAACCCAGTTTAAGTGCAACATTTATACCAAACTAATAAAGCTATGCAATTATTCACAATATGTTACTACTTTGTGGAGCTGGAAAGGAGCACCAATATTGTAAAAAGAAAGCAAACACAATGTCCAAGAGACATAAAAAAATGTTCAATGTGCCATATCTCCATTCGTCTTCGTAAGCTATCTTCTTAATGGTTTGAAAAATAGGAACTAAAGTAAAAAGAAGGTTGGTCCTTCTATGACTTATTGTTTCAGTGAGTAACTCTTAAACATCTGTGGTAGTGCTACTTTGGAACAAGAAAAGAGAAATACACATGAAGAATGACTAGGCACTTACATCCAGGGACTTTATTGATTTACTATTTATATCGCACATGCTCATTAGTATTGAACAAGGACACACATTCAATTTTTCAGCTACTAAGATTGTTGGACAAGCAGGTACAAAAACAGACAGGGAAGGGATTGAAGCCTGGGAAACGGACCACTTGTCAGTCAACAGGAGTGCTGATTTATCACCAGCTTATTAAGTACTTAGGAAGCGGGCACCACAAGGAAACAACAACCAATGACTTATTAGCCAGCCATCAACACCTAAAAAGCCACATGCAACCAGGCATCATACAAATTCCACACACATAATAGCTCAAAGCACAATACTGTGCTAGGGAGAAGTTTTCTGAGGGTGGGGATCTCACATGAGTCTGAAAGCTCAGAAGACTAAACCTCTGGTCCTGGTGACCAATCCAGATTGGATCCTGCAACATTATCCTAAGACATGTATATTTGCCTACATTCATTAGCATGAGCTCGGTTCTAAACTACGTGAAAAATCAGCTTGAAACCGCATGATGCAGAACAGTTATGCGCTCAGCATAACCAGCTGTCCCAGTTTAGATCCTGCACCATCTTTTGGAATAAAGTTAGGGATGACTTGATTGATATACAGGTAGTCCTCAATTTTCAACAGGGGCAATTGGGGCAAAGTTCACTTAACAAATGTCTCAGTTGTGGTCATAAGCAGTGTTCCCTCTAAGGTGCACAGCTGCGCGCCCGCGCATGTGACAAGAAAATGCTGCGCAGAAGTTTCCAACTGCCGCGCAGTTATTTTTAATGTCACAGCTCCGCCCTGACCCGGGAGGAGGGAGAATTTATTTCACTGACCTACCGCTTCGGCTGCCCTTTTTTTTAAAAAAGAAAACCAAGCGCAACTTCCCTGCGTTCTATCTCAGATCCCCCCCCGCCATCGCCGCCACCTTTTTCTTTTAATTTTCTGCAGGCTTTTGTATCGACTCCTTCCTCCCGATCCCCAATAAGCGATGCGGGAAGGGGAGGTGTGGAGAAGGAAGAGAGATAGAAAGTCACGGTTCTATTTAGCTGCCTACTTGCTGGGAATGGTTGGGGGGGAGGGAAGTTGCCCTCGCCAACGTCCTGAGTCATATATTCTGGGTCGTGACTCATGCTCTTCCCTTTTTGCACTCTCTCTCTCTCTCTCTCTCTCTCTCTCTCTCTCTCTCTCTCTGTGTGTGTCACACTCGCTCTTGTTTTCTTTCCGTGTTTGGAACTTTACTTTACGCTTCGGAAACTGGGAAGGAAAAGGAAGGGGTGCATGTGTGTTTGCGTGCTCGCGCCTGCCTGCCTTTTAAATCACACACACATTATTTTTTACAAGGACAAGGGAATTGCAAGAATAAGCGAGGACCGGTGAGATCTGGGCTTTTTGCAGGAGGGGGAAAGAGCCACGCGATTTGGAGGGGCTGGAGAGAGAAGCCAAGAGGGGCAAAACTTAAACAATGAAAGCAAAGAGTCCGCCTCGGCTCGCCCCTTTCTAGCTGAGCAGCCCTGCGCTTCCTTTCCTCCTCCTCAGCCTTGCAAAGAGCCACCAACTCTTTCTCACCTCTCTTCTTCATCCACCCCTATTTTACAGTGTTGCATTTATAACCAGGCATGCATTAATTGGGGGGGGATGCTGTTAAGCCTTTAATGCATTCCTTCTTGCAGGGGAGGGGAGGGCTGTGAGTTCTGCAGAATGAGGAGGCTGGAATCTGGGGAGGCAGTTGTAGGGAATTTGGGGGTGGGGGTAGGAAGCTGGTTTGATCGTGAGGTGATCGAGAGCTCTTCCTTACCCACCCACCCAAAATCACTTCTGAGAAATCTATGCGGTCCGCGAAGTATTTGAGCCAGCGCTGCATGGGACGGCTTCATCAAATCCATAATAGAGAGGGGGAGATTAATATATATAGGTTTTTTTTAAGTGGGAGGGGGAGTTTCCCAGGGAAAATTCAGCATGGAGTGTGTCATTTGCCAGGTCCTATATAAATCCCCCCTCTCTATATTCCATCGCAGGCTGGCAAGCGACTCCAGAGTTGCATGATTGCGTGGGTTACGTGTGTCCCTTTCCAACAACTCATAGCCTCCCCGCCCCTCGTTTCCCAAAGCAGCGGCCACCGCCACCACATTGGGGTCCCTTAGACGCCCTTGTTGTCTTGGTGACATCTGTGAAAAAAATTCAGGTGCTCAGGCATGAAAATATACCGCTCAAACACTATAGTTTTCCGTGCACACTGAAAAAAAAATTAGAGGGAACATTGGTCATAAGTCAAGGACTATCTTTAATTCCAATTCATTTAACTACTAACTTTGTAAGGCTTGTTTTTCATCTTTGGCTTTTTAATTAAAAAATCTTTTTTTTTTTTTTTAAAAAAGGCCCTCTGTTAAACAGAGGACTTAAGTTTGAAAATTTATTGCTTAGGTGGACATTCCTGGAATCATAGGAAATAAGAAATGTCCTCTGTGGAAAATCTCATGCTGCTCTAAGCATCTGAGGCATTTTTGTTATTAAAGAAAAGGCTCCGAATCCTTGTTTTTGTTTGCCTGATTTGGAGGGAAAAATAAATGCCAGCTGGACTTTTTTTCATGTTACCAGCTATTCTCCTATGAATCTGTTGGACTAGAGAAATTCAATATCTTCCCACCTGGAGCTGAGTCAGAATTCTGCTATGTTAAGAGAAAGAGAGAGAGGGAGAAGCTAAAAGATGGGAAGCTGTCTCTGGCCAAGCGGAAGAAACTGAGTAGAATCAAGAAATGAGAAAAATAATTGATCAGACCTCAACTATCATCTGAGGAGAAAGAAAGGAGAGAAAAGTAATAAATCAACTCTAGGTGACAGTGCTCATCTCCATTTCAAAGACGAAGAGCCAGCACTGTCCGAAGATGTCTCCATGGTCATGTGGCTGGCATGACTAAATTCTAAAGGCAGACAGAATGCTAACAGAATGATAACAATCTTCCCACCAAAGGTGGTTCCTATTTTTCTACTTGCATTTTTACATGCTTTCGAACTGCAAGGTTGGCAGGAGCTGGGACAAGTAATGTCTCACTCCATTATGTGGTGCTAGGGATTTGAACCACCCAACTGTTGACCTTTCATATTGACAAGCTTGCCAAGGTACACCCATGTTACCCCTGTCCTCCGTGAGCTGCACTGGCTACCAATTGGTCTCCGGACTCAATTCAAGGTGTTGGTTATTACCTTTAAAGCCCTACATGGCTTAGTGCCAGAGTACCTTCGAGACCGCCTGCTGCCACATACCTCCCAGTGGCCACTAAGATCCCACAGATTGGGCCTCCTTCAGATGCCATCAGCCAGACAGTGTTGGCTGGTGGGCCCTCGGAGGAGAGCCTTCTCTGTGGCTGCTCCGACTCTCTGGAACCAGCTACCCCCAGAGATCCGGACCATACCCACTCTCATGGCCTTTCTCATGGAAAACTGTAAAAACCTGGCTGTTCCGGCAGGCCTGGGTCTGCTGACCTCAATGTTGAGGTCCAGCCCCAATTAGAATGAATGTATGAGGGTGTTGCTGTTTTTAAACTGTTTCTTTTCTCGTTATGTGTTTTTTTTTCTCTTATTTTTTGTAAGCCGCCCGGAGTCCTTCGGGATTGGGCGGCATATAAATATATTTAATAAAATAAATAAATAAAATTTAATAAATCTTAGCCACTGAGCCACTGCATCTCTTCAATGGTAGATATCTCCCACCAATTGTAACATTTAAATCTAGCCCATTTGGTCCTTTAGAAAATTGATTGCTTTGACTCATGGCTTGAATCTGAAGCTAGATGTATAACTCTATGCTTTACATGAGTATACCATAAATAGTAGTAATATTTTGCTCATTAGCAAAATAGAAAATGTGTAAGCAGACTAGAACCTTCTCAGCTGAGGTGTATCGGGAAAAAGATTGAAAGGATGTTGAAGCAAAAGTCTTTTAGACAAGATGGATGCTATCAGCAGGTATAGTTGACCCTTCTCTGGTGATAGTGTCAAATTCGCTATCAATGTCACTATTACCTGTTATTGGAGACATTATGGGAAGAACATCTTTGCAAATTTAAGTTTCAAAAAGCAATATGTTTTCTTCTTTGATAGCGTCTATGAAAATTGCAAATAATGGCACAATTTGGCAAGTATCCTGCCAGTTAGAGAAACATATACATTTAAATTTTTGGGCTTCCGGTGGGCGGGGCCTGATAGAGAGTTGTTATTTCTAACAGCTCTGGAATCTTGGCGTCGTTAATCTGTCTAAACAGCAATCTATCAAGCTGTTTAGCAGTTTATCTATCTTCCCTTCGGGCTTAGAAGACGGAGATGAGCAGCTATGCATCAGAAGTTTTCCAACTAGCTTTTTCAGCATAAACGCCAGGAAGAAAGTCGGAAAGCATCAGCTGTAGCATGGCAGCTCCATGCCAGGATTTATTCTGCCTTTTGTTGCAGAACGAAGGTTTTCGCCCATTCTCAGCACAATGATTTATTATGGACTTCAAGCCGAGCTGAACCAATACTTGTGAGCTTCTTAATTGTATGTATTAATCTTTTTAGCTCCATTGTAAAGAATTCCTTCTGCTGATTACTTGCTGAAAGTTCTATAAAAATGGCGCTGAGCTGTGTAGGAGGGGCGTGCCTCGGATAGAGCTTCTGTGAAGCCTAAAAGTGATTTACTGTTAAGAAGAGATTTATTATCAAAACAAATAGCAATTGCTGTATAATTGGACTTCCTGGACTTTTTAACTGACTAAAGAAGATGAAGTTCGAGATGGCTTCTAAGCAAAGATTCCTTCCCCCTCCTCCCCCCACAGCAAAAAGTGCCGGAAATTCACCAGTGCCTTCTGCTAAAATACAATCATCACTCCCTTCTACATCTGCAGGGGACCCCCTGACAAGGCAAATTCTGCAGAAGGAATTAATTGATGCGTTACAAACTCATGCTGTTATGATGGAAAAATTTTTTAAGGGCGAGATAGCTGCTTCTAACAAACAGATGTATGAAAAACTTATGACATATAACCAAATGATTAGGAGTAACTTTGTGACGGTTATGAACTTAATATTTGGCTATGCACAGGACCTTGAAGAAAAGTTAGAAGAACTTAGTGACGCTAATACGAAATTGGCAACAAAACTGGAGGCGGTCCAGCAAAAGGTTAGCGATGCAGACAATGAAATCCTAATGCTACAGTATAGGCAAATGGAATTGGCTTTAAGGATAAGGGGTCTCCCTGAAAGTACACAAGAAAACCTGAAACAGACTCTCTCTGAAGCCTTCGACCTGATGGCAGGAGGGAATCTTGACTGGCAAATTGAAAAGGTTTATCGCGTTAATTCCTTGCTGGCAAAAGAAAAAAAATTGCCAAGAGATATAGTGGTCTACTTCGCCACTAGAAATGCGAGAAATACGATATTACAGGAATCCTACAAAAATAAGCTTCAAATCCGGGGTCGGGAGGTGACTGTCTTGAAGGAGATACCACCTAAAATGCTGAGATCGAGGAAAGATTATGCCTTTCTAGTGGAGGAGCTCAAAAATCACCAGATACAGTTTAGATGGGACGCACCAACCGGCATCACATTTAGCTATCTTGGAAAAAGACATCGCCTCAATACAGTATGGAAAGCTCAAGATTTCTACACCAACGTACTGATGGGTGGACAACCCTCTTCCTCTAGAACTAGACAAAAAGAAGGATATGATGGAAAGCAAGCCACTCAAGTTTTAACAAGGGAGGATCAACTTGTTCTTTCAGAGGTACAAGATGCTAAAGAACAAAGACAAAACCGTGTGGTTACCAGGCGAATGGAACAGGAATTAAGAAAGCAACGTACACAAGCCATCATTCAGGAGCATACAGGTGTTACATCAGAAACAGTGGGAGGAGCTAGGCCAAAGGTTAAATTTCAAGATGTTCAGATGGCTATTAAAAAGTTTCAGGGGGCTAAGGATGGTAACTAAATCCCTAATATGGAATGTTAAGCGATTGGATTAATTTAGCAGGAAATGGAGTGCTCAGTATTGAAGGGTTTGATTTGGTATATGGCTGCTTGTTTGCTGTATAATGAAGAGGTAGATGAGAACGTTAAAGGTCATGCTCTGGGGAATGCCTTGCTTCGGGTTGGGAAAAAAAACATGGTAGATTTATAAAAAGGTTAAGGTATTCTGGACACAAATATGATGGATTATGTAAAATGCTCTCTCTCTCAAAAAAAAATCCACCTATTCTTTGTTATGTATAATTACTGACTCTACAGCAGTAGAGATCAACTTGACTTTGCATTTGATAACTGCAGCTAGATTGTTGGTGGCACAATATTGGAAGAAATAAGATTTGTTTACTAGTTAGGAATGGATATTGAAGATCACAAACTTAGCAGAGACAGCTAAAATAGTTGCATATCTCAAGGATAACCCAAATGAGAGATATAAACCAGACTGGGAAAAATGGACTGACTATATTCAAAATAAATATGGGTCTAGGAAATTTCAGATAGTTTATGACTAAGATCAGAAATGATACAAATTATTTATAGTTAGCCTAGCAAGGAGGAGCTAATATGAATTCAAAGATGTTATTAACTTTCTACGTTTTCTCTTAAGTATATCTTAAATTGTTTTTGTTAAAGATTTATACCTTGTATTGGTTCTGGGAAGTCAGGGTGGGGGTAGGTTAGGGGCTTGGGGGGAGGGTGGGAGGGAGTGGAGTTTACTAAGCTGGAGGAGTGATGTTGGATGATTGTATATGTATACTGTTATTTTTTTCTTTTTTAAGTATATTGAAATGGAATTATAAATACCATCAACACAAAAGGGATTTTGCTCAGATGCCGAAACACATTACGTGAATCAGAGGAAGAGTGGGAAATAGAGGAGAGAAGAAAGATAGGAAGAGAGGGATAGGAGGGAGGGTGAAGGGGGAAGATGAGGTGTATAAGGAGGTGTGGTAAAGGGAGAGAAGAGAAGGAGAAAGGAAGGGGAAGTAGAGTAGAAAATGATGGAGGGAAGTCAGGATATAGAAGAGTTGGAAGTAGAGGAGAGCAGAAGATAGGAAGAGAGGGATAGGAGAGAGGGTGAAGGGGGAAGATGAGGTGTATAAGGAGGAGTGGTAAGGGGAGAGAGTAGAAAGAGAAAGGAAGAGGAAATAGAGTAGTATGGAAGCGGAAATACACCAATGAAAGGAAGAGTGGGAAGCAGAAGGGAGAAGAAAAGTGGGAAGGGAGGGATAGGAGAGAGGGTAAGGGGGAAGATGAGGAGGTTGAGGATAAGGAGGAGTGGAATGTAGAGAGAGAAGAAGGAGAAAGGAAGGGGAAATAGAGTAGGAAAGGAAGAGGGAGGGAAGATAGGAAATAAGAGAGAGGTAGAAGAAAGAGGTGTAGGGAGAGTAGAAGAGCTAATAATGGGTGTTAATCTTTTTGGGGTGTTGAGGACAAGAGGAACTGATGTAATTACTATTTAATACTATATGATATTGGCTATGTATAGTATACATGTGATTGTATGTTATGAAATTGAAATAAAAATATGTTCAAATATAAAAAAAATAAATAAATTTGAGAGCAAGATTTTTTTTACACAGGAAGCACATGTATATTTGCTTTTTTTTAAAAAAAAATTCAAATGAAGTTCGACACAAAGAAAGGTTCTTAAATTCCTGTGATTAGAAAACCCCTGATGAACTATTATCATTATTAGAAAGTAGCCGTGCAACCCCCCCCCCCCAAGTTTCATCCCTTCTGGTTACTTTATAAATAAATTTAATACAATATAGAATTTCTTTAGAGATCTAGAGATAAGATTATGGCTGGTGAAGCCATAGAATCAATTTGAAGTCTGCTTGAAATACCCTTAATTTAATGCAACAGGTCCAATTTGTTTACTTGCATTCAAAAGTAATAAAGTTAAAGTCATTTCAGAAAGAAGCAAAAAGAGTAATCATTTATTTTTACCTGTTATGAAAAGAGATGAAAAAGGCTTATTTATTTTCCTTCACTATTAATATATAGTTATGATTTAGATCATGTCCTTGAATTAAGTGGATGACTTCATTATATAAATCCTTGCATTGTACAACATTTTTTTACATTGTACAAATTGGATGTACTTATGGCAAAAAAAGTCACACAAATCTGTTTTCAGTTTATTGCAAGATGCAATTTAAATTCATATTAACACTTCAGCTTGCACAGAGTGACTTCATAAGTTCATGGAGGAAGTTTATGAAAATCATTTCACAGTGTGGATTACATTATACATTTTATAAAATCAGAGAATTTTGTTAGATGAAGCAGAAAAGGCCACACAAGGACATGAGTTAAGGCACTTTAGACCTTGTATCAATAGAGCAATGCTAAATTTTAAGGATATACTAGCATGCTTGCTTGTTTGCTTGTGCTATCACCCAATGAATGGCTAGAGTTTCTATGAGAGCTAAACAGCCTAGACTGAGAAGGTAATCATGGAAATCAATATAAACTTGGATAGACTTATATAATTTGTTGTTTCTTTATCTTATTTTTCTTAGAATGATATATTTTGACTTGATAATCTGGTTAACTATGACAATATATCAAGTCCTTTTGATTTACTATTTATTCCAAATTTTGCCTTTATCTTGATCTTGCGCACTTACCTCTGGCCTTTCCAGTTTACTTTCTTTATGTTTATGACATGAAACTTCTGCAATGATACCTTTTTCACATTAATTGTGGAGACAGTTCTCACAAGATCAGAAGCAAACAGGCTGAACCAGACAAGTCTACTACCAAAAGAAGTAACAAGTAGAAACCACCCCTTCCACCCAAAATAGAGTAATTTCAACTTTATAATACTATGTGGACAGAAGAAAAGTAACAAAAATAAAATATTTGATTTCATTAAATAAATGCCTGTCTATGATATATAGCAGTTATTTGAATTATTTCATGAAGGCCTCATTCATTCTTCTATAATAAATACTTTTTACAGAAGTCCTTGAATGCCTAGTATAAGAGGTGTGGTGGCTCTTATACGGCTTAATGACCCTGGAGATGGTCTCAGCTCTAGTGGTTTGAGTTCACCACTGTGATAGGATGAGCTGTTGTCACTTGCCTCAGCTTCTGTCCACCTAACAGTTCAAAAGCATATTCTATGCAACAGGGGTGGGTTCTTGCCAGTTCTAACCTCTTCTATTGAAGAGGTTCCACAAATCTACAGTGCCGTTTAGAACCGGCTCCAGCTTCCTTCCCCGCCCAACCGCACATCATCAAGATGAAGAGAGGAGGAATTCTGGGAGTTGAAATCCATAAGTGTTAAAGCTGTCAAGTTTGCACACACCTGGGTTTTTTCCCCCTAAATGGTTAGGGGTACAAGAGTCTTGGACCTTGACAGCATTAAGACTTGCATGCTTCAAATGCCAGAGTTTCTGAGCCAACATTTTGGTTGCTAAGCAAGAGCGTTGTTAAGTGAGTTTTGCCATATTTTACAAGTTGGCCATGCCCACCCAGTCACATGGCTAGCAAGCTACTCCCACAAAGCAGGCCACACCTACAGAAGAGGTTCTAAAAAATTTTGAAACCCACCACTGCTAGGCAAGTAGATAGATAGGTACCACTTTGGTGGGGAGACGAGCTGGTGCTCTTTGCAGTCAGTCAGATCCTGTCAGCTTTGAACCTTCCTGGTTGCCCTGCCCATTTGCGAGGCAGCTCCAGGAAGAGAGAGGGCCTTGGATGCTGCTGCAGGAAGAGCAGCTCATCTTTCTCTCTGGTGTGATGTCAGCTCACCTTCCTGTGGCGCACCTTGAGAAGCCTGAAAGTATGTCCTATAACAGGGCTGGTACCTCTGCAATAGTATTATGGTCTCCTGATTTCTGTAACAACACCATACGCTAATAATAATAACAATGCTAGGTATGTCTACTTCTAATCTAAATTTTCACTTTTTAATAATCCTGCAATAGAAGTTGGTACTGTAGGACAGGGGTGTCAAACTCGCGTCATCGGGTGACATATCAGGACTTTTCTTCCTTCTCTAAACTGGGTGTGGGTGTGGCCAGCACGTGACGCATCTGGCCCACGGGCCACAAGTTTGACAGCCCTGCTGTAGGATCAAAAGAGATGTGACATAATAGAACCAGCACAGAGGTTCTGTTCTATTGTAATAAGTACAGGCATGCTGCCTTCACCTCCAAGGTAAAGAAAAGAGATCAGCATAGACAATCCTGAATGCCATTTGGGATATAAAAGGGACTCATTCTATCTTTGCAAAATGGTCTTCATGTACCCCTCCTAGAAGCAAATAAGGATCAAAGCATTCATCTCTGTCTGGAGTCAACTGGGGTTGGATGACCAATACATTGAAATAATATTAATAATCAACCCTTCACATTCAAAGATCATTGAGCTGTGTGAATGGGTGGTTTGAGTCATTAAAGCATTAGTTGAGACATACCTTCAAAGCAAGCTTGCAAATCATTGTGGAGCTTTTGTTGAGGCAAGTAACATTGAGTGATTTTGAAGTGCTTCAGAACTTTCTGAAGAAGTTTTCAAACTTGAAGTGGCTTTTCTGCTGCTTCAGAGATTCTAACAAACCTTATGGAATGTTGCAGCTTAATTCCATTTCTGCAGACAATGAAGGAGTAGGAGGGTTTGAAATGTGTGTTGATCTTTCTACCATTGACATTGCCCTCTCCAGTGAAGTATGCCTGGCACTATTTTATTCTTTGTGAGGCCAAGCAAAAATACTTTTATTCCCCTATACTTTTAATAATGTATTAATGCTTCTATTATTTCCTGTTACTAATTTAATATTAACAGCTTAATAAACCTGTTTTGAATTCTTTAGTAAGTCTTAATCTATGTATTACACATTAACCTATTGAGTTTTAGAGGTAATTGAAATTTTGGGTGTAAATTGTTTTGGAAGTTCTTTTAATGAGAAGTAGTATACAAAATACTATAAATAGTAATTTGGATGAATGTGTCTCTAATGTTGCCTTCACTTTATCACAGTCCATGAGTAAGACAGCCTTTTTCAATCTTACATGTAATATTTCCTTCTTTCAAAATTAATTCAATGCATATTCTGCCTTTTTGTTTATTCAAACTTTTATTGTTGTTTCCAGCAATAAAAAAAATTACACAGTATAAATATAAGAAATTGCATGCAATTAAAATTAAATTTAAAACTAAACTTAAAAGCAATCACTAAAATAATTAACAGTTAAAAACTCTTGGAAGATTTCCAAGTATAGCCCCATTGCTGTAGTCAAGAAACATTGTAGTCAGAGGGTACACAGTAGCCAAAAAGTCTGATTGGCTAGCTAAGAGTGTTAAGATATTCTACTTAGCACAGTCACTTCCTTCAATTAGAATGAGAGTTGGGGCCAAAGAATATTTCCAAACTGTTCTTTTTGGGGGAAAGCAACTTTATCCAAAACAGGATTTACATCAGAATCTACCTTTCTTCTTATAGATTGTTGTTGTTAGTTGCGAAGTCGTGTTTGACCCATCGTGACCCCATGGACAACGTTTCTCCAGGCCTTCCTGTCCTCTATCATCCTCTGGAGTCCATTTAAGCTCACACCTACTGCTTCAGTGACTCCATCCAGCCACCTCATTGTCGGTCATCCCCTCTTCTTTTGCCCTCAATCTTTCCCAGCATTAGACTCTTCTCCAGTGAGTTCTCATTAGGTAGCCAAAGTATTTGAGTTTCATCTTCAGGATCTGGCCTTCTAAAGAGCAGTCAGGATGGATCTCCTCTAGGATTGACTGGTTTGATCACCTTGCAGTCCAAGGGACCCACAGGAGTCTTTTCCAGCACCATAGTTCAAAGGCCTCAATTCTTTGGTGCACAGCCTTTCTTATGGACCAACTTTCACAGCCATACATTGCAACTGGGAAAACCATAGCCTTGACTATAGATAGTGTCTCTCTTTTTCTGGGTTTAATTCTAGCTCTTTTTCTCTGTTGTGTCCAAAACCTTACTAATTTAAAATAACCACATGACTTCCAAAATTTTACTATTAAATATTATAAATTTGTTAGCATACAGACAACAAACAATATAGACAGGATTCACAGCAAATCTAGCAACCCTAACCCTAACTCTGAAAAAAGGAGAACCATTCCACATGAATGTGAAGATGTACCTCTTGTAACCACATCTCACATTTACTCCATTATCAAAAATAGGCAGTCTTTAAAGAAACCAGGTACTGATTTCTTCTGTGGTGTTAGAAAGTAAGGAGAAACTGGGTTGGCTGACCTTGAGTTCTGGATGGTATTTTAATCCAAAGATCTTAATGAACTTCCCTCAGTAGATTCATGTAGCTTTTAAAAAGCATAGGAGAGAAGATAGAGCCCTATTGCAAGGAAAAGGCAGACTTAGAAGCAATAAATTATTTGTCTGTCCATCTTTTTAAAGCAGAGATCAGTTAGGCCTTCAAGAATATCATCCAAAGACAAGGTGGACTATTTCCCCAAAACCTTAAGAAAATGATTCAGATCCATCTTTAACAGATAACGGATTAATAGAGTTGGAAGGGACCCCATGTCCAAGCAGACCCTACACCATTCCTGACAAATGGCAGTCCAATCTCTTCTTGAAAATCTCAAGTGATGAAGCTCCCACAATTTCCGAAGGCAAGCTATTCCATTGGTTGATTGTTCTTACTGCCAGAAAATTTCTCCTTATTTCTAGGTTGAATCTCTTCTTGATCAGGTTTGATCCATTATTCCTTGTCTGGCCTTCAGGTGCTTTGGAAAATAGCTTGAAAATAGCCTCTTCTCTGTCACAGCCCCTCAAATATTAGAAGACTGCTATCATGTCTCCTCTGGTCCTTCTCTTCACTGGACTAGCCATGCCCAGTTCCTGTAACCATTCTTCATATGTTTTACTCTTATGTTATATGTTTGGATGGGCTCACACTACTTTAACTGTTCCTCCACTTCTGCAAATGTTAATAGCAGCTGCCAGTCTCAGACTGACCAGAGAAGGATCTGCCTATAATGTGGGAGTTACAGAAAGTTCCTTCACTTTAAGACTGCCAGTATGAATAGAAAAAACACTAAATTCAATGTATGCATTGGACCACATAACCTTTGGCATGTATCTATGGTCCTCTTGGGGACGTAAAATTGTGAACTGTTCCTGGCTGGGTAATATCACCCTGAACATTAAAATCTAGTGTTATCCAATGTTATCGCAGAAATCGCTCTGGCTAGCAGGAGGTTAGATTGTTGTGCAGTGAAGCAGATGGTACACTAAAAGTATCCCTCCATTGACTCGGCCACTTAAACACAGGAGCAAACATTAGAAGTGGTCAGACCATCAGATGAAGTTCTGCTCAGTGAGCTGGAGATCTCATAGTCTTACAGCCCCTCCCTCCCCTCCAGACTTAGGCCACTGATGATGTGGAGGAAAAAACCAGGAGAGTTTTGAGTGTTGTGATTCAGGACTGAATCCTGGATAATAGGTCTTTTACTAATGACCAACCTGTCATTAAAAATAGCAGGGAATTTATGTTGCGGGTCCACCATTGCTGTCATCTTGATTTCATTGTTGGATTTCAGACTGAAAAAAGGCAGATTGGCCACCAACCCATGCCCAGTTCCTGTGACAATATTTATATTTTATTAAAAGTGCCAGCCTGCAGCCTCTCATCATATCTACTTTAATGTTTGCTCCTAAGCCAAACTCAATTTTCCACTCCCACCCAATATGAAACAATTAATAAAAACCAACACAAAAGAGCAATTCTGTCTGTTAGAATCCAGGCCTTCTCCCAACGTTTATTCACAAGGACAAATAGATGGACCCACATCAAACAGCAATCCTACCAACCCAGCACAACAGTATTTCTCATGAAATCTCTGGGCAGAGAAGCTCCACCTGGCAAGTTGTTCAGCAACCTGGGCCAGCAAAGAGAGCTGGCAAGCAATATTACCTTCCACAGCTCCTTCCCCAATGGGTATTGGTATCCCTTCCATCTGACACTGTCCAACTTCAGCTTCAAGATGTATGAAATCTGTTAAGCTTTGTCATCCAGTATCTTAGAGGGAGATCAGGCAACTGGCAGCGACTGGGAACCAAGACAATAGATGGAAGAAAGGGACTGGAAGTGGGGACAGCAATTTGCATGCCAGTTTTCTGCTGACTGAAGGTCAAACTGACAACACTTTAACTCAGTGGTGGAGAAACTTGTGTCTGAACCCTGTGAATTGTTTCATTATACAAGGCCCACTTTGATCTAAGTGAGAGCATGTTTGCTTTTACCATTCTCTTTCAAAGCATGGGAAGTGTACTGTCAAATTGCTATTTGTGTTTAGGTACATACGTAGCCTGGAGGAACACACTCAGTGTTTCATTTCCCTTTTCCCTGTTTAGAATCTATTTTATGCACACTTCAGTTTATAGCAAATTGGTGTGTGTTAGGGAACTGATTTAAATATAGCTGTTAATTTTATTGCCCAACAGTGAACACTAAAAGTCAATTATACAATGGAGTATCATGGGACTATATTTTATATTTTTAAAACATAATGTTCTGATTCCTGTGTCGTATATTTAATTTGTGTTCTGGCCTTGACTTGCTTTACATTTACCAAAGAACATAAAGCATGACCTCTTTTGAAATACAGAGATTTGTGCCAAGGAAGCTCTTTTTTTTCAGAGGCCATTCCTTATTTCCAGAATGGAACATTTTTATTTACATTTGTTGTAAGACAACAATCACCAGTGAATGGTGATCACCAACAATAGTCTCCATGGATAATTTTCAAATGACTGATCCCCAAGGAACACTTTCCATCTCCTTTCATCAACTTCTGAACTCTTCTGCATTAGCAATAGAGCCATGAATGCTTCAAAGGATTCAAAGATGCAGATTCAATTTTCTCTGCAAATTGAAAGTACACCCTGGAACATAAGCAATACTAGGACCAGAAATCAATTATTGTAAGCTATGAAGGCAACCAGATGCTCTGCTATATTTTGGGCAACAATTTTCACCAGTCCTAACCAGCATGGCCGATGTTATCATCTAAAGAAACTCCTCATGGTATAGAGCCAGGTTATTTGAGGGACCACATATTGTATCTCCCTTGGATTCTGCCTATCTGATAAGATTGGTCAGAACTGATGAAACTCAGATCCCT
The DNA here is from genome assembly GCF_051295495.1 of Thamnophis sirtalis. Classification (NCBI taxonomy): domain Eukaryota; kingdom Metazoa; phylum Chordata; class Lepidosauria; order Squamata; family Natricidae; genus Thamnophis; species Thamnophis sirtalis. Next base: position 88,658,816 of record NW_028261386.1, on the reverse strand, counting down.
CAATCACAAAATGTTGTTCATTGAGACCTAGGAAGTATACCTTCTCTGTTGCAGTGCTTACTCTTTTACACTTTCCTTGGTAAGGCCACACTTGGAATACTGCATTCAGTTTTGGTCACCACAATGTAAAACAGATGTTGAGACTCTAGAAAGAGTGCAGAGAAGAGCAACAAAGATGATTAGGGGATTGGAGGCTAAAACATATGAAGAATGGTTGCAGGAACTGGGTATGCCTGGTTTAATGGAAAGAAGGACCAGGGGAGACACGATAGCAGTGTTCCAATATCTCAGGGGTTGCCACAAAGTTTAAGTTTAATAAATTTATATGCCGCCCAATCCTGAAGGACTCCGGGAGAAGTCAAAGAAGAGGGAGTCAAACTATTCTCCAAGGCACCTGAGTGTAGAACAAGAAGCAATGGGTAGAAACTGGTCAAGGAGAGAAGCAACTTAGAACTGAGGAGAAATTTCCTGATAGTTAGAACAATTAATCAGTGGAACAACATGCCCTCAGAAGTTGTGAATGCCCAAACACTGGAAGTTTTAAAGATGTTGGATAATCATTTGTCTGTAGTGGTGTAGTGTTTCCTGCCTACGCAGGGGCTTGGACTAGAAGACTTCCAAAGTCCCTTCCATCTCTGTTATTCTATTCTGTTCTAAATGATCTCGCCTCCCCATCCTCCCTGAATTCCCAATGGCTTCCACTTTTTTCCAAGGCCTTAATGTAGGATGATTGTGGAATCCCTGTCAGTTATGTTCATAGAGTGTGGTTTTTCTGAATGCAAATCATCCTTTTTTTCTTATTTAAGGCTAAACTGCCGAGTTGTTCAGGAGTCAGACAGCTCCTATATTTAAATAAATATGTAAATTTTTTAAAAAAAAAATCATGGTAAACATTCAAAGAGCTCTTCTCCAGAGCTGTATTAATATGCATTCCTCAGCCAGCAGGAAAGATGGTTGGGATAATTTGAGCTGTCTAATGGCCAAGTTCTAATCTAGTTGAATAATTAAGCTACCAAATGATCTGTTCATTACAGAGTTTATTATGGGACAATTTAAGGGCAGAGACAGGAAAGAGGAGGGGATACAGCACAATCAGGTGGCAAGATTCTGTTGTTATAGCCAATCTCAATAAAAGGAGTTTTAGCCTTCCGGTAGAGTTAATTTTCTGGTCTGGGCTACCTTAAGGCTGACATTAGCCTTACAAGTTCTGATTGCACTTTAACTCTTCTTTATTATATTTCAGTGAATTAAAGAGATGACTTCTGAATGTTATCTTATTCTAATCTTAAAAAATGCTTCCGCCCGTATCTGCCCAGGCAGCACACTTTCTATATCTCTGTCAAGGTCATTTTCCCTTCTCTCTTCAGGCGCTCAGAAGACAAATTTAGGCTGTTTTTTAAAAAGTTGGTCATGAGATGAAGGCTGCATCATGAAAACGTGCCCTCTAAAAATGTTTAGTGGGGATTTTTGTGCCATTGTTAGAATGAAACGAAAACCTTAAATATATGCTTTCCAATTATAATTCTCTTTTCTATTATTACTATTAAAATCAATTATATTAAGAATTCCCTTTAAAATGATGTGATTTAAAATTATAACTATTTCTCAAAATATATATTGTACTTTAACATGAGGTTATAAATTTGACACTAGTTTATAATTTACATTCACATTCAGAGGTGGCGCAGTGGTTAAATGCAGCACTGCAGGCTACTTCAGCTGACTGCAGTTCTGCAGTTCGGCTGTTCAAATCTCACCGGCTCAGGGTTGACTCAGCCTTCCATCCTTCCGAGGTGGGTAAAATGAGAACCCGGATTGTTGTTGGGGGCAATATGCTGACTCTGTAAACCACTTAGAGAGGGCTGAAAGCCCTATGAAGTGGTATATAAGTCTAACTGCTATTGCTATTGCTATTGCTAAATATTTGAAGCATTTGATTTCTATGAAAAAAATGCATTATTGTCAACTAGGAAAGCATTTAAGCCAGACTTAGTTTAAGAATAGTTTGAGGACTTCCGGTTGGGCGGGGCCTGTGGGAGTTTGTTGTTTTTAACAGCTCCGGAATATTGGCTGCATTAAACTGTCTGAACAGCATCCATCAACTGTTTAGCAGTTTGATTATCTCTTCTTCGGGCTTAGAAGGAGAAGGCCCAAACTATGTTTGGGCAGCGCTCCAACTAACCCTCCCAGACTATAAATCTGGGGCGGGAGGGCGGGCCACCCGGTAGCATAGTACCTCCGCGTCAAGAATTTCTTCTGCCTTTTGCTGCAGAACAAAGGCCTTCGCTCATCCTCAGCACAAAGAGTGATTTATTGCTGACTCCAAGATGAGCGGAACTAATACTCGTGAACTTCTAATTGTATGTATAAATCCTTAGCTTCATTTTTAAAGAATTCCTTCTGACAATTATTTGCTGAAAGACAGACAAAATGGCGCCGAGCAGCTTTGTAGGAGGAGTTGGGCTTTGATGGCATTTTTACGGAGCTCAGAACTTTTAAAGATCAGGAAGTGATTTATTATCAAACTAAATAGCAATTGCTGTATAATCGGCTTGTCTGGACTTACTAATTGGCTAAAGAAGATTAAATCTGGAATGGCTTCTAAGCAAAAGTTTACTCCCCCTAACAAAAGTGCAGGCAGCTCGCCAGCTCCCACCACTAAATTACAGTCACTACTCCCCCCCTACTTCCGCAGGGGAGCCTCTGACCAGAGAAATTTTGCAAAAAGAATTATTTGAAGCCTTAAAATATCATGCAGCTGCGATGGAAGTTAAAATTAAGGAAGAGATATCTGCTGCTCATGATTCAGAACCAAGGAATTAGAGATGATATTCTGGTGGCTTTTAATTGCCTCTCTGGTTACATCTCGGGAATTGAAGACAGATTAGAAAATTTTAGTGACTCTAATATTAATCTGGCAACGAAAATGGATGTGGTTCAACAAAAGGTTTGAGATGCAGAAAATGAAATTATAATGTTACAGTATAGACAAATGGAATTTGCTTTAAGGATAAGGGGCCTTCCAGAGAAAAATCAAGAAAATTTGAAGCAGATTCTCTCAGAAGCCTTTGATCAATTGATGGGAAGGCCAGGAGGGAATTATGTATGGCAAATTGAAAAGGTTTATCGTGTCAACTCCTGGCTTGCAAGACAAAAGCAACTACCAAGAGACATTGTGGTGTACCTCGCTACTAGAGACATGAGGAATACAATACTGCAAGAGTCTTACAAAACTAAGCTTCAAATTGGGGGTCAGGAGGTGACTGTTTTGAAGGAGATACCACCTAAAATGTTGAGATCAAGAAAAGACTATGCTTTTTTAGTCAAAGAGCTTAAAAATCGTCAGTTACAGTTTAGATGGGAAGCGCCAGCCAGACTTGCAAAGATACCGTCTTAATTCAGTATGGAAGGCCCGAGATTTCTACAATAACATATTGAAGGCTGGACATCTCCCCCCTCCTGGACCCAGAGAAAGAGAACAAGAAGGACAGGATAGACAGCAAATCACTCAAGTATCAACAAGCTTGGATCGACTTCCTCTCTCAGAGGTACAAGGAGCCAAGGAACAAAGACAAACCCATGTGATTATCAGGTGAATGGAACAAGAATTAAAAAAAACAATCACAACAAACACATGCCACAGTTCAAGAAGCTGCAGGTCTTAGTCTAGAAGCAGTGGGAGGAGCCAGGCCGAAGATAAATTTCAGGATGTTCAGATGGCTCTTAAAAAGCTTTAGGGAACTAAAGATGACAACTAAGTTCCTAACTTGGAATGTTAATGGTTTAAATTCCCCACAGAAAAGGAAGAATAGCAATAGCAATAGCAGTTAGACTTATATACCGCTTCATAGGGCTTTCAGCCCTCTCTCAGCGGTTTACAGAGTCAGCATATTGCCCCCAACAATCTGGGTCCTCATTTTACCCACCTCGGAAGGATGGAAGGCTGAGTCAACCCTGAGCTGGTGAGATTTGAACAGCCGAACTGCAGAACTGCAGTCAGCTGAAGTAGCCTGCAGTGCTGCATTTAACCACTGCGCCACCTCGGTTCAAACTAAACCACTATCTTAAAATAAACCACTATCTCAAAATAAACCACTATCTTAAACAATTCAAGAATGACATAATTTGCTTGCAAGAGACTCATATTAGATCAACTGATCAAAAATACTTGATTAATACAAGACTTGGACAACACTTTATAGCTTCTGCTACAGAGAAGAAAAATGGTATAGTTATCTACTTAAGAAAGGATATGAAAGCTGAATTAATTGAAGCAGACTCCCAAGGAAGATATATTGCAATAGATCTGGTATTAGAAGGGAAAAGGATACTGCTATTGGGAATATATGCTCCCAATCAATAACAAGACAAATTTTATAAAATGCTTCATGCTAAGTTAGTACATTGGGACTATAGATCCTGCATATTATTGGGTGATTGGAATGGTGTTATGGATACCAAGAAAGATAAGAAGGCTTTCCGGCAAAATACCCAAATGCGAGCAAAACTACCTAAGTCCTTTTTTGACATAATAGATGATTTTGAATTGAGAGATATCTGGCGAGAAAGGAATGCAGAAGAATACGACTTCACTTTTTTTTCTTTTTCTTTTTTTTAAAATTTTTTATTTTTATTACATAGACAACACATACACACAACAATTAAAAAAACAGAAAAAAAAAACGAAACAAAAAAAACCACAAAAAAACCCCATCATCACATACAGCATGTCGTTTGGTTATAAGCGTTTTAACATTTATCATTCTTATACATTTATTATTTCATTTAATAGGTTATAATATACAGTTTGGGTTGTTTTGTTTACCATCCCTTCCTCCTGTTGTAACACCACCTTATTTTCCCTTTCTTTTCTCCCTCCCTCCCTTCTCTACTTTCTTCCTTCCTCCTCTCCTTTCCCTTCCTTCTTCCTGTACCTTTCTCCTACTCCTGCTCTTCCTTTTCCCCTTCCTACCCTCTCTCCTCCTCGTTCTCTCCCTTCATCCTCCTCTCCTTACCTCTTTCTTTTCACCCTCTCTCCCTTCTCTACTTTCTTCCTTCCTCCTCTCCTTCCCCTTCCTTCTTCCCTTACCTCTCCTTTGCTCCTGCTCTTCCTCTTTCCCTTCCTACCCTCTCTCCTTCCTTTTCTCTCCCTTCCATCTTCCTTTCCTTTCCCTTTCCTTTCTCCCTCCCTCCCTTCTCTACTTTCCTCCTTCTTCCTCTCCTTCCCCTTCCTTCTTCCCATACCTTTCTCCTACTCCTGCTCTTCCTCTTCCCCTTTCTACCCTCTCTCCTCCTCTTTCTCTCCTTTCCATCCTCCTCTCCTTACCTCTTTCTTCTTTCCCCCGTCTTCCTTTCTCCTCTCTCCCTTTCTTTTTCTATTGTTGTTGGTGTGTCTATTTTAAATCTCAGTTTATGTTTCCTTGGGATGGTACTTCCGCCAACCCAGACATAATTTAGTATCATTTCTTATTCCCTTACCTTTGCTAATCTATCCTAACTGTATTTCCCCCCACAGACACACTTTGTATCTCTCTGTTGTATATATACTTATATATTTGATACACACAACAATAAAAAAGACAAAAAAACCACAACAAACATATGTTATAAAAAAATATATCAGCTGGTTACAAAAAGCTTTTGTGCATCTCTTCGACCGTCATCAAGTATAATTCATATTAATTCAAATGTCTTAACTCAAATATTTACTATATTAACATCATCATACCTCCACTTTTATTTGACTACAGTTATTTAAACATCATTCATCCTTAAATATACCAAGATTTGATCCATGACCACATGTTGGCATTTCATTTACTTATTTATAAAATCCTCCATTAACATTAAGTCCTCATATCCTGTTTTAGCTAAACATCCATAATATTTAATACCAAAGATTTCTAATCCTCCATGTATTTAATTTATTATCATTATCCTTTCTTTATGTAATTATATCCTATATCATAGCATTTTCTCCCTATTAGTTAAAATTTAATTGTATATAGTTTTATTTTTTATGAGAAATTTTAATTGTTATTAATAATCTTTATATATAGTCCAAAGATATTTCTAACATTCCCTTCTCATATCCAATTATTACTTATCATATCAACTCAACATTGTATACATTACTATCATTATCAAATTTTATTTAACTATACCTATTACCAATGGATTTAACTAAGTTTAGCTAATTTTGAATTATACTCTTCCATCTATCAACCTGTATTTCTCCAATAACAGAACAATCTTATATCTGCTGCCATTTGTGGGTCCAATTTTCCAAACATCTTTATGAACAAGTCCATACGGAGAAATCTTTGCACCTTCTTGTCTGTGGTGTCTCTCATATGATGTTGATGCCCTCTTTTTGTTTCCTTTATCAGCTTGTCTTTAATTCTCAGCAGTGGTATCAAATGTTTTGCAAATAGTATTTCATAAACCATAAATTCTTTGATAGTTTCTTCTCCTCCTGCGCCCTGTCTTTTGAAGTAAATTTTCTCTCCATTTAACTCCTCTTTGAATATTCCATTCTTTCCTCCCTCAGACGTAAACCAATTGTCACGAATATCAACAAGCTGAAATTCTTTATCTCCGTTTTCATTCTTATTTTGTATTTGGAAAACATCCTCAGTTTTTTCCTCATACTTTGTTGCCAAAAACACCAAATAATCCAATTTTCTCTGAATTCTGTCCTCTGTATCAGACAGCATCTTCAAAGCTGAGAGTATCACTTGAAAAGACGCTTGAATAGACGCCATGTTTATACGCAGTTGTATTTTTTCTTAAGAGCTCTGAAGTATTTGCAAGTCAAAGCAGACTGAAAGCTGTACAATCTTATCAGATCTTAAGCCAAAACAATCAAGCAATAAAAGTGTCAAGATGTAAACAGTCAAATTATAGTGAATTAGTTTACAGCCCGCTTGCAGTAAATCAGAAGAGATGTTGGAGTAATCTATCCATTTGAAAGGTTTTACTTAGAATCAATCCATGTGAATAACAGTTAAAGAGTAAGATAGCCACTGTGCAAAACCATTAAAAAGATCAAAATCACCGCTAGATTCTTCTATTCTTTAATTTAAATTAGTTTGAGTTTTTAGGCAGTCCGTATTTCTTCAAACAATAAAATGTTCTTACCAGCTGGAAACACTTTCTCTTTCTTTAGGGCTGTCAGCAGTTTCAATAGCCTTGTGGCTAATCCAGAAGTCACTGGCAAAGAGGGTTTTTCCTGGGTCCCCAGAGACTTTGCGAACGTCTCTGGGACCACTGGGTCTCCCCCTACCTTTCACTGTCTCTTCGGGACAGCTTGGGTCCAAAAAGAACCGTCTAGATGCTCCGGTTTAGATGGACATTCAGGAGCAGCCTGAAAGTCCGTCTTCACACTGCTAAGCCCTGCCTTCTTCCATGACTTCACTTTTTTTTCTGATAGACACCAATCCTTTTCTAGGATTGACTTTATACTAACAACCAATGATTTGCTTTCTAGGGTAAAGAAGACAAAGATATGTTCCAGAGCCTTATCAGATCATAACCCGGTGTGGATGGAGTTGGGAGTTGGGATGCAAGCAAGAAGGACTTGGAGACTGAATGAAAATTTATTTAGATATGAGAAAAATATTAATGAATGTAAAAAATTGTTAAGAGAATACTTTGTTTTTAACATGAATAAGGGTACATCTATGGAAATGGTATGGGATGCAAGTAAAGCATATATGAGAGGAGTTTTGATAAATTTAAATAGATTACATAGATGCAAACGGGGGAAAAGAGAATTGAACTTGAAGATGAAATTAGGAAGAAAGAGCAGGAGTTAATCTTAAAACCAGGAGACAAAAAGATTAAAGAAGCAATTACCTTATTAAGAGAGCAATTTAATATGCTGATGTCAGACCAGGTGGCTACCAATTTGCTATATGCAAAGCACAACATCTTCTGTAATGCAAATAAATCTGGTAGATGGTTAGCCTATTTGATTAGGAAAAAAATCTCGCAATATATCAAAATTACATTATAAAGGGAAGGAAGTGCACCAACACGATGATTTTCAAAGAGTCTTTCGTGAATTCTTTATAGGACTGTACACGAATGATAAAATTCAAGGCTTAGATATAGATAGATTCCTGGATAAAGAAAAAATACCCATAGTTAAAGACGAGTAAAGGGAAAGACTGAATCAACCAATAACTTCGGGGGAAATTCTCCAGGTAATTAAACAGCTAAAGGCAGGGAAAGCACCGGGTGCAGATGGTTTGACGGCGGCTTATTACAAAAATTTACAATTAGAAATGGTAGAACCTCTTAAGGAATTATTTAATAAGATCCAAGTGGAAGGGAAGGTACCCCCATCTTGGAAGACAGCCTTCATATCCCTGATACCTAAAGAAGATCAAGATTTGACTTCTGGGGAGGGACCTGCTGATGGAAGCAGCTTAATATAGCTGCTCCTGAATTCCTGGTTGCGTTATCTGTTGGACGATCATCTATCGGACGTCTGGCAGTTTGTTTACCTTATTCTTCAGGCAAGAAAATGAGGTGAGCGGGTTCTGCTGTGCAAAGTGCCATCTGATCCTCACAGTTTGTGTATCTGCGAGGGGAGGGGGGCCAGCTAAGGGCAGAACTGTCTCCGTGCCAGGGAATTCCAGCTGCATTTGCAGCACAAAGCAAGCTCTCTCTTCCTCAGAACAAAGCTTGATTTATTGATTTCAAGGCGAGCAGGACTGGTATGCAGGAGCCTTTAATTGTTTGTTTAAATCTTAGCTTCATTTTTACAAGACCTCCTTCTTCCGATAACCTAGCTATTAAAGAGACACTTAAAATGGCGACGAGCTTGCTGAACTGCTTCGTAACAATGTTTATCTTTTGAAACTCTTTGTAAAGTCCTACGGAGTTTTAAAACTTCAAAGGAAAGAAGTGATTTATCACCTCGTTCCACAGCTGTGTAACTGGCCAGCAGAGTTTTACTAATTGGTTGAAGATAAAACTTGGAATGGCTATAAGCCAAATCTTAGTTTAAAGATGCCCTCCTCGGCTCCTAGAAGCACTGGCACATCGCCCACACTTGGCACAAAGCTGCAGCCTCTGCTCCCTACGCCCCCTATAGGTGACCCACTAACGAAAGAATTCTTCCTGAAGGAACTGAAAGAACTCACTGACAAAATGACTGAGTCTTTTAACACTCAGACAATTAAGGTGGAACCCAAATTTAAAGAACTCAAAGAGGGGCTCAAAGAGGAGATAACCGTGGTGCATAAGGAGTTGTCTGATAAACTTGAGACCCGGGTTTCCAAAATCAGAGATAATATGTTGGGGATTGTAAATGTATTGACAGAACATGTTTCTGGAATTGAAGATAGACTAGATGATCTTAACGACACTAATATTAATTTGACATCGAAAACAGAGGTGGTGCAACAAAAAGTTGAAAATGCTGAAAAAGAAATTATTATGGTACAGTACAGACAAATGGAATTGGCATTAAGAGTAAGGGGCTTGCGTGAAGACAAGCAGGAAAACTTGAAACAGATTTTTTCAGAAGCGTTTGACAGCCTGTTGGGAAAACCAGGGGGTAATTTTGACTGGCAAATTGATAAAGTTTATTGCGTTAATTCTTGGCTGGCTCTAGTCAAAGAGCTTAGAAATTGCCAGATACAGTTCAGATGGGACGCACCATTTGGCCTAGCACTCACATTTGAGAGGCAAAGATACCGTCTCAACTCAGTATGGAAAGCTCGAGATTTTTACCATAATATTTTGAAGGCTGGACATCCCGCACCATCTGGACCTAGAGAAAGAGCACAAGAAGGACAAGATAGACAGCAAACCACAAAATTACCAGATAAGATGGATCATCTCTCTCTCTTAGAAGCACAAGGAGCTATGGAACAAAGACCAAACCGTATGATTACCAGACGAATGGAGCAACAATCCAAAATGCAACAACCCCAACAATCACCTGCTATTGGTCAAGAAGCTACAGTAACCAGTCTAGAAGCAGTGGGAGGAGCCAGGCCAAAGGTTAAACAGGCTGTCCAGGAGGCTCTAAAAAAGCTTCAGGAAACCAAAGATGACAATTAAGCTTCTAACATGGAATGTCAACGGATTGAACTCTTCACAGAAGAGAAAGAAAATATTTCACTATCTTAATCAGTTCAAGAATGATATAATTTGTTTGCAAGAAACTCATATTAAATCAACCGATCAAAAATATTTGATTAATACAAGACTTGGCCAACATTTTATAGCTTCGGCTATGGAAAAGAAAAACGGTATAGATATATACTTAAGAAAAGACATGAAAGCTGAACTAATCGAAGCAGACCCCCATGGAAGATACATCGCATTAGATCTGGTTTTGGAAGGGAAAAAGACATTGATTCTGGGAATATATGCTCCTAATCAACAACAAGATGGATTCTATAGAAATCTTCATGCTAAATTAGTACAGTGGGATTATAGGTCTTGCATACTACTGGGTGATTGGAACAGTGTTATAGATACTAAGAAAGACAAGAAAATTTCTCGCCCAAACACTCAGATGCGAGCAAAGCTACCTAAATCCTTTTTCAATATGATGGATGACTTTGAATTGAGAGATATTTGGCGAGAAAGAAATGCAGAAGAATATGACTTTACCTTCTTTTCTGATAGGCATCAATCTTTTTCTAGGATTGATTTTATATTAACTACTAATGATATGCTTTCCAGGGTGAAGAAGACAAAGATTTCGGCTAGAGTTTTTTCAGATCATAACTCAGTTTGGATGGAGTTGGGAGGGGTGGCACAAGCAAGAAGGTCTTGGAGATTGAATGAAAATTTATTCAGATATGAAAAGTATATTAATGATTGTAAAAAATTGTTAACAGAATACTTTGTTTTTAATATGAATAAGGGTAGACCTATGGAAATTGTATGGGATGCTAATAAAGCATATATGAGAGGAGTTTTGATAAATATAAATAGATCACATAGACATAAACAAGGGGTAAAACGAACAGAATTGGAAGATGAAATTAGGAAGAAAGAGCTGGAGTTAACTTTAAACCCAGGAGACACAAAGATTAAGGAAGCAATTATTATATTAAAGGCCCAATTTAACATGCTGATTTCTGATCAGGTAGCTACTAGTTTGTCATACGCAAAACACAATACCTTCTGCAATGCAAATAAACCTGGCAGATGGTTAGCATATCAGAATAGGAAAAAACAGAACTCTCGAAATATAACTAAACTGATCTATAGAGGGAAGGAGGTGTTCCAACAGGATGAGATTCAAAAGGCCTTCCAGGAATTTTTTACAGAGCTGTATAAGGGTGATAAAATTAATGGTCTAGATATAGAGAGATACTTAGATAAAGAGAAAATACCCATAGTTAAAGAACAGCACAGGCAAAAATTGAATCAACCAATAACTTTGGGGGAAATTATACAGGTAATTAAGCAGTTAAAGGCAGGGAAGGCACCAGGCACAGATGGCTTGACAGCGGCTTACTATAAAAATCTACAGTTAGAAATGGTAGAACCTCTTAAAGAATTATTTAATAAGATTCAAACGGAAGGTAAAGTGCCCCCATCTTGGAAGACAGCTTTTATATCCCTGATACCCAAAGAAGATCAAGATATTACTCAACCAAAAAATTATAGACTATATCATTACTCAATATAGATTATAAAATTTTTACTAAAATACTAGCGAATAGGTTAATGCTGGTTATTCAGCAATTGATTCATAATGATCAAACAGGTTTTATTCAAGGGAGACAAATGAGAAGTAATATAAGACTAATTGTCAATACATTAGAATACTTGGGAAAGAACAACCAAATCCCTGCTGTGCTTATATTTTTAGATGCTGAGAAAGCCTTTGATCGAGTGAATTGGCAATTCCTGCTGAAAATATTGCAAAAAAATGCAAATAGGAGAGCACTTTTTACAATCAATCAAAGCAATATATCAGGAACAAACAGCTCAAATCATAGTTAATGGAAGTCTAACAGATTCATTTAAAATTGAGAAAGGTACAAGGCAGGGTTGTCCCTTATCCCCATTATTGTTTATCATAACTTTGGAACTATTGTTGAATAAAATACAGGGTTCAGAGGACTTACAAGGAATCAAGTTTAGGCAGCAAGAATACCGAGTATGGGCATTTGCGGATGATTTGGTTATAACATTAACCCAACCACAGGAATCTAGCAAGGTTTTAATGAATATGATTAATCAATATGGCCAAGTGTCAGGATTTAAAATAAACTTAGGGAAAACAAACATACTAGTTAAAAATATGAACATTAAACAAAGGGACGAACTAGAAGGAATGACAGGATGTGAAATAGTTAAAAAGGTCAAATATTTTATTTTATTATTATTATTTAATTAATTTGTATGCCGCACACTCTCAAAGAGACTCAGGGTGGCTTACAAGTAAAAAGGGGAAGGGAAGGACATACAAAAACAAGACAACATTAAAAGATCACAACATTCACAATTTAGGATGGGGCTGGACAAATTCAACAGCCCCAGGCCTGCCGGAACAGCCAGGTCTTGGTCGCTTTGCGGAAGGCTGGAAGGGTAGTAAGGGTCCGGATCTCCATGGGGAGATCGTTCCATATAGGGCCGGAGCAGCAACAGAGAAGGCCCTCCCCCGGGGGGTCGCCAGCCAACATTGACCGGCAGATGGAATCCGGAGGAGGCTTAATCTGTGCGATCTTATAGGCCTCAGGGAGGTAATTAGCAGGAGGTGGTCTCTCAAGTAGCCAGGTCCGATACCATGTAGGGCTTTAAAAATAACGACTAGCACTTTGAAGCGTGTCCGGAGACCAATGGGAAGCCAGTGCAGCTCGCGGAGGATAGGTGTGACGTGGGTGTACCTAGGTACACCCACAATCGCTCGCGCGGCTGCCTTCTGGACTAACTGGAGTCTTCGAACACTCTTCAAGGGTAGCCCCATGTAGAGCGTGTTACAGTAATCCAGTCTTGAGGTGACGAGGGCGTGAGTGACCATCCGAAGGGCCTCCCGGTCCAGATAGGGTCACAATTGGTGCACCAGGTGAACCTGGGTGAAGCCCCCACTGGTCACAGCTGACAAGTGATGTTCTAATGTCAGCTGTGGATCCAGGAGGACTCCCAAATTGCGAACCCTCTCTGAGGGGCGTATAATTTCACCTCCCAGGCTAAGAGATGGAATAGCTGGACCATCTTTGGGAGGGAGCATCAATAGCCACTTAGTCTTGTCGGGATTGAGTGCAAGCTTGTTCGTTCCCATCCAGACCCTAACAGCCTCCAAGCACTGGCACATCACTTCTATCGCTTCACTGAGTTGGCACGGGGCAGACAGATACAGTTGCATATCGTTCACGTACTGGTGGTATTTAATCCCGTGCTGTCGTATGATCTCACCCAGCGGCTTCATGTAGATGTTAAATAGGAGGGGGGGCAGGACTGAACCCTGCGGCACCCCATAATTGAGGGGCCTAGGGGTTGATCTCTGCCCTCCAACCAACACCGACTGAGACCTGTCTGAGAGGTTGGAGTTTATATTTCAACCTCAAATGGGAAGTTATACAAGTATAATTACGAACCACTATGGCATAGTATAAAGACAGAGATGAAAAAATGGAAGAAACTACAGCTATCTTTGCTGGGAAGAATAGCAGCAGTGAAAATGAACATTCTACCTAAATTTTTATTTCTTTTTCAAATGCTACCAATACTCAAAAAAGATGTGAGCTTGCTAGAATGGCAGAAGGGCATTAATAAATTTGTATGGGCAGGGAAGAAGCCGAGAGTAAAACTAAAAATAATGCAAGATGTGCGTGAGAGAGGAGGCTTGAAATTACCCAATTTAAAACTATATTATGAAGCAGTAGTTTTATCTGTAATTAGTGACTGGATTAATTTAACAGATGATAGAATACTTAATATTGAAGGGCATGATTTGGTATATGGTTGGCATGCTTATATGCTATATAACAAAAAGGTGGACAAGAATTTCAAAAGTCATATTTTAAGGAATGCTCTACTGCGGGTCTGGAAAAAATATCAATACAAACTAAATGATAAGATACCCATGTGGGCAATTCCCAGACACGCAGTAGAAAATATGAATATAGTACAAAAACAGGATGTAACTACTTACAGACAGCTTCTTACCTTAGAAAGAGGTGTACTACAATTAAAACCCTTGGTTGTACTAAAAGAGGAAAAGGTAATTCAAACATGGTTTCAGTATGGGCAGTTACAGGCCAGATGGAAAATAGATCAAAAAATTGGCTTTATGCAAGTCAAGGATAATTTACTCAAACAAATTAGAGATCAAAGTCCAATGCATATAAAGAGATTATATAATGTATTAATAGAAATGGACTCGGAAACAGAATTAGTTAAAGATGGTATGATAAAGTGGGCTCAAAATATTGAAGAACCAATAATGTTGGATACATGGGAAAAGATCTGGGTAAGAAATGTAAAATTTACACAAGCCCAAAACTTGAGAGAAAACTTTTATAAGATGTTTTATAGATGGCATTTAGATCCTAAAAAATTGGCTTCTATGTATCTGAATTTACAACCTAAATGCTGGAGATGTGATTGTGTGGACGCTACATATTTTCACATATGGTGGACTTGCAAAAAGGTTAAAGCATTTTGGATAAAAATATGGTGGATAATGCAAAATGTTCTTTAAAAAAGGATAGAGTTTACCCCTCAGTCATTTTTGTTAGGTATAATTACTGATTGTACAGTTCTAGAGATTAATTTGATTTTGCACTTAATAACTGCAGCTAGATTGTTGGTGGCACAATACTGGAAGAAGGAAGATTTGCCTACTATTCAAGAATGGACATTGAAAGTAACAAACCTAGCCGAGATGGCCAAAATATCTGCATATCTTAAGGACCATTCAAACGAGAGATATAAACTGGAGTGGAAAAGATGGATTGATTATACTCAAAATAAATATGGGACTAAGAAATTCCAGATAGCTTATGATTAGAGACCAGGAATGATATAAATTGTCTAGAGGTAGTCTAGCAAGGAGGAGCCAAAGCTCAATTGAGAGATGTTCTTAACTATCTTTTTTTTCTAAGTGTATTTTAGATTGTTTTTGTTAAAGATTTATACCCTGTATTGGTTTTGGGAAGTCGGGGGGGGGGGGGAGGTTGGGGGGGAGGTTGGGGGAAGGGAAGTAAATATTTATAAAGTTTGTTTTTCAAAACTCTCATTAAAAAAAAGAATAGTTTACTGTACGTCATATTTTTAACAGACCTAGTAGAATCAAAAAGACGTAACTGTATAGTTGTATTAAATGTAAGTCACATTGGTCTTACTAGGCTATTTTAAAGTCAAGAGAAGTTATGGCTAAATTAAATCCAGCAATTTTGTAGTTCTACTAAAGGTATGACTAAACTAAGATTCAGTTCCTTGATTCTAAGATTGTGGGTTGAAGGAAAGTAGTCTTCAAGCAAAAGCTTAGCTAAGGTGCAACTAGAGGTAATGCAAGAGAATAATGTAGACATCAAACCTATGTCTCTTGCATGTCTTCATCTTAGCCATGTACTAAGTTGAGCCTTGCTGCATCACCCAAGAACATATTTTGCAGAAAATGAAGAACGTGAACTTATATGTTTCATGAATCACCAATTAAAGCAAAACACAAAAAGAATGAGAAATGTTAAAAACCTTCAGCTCTGGGCTATTAGAATTTGTGTGTACACTAAATAGGACCAAAGAGATACAGAAAGCTTAACTTAAGTGGTTGTCTGAATTTTTGCAACTCAGGTCAGGTAACTCTACTTATGATAGTTTGCTTGCAGGAGCATACAAGTTAAATTTAGGACAGATCAGAGAATATTTCATCACTTTTATAACTACATTCTCAGAGTTAAATAATAACGATAACCTCAAACAGCTAGCATCTTCTAGATAATTTTTTCTTTTTTAATTCAAGCGGGTTTCTTCCCCTCCCCCTGCCAATTTGCTAATATAGAAAAATAACTTCTACAATTTATAATGAAATGTTGCTATTTTAAAAACATCCAAGTGGCCTCAATATCCTACAATTTTAGTTCCGGTAGCTTAGCATTAACTGAGTTGCATGTGATATCTGTGGGTCTTTGATAGAGTCCTGCAATTGTATTGCCGACTACATGTTTTCAAAACCTTACAGATCCTTGAGATATGATGCTTCTAGTCCATTGATCAGCCAAAAACCATTTATTAAGGAAAGAATTGTCTTAATTACTGGATGAATAGATTTCTGTTATCCTGAGATAGATTTTAACAGAACAATCTCCAGAGATATCATGATTCTTATCTCTTGGCTTGGGAAAGGAGGTGAGAGAGTAACTGGATATGTTCTACTTTTATTTTATCATTTCTATGTGTTTATCAGGAACTAGAACTGTCTATCTTCCACAAGAGAAAGAACTCCATGTGAGGTTTTCAGTCCTGCAGCTATCCTAAGTGTATTCAGGTGACTGTTAATCAATTTTCTTTCTGGATAAAAAACACATGAAGTATTAATACCACTTTATAAAACTTTAGTAAGGCCACATCTAGAATACTGCACCCAGTTTTGGTCATCACACTACAAAAAAGATGTTGAGACTTTGGAAAAAGTACAGAGAAGAGCAACAAAGAGGATTCAAGGCCTGGAGACTCAAACATATAAAGAGTGGTTGTAGTAGTTAGGTTTGGCTAGTCTAGAGAAAACAAGGTGTAGAGGTGACATGATAGCAGTATTCCAGTATTTGAGGAGCTGCCACAAAGAAGAGGGGGTTAACTTATTTTCAAAAGCACCAGAGGGCAGGACAAGAAACAATGGATGGAAACTGATCAAGAAGAGAAGCAACCTGGAATTAAGGAGAAAGTTCCTAACATTTATTTTTATTTATTTATTTATTTAGTTTGTCAAACATGTACAAAATAACAGATATAAGTATAAGCATGAACATGAACAAAAGAAATGAGTAGAAATAAAGGGGACAGTACGCATGCTGGTACACTTATGCCACACACCCCTCCCCCTTTATGGACTTCTTAGGAATGAGGTGAGGTCCACAGTAGACAGTTTAAAGTTGAAGCTGTAGGGGTTTGCAGATGTAACAACAGAGTCAGGTAGAGCATTCCAGAAGTTGACTACTCTGTTTGAAGTTTGAAGTTTGAAGTTTTATTTTATTTATATGCCGCCCTATTCCCTATAGGGACTCAGGGCGGCGAACAACTCAAACGGGAAAGGGAACATACAAATACAAAACAGGCATTTAAAATAACCAACAACCACACCTGTCGAGAGGGGAAGGGAGCTCATCAACCCCAGGCCTGCCGACACAGCCAGGTTTTAACGGCTTTTCGGAAGGCCAGGAGAGAGGTGAGGGTCCGAATCTCCGCGGGGAGTTTGTTCCAAAGGGCCGGAGTTGCAACAGAGAAGGCCCTCCCCCGGGTCATAGCCAGATGGCATTGGCTGGTGGATGGAACCCGTAGGAGGCCGACCCTGTGTGATCTAATGGGTCTTTGGGAGGTGATTGGCAGCAGGCGGTCTCTCAAGTACCCAGGTCCAATACCATGAAGGGCTTTATAAGTAATAACTAGCACCTTGAAGCATATCTGGAGACCGATTGGAAGCCAGTGCAGCTCGCGGAGGATAGGTGTAACGTGGGTGTATCGAGGTACACCCACAATCGCTCGCGTGGCTGCATTCTGGACAAGTTGAAGTCTCCAAATGCTCTTCAAGGGCTGCCCCATATAGAGCGCATTGCAGTAGTCCAGTCTTGAGGTCACGAGGGCATGAGTGACTGTTGTGAGTGCCTCCCGGTTCAGGTAGGGACGCAACTGGTGCACCAGGCAAACCTGGGCAAATGCCCCCCTGGTCACAGCCAACAAATGATGTTCTAAAGTCAGCTGTGGGTCCAGGAGGACTCCCAAGTTGCGAGCCCTGTCTGAGGGGCATAAAATTTCACCCTCCAGCCTGAGTGATGGAATACTAACCAGATTTTTGGGAGGGAAACACAACAGCCACTCGGTCTTGTCTGGATTGAGCACAAGCTTGTTAACCCCCATCCAGACCCTCCAGGCACTGGCACATTACATCGACCACTTCTCTAAGTTGGCATGGGGCGGACAGATACAACTGAGTATCGTCCACGTATTGATGGTATTTTATCATGTGCCGTCGAATGATCTCACCCAGTGGCTTCATGTAGATGTTAAACAGGAGGGGGGACAGGACCGAACCCTGAGGAACCCCATATTTCAGGGGCCTAGGGGTCGACCTCTGCCTCCCGACCAACACCGACTGCAACCTGTCCAAGAGGTAGGAGGAGAACCACCGAAAAACGGTGCCTCCCACCCCCACCTCTCGCAACCGTCGCAGAAGGATACCATGGTCGATGGTATCGAAGGCCGCTGAGAGGTCAAGGAGCACTAGGATGGAGGGATGACCTCCATCCCTGGCTCTCCAGAGATCATTGGTCAGTGCGACCAAAGTGGTTTCCGTGCTGTAGCCAGGCCTGAATCCAGACTGAAAGGAGTCCAGATAATCGACTTCATCCAAGGACCATCGGAGTTGAGAGGCCACCACTTTCTCAACAACCTTCCCAATAAAGGGGAGGTTGGAGACTGGACTATAGTTGTTCAAAATGGCTGGATCCAGCGATGGCTTCTTCAGGAGGGGTCTCACCACCGCAATCTTCAATGCCGGTGGGAAGAAGCCCTCCCGGAGAGAGGAATTCACCATCGCCTGGATCCAGCTCCGTGTCACTTCCTTGCTGTTCGCGACCAGCCAGGAGGGGCATGGGTCCAGTATACATGTGGCAGCACTCACCGCTCCCATGGCCTTGTCCACTTCATCAGGGGCAACAGGTTGAAAGTCAGTCCAGAGATGTCGTTCAAGACCTTCCCCCGGTACCCCGGCTGGCTCTGCGCAATTGGAGTCCAGGTCCATCCAAATCCGAGCAACTTTGTCCACGAGGAACTGGACATATTCCTCTGCTCCACCCTGTAAAGGGTTATCCGCAACCCTCGTGTTTAGGAGGGAGCGGGTCACCCTAAACAGGGCGGCAGGGCGGGACTCGGCGGACGCTATCAGAGCGGCAATATAGTTGTTCTTGGTTGTCCGTATTGCCGAGAGGTATGCTCCGATGCAAGCTTTTAATAGTGCTCGGTCTAACTCGGATTTACTGGACCTCCAGCGGCGCTCTAGGTGTCTCTTTTGGCGCTTCATCTCCTGGAGGTCCTTGGTAAACCAAGGGGCCCTCCTGGATCCACTGCCGCGGATCGGCCGTAAAGGCGCAATCCGGTGGAGAGCCTCAGCCGCCACCGAGTTCCAAGTAGTGACTAAGGTCTCCACCGACCTGCGGGTGAGAGTATCAGGCATAACTCCAAGCACCGTCTGGAAACCCTGGGGATCCATAAGACGCCTGGGGTGGAACCACCTAATCGGTTCCTCCTCCCTACAGCGGGGGATTGGTCTCTGAAAGTCGAGCCTCAGTAGGAAGTGGTCCGACCATGACAGGGGCAAGGTCTCACTACCCCTCAGACCAAAATAACAACTCCACTGCTCCGAGAGAAATATGAGGTCGAGTGTGTGACCCGCCGAGTGAGTCGGACCCTGAATTACTTGGGTCAAGCCCATGGCTGTCATGGAAGCCATGAACTCCTGTGCTCCATCAGAGTGTTTGCCGAACGAAGGCAGATTGAAGTCCCCCAGTATCATAAGTCTGGGGAACTCAACTGCCAGCTCAGCTACTGACTCGAGGAGCAAGGGGAGGGCTGTCGTCACACTGTTGGGAGGCAGGTACGTTAACAACAAGCCCACTTGACCTGCAAGGTCCATCTTCACCAGCAAGGACTCACACCCGATAAGCTCCGGAGCAGGGATCCTACGAGGAGCTAAGGACTGCCAGATAACAATGGCCACTCCCCCGCCCCTTCCTGGGGTCGCGGTTGATGAAGCACCTGAAAACCCTCTGGGCACATTTCGATGAGGGGGACTCCTCCCTCCGGGCTCAGCCAGGTTTCAGTAATACATACTCTGTTGCTAAAGTCCTATTCTCTGCAATCGAGTTTGGAGTGGTTTATCTTGATTTTGTATCTATTGTTTGCCCATGTATTATTGAAGTTGATGCTGAAGTAGTCATTGACATGAGAACAATTAACCAGTGGAACAGCTTGCCTTCAAAAGTTGTAGCTGCTTCATCAGTGGAAGTTTTTAAGAAGAGAGTGGACAGCCATTTGTCTGAAATGGATTACAGTCTCCTGTTTGAGCAGGGGCCTGGACTAGAAGACTTCCAAGATCCCTTCCAGCTCTACGCTATTCTACAATGGATGTCCCCTGTCATCTTAAAAAATAGAAAGCCGAATGGATTTGGTTGGACAATATGTCTCTTGTCCTTCTATATGTTTTATTTAGCAAGCCTTTGCAAAAGCTTTGAAAGACATGCTTCTCAATCCATGGGAACATACTGTATATGAAATATTTTTGGGGGAATGATCTTATGAATTGAACAACTGATGTGACTGCTTTAGAAGACATTTCCGCTCTGAAAGCATATGCTATGCAAAGTGACTTTGGCTTGCTATTTTGTCCCATATAGATGACGTTGTTGTTGGGAGTGCACAGTTTGGAACAGCTTCCAAGTTTAGTCCAGAAAAAGTTACATTGCATGAATGGTTTGAGAAAAGGATCTTTATGAACACTTATTAAGAATGCCTTTTTCAAAGGCTGAGCGGTGGCTCAGTGGCTAAGATGCTGAACTTGTTGATCAGAAGGTTGGCCATTCAGCAGTTTGAATTCCTAATGCTGCGTAACAGACTGAGCTCTCATTACTTTTCCCAGCTTCTGCCAACCTAGCAGTTCTAAAGCATGTAAAAATGCAAGTAGAAAAAATAGGAACCACCCTTGGTGGGAAAGTAACAGTGTTCCATGCACCTTCGGCGTTTAGTCATGCCGGCCACCTGACCATGGAGATGACTTCAGACAGCGCTGGCTTTTCAGCTTTGAAGCGGAGAGGAGTAACGGCTCCTAGAGTCAGGCATGACTAGCCCATATGTACCTTTATATTTTTTTATTTTTCAAAGGCTAAATACCAATGTCCTACCATTTAGTGCAAAGCACTAAATGCTCCTAATTTGTTCCTCACAGTTCACATCCAACTTAACGAAAGAGAAATGTCCCATAGCATTTGTTTTAAAGCAAGAGAGAATTTAGGCAAAATTCTTATAGGAGAGGCAATGTCCAATGTCCTTTCATGAGATGGCCAAAGGATGAATGTGAATGTCCTGCCTTTGTACAATCCTCTCTCTGATGGTCTCTGGTTTCCCCGACTTCTCATGTTTCAGTCAAATTCCAAAGAGGACTCAAGAGGCACATTCTTCCATTAGATGTTTTTAGTCTGGAATTATGGGTATAAAAACAACAACACGAGCAGTAGCCCTTCTGTCACCAAAAGCCTGTCAAAAGAAACTTTCAAGAATCCTGAGAGGAAAGTAGATAAAAGAGAAGCTTTCTTTATAGGGAAAGAAAATGCTTGAGAAATTGTATGGCAGCTTTCAGCACAGTATTATTCTATTTCCTAATACCCGAATAAGACTATATATTGCCATGAAAGTTTTCTTTCTCAGACCCTAGACCTCTAAGTTAAGAAAGTCAAATCCTGCAGCAAAGAATGAAAGAGACTTGATTCTCCACACATTCTGAACTTGCCTGAAAGAATGTGTCTATAAATAACAGAGAATATTTGAATTGGCCCCAGTTCAACCCTCTTCATTTTTAGTGAAAAGCCTCCGGAGATAGGTGATAAGAAAGACCATTGAGATGTTGCAGTCTTTGCCATTAGAACAAATAACATAGGCTGAGGGAACAAATAGTCTTCTTTTGTTAAGGATCAGATCCACAAAGTAAGTATTTGGAAAGAATAGAATAGACCCTGCTCAGCGAACATGAAAACTTGGAGTCACCACAAAAGGGAGAAAGGACTTAGCATGTATACTCTTACATAGGGGTGATAGGTAGCAGAGATGGTATTCAACTGGTTCGGACTGGTTCTTGCGAACTGTTAGCGGAAATTTTGAGTAGTTCAGAGAATGGGCAAATACCACCTCTGGCTGCCCCCCCGCCCCCTGTTCCCTGTCCTATATTCCCTTGTTTTTTAGTTCAGTAGATTTGTGTGGCAGAACAGATTGCAGCTCAGCTCACCAGCACTGACACAGAGGGCAAACTTTGAGTACTGCATGTGTGAGTGTGCTCTCATAGAACCGGTAGGAAAAGATTCGGAATCCCACCGCTAATAGGTAGGATCCTGGTCCTTTGTATTGCACGTGGAATTGGATCCAAGTGGCAACTGTTTCTCTAGAAAAAAACTTAATTTTCTGAATCAACTCCTGCTCTCACTGAAACAGAATGGAAGCAGCAGTTACATGCTCTCATCTCATGCTGAATTTGGCCATTTTACACTGCATTTTAATTTTTGTGCGCTGCATTGGGATGTGGGCAGTAAAACTAGCTATAAATTGAAATAAGAATCTTATTTTTGATGGATAAGCAGTTTGTGTGGATATATAAGGCTGATGAATTTTAGCCTCTGGATCCACTGAAGCTTACTAATATGGTCTCTGCAGTTAAATAATAAGGAGGCCTGCTGAGTCTCATTAATAATTATTTAGAGGAAACGACTTTGATAAGTTCAGCTTTCTGCCTCTTAATCATCCATGCACAAAATGTTATTTTTTATATAGCTGTTGGAAGTCAACAACATCCTTTGCTGTATTATTTTTGGTCAACAATGCTGGATCTGGATTCCCTTGAGATTTTTGTACCTTGAAAACAATTCTGTGTGATGAAGAATAAATCCTAATTTGGTACTATTTATAGGAACCCCTGCATTCTAGCAAGAAATAAACAAATTAAGTCGAAGGGACACAAGATATGGGGGGAAATGTTAGTGATATTGAAATAACGGAAACAACAAATAAATTAAACCTGTTTATTGTAATAGTAGTTCTATTTCTTTGAAGCACTTCTTGCCAAGAGATAATTGACCTCTTTGTTTAGCACTGTCACATTTGCGGTAGATGCATAACTTATATCTCAGTCAATTATCTTCTGGAATAGCCTTCAAAGAAGCTTGCCTACTGGAGTATTGTAGCATGGTGGGATTGTGAGAGAAGAGGAAAATAAAAAAATAAAAGTAAGTGAATTTAAATAGCTTCATTTTCTTATTATACTATCCTGGGTGGTTAAAAAGCTCATTTAGTTTGACAACCTAGATCTGATTTCTCTTCTTTTCTTCCCTTCCTCCATAGAAAGGGGGGGGGGAGCCTCAGAGGAATAAAATTCTCTTTCAGTTTATGAAAGCAAATTGCAATTTAGAGAGCATTAGACAAAAGGACTCTGTTAAATATTGCTGCTAGTCGAACTTATGTATAATGCCTTTGAAACTGGACGGTCTCTTTTCACATAATAGGTTGTTTCATAAAGAAGATTCCATGTTCTACAGTATAAATAGCTATTATTTCAAGAAGGGTTCTTTTTTGTTGTTGTTGTTGTTGCCAAAATGGATCTTTAACAATGAATGATTCTTCTCTCTTTTAATTAATTAATTTCAAGGTTGTGTTGGCACTATAACAGGAGAAAAGGATTAATTAATTTATTTTCTTTGTTGAAATGTCTACAGCACCAAGAATGACATCAGCTGATATGCCATTTTTACAATATATATTTGGAGTATATATAATATATTCCAAACAAACCTGGCATTTTGATTAACTGCCAGGAAAGATAGATGCAGGTAAGAAAGACACAATAATAGATTCTTAATTCTTCTTAATGAGGGGTGGATAATATGAATTTTGAATAGAGTCTCAATCCAGATGAAAAAGAATTAAATGAAAAGTCAATATCTAGTTAATATAAAGACTGTGACATCTTACCTACAATAATCTAGACAACCACAGTGTGGAGAGACAGAGAGAGGGAGAGGGAGAGAGACACACACACAGAGAGAGAGAGAGAGAGAGACAGAGAGAGAGAGAGAGAGAGAGAGAGAGAGAGAGAGAGAGAGAGAGAGAGAGAGAGAGAGAGAGAGATGCTACATCTATGCTACCATCTAATTATTATCCTGAGTTTTGCAGCCCAGATCCATTAGTATTGGTTATTATTATGCACAAAAGGTGGTTGATTTTTAAATATAAATATTTTCAAGTAATGAGAGCTGTAGCCCAATAAATTTAGATAACACTATCTTCCTCTTGAAATTAGTCTTAAAAGTAAGCCAGTCAAGAAAAACTAGCATAGTATAGCTCAGGGACGTCCATGTTGAGGTGAGGGGATGCCAACAACCTCAAAATTATTTTTTTGAGGGGGGGGTGAGCGATCAAAGCTTTATCCTCTTTTAAGTGTGTCAGATTCATCACACATTTGTTATAAGGGGAAGGGTTCAAGTACCCTGGTTGTGTCCACCATTTTGTAGCTAAAGATATTAATTGCTATTTTTCCTTCCAGCCTTTTCTAGCCTTTCAATTCCTGTGTGTGCTTTCTAGAGCTTTGGTCTACTTTTTCATTCTCATGTAGATGAAGGATCCATGTTTTGCATGAAAAAAATCTATCTTTCTAGAACCAGTACACCAATAGCGGGCAGAGGCTCTATGACAAGGCCTGGGAACTGATTATGTAATATGGGTGGTTTTGTGTTTTTGTTTTCACCTTTGGCCTAGACCAGGGATCAGGCTCTGGGGCTGCATAGGCTCTTTCATCTCTCTGCTGTGGCTCCCTGTTGCCGGTTGGCTCAACAATTGATAGGGCTTTCGGTTAGAACAGGTAGAGGAAAACGGATGCAGCGCTAGGAGGAGACTCTATGGTGGGGGAACCAAAGTTCTGGTCAGCTCCAGAATTGAATGGGGGGGAGGGCTTCTGGTTAGGACCTTTGTGGCTCTTTGAATGTTTAAGGTTGCTGACCCCTGGACTAGACTATTATGTGATTCTAATCAATTATATATGCATTCGTTTTAATAAACAATAGTTTTATGACTGTAAAACTTTTACTATAAACATGGGCTTTATAACAACCCATGGGCTTACTACTATGTGTGAATCAGGTCCTCTGTTGAAAGCAACCCAAGCAATTATGACTAATGACAATTAGGATGTCAAGAGCTGAACCAGTGAAAGGAAGCTTTCAAATTAGCAATTCCCCTGTGAGATAACTTGGCCTAGGTTCTTCTATGATATCATATTTTCACCATCTTTAGGGTGATGATGTGAAATATTGCTTAATTGCACGGTATATTTTGGAACTTGAATCCAAAATCCTGGTAAACTTTTAGGATAGATTGGTACTGGAGTAGCTTGAACACTTATACATGAATGGCTGAGATTGATATGGCCATATATACTTGTAAACTCAGTGTCTGTTTTGTTTAAGAATTATAAAAAGTTAATAGAATTTCTTTAAAGTTCTTCTTCTTAATTGACCTTTATCTCACATAAGAACCTAAAATGGCAACAGTATGTTAAAACAGCTCCTTCTTATTAATTTCTTTGCACTGAATAAATGTAAACATTTACTGGTAAATGTACACTGAGATGAATATTATATATATAATATGAGACAGAGGTGGAATTCAGCAGGTTCTGACCAGTTCTGGAGAACTGGTAGTGGAAATTTTGAGTAGTTCAGAGAACCAGTAAATACCACCTGAGACTGGCCCTGCCTCCATCTATTCTCTGCCTCCTGAGTCCCAGGTGATCAGGAGGAAATAGGGATATTGCAGCAATCTTCCACTGGAGTGGGGTGGGAATGGAGATTTTACAGTATCCTTGCCCTACCATGTCCACCAAGCCATGCCCACAGAACCGGTAGTAAAATTGCCTACCAAGCCATGCCCACAGAACCGGTAGTAAAATTTTTTGAATCCCACTACTGATATGAGAGTACACAAGATTGTCTGCTACAACATCCTACCTGTCAATGACTACCTCAGCTTCAACTACAATAATACAGGGGCAAACAATAGATACAAACTCAAGACTCCAAACTCGATTGCAGAAAATATGACTTCAGCAACAGAGTGGTCAAAGCCAGGAATGGATTATACTACTCTGTTGTTACATCCTCCAACCCCCATAACTTTAACCTTAAACTGTCTAGTGTGGACCTCACCCTTCCTAAGAGGTCTGTAGGTGGCATGCATAAATGCACCTATTTACTGTCCTATTGTGTCCATTTATTTGTACTCATTTCCTGGGTTCATATCTGTTATATCGTACATGTTTGACTAAATAAATAAACATACATACATACATACATACATACATACATGCATGCATGCATGCATGCATGCATACATACATATCCCTAGTGTTTCAATACTTGAACAAATTTATTGTTCAAGAAATCTATATTTCCTCCCCTTATAAACTGAGTTCACTTTCCACTTTTATTTGCCCTAAATATCAGGAGGTCCCAATCTTTTAGTTCCACAGACCAATGGTCACAGGCAGCAGTGGAGGATAGTATTTTTGCGCACATAACCTAAATCCCGCTCATGTGCCAATTAAGCTTCTTGTGCTTGCCTGCTGCTTCCCAATGACTTACAGCCAAATAGCAGTCCACCATGGCCAAGGAGGTTGGAGACCCCTTCTATATATGATTTGCTCCAGAGGTGGTATTCAGCAGGTTCTTACCAGTTCTGGAGAACTGGTAGCAGAAATTTTGAGTAGTTCAGAGAACCAGTAAATACCACCTCTGACTGGCCCCGCCCCTATCTATTCTCTGCCTCCCGACTCCCAGCTGATCAGGAGGAAATGGGGATTTTGCAGTAATCTTCCCCTGGAGTGGGGAGGGAATGGAGATTTTACAGATTTTACCAAACCATGCCCACCAAGCCACACCAACAGAACTGGCAGTAAATTTTTTTGAATCCCACTACTGATTTGTTGACTAAATTATTATGATTGAGTTTACACATCATTCTAAATTTAAAATATCTCTCATTCTCATTTAGGACAGCCTTTAAACTAGCCAAATTCTTAAATGTGGTTATATTTCATATGGATTGTTTCCTTCAAGAACAGTGGGAAGTTAGAACAGAGTGTATTTAATATGAAAATGTGAGAAAAAATATTTTAGGGAAAAAAATCTTTAGTTTTCTGGATTCTCTCAGGTAGAATATATCTGCTTCAAATCTATATCAACCACCATAGAGATTAGGTACAATTTCTTTTTGCAGTGGTATACTAGCCCCAGGGACGTGCAGTCACTAGAGGCAGGGGAGGTGGGGCCTCACCAGTCTCCTGAGGGAAAGGAAAGAATTTTAAATAATTTTTTTTAAATAATTAAAGCCAGAATAGTTGCTACCAGATTTCAAGTCACAGTGGCTTGGTGTCTGCTCTCAGTGTTAACTATAGGAGGAGGCCAGAGAACTCGTGGTCTCCTTTGCATAAGGAATTTTTTGCCTTTTAAAAGTTAAGAAAGGGTTAAAAAGCAAAAAAAAAATTGTATGCAAAATTGTATGCACTGATTCTCCCGCCTCCTGATCTGGGAGCAGCGAATCATGCCTGTGCAAGGCACTTGAGCAACTGCGCAATCTAGCAGTTTCCATCGAGGGTGATTCTGGAGAGGTTGCTCTGGGTCGCCAGCCGCCGTTTCTTCAGCAGCAATTTCTTCTCTGCCCGGCATTTTCTATTGGGCAGACCCGGGTCTTGGCGGCTCCCGTGATGCAAAGTGCCCTGCCAGGCACTTTGCATCGTGTGAGCCGCCAAGCGCCGATATTCCCACTACCCCGGCCTGCAGCCAGCCCAGCACTGAGCGGGGAGGAGGAGGAGGAGGAGGAGGAGGAGGAGGAGGAGGAGGAGGAGGAGGAGAAGGAGGAGAGTGGTGAGTCCTTGTGCCGGCCGGCCGGCCAGGCGGGGAGTAGGTTGGGTGGGGGGTGGGTGGGCTGGCTGGCTGGCTGGGGAGGGGGGATCATGGCCGCTCAGGTGGCCCCTGCCACTGCCGACAGCAGCTTGGGTGTCCCGGCTCTGTCCAAGCTGCTTCTTGCCGCCGTCACACTCCACCGCCTTGCCCCCCACCCTGCCTCCTCCGACGAACAATCCTGCTGCCCTGGCCTGCACCAGCCCAGCACCGAGCGGGGAGGAGGAGGAGGAGGAGGAGGAGGAGGAGGAGGAGAGTGGTGAGTCCTTGTGCCGGCCGGCCAGCCAGGCGGGGAGCAGATCGGGGGGGGGGACTGTCTGGCTGGCTTGGGAGGGGGCCACCTGAGCAGCCATGATCCCCCTCCCCAGCCAGCCAGCCCACCCATCCCCCGCCCAACCTGCTCCCTGCCTGGCCAGCCGGCCGGCACAAGGACTCACCGCTCTCCTCCTCCTCCTCCTCCTCCTCCTCCTCCTCCTCCTCCTCCTCCTCCTCCTCCTCCCCACTCAGTGCTGGGCTGGCTGCAGGCCAGGGCAGCAGGATTGTTCATCGCAGGAGGCGGGGGGGGCAAGGCGGTGGAGCACGATGGCAAACAGCTTGGACGGAACCGGGACACCCAAGCTGTTGGCGGTGGGGGCCACCTGAGTGGCAATGATCCCAGCTTTGCTGCTCCTCGGTGGCATATTTTTGGAATGTCCTTTTGGAATGTCAGCGGGGACGGAGG
Source organism: Thamnophis sirtalis (assembly GCF_051295495.1). NCBI lineage: Eukaryota > Metazoa > Chordata > Lepidosauria > Squamata > Natricidae > Thamnophis > Thamnophis sirtalis. The sequence goes on along the minus strand of NW_028261386.1, from coordinate 88,630,187 downwards.
AGGTGGAGGGGCAAGGCGGGGGGGCAAGGTGGTGGAGCATGATGGCAAGCAGCTTGGACGGAGCTGGGACACCCAAGCTGCTGGCAGTGGGAGCCACCTGAGCGGCAATGATCCCGGCTCTGCTGCTCATCAGCGGCATACTTTTGGAATGTCCTTTTGGAATGTCAGTGGGGACAGAGGAGGCGGGGGCGAGGGGGCCGAGCGCAGCAGCAGTGAGAAGCAACACCCCTGCTGCTGTGTCCAACAGGCGCTTCACGTTTATGTCCGCCATAAACATGAGATGCCTGTCGGACACAGCGGCGGGGACGTTGCTTCTCGCCGCTGCTGCGCTCTTGCCTCACCAACGGTAACCCTCACCGCACATCACTGACTAGCCCTATTTTAATATGCTAAAGCATTTGATAAGTAGATCTTACATTCAGAAGTCTCAGTAGGCAAAACAAATAGCTCTTTTGTTTAAGAAAAAAAATGCACCACTTCTTTTTCCACAAAATGCCACAGCTGGTAAAAACTAGTTGGTCCCTAACATTCAATTACAGGGTGTTCTAGAACTAGATAGTTTTCTGATTTGCTGTTTTAGACCCATGACATCCAAGATAGAACATTTTGCTTGAGTTTGTTAAACAACAGTGAGTTCCTTGTAAGAGTTTGACCTTCCTTTCTCACCACATGCAGTAAAATGGAAGATAACACATAGGAGAATGGGGGAAAATATAGACAGAAGGAGGGCCTGCCTAAAAGAATCTCATCACCATCCTTGGTTCAGTGATCCCTGAATATGTGATGAAAGCTCAAAACTTATTCAAATGAATAATTGGTCCTAATTAGGGGCTTGATAGAATTATTGCTTTCGAGGATAGGACCTTATCCTGACTCCCTACTGGGACCAGAGCCCTATTTGAGAAGCAGGGTGTGCCTAACCTCCCTGTCCTATTTTCCTCATTTATTTGTACCCATTTCCTGTGTTCTTATTCCTGTTATCTTATACATGAGTGACAAACTAAATAAATAAGTAAGTTGTTCCTAAGATATCTTCACTCCTGTTTGATATTGGTCATTACAGAATCCTAATTGAGGCCATTTGGGAGTTTGCCTAATTATACCCAGTTGTTCCTTTCATTTCCCTCAGAATGAACAAAGGAAGAAGCCAGAGTTGGGACAAGAAAGCAGACTTTCATTGCTCTGGACTACAGCAGCTCCATTTCTTAACAGGGTTAGCCTAGCTACCCTAGTCTGTTGCCCTTCTCTCTTGGTTGCAGCTATGTAATGTATAGCTCCTTTTTTTGTGACATTTTAAAATTGTTTTGCTCTGGGCTATCTCTGCAGTGTTAGGCTTTATTTGCTTATGGATTTTATTTTGTATGCTGCCCAGAGTCATTGGAGTTGGAGAGTTATTATAAAACTAAATAAACATGAATGGATGTTAAAAACACTATATGAAATCACCTTCAGCAGCCAGCAACTTCAGGATTTTGCTAGATAATGCATTCTCCCTTTGGCTGTTTATAGAAGCAATTGTGAGAGCATGCCATCTTCTGCCACTGAACAGCCACTGAGTTTGGAAATTTATATCTATTTCATGGCATACTTATTAATTTAGGTTCTGATGTTGCTCACCTAGATTGTAACACCAGTCTATGGGCTGGTCTTCCTTTATCCTCCTTTTAAACACTAACCTTAGTGTAGGACTTTCATCATATTTTGTTTTGAACTTCTCTCTTTTCCCCATGTATTTTCTCACTGCTGAACCTTACATTGGTTTCCTTTTACAGCCAGTACCCAATTTAAGTCTCAGTCCTAACATTTTAAGTGTTTCTGATCAAACATTCTTCATCACCTGTATCATCTCCTGTCTTGACTGCTCCTGTGTATACAGCATGATACAGGACAGAGTTGAATGGCAAAAGGGCTATTCTTTTTTTTTCTTTTTTAAAATTTTTTATTGAAGGTTATAAAAAAAGGCAAGATTTACAAAATACAAAAAAAAGAAATAGAACTCATTACATATTTACAGCACAAACAGCATATGTATACATAGTTCATCTCACCTTGCCTAGTATAAAACTAGGTTACTAATTCTATGCAGGTATTTATAACGGATTTTTCCTATCAGATCATCAAAGTTTTTTCAACACTGTAGTCTATTGATATTACTTGTAGGTGAATTCTCACCTCTAATACATTTCTTATCTCATTTGTTACTTAGTCTTTGTATATTGTATATTTAAATTGTTACTTAAGTCATTTTAAGTTAATCAAATATCTCATTTTATATCTTAATTCTCATTGTCTTTCTTATCAAACCATTTGTATAATTTCTCCCAGACTTTGTAGAAGTCTGTGTCTTCTTTTTCGTTAATCAGCATTGTCAATCTATTCATTTCCGCTATTTCTAAAATTTTATTCATAACCATTGTACTAGTGGGGGCATTTTCTTTCTTCCAGCACTGCGCACATGCGATTCTTGCTGCCGTCAAGATATGGACGAGTAAATATTGATTAGTTTTAATTATTTTTGGATCTATTATCCCTAATAGAAACATTTCCGGATTGAGGTTTAATTTAGTTGACATAATTTCATTTAGCCACCTTAGTATTCGCTTCCAATATGTCTTAGCATATGTGGGCACATGTGGTAGTATGTGCCCAGTGTTATTTTGCATTTCCAGCATTTGGCCAATGATTTTGTGGAAATTTTTGCCAGTTTTGTCGGAGAGAGATGCCAGCGGTAGAACATTTTATATACATTTTCTTTGTAGGCCATCGACATCGTTAATTTCAGGTTCCACTCCCATATCCTTTCCCAATCATCTAACTTAATTGTGTGACCAATATTCTGGGCCCAGGTTACCATAACTTCTTTCACTCTTTCTGTTTCCATTTTTCGAATTAGCAAACAGTTATATATTTTCGAGATTAATTTCTCGTCTGGTCCTATTAAAATTTTATCCAATTCCTGGTCCCTGTCCTGAAAGCCAAATTGTGCTAGATCTGATTTATACTTATTTTGTATTTGAAAGTATGGCCACTGGCTATTCTTTTCATAGCACTTTTGCATGGTATTCCATTCAATTTGTCTAATTTCAGGATCATCTATCTATCTATCTATCTATCTATCTATCTATCTATCTATCTATCTTTCTTTCTTTCTTTCTTTCTTTCTTTCTTTCTTTCTTTCTTTCTTTCTTTCTTTCTTTCTTTCTTTCTTTCTAGAGTTGTTCAACACAACACAACAAAGTGACTTTCTTTGATCATTAATGTTTTATTGTATATCATTTTAGTTTTATCTAAGATACTTATTCAAGTGTGCTCTCTATGGCTACACATTCAATTATCTCCTGGCCCTGTCTCATTTCACTTCTTTCTAGCCTTTCTTGCAAATTTCCATATGCTGAAGTTGAACACAGTAAGAAGAAGACTTTTCTGTTTGAGTTGCTTCCTACATGTTTTAGAATACTGCCAGAAGCTAAATTATGAAGGCTTCCATGATACAGGGTGCTTTCCTAAGTATAAAAGTGCCCTGCTGCAGAGGTTTAGCCTTTGTCAGGTTGGCAGTTGATGCAATTGACAATATTGTGTCATTAACAGGCCTTTGACAATGTCTAATCTACTTTTAAGGAAGGACACCATTAAGTCTTTGTGGTAGAGTAGCCAGTTGCACAGCTTAATTTCTGCACTGTGTGTAAAGAAGTCATACCTTTATCTTCATCATTCAGCTATAGTGGGTGGTCCCAAATTCTGGAATTTGGAAAAGAAAGTTTCATTGAAGTCACTTTTTTGGTGCTTTGATTAGTTTGATGATCTTTTTTTGGTCTTTTCTTTTCTCATCCTTTGTTTTAAAGCAAAAATGATCCAAATTCCAGGGGAATTTCTTGATAACATGACTTGAGTTTCTTTGCTTTCTCTTCTATGATTGCATAGGCATCAATGGGCGTAGGTTGGGACCAAATACATGTTGTGATGCCATGTACACAACACACTGGAATGCAAGTACAAGGACTGCAATTTGTATCATGTCATTACAATTTATATTCTGCTATTTTTGTGTCATTTCACATTGCACTAGTCACGTACAGTATATATGTTTGAAGTTCTTTCAGCCCTCCTAACTGTAACCAGTAGTGTCCAAAATAATGGGATCAAAGGGTCAGCCTAATAAAAGAAGCATCACACTGAATCATTTCTTTTGTGTATGAGACATGATGTTGCACACATGTCCTAAATGGGTGTAGTTAATGGCACAATGACATAACATTGCTTTTGTTGCTTTATAGTCCACAAGAGCAACTTAAACCTGGTTTTCAGGATGTCCTAACAATATGACTCTTCAGAATATGTCCTCACATATAAATGCAGAAAGTAAATACCTTTCCCCAAGCCATGGGTGCTTATATACATCACAAGCAACAGCTGTATTGTACTGCTATCTCTCCTGCTATCCAGATGGAACATCGTCAACTATCTTCCCATCAATCAAGCTGTGTACTGTGTAGCTCACAGGTCTACTATAACTTCACTAGGAAACAGTATACCTGACTGCTCTTTGTAATGAGATGAAAGCACACATTATTAGTGGTAGATCTGGAACACACAATTGTATTTAGATTGTCTGTGAAGCCACAAACTCAGTCCAATTCCCCGCCAATGCTGGTTACTTGTATTTTAAAAAATCCTCTAAGCCAAGATTAACCATGTGGATAAGATAACATTTCATTTTGCTCCATGTCTTGTTTGTTATAAAAGAAATGAAATGCAGGGAATATGGAATGCTGTAATTTTTTTCTTGCTATTTATTGAAGAAACAATGCAGCAAGAAAATCTAAATGCAAAACAAAACAATTAAGAAAAATAACAATGTGATAAAAATGAAAAGAAAGAGGAGAAAAAGAGACTAGGAAGCTGGGAGTGGAACTTGTGTGTATATATGTGTATACATACACACACACACACATTGATTTTCAATATTTCTCCTCAGAACACTTGTATCGATACAAGTAATCTACATCAAAATCCATCCTTAACGTAGCTAATAAATAATGGCCAAATTTATTTATTGCAAGTTTTTTCCCCAAAGCTCTTTGTTGATCCATTAATTTTTTAGCCAAAGTGATTTCCTTCATTTTTAAATACCGCTGATATAATGAAAAATGTATTTTACTGTTCCAGTGTTTTGCAGTAACAGGCCTAGCAGCTAACAAGAGAAATTAAATCTCTTATGTTGCATCATTTTATGAGCCTTAGGAAACATGGGCAATAAACTGACATCAGAATTCATAATTAAAAATTGTTGGGTGATTTTTAAAAATCTCTTCTAAGATTATGAACAAAATGATTGACTAATTGGTCATTGCCATCAAAGATGACAAGTAGCAATTAATTTACAACTCTGTGTAATCTAGAAAGATTACAATTTAAACAGTAAATTGTAGTGGAGCATTATATTCTTTAGAACTGACGATAAAGATATTGAAGTGGTGGATGGTTTCAGTTTTTTAGGAATATCAACAGTAAAGGAACAGCAGCCAAGATAAAATCCTTCAGGCCAGCACTTGGTAGGGTAGCAATGATAGCAATAGCACTTAGATTTATATACTGCTTCACAGTGCTTGACAGCTCTCTCTCAGTGGTTTACAGAGTCAGAATATTGCCCCCAACAATCTGGGTCCTCATTTTATCGACCTTGGAAGGATGGAAGGCTGAGTCAACCTTGAGACTCTAATTGCCAAATTGCAGGCAGCCAGCAGTCAGCAGAAGTAGCCTACAGTAGTGCATTCCAATCACTGCACCACCATGGCTCTTAATGATATTAGGATGTCCTATCATGTCTCTACATACAAAGGCAAGAATAGTGCAATATAGCCATTGGCTAGGTAGTTCCTTGTGGTGGGAGCCTATGGTGAGTGCCTGTTGTGTACCTGGCTGCTGGGATTTCAAAATTTGATGTGAAGGTGCCATACTAACTTGCAGCTCTTTCCTGTTGTTTTCTAAGTACTCTGAATGCACAGTGACTGGGCATTTAGTTTGTTCTTTTTTTTCATCATTGCTAAAAACAAATTCAGTGTAGGAAGAAAAGGTCAGGAGGTGGTGTGCTCGCTAGCTGATGTTTTTAGTGGTTCCCATAGGCCATCTGGAGGAAGTGCTGGGCAACTCAAGGGGTCAGGGAAGGTGGAACACCATTCAGCTGAACAAAAATATGGCTAATAGTTTAGAGGACAAAGCTGGCAGCAGACTAGGAATGGCTTAATATCAGGAAAGGATAGGACTGCCCTGATAAGAAGTCAGATGTAATGATCAGAATATGTAGGTAGGGAATGGCTGTAAGTACTAGTTGCCTGGGCAAAATCATCTTCTTTGTTTGAAATGATTTCAGAAAGAAAATTAAGTTAGAAATCACCCATTTGTAATTACAGGATAAAGCAGTGAAAAAAACGGGCAGGAATAAATTCAAACCAAGTCAATTACGCTAGGGGAGTAATGGCTAACCTTTTTGTTGCCACATGCAGAAAGCAATGTGTCCACACCGCGGGTGCCCTGTGCCCCTGCTCATGCGCATGCAACCCCCATGTGCACCTTGCCCATGCATGCACACTCTCCCACACGCATGCACACAGGACCCCTGCATGTGTGGCCTGCCCCCACATATGTACATGCATTTTCCGCATGCACTCCGCAAATGCGCAACCGAGACACAAAAACCAGCTGGTTTGCAGGAGGCACGCACATGGCACAGTGGAGCTGAGCTGGGGCGATGGCTCATATGCCCACAGAGAGAGCTCTGCGTGCACGCAGGCCATAGGTTTGCCATCATGGCCCTAGGGCAATCTAAGGAACTAACTACTACTACTTCAGGAACTAACTACTACTTAATCAAGAAGGTTAGGTGCACACATATAGGTATAGGTTAGGTGCTTATATATCTAGCCTTGCCTGGTTTGGTGTCACTTCTCAATTAGTCTGCATAGCTCATAGCAACAATCATGAGATAAATGTAAGTTAGTAGTTGGTATTTAGGTGCTAAATTGAATATAATTCATTGAATAGGATCGCCAACATGATCGCCAACGACCAATGATGGATATGGCATAACAACAGGAAAATTGAATGTAAGGACTGAAGAATTAAGAAAAATGTGAGAAACTTTGTATCATTATTATATATGCTATATTGCTCACAGAGGAGAGTCACATGTTCTGAATACTGGGAACAATGGAAAGAAAAAGTCCTCCGGGACTTTTGGCCTATAAATCGATTTAATAAATAAATAAATAAATAAATAAATAAATAAATAATAAAAAATCCCACTTTACAATTTATTATTCATTTATTTAAAAAATGATATATTTTTTGAATTGATTTTGAAATCAGAAAGAAGAGTTAGGCAGACATGACTATTATATTTTGAATTTAGGTCAGCTGACTCCTCTAAAAAATAACTGTATTTTAGAGGTTTCCATTTATGCCTCCCCCCGCCCCTTCAGTACTATAAATTGTTTCTGCAAGTCATGGAACTTTTGTGCATGCAGTTGGTCGCTTCATTATTCTATTTAATAATTACCTATAGATAGGATTGCGCAATTTTAAATCGGTATGATGAGTGCATGAGATTGTATGTGATTGAGTGAATGTCCCACTTTTACTATTTGTTACCATTGTACTTTATATGTTTTAACTTTTATGTGGGGACTGCTTGGGTGAGTGAATGAGTATGTCTGATTCGGAGGACCTGCCGGGGAAAGTGGGGGCCATTGGGGTGGTTGGGGGGACTACGCCCACGGGAGAGGGTCGGAGCATTGCGGTCATGACAGGGAGAGGCAGATATGGCGGGGACTTTAGGGCAGGCCATCATCGGGGAAGGAGGGCTCGCTGTGTCATAGAGATCCCTCCTTCCGGCCCTAGGAGTCCCACTCCAAGGTCAGATGGCGCGGGTGTTCAGGACCCTGGTCTCAGGCTGCTGTCGCTAAATGCCAGGTCTGTTGTTCATAAGGCCCCCCTCATCTGGGACTTGATAACTGATGAGGGCGCAGACCTGGCATGTATTACTGAAACATGGCTGGGCCCTGAGGGAGGAGTCCCCCTCGTCGAGATGTGCCCAGCCGGATTTCAGGTGCTACACCAGCCGAGAGCCCAGGGAAGGGGTGGCGGTGTGGCTATTGTAGTCCAGGAGTCTTTAGTACCTCGTAGGATCCCTGCTCCGGAGCTTGTCGGGTGTGAGTCCCTGCTAGTGAAGCTGGACCTCAAGGGTCAAGTGGGTTTGCTGCTTACGTACCTGCCTCCCAACTACGTTGCAGCAGCCCTCCCCTCGCTCCTCGAGTCAGTAGCCGAGCTAGCGGTTGAGTTCCCTAGACTTATAGTTCTGGGGGACTTTAACTTGCCTTCGCTCGGTGAACACTCTGATGGAGCGCAGGAGTTCATGGCTTCCATGACAGCCATGGGCTTGACTCAAGTAATTCGAGGCCCAACTCACTCAGCGGGTCACACGCTTGACCTCGTATTCCTCTCGGAGCAGTGGAGTTACGATCTTGGTCTGAGGGGTAATGAGATCATACCCCTGTCGTGGTCAGACCACTACCTACTGAGGCTAGACTTCCGGAGGCCAAACCCCCACCGTAGGGAGGAGGAACCGACCAGCTGGTTCCGCCCCAGGTGACTTATGGACCCTCTGAGGTTCCAGACGGAGCTTGGGGTTATTCCTGATACCCTCGCCCACAGTTCGGCGGAGACCCTCGTCGCTGCCTGGCACTCGGCAGCTTCGGAGTCTCTAGACCGGATTGCGCCGCTACGGCCCCTCCGGGTCAGCGGCCCCCGGAGGCCTCCTTGGTTTACTGAGGAGCTCCGGGAGGTAAAGCGCCAGAGGAGACGCCTAGAGCACTCGTGGAGGTCCGATAGGTCCGAGTCGAAACGGGCACTTTTGACAGCATGCACCAAGGAGTATATTCGGACCTTAAGAACAACAAAAAGAACATACATTGCCTCCTTGGTAGCGTCCGCCGAGTCCCGCCCAGCCGCCCTGTTTAGGATAACCCGCTCCCTCCTAAATAGGAGGGAGACGGGGGACTCCTTACAGGGTAAGGCTGAGGAGTATGTCCAGTTCTTGGCGGACAAAGTTGCCCGGTTTCGAGCGGACCTAGACTCCACCCCAGTAGATCCAGCCGAGACACAAGGAGAAAACTTGGCAAACCATCTCTGGGTTGAGTTTCAGGAAGTTGCCTCTGGGGATGTGGACAAGGCTATGCGAGCTGTGAGTGCCTCCACCTGCATACTGGACCCGTGTCCCTCCTGGCTGGTTGCCAACAGCAGTGAGGTGACACGAGGCTGGATCCAGGCGGTTGTTACCGCATCTCTTCGGGAGGGGTACTTTCCCACCGCGCTTAAGACAGCGGTGGTAAGACCCCTCCTGAAGAAGCCGTCTCTGGATCCAGCTGTTCTTAATAACTATCGTCCAGTCTCCAACCTCCCCTTTGTAGGGAAGGTTGTTGAGAAGGTGGTGGCTCTCCAGCTTCAGCGTACCTTGGAGGAAGCTAACTATCTTGACCCCTTCCAGTCTGGCTTCAGACCTGGTTACAGCACAGAAACTGCTTTGGTCGCATTGACTGATGATCTCTGGAGAGCTAGGGATGGAGGCCATGCTTCCATCCTAGTTCTCCTAGACCTCTCAGCGGCTTTCGATACCATCGACCATGGTATCCTTCTGCGACGACTGCGGGAGATAGGGGTGGGCGGCACTGTCTTGCAGTGGTTCTCCTCCTATCTCTCGGACAGGTCGCAGTCGGTGTTAGTGGGGGGGCAGAGATCGTCCCTGAGGCCCCTAACTTATGGGGTGCCGCAGGGGTCGGTCCTATCCCCCCTACTATTTAACATTTACATGAAACCGCTGGGCGAGATCATCCGAAGGCACGGGATAAAATATCACCAATATGCGGACGATACACAGTTGTATCTGTCCGCCCCGTGCCAACTCAATGAAGCGGTGGACGTGATGAACCGGGGACTGGAAGCCATTAAAGACTGGATGAGAGCAAACAAGCTGATACTCAACCCAGACAAGACCGAGTGGCTGTTGTGTTTCCCTCCCAAAAATTTGACCACCATACCATCACTCAGGCTGGGGGGACAAAATTTAAACCCCTCAGAAAGGGCCCGCAACTTGGGAGTCCTCCTGGATTCACAGCTAACTTTTGACCACCATCTCTCAGCTGTGACCAGGGGGGCATTTGCCCAGGTTCGCCTGGTGCGCCAGTTGCGGCCCTACCTGAATCGGGAGGCCCTCACAACAGTCACTCGAGCCCTTGTGATCTCTAGGCTGGAATACTGTAATGTGCTCTACATGGGGCTGCCCTTGAAGAGCATCCGAAGACTACAGCTAGTCCAGAATGCGGCCGCGCGAGTGATCGTGGGCGCACCACGGTTCGCCCACATAACACCGATCCTCCGTGAGCTGCACTGGCTACCTGTTGGTCTCCGAGTGCACTTCAAGGTCCTACTCACCACCTATAAAGCACTCCATGGTAGTGGATCTGGCTATTTGAGAGACCGCCTTCTGCCAATTACCTCCCTGCGTCCCATCAGATCGCATAGAGTTGGCCTCCTCCGTATTCCATCCGCCAGTCAGTGCCGACTGGCGACTACTCGGAGGAGAGCCTTCTCTGTTGCGGCTCCGACACTATGGAACAATCTCCCCGTGGAGATTCGTACCCTCACCACCGTCCAGGCCTTCCGCACAGCCCTCAAGAACTGGCTAACCCGTCAGGCCTGGGGATAATCTTATTTCGCCCCTCCCGAATGCTGAGTGAATGTTGAGTTTTATTGTCTAATTTACTTTGTGCACATTTCTTTTTTCGTATTGTCCTACACTCCCCTTCCTTTTTTGATTGTAAGCCGCCCTGAGTCCCCTCAGGGAAAAGGGCGGCCTATAAATAAACAAATCTAAATCTAAATCTAAATCTAAATCTAAACTATCAAAATCCAGAATACTGAGTACAATATTTGGACTGCAGTTTCCAATGATGGACTCACAGTTCAACCAAGAAGTCTTTTTTAAAAAAAATATTCATGTATAAGTTTTATTTAGGTCTGTGACATAGAGGGATTGCACTGTGTGATGCTTCAGCTATTTATCTTGTTATTTTTTCATTTTGCAACTCACAGAGGGAACACTGAACTTAAGTAGAAAATATATCCTTGTTATGCCTGCACAAATCAGTCCTGATCTGCTTCAAATTAGAGATTCAAAGAGGGCATGATTTGATCCGAGTTTGTGATTCAAGGGCAAAAAGATTCAATTCAAGCAATTTCAGGATTTGATTTGAAGGAAGATATGTCCGAGGCTTTAATGGCAATGCGTTAAAATGGCTGCAGCTGCTTCATTTTTTGGTAGAATGGGATGGTAGACCTTTTAGAAGACATTAAACTTGCCAATTTCAGCTGTATACTTTAAAGGAACCCACCACATCAAATCATTGAAATAGTTCCCCTGTAGGACTTTTAAAGATGATATTAGGAATGAGAAAATGATAGCAAGACATCCTCCAAGCTGTCTAGTAAAGTGGCTTAACTGTGTATAAAGTTAATTAACAACAACAACAACAATGTTGCAAAATATTTTTTTAAACTTATACTTTTCTTGGTACAATTTCTGGAGTGTCAGACCTGGCATGACATTAAAGAATAATCTTTCCCTTATCCTTGTGAGGTGGTGAAAATTTTCTGCCTCTGAAAACTGAGTTTTTTGGATTAGGAGAGCGTTGCCATTTCAGGATCTTTGACCTCTGCACAGAAGTTAATAAGATGATAAAACTCCTCAGCCATTCAATCACCTGTTCTTCATATACTGTATGGAAGTCAAATTGCAATATCTCACACAATCACATCCTGGATGCTCCTCCTCCAACTGACACCTGTTTGGATGACCTTGGTTCCCACAGGAGAGCTCTTTATTTTGTCTACAAGACAGTCTAGCTATTCCCCCCCCCCCATCTTCTCCTCATAGCACGTGGCAACTTTGAAACAGCACAAGATGGCTTCAGTCAGGTTCAATTCAGAGTTGACAATCACTGGTATCAAACTGGCGCCTCATGGGCTGGATGTGTCACACACAGGCCACGTCCACCCCAGCTCCATGAATTAGGAAAATGTTGTGAAATGTCACCGGACGGCAGTGTGATGCTGCAAGTTTGGGTCCTATATTTTCCTCATTAAACATGTGAATAAATATGAATAAAATTACCTAAAATTACGGCCACATGTTAAATAGGAACCATTAGGGTTAATTGTAAATGTCATTTGAAAATAAATTTAAACCATAGGTATATGAAGTTTAGTAATAGCATGCATACCACATTGCAGCTATGTTTCTTCTTGAAATCAGTGATATTGTCCACAGTGGTATTGAGCTGATTAAAAAATTGTCCTTGAGATGTTGGGAAATCTCTGTAGCTTGATTAGCAAACTAGCTGTGCATTCTTGGATGAAACATGGCCATGAACTTTTGTTCTGCTGCTCTTCCATCCTCCCTTGTCTACCTTCTGGTTATCTGTGCATCAGTGACTTTTTTTTCATGATAACTCTCAAGGTTAATATGTATAATGTTTCAAGATGTTCAAACACTGTGGCAGGTTTAGCTCAGAAAACCTGGACTTGCTCAGAAAAGTACAGGCTTTCAACAAAGATCTAAACTAAATGGAATACTCTAATGCAGGATTTTTCAAACATTTTCAAACTGTAGAATATGTTAGTTTTTTTATAAAAAAAATCCCAGAACCCCTTATCAGAGGAAAGAATCTAATGAAAGAAAATTGGCTGTGAATGAACTTTTATGTATTTACTAGAGAAGCTGTGCTCCACTGGCTCATCATTTCAGAGCTATTTCCTTATTTAAGCAGAGAAACATAAGACTGTGGGTGGGCAAAGAAGAACCTGTGAGAGTGACCTCCAACTTCCTGACATTTTCCCCATTGAGCTTCCTTATAGGAAGCTGGCAAATACACCAGAAACCAATCTTCCTTCCTTCCCTCCCTTCTTTCCCTTTCTGTTTCTCCATTTACTTTGCTTGTGGGCACCTTACAGGGAGAAAGTTAATGGGGAAGCCAGCAGGAAGTTATAGTCCAAAACCAGCATGCAGAGACGTGCCTCATAGGTTGAGAAAGACGTGTGGGATGCATCAGAGATGCAGCATGGGTCAGGGAGGCAATGAGGGTGGCCAAGAAGGTGCCTGAGGGTGGGCAAGAGATGCTATGCAGATTGGGTAGGGCATACAAGGAAGGAGTAGGGGTCAATAAAGCTGTTTGGCAGTTGCAAGGATATGTGATATGTGTCATACTGGTTAGAGATGACACATGGAGGGGAGTTGGGATGGGTACATATGGGTGCTTGGGAGTGCCATGTGAGTTTGGAATGGGTACATATGGGTGCACAAGAGGTGACATGTGAGTTTGCATGGGTCACAAGGTGAAATAAGTTGGGATTGGTGCATGGAAGGGGATGGCACAAGTCAGAAGAATGCATGGGGGGGGGGGGGCGGCATGGATCGGAAAGATGAATGGAAGCTCCCTGTTCCTTCTTCCTCTCCTCCCATTACCTTCCCTTCATCCCCACTTCCCTTTCTCCCTTCCCTCTTCCCTTCACTTCCCAGGAGGTAGGAAAATGGCTGCTTCTCATTGGATAAGGAAGTAAGAGGTTGATAGACTGTTGGGAAACTTTCATGGAATGTTGAAAATGAAGATCACATGACCTCAGCAGTAGTTTTCATTTTGGAAGTCATATGGGGATCATGTTCAATGGCTTTTTGCTCAATTATGTTATTCAATACTTTTGCTTTTAGAAGTTCTGTATCTATTAATAAAACATTAGCATTCCACTTCTGAAGTACTATGTGAAAGAGTACAATATTCTGTGCGAAAAGCAGTGTTCTTTCCACCATTGGGGTGATGCAAATGAAAACTGGAAACATCCCTGAGGCTGTTAGTAAACAATATGTTTACTAACACACTGTTTACTAACAGGTCCACATGAATCTGTACTACCCAATTGGCCTTGCTCATAGGACAATAAATTTGCCATGCTCACAGTTAAACTCAGAAGGCTGAAATAGACTTTACTTGGAATTGCTTGCCATATTTTATTCACAGCAGTTTTTACAATTGTGGTGAGCAATTATCTGAGTTTTCTACCATATGTCCAGCTTCTAAATTTGCCAACAAATGAATAGAAGAATGGCTATACCCAGTTTAGTATGTTCTCACAAAGATCTGTATCTGGTTCAGATTTTTTTGGCTTGCTCTTCATTTTAGACTATTTTCTGGTTTGCCTTTTGTTTTTGACTTCAGCTGTCATCTCCAGTCTCATGGCACTTTTCAAATCACTATCTATAGCTCAGCCATGACAATATTATGAGTGAAATAATTTCTGCAGATCAGATGATCTGTCTTTGTATCAAATTGGATGTGACCAAGCAAATTAGATACCATTGCACAGTGAGTGCAACACAATACCCCCTAACTTTGATAAATAAAATTGTATGACACAACACAATCAGTCAGATGTATGCATTGATATTGGAATAAATACATGTAGTGTTTGCAGCCACATAAATAAAAAGTGACCTTTGTTATATTTTAACCAAGAAGAAAGCATGGATAATAGAGTTATTTATAATCAAAACAGTTAAATATACATTATGTTAAATATATTTTCCCATGTTGTGTGTTATATTGAAGAGCCTGCCACACAATTTTTGGTTCTACTAGAACAAAGGGTTTCTAATAAGATGAATAATCCTTCATTACTTATCACTTATCAATATCTGAAAAGTTTCCTGTGGAATAACAGCAGGCAGATGGAAGCTTGTTATATACCATTAAGCACCCATCTGTTTATCTTTCATGTGCTCTTTTAACTTTTCTTTGCCCTCTGGAAAACTTAGTATTATTTAACCTTTTTTCCTACCCTGATGTTTGCCAAAATTCCTAACCAGCATGCTCTTTGAAGCAGCCAATTTGGAAAAGGCTTGTTCAGACGTAGAAAATAATGCTTATATTTTTGCCAAAGCTTGCATAATGTCTCCAAATATGGAATAAGTGGCATCCAAACTACAGTAACGTGTTTTGGACAAACATATCTACCTTATTCAGAATTATGGATCATGTAGGTTTGTGGGGATTATTTCCTGGTACATGTGCATAAGATTATCATTTCTGGATCCTCTTGCAACTTTGTGTCTTTGCTAGATGAATTTCTTCAAATATTGGCAGTGATATATGCATTAACAATCCAAGTAGCAGGGAAAGAGAAGAAAGAACATTGTGTCCACCCTCCCTTGTTGGACATATAATGGACACCACAGAATTACTGAAATAAAAACCTCTTTGCCTGCCTTTTTTTGAGGCTTTACAAGTTGCTTCAGTTGCCCCTGATTCTAAGTACATTAGAAAACCAATGTAAATAATGCAAAAAGAAAATACAACACCATAATTCAAATTATACTATACCAAGCAATAACCTTTTAAAATCATGTAAACATTTGTCTACCAATGTATCTCCTTTCACTCCCCAAAGATTTATCAAAATTAGAAATGAATGATTTCAGAATCCTTGGTATAAATGTTTGAGTCAGACAAAAGTTTACTCTTTCAAACAGGATAGATTTAGCAATGTTTGAACTTGTACAGTTTCTCTAGAGTAGATCAAAATACTAACAGACTTTCACTTGTGTTGAACACAAATGTATATAATAGATTAGAGCCATGATGGTGAGAGCCGAGGTGGCGCAGTGGTTAAATGCAGCACTGCAGGCTACTTCAGCTGACTGCAGTTCTGCAGTTCGGCTGTTCAAATCTCACTGGCTCAAAGTTGACTCAGCCTTCCATCCTTCCGAGGTGGGTAAAATGAGGACCCGGATTGTTGGGGGCAATATGCTGACTCGGTAAACCGCTTAGAGAGGGCTGAAAGCCCTATGAAGCGGTATATAAGTCTAACTGCTATTGCTATTGCTATGGTGAACCTATGGCATGTGTTCCACAGGTGGCATGCAGACACTTGCATGCCACCTGTGGACATGCAAGCCATTGCCCGAGCTCAGTTCTGCCATACATGTGTAGCTGGTGGGGTGCATGCATGTGGGAGAAGTATGCACATGTGCAGGGTCGCACATGCATGTGGGGGTGAGGCATGCAGGACAGAGTTGTGCACACATGTGTGGGAAGTGGGGCGCATGCAGGAAGTTGCATGCACATGTGCAGTGTAAGGGCTCATGTGTGTGTGTGGGGGGGTCAAACGTGCATGGATGGGGTGGGAACACCGGAGGGGTCACTATGGGTTTGTGTGCATGCTTTCGGCACTTTCGGTTAGTCATCACTAGATTAGAGGCTTGGTGGCACAGTGGCTAGAAGGCAGTACTGCAAGTTTAATTCACTCCAGGAGTTTGATTCTGAGAGGCTGAGAGGCTCAAGGTTGACTTCCAAGGTCCATAAAATGAGGACCCAGATTGTTGAGGGCAATATGCTGACTCTGTAAACCACTTTAGAGAGGGCTGTAAAGCACTGTAAAGCGGTATATACCCTATTTTTCGGAGTATAAGATGCACCGAAGTATAAGACGCACCAAGGTTTTGAAGAGGCAAATTAAAAAAAAAGCTTTTGCACTTTGCAGACCTCCCCCAAACATCCCATTTTTCGCAAAAACAATTTTTTAAAAAAGGGCATGAATGGCCTTTAGGAGGCTTGTAGAATGCTCCTGGGGAGGTCCCACCCCAATGAGCAAAAAGGCTCATTTTTCACAAAACGGGCCCATTTGTGTCAAAAAAAGGGCATGCATAGTCTTAAGGAGACTCTTAGAGTGCTCCTGGGGTTGGGGGGGGGGGAAATTGGGCAAAAATTTGCCTTTTTTGCTCATTTCTGCCCTCCCCAGCCCCAAGGAGTACTCTGCAAGGCTCCTAAAGGCTATGCATGGCCAGTTTGGTGAAGGGTAAGGTGACCAGGCGTCCCGATTTCAGCAGGACAATCACACTTTATAACAATTTTTCCCGTGTCCCGGCCCGTTTTAAAAAGGCCCGATTTTCTGGCTTCATGTTGAAAGCCCAGTGGATTTGCTTAAGAAATCCTAACCGGGGCAAGACAAAAGACACCCTGTCTAATTCCTCTCTCTCTCTCTCTCTGTCTCAGTACTTTCATTGAAGATATTAAAACGTTAAAGCGCCCCTTTTACTCACTTTTATAAGAAAAAATGACCAAGTACCATAGAGCTCCAGGAAACAGAGCTGCCTAGAGTAGTAGCAACTGTTCCTTCCTGGATTTCCCAGATGGGAGGGGCATGGAGTTTGGAGGTCTGCTCATGTGGGAAAAAATGGTGGCTTCTATTTTTCTTTGAAAAATATATCCCTGGGACTATTTCACCATTTTAATTTGCTCAGTTCTTTGTATTAACATCTATATCATTCTGGATTGACTTGGAGTTCCTGCCTACTGGTAAGTGGTTTTTTTATTTTATTTTTTTAATATATTTTAAAATAATGTAGGTTTTTAAAAATGTGCAGCTGCTGTTTTTTTATTCAAAACAATATGTGTAACACTATGATGTGCCATGGAAAAATCATTGAATTGATATTTACCAGGAAAGCAAATATGAAGCCTTCCTGTGGAGCAATTGTCTCAAATATCTGTAGTAGCAAGAATGGTTGTTGTTCCCAAAGCAAGGTTAAAAAAAAAACCCTGAAAGAACAAAAGGTTTTTTTAGGGTATTTTCCTGATCAAAACTATAATTGTTTCTGCATGACACCCTTAATCACAAATATCCAACTACACTTCATTCTAAATAGTTTTATTTTCTGTATGTGATTCCAAAAACTGAGTTAATTGGATAAGCTCAGCTCCACAATTTACTAAATATACAGTTACAGGATTTTCATGTATAGTATGCTGTCTCTTAGGGTTTATTGAACATAGGAGAATAATATGAATTCAAAATCAACGCAGCAGACAAGACATGGGAGTGAACATAATACACACTTTAACAATATTTTTTTTCTTTTAGCCATCAAATACTGCAGCAAGTGTGTCAGTAATAATAGCAAGACAGGCATAGGATTTTCCAGCCAGGTTAATTTTACTTTTTTATGGTTTTGATGTTGTATTTAATTTTATCTGTATTAGAAACTTATGAAGGCTGTGCAACATTTTGAGGTGATATAGAGTATGTAAAGGCATGAATACAGTAGAACCTCTGGTTACAACCATAATTCGTTCCATAACTTTGGTCGCAAACTGATTTGGTCATGAATCAAACCTAATTTTGGAAATTTGGCGCTTACCAAAAAAATGGTGCAGAAGGAGAAATCAGCAGCGGGGGGCGGGGCGGGGGCAGGGGCAGGGGGGAATGTGAATATTTTGGTCAGAAGCGTTCGTGACCAGAGGTTCTACTGTATATCATCTTCACTTAAGACTTAAGATTCACTTAAGATATAACATCTTCACTTAAGATTCACTTAAGAACTGTGGCAAGAAAGGTGGTATAGTGACCAAAGTTACAAAGGCATTGAAAAAAGTGACTGATGACCATTTTCACACTTAGCGACCATTTTCACACTTAGCGACCATTGCAGCATCCTCATGGTCACACAATCAAAATTTTGATGTTTGGCAACAGATTCGTATTTATGATGGTTTCAGTGTCCTGGGGTCACCTTTTGACGAAGTTAAATGGGGAAACCAGATTCACTTATGCTACTAACTTATCAGCTGCAGTTATTCACTTAAGAACTGTGGCTAGAAAAGTGATATAATGGGCTTAGTGACCAAAGTTACAATGGCATTGAAAAAAGTGACTGATGACCATTTTTCACACTTAGCGACCATTTTCACACTTAGCGACCGTTGCAGCATCCTCATGGTCACGTGATCAAAATTTTGATGTTTGGCAACAGATTTGTATTTATGATGGTTTCAGTGTCCTGGGGTCATATAATCACCTTTTGACAAAGTCAAATGGGGAAACCAGATTCACTTATGCTACTAACTTATCAGCTGCAGTTATTCACTTAAGAACTGTGGCCAGAAAGGTGGTATAGTGACCAAAGTTACAATGGCATTGAAAAAAGTGACTGATGACCATTTTTCACACTTGGTGACCATTTTCACACTTAGCGACCGTTGCAGCATCCTCATGGTCACGTGATCAAAATTTTGATGTTTGGCAATAGTTACAATTTATATTTGTAAATTGTAGTTATGTTGAAATAAAAAAAATATTACAATACTATTTTTGAATTGTATGAAAATTTTTGTTGCTCCTTATAAAATTTTTAATCAAGCCCCCCCACCCCCGGTCAAAGGTGTCCCTCTTTACCAATCTGAAAATCTGGTCACCTTAGTGAAGGGGGTGGGGTTTTGGGAGGGAAAAATGCTGTATTCAGTGTATAAGATGCACCCAGATTTTCAGCCTCTTTTTTGAGGGAAAAATGTGCATCTTATACTCCAGGAAATATGGTAAGTGTTATTGCTATTGCTATTTTTTGATCATCTGAAATTATCTTGCTCTTAATTGGTACCCTCTAGATATGGTATGATAATTTATAGAGAATTCTATAAATAATAATATAAATAGTCTAAGCACAAGATAGGGAAAATGATCTGAAAGTTAATCAATGTCATTTTTCAGTAGGAACCTCATAGAAGGCCCAGCTGTATTTATCAGTACCTGCCATTGGCTCCTTGGAGTTCAAGAAAATACATTTTTAGTTGTGTTAATCACAGCAGCCAAGTACGTAGTTCCAATATGGAGGTATTGGTTCATAAATCATCATCTTTATGTCTTCCCTGCTAGCTTGAATGTTCACCAGTGATTGCATGCATGCACACTAGTGATAGTGGAGACCAGTCCAGTTTGGAGTAGACAGAAGTTTTTTTTTAATTATTATTGTCTTGATTATAACACAACATATTCAAATTCTTTCTATTTGAAGAAAAAATGTGCAGCATGCTATTTTCTTTGAATGACAAACCTTCCCAGCTGCCTAACTATATGATGAGATGACAGTGAAGCATTCAATATATTGGAATAATCAGTAGCAGATACTTCCTTTCACACATATGTGCACAAGACACTAAGGAATTGATAAATGATTTGTCAGTTTTGAGGTGGTTTATTTTTCATAGTTCATTTCCTCAACAATGTAAAAATCTATATAAAGCTTCCACAAGGAAGTGGAATGAGAACACAGGGTTTCATTACTAGAGATGAGTTAGCCTGTGGCCATTTCTTGCTGTTAATCACAATGCAGCAGCATTTGCTAAAAATATAAAAGGGTGATTATTACTAACACATTATTTAGCTCCTCTCTCCACCAAACAAGGGAGTTAAAAACAACAATAAGCAACTCGGGCTGTTCATTGTATGTAGGTTTTAATTTGTATCTATATTGTGTTCTCCTCACTTCATTAGCTGTACAATTTGTATCTGAACAGCAGTCTTTTGGGCAGCCTGCTGCATAGCTGGAGATGTCAGAAGTGATTATTTTCACAGATTTAAGTTGTTATCATACAAATCTTCTTTTCCCCTATCAGACTGGACAGCACAAACAAGGCCATTAAACATTTCATCATATCTTATCAGTTCTGCCTAGTGCTCATCTCACTAGAGATTATATCTCACTTTGCATGTGAACAAGAAGGAGGCTGGAACTTTGGGTAAACCACATCAGTCAAACACTTGAAATAGGTTTTTTTTTAAAGTCCAGCTGCTTTTCTAATGCATCAGAACAATGTCCTTCAGAGATAGTTGCAAATGTGACAAACTGAATGTCAAAAGTCACGAAGAGGGAGAAGGCAAAAAAATTAATTGGAGTTGAGATTAAGCTTCAGCACCAGGCTTTGTTTTCAGTTCTGATATTCAGCTGTGAAGAGAACCCACATCAGCATCACATTTGCAACATAACTTGTTGGGATCCAATGATTTAGCCAGTTAACCTGAGAACCAGTTTAAGAGCTTTTAAAACTTCTACCTCCCTTCCCTGCAATCAGCAATATAGCAATAGCAATAACAGTAGACTTATATACCGCTTCATAGGGCTTTCAGCCCTCTCTAAGCGGTTTACAGAGTCAGCATATTGCCCCCAACAACAATCCGGGTCCTCATTTTACCCACCTCGGAAGGATGGAAGGCTGAGTCAACCCTGAGCCGGTGAGATTTGAACCGCTGAAGTGCTGATCTAGCAGTCAGCCTGCAGTGCTGCATTTAACCACCGCGCCACCTTGGCTCAAAGCAAAGAATGGCTTTGCAGTTCTGCCCTTTTCTTCTCATTGATTTCAGTTTCTACTGTTGGGGTCAGACTGCATTCTGTGTCTTTACACATTGACATTCTTCACCTGCAAAGCATGACTAGGTTAGGTTGGATCATTTGAAGCAATATGTCTATGTCTACGTCTACATCTACAGATATCTATCTATCTATCTATCTATCTATCTATCTATCTATCTATCTATCTATCTATCTATCCATCTATCCATCTATCCATCTATCATCTATCTATCTATCTATCTATCTATCTATCTATCTATCTATCTATCTATCTATCTATCTATCTACCTACCTACCTACCTACCTACCTACCTACCTACCTACCTACCTACCTATCATCATCATCTATATCATCATTTTCTCTGTGGGAGGGGGGAAAGTATGAATCCTCTCTCACATCCATTTACTGGGACACCAATGGATGACAGAGTTGGAAGGGACCTTGGAAGTCTTCTAATCCAACTCCTGCTCAGGAAGGAAACCCTATACCATTTCAGACAAATGGTTGCCCAATCTCTTCTCAAAAAATCTTCAGTGTTGGAACACCCACAGCTTCTGGAAGCAAGTTTAATTGCTGATTAATTATTCTAGCTGTCAGGAAATTTTCTTTAGTTCTAGTTTTTAAATTTTTTTAAAGTTATGAGAATATTTATGGAAATTTACTCTGCTATTGTCCAGATTAAACTGGAAGCAATATTTGGTGAGTTAATAGAATGGAATAGAATAGAATGACTTGGGAAGGCCACACTTGGAATACTGCAGTCAGTTTTGGTCACCATGATGTAAAAAAGATGTGGAGACTCTAGAAAGAGTGCAGAGAAGAGCAACAAAGATGATTGGAGACTAAAACATATGAAGAACGGTTGCAGGAATTGGGTATGTCTAGTTTAATGAAAAGAAGGACTAGGGGAGACATGATAGCAGTGTTCTAATATCTCAGGGGTTGCCACAAAGAAGAGGGAGTCAAACTATTCTCCAAGGCACCTGAGGGTAGAACAAGAAGCAATGGCTGGAAACTAATCAAGGAGAGAAGCAATTTAGAACTGAGGAGAAATTTTCTGACAATTAGAACAATTAATCAGTGGAATAGCTTGCTTCCAGAAGTTGTGAATGCCCCAACACTGGAAATCTTTAAGAAGACGTTGGATAGCCATTTGTCTGGAACGGTATAGGGTTTCCTGCCTAGGCAGGGGGTTGGGCTAGAAGACCTCCAAGGTCCCTTCCAACTCTGCTATTGTATTGTATTGTATGGCATGGCATGGCATGGCATGGCATGGCATGGCATAGAATAGAATAGAATAGAATTCTTTATTGGCCAAGTGTGATTGGACACACAAGGAATTTGTCTCCAGTGCATAAGCTCTCAGTGTATATACAAGCAACAAGTGGTAAATCATGATCATAATCATCATAAAAATGCATTTATCATAAATTATAAAATACAACCCTTAGTGATAGTCATAGGATATTAAATAAGCATTTATTTATTTATTTTTAACTGCATAGAATGGATAAAGGTTTCATCAAATTCCTTTCTAGCCCTAGTGACAAGAAGAACTACAAAAATGTAGCTCCCCTCCTCTGATCCTCACATGATCTGCCCATGGATGGTGGTATCAAGGCTACCCTGCAATCGCTGTGGTCACAGAGGGGGGAAAAAGCAACAAAATCTGAAATAAAAATCTTTTCAGCTGTCATCTTTTCCAACCAGTTAATACACAGGGGACAAATAGTTGAAGGCTGATGTGCAGAAAAGCTCTAGGTGAGGAAAAGATTGTGCTTTCATGATATGACATGTTGTCTCAAGACTCCAAAAGTCTTTGTTGCAAGAAGGACAGCTGGCAAGTAGGAATAGAATAGGATATGAGTAGGGTATAGGCATGGTCAAAGATGTATGTCATGATCTTGGACTATATTGCACATCATTCACAGTGACACCCAAAAGTATGATGGGAGATGTGCAAATGAATAATACAACATGGCCATACTTTACCATATGCAATTTTCACACATGGCATGTTTTTGTATGCAGAAACAACCAACTGATATTTTGTATGCATGGATGCTGGAGACCAGCTTGTGTACAAGTGCAGAAATTAGTGGCCAACATGTGCTGAATGGCGACTTCTGGTTTATATTGTATTATATGTCAGATGAGGCAGCTGCCACCTGCTGATCTTACCAATGGCCTTGAAGATATGAATGGACATTGGCTAGGTTAAAAGTTAGCAACAGTTGTTAAACTTCACTAAATGCACTATTGCAGGCAAATTCTGCCCACAACCTGACATTTGAGCCTGACAAGGCTCAAGGTTGACTCAGCTTTCCATTCTTCTGAGGTTGGAAAAATGAGAATCCAAACTTTTGGAGGCAATATGCAAATAATGCTTACATTGCAAACTGCCCAGAAAATGCTGTAAAGCACTATGGGGTGGTTTGTAAAACTAAAATGCTGTTGCTATTTATGAAGACCCAATTTTTCAAAAGATGCTTTGAAAATCATGCCTTAAGTAGCATCTTCCTGATGCTGCCTTTAGCTCAGGGGTGTCAAACTCACGTCATCACGGCAGTGTCATGTGACATATCAGGACTCCCCCCCCTTTGCTAAACCACGTGTGGGCATGGCCAGCACGTGACACATCCAGCCCATGGACCGGGAGTTTGACAGCCCTGCGTTTAGCTCATCCCCAGCCCATAACAAGGCATATTTAACCTGATCCAATGATAATGTGGAATTTTCCATTTTCTCTTGACATAAGCTCTGCTTTATACCTAACATCTAGGTGGTTTAAACATTAAAAACAAAAACCCCAAAGCTGATCCTATTTTGTAGTCTTTGAAAAAAAAAAGAACTTCAAGAAAACCTCCTTGAAAAAACACTGGACTTTTTTTCCCCCAAATCTGGACATATATTAGTTGTTGCAGAATATTAGCTAAATGTACAGAATCTCTTTTAAAAATTCTTAAAATATAGATTAATATTGACCTGTATCTATACCTATCCTTTATCTTTTCCTCTTTGTAATGAAAGCAATATCAGCTTTTGGGGGGGAGAGGGGATAAAGAGTAACAAATTATCATTGCTGTCATATTTCCTTTCTGTAGATATTTTGCATACATCTATGCTAGCCTTAGGGACGCAGTGGCTCAGTGGCTAAGATGCTGAGCTTGTTGATCAGAAAGGTCAGAAGTTCAGGGGATCGAATCCCTAGTGCTGCATAATGGAGTGAGCTCCCGTTTCTTGTCCCAGCTTCTGCCAACCTAGCAGTTCAAAAGCATGTAAAAATGCAAGTAGAAAAAATAGGAACCAACTTTGATGGGAAGGTAACAGCATTCTGTACTCCTTCGTTGTTGAGTCATGCCGGCCACATGACAATGGATACCTCTTTGGACAGCGCTGGCTCTTCGGCTTTGAAACGGAGATGAGCACTGCCCCTTGAATCGGAAACAACTAACACATATGTGCGAGGGGAACCTTTACCTTTTTATGCTAGCCTTTCATTTGATCGAGAAGGATTGATTCATCTTGATCTTTTATAATTTTGTAACATTTTGTAATGTAAAGAGAAGAGGAGCTGCTTTTTATTGGTTTGTTTTCATTTTTTAATGTTGAAAATGAAAATTTAAAAAATGAAGAGACTTGTTTATTGTAAGAGGAATTGGATACATTATATTCATATGAAGTAGTCTTGGAAATCACATGACCATAGAAAGTCCTGGATAATAAAGAATATTTTTATTTAAAATAAAATAAGGACTTTATTTAATTCTCTTGTTGTACAAATGGATTTTATGTATTTTAAAATGAGATAATTTTGATAGATGCATGAGTGGTAATAGAGATATAGTTACTGGAGCCAGACAGTATGAGTTTTCTCCTTCCGATTCTTCTGCTGAAAATTGCTCTGGTACTTAAGGAAGCTAGTGAAAAGAAAATAGGCAGAAAACAAAGAAATCCAATTCAGTTGAAGATAAATCAAGTGATAATTCTGATGAAATACTGCTTGGGAAGGCAGCCGCAGCATGACAAACTAGCCTAATATGAAGGAAAATTACTTTGCTCTTTATACAAACCCGGTATTCATCTCTTTATGTAGTTATTAGTGTATACAAGATAATATTTGGTGTGTAATCTTTAATTGCACTTTTCTTGTGAAATCATCATATGGTAGTTCAAAGAAGAGGTGGGGAAGCCATATGAGAGCTTAACAAGCAGCTGATGGATCATGCTCTCAACATGCAACAATCCAGTGTAAGAACTGTATTCATGCACTTCATCACTTGATTAGCCTGAGCCTGCCATTCATCATGACTCTTCCATTACCACACACAGAGATGAGTGGGATACAGAATAGGGTTTGGTTCGTAATAGCTCCTTTTCTGAAACTGTGGCAGAGTTGACTCCTGGAACAGATCCTCGTTTCTCACCAGTTGTAGGTTTGGTGCAGTGGTTAAGCATCAAGCTGGAAATGGGTGTGTGTGTCCATGAACTTTAGTCCTTTCTTAAGTGTGAACCAGCTGGCTAAACTGTGCCAGTCATCCTCTCTCAACTCTAGGAAAGAGGCAAGGACAAACCACTTTCAAAATCTTGTCATGAAACTGCAGGGGAGAGTTGCTTTAGGTCAAGACTAACTAACTTTAAGGCATACTGTTGTCTTTTGTCAAAAGGTCCATATCACTGCTGACCACCAAATATTTGAGTGGTGCACTGGCAGCCATGAACAATTCCACATCTACTACTATCTTCCTCCTCATTTTTGGCAGCATCCAACTTATTACACACACCTTGGATGAAAACACCTCCTCCCAACAAACTGTTGGCCTCATCCAATTTCAGTACGCTTGTCCAACTATCAAATCATGTGTGGTTCTGTCAATTATTCTGGATCCTACAGTATGTTGTAATCTTTGTTGTTCAGTACATTGTTTCTAGTAGTTTTTAGGATTTTAGAAAGTAGGATTATGACTTGATTCCTTTTAATTCACATCTCCTTTGTATATTTCTTCTCCACCCCCTTATATTGTAACTGTCTCTGTTATTCTTATATTATATTCTATCTTACTGCCTATTTGCCAGTGAGGTCTCTAATCTTCAAATTCTTTCCTTCTGGAACCATTTCTTCCTCAATCTGTTCATTCTGTCTGTCTCTCAGTATGTTGTCTACTCTTAATTCCAGCAAGAGGTTCTTGTAACCATGGTGCAAGCAAATCATGGCAACATTTTTTAAATGATATAATCTTTGCCTCATTCCACCCCTTGAATGAAATGGCCATAAGTAATTCTTAGCTGTATTGGTGTCAAGATAATGTTTTCCCCTTAAGCTGCCAGCAGGCAATGGAATCACAAGATGCATACAGCAGTTTTGCTTTGTTACTAGTTACTCTGGAGGTAAGATCAAGTAACCAGAAGTGGGTAAGATAGGAGTGGTTTGAGATTTTTACTCCCTTTCCTTCCTTCTAGTTGCTGATCTGTTCCTGTTTTTTTGTTCTCTCAGTAAAGAACTGGAATAGGTAATGCCATGTACTGGTAGATTGTCAAAATTGCTCAACTGCGCTGCCAGCAAAACAGTAAGATCTTTAATTCTGTGGCCTTTATCTATTTAACGTAAGGATGAAACAGTGAAACCCCATTCCCATGGACAAGTAATGAGAACATGGAGACATTTGGAAGTGGCTTATAGAAAGACAGATGTGGGAATCTAAAGTTAAAAATGCTACAAAATCGATCCATTCTTTGCAATCTGTTTAAAAACAAACAGATATTAGCCAGCTTAAATAATGGATCATTTTTTCCTGCTTACTTATGATATAGAGAAGAGAGAAAGTAGCCAAGCTGTAGTAACCAACCAATCATCCATTGCCCATGCCCTTGGGAAGGCAGCTCAACAGAAGAAATACAGATTAGTTGGGAATGGCAATGGAAGCAACAAAGACTCTACTAGAGTGAGCAGCTATAATTAATGACGCTACATTAGTGCTGGCATAGTTTTATGCTGAATTGGGTGGATGGGATTGTAGAGAAAAGCATCTTGTGGGCTTCAAAGGAGACTGCCTGTGAAGTTCTCATGCAGTAAGCAGGGAAGTCTCTAACTCTAATTTTAACTTGACGTGAGATGCTATAGGGCACGGCATGGCTTGTGCCCAAATTAAATCAATCCGGAAGCACAGCAGATAAACACAAGTATAGGTTACTTCCATGAAATGTTAGAGGTAAGTTGGAAATCGTGTGATCCCCTCATGCCATCTAATTATGGCCACTCTTAATACCCAAACTGCAGTTAGTGGGTCATGCCAAACAGTCCTCAAGTTTAATGTGAGCATTCTAATATGTTAAATGAACCTTAACATATTTAACATATTTGTACATGTATTAAGGTTTACGTTCATGTTTAATGCACATGGAATATGGGATAGAATTGGGTCTGCTATATGAACAGGAGATTTAACACATTAATGTCCCCATGTCTTGCAAAGTTTTGATCACCTTATTTTTCTTTTCATTAATCACATTAGTTTCCATATTTTCTGTGTGTGTCCTGAGAATCACAGGTTTCATTCCTCTACAGTAAGAGTATTAAAACTTCTGTAAATGTTGTATTCTTCCCTCTCTTCTACTCCAAATTATTCTGATTCTTCCCTCAGGGTTCTTGGTGGTCTTATCTTAGCTATGATTCTGCCAGCATTTAACAACTGAATTTGTTATTGATAGATTATTTCTTTCTTTTATAACTAATCAATATACTAAAGAAAAGTCTTTGATCTATCTATCCATCCATCCACCCACCCACCCACCCACCCACCCACTCATCTATCTCCTAATATTTCTCCTACTTTCCTAGCTTAGGAGTAATAGCCACAAGTATTCCTGCCACCACTGGGACTACTTTGGCCTTTACTTTCCACCATCTAATGATATATATTTCTTTCTTTTATGTGTCCATTTACAATTTTAAAATAATTTTGTAAAAGGCTCTGGGAAGTAGTCCACATTCTAAATGACTTGTCTGCCTGCAGCCCCCCCCCCATCACAATATAAGCATCTGTTTGAAGAAGTTCAGCTGTCTATAGTTTTTTTTCTAAACCATGTGTTATTTTATTCATATCATTAAAATATTCTCAGTAATTATTTTTAAAATAATTCTTTGCAATTGATTTCTACAAGTATTAGATTTATTGCCAGCAAATAATAGTGAAATTTAAAAACTTGCCCTTACTTTTACTTTATTTTTGTTTTTTTCAAATCATACCAAATAGTATTTTTTAAACACATGATTATCCATGTCATCATCTATAATCAATTGGGAAAAGATTAATGTTGCTTGAAACAGTAGTAAGTCATTACAGTAGTTAGATATACCCAAGTCATTTGTATGTTTAGTTCAAAGTCTATATAGATGAATCTGGATTTATTTGATGAACATAAAAATGTGTGTATAGAAGGAAATGAATGAAGCATCAAAGCTATAATAGTCCTACTTTCCAGAAGAAGATTGAGAAGATGCCCTACTTCTGAAAATATCTGAAATCATACGACATCATTATGTTTGACTGCATTTTATTTCCAATAGAATCAGAAGCTGCTTTAGGAGCCCTGCATGAGATTGAAAGGAGGGATATAAATTATATTATTAAAATAAAACAAATGGTGGCCAAGGTGGCGCAGTGGTTAAATGCAGCACTGCAGGCTACTGCTAGATCAGCAGGTCAGCGGTTCAAATCTCACCGGCTCAGGGTTGACTCAGCCTTCCATCCTTCCGAGGTGGGTAAAATGAGGACCCAGATTGTTGGGGGCAATATGCTGACTCTCTGTAAACCGCTTAGAGAGGCCTGAAAGGCCTATGAAGCGGTATATAAGTCTACTGCTATTGCTATTGCTATTGTTTAAAAGAAGCTGTTTTATGCCAGAGTCTTAATAATTGTTCATTGTATTTTACTATTTTTATGTTTCATTCTTGATGTGTAAACTGTTATGGTATTCAGGTTTATAAAAAATACAGTTTAGCAGTGTAACAAGTAAAGAAACTAAGAATGCATGGGTGTTTTTAGGCAAAATCCACAGATTTCATTTCTTTCCATTCTTCCCTTTCTTCCATTCTGTTTACTAGCCCTAAAGTGAGTGTTTGAAAATTAAGATTATAAATACTAGACCTCTATTTATTAACCTCTATGCTAATCAGTGGATTTATGTAAATTAACCTTTGATAATACTATTAAGTTGAGTCTCATGTTTCAAATGTTGATGCTAGACCTGTTGCTTTAAATATAGGCTTGCTTCCATTGAATATAATTATTGTGCATCATCTATAATAACAAAAAGGAACAGCCATAACAATAAGGTGACCAGACGTCCCGATTTCAGCGGGATGGTCACGCTTTATAACAATTTATCCCGTGTCCCGGGCCGTTTTAAAAAAGTCCTGATTTTCTGGCTTCATGTTGAAAGCCCAGTGGATTTGCTTAAGAAATCCTAACCGAGGCAAGACAAAAGACACCCTGTCTAATCCCTCTCTCTGTCTCTATCTCAGTACTTTCATTGAAGATATTAAAATGTTAAAGCAACAAAACGGACCCCCCGCGCCCCTTTGACTCACTTTTATAAGAAAAAATGACCAAGTACTATAGAGCTCCAGGAAACACTTGGCTAGAGAGGGAAGCGACTGTTACTTCCTGGATTTTCCAGAGGGGAGGGGCACAGAGGTTGGAGGTCTGCTCCAAAATGGTGGCAAAGTTTCTTTGAAAAATATTTCCCTGACTAATTTCACCATTTCAATTTGCTCAGTTCTTTGTATTAACATCTACATAATTCTGGGTTGACTTGTAGTGCAAGCCTGCTGGTAAGTGAGCTGGGTTTTTTTCTTTTCTTTTTTAATGTATTTTAAAATAATATTTTATTTATTGTGCACAGGATTTTTTAAAATTCTGTGTGGATTCTTTTTTTAAATTGTCTTAGACTATTTAAAAAAAGATTCTATCCAAAATAAATTGAAGTGAAACCATGTTTAAAAATTCTATGCACAATACTTTGAAATATATTGTGCATAGAAAGAATAGTTTGAAATGTTTTACTTCAATTTATTCTGTGTGGATTCTTTTTTTAAATTGTCTTAGGCTATTTAAAAAAAGATTCTATCCAAAATACAAAATACCAGCTGCAGTTATTCACTTAAGAACTGTGGCAAGAAAGGTGGTATAATGGGCTTAGTGACCAAAGTTACAATGGCATTGGAAAAAGTGACTGATGACCATTTTTCACACTTAGCGACCATTTTTACCCTTAGCAACCGTTGCAGCATCCTCATGGTCACGCGATCAAAATTTTGATGTTTGGCAACAGATTCATATTTATGATGGTTTCAGTGTCCTGGGGTCATGTAATCACCTTTTGACAAAGTCAGATGGGGAAACCAGATTCACTTATGTTACTAACTTATCAGCTGCAGTTATTCACATAAGAACTGTGGCCAGAAAGGTGGTATAGTGACCAAAGTTACAATGGCATTGAAAAAAGTGACTGATGACCATTTTCACACTTAGTGACCATTTTCACACTTAGCGACCATTGCAGCATCCTCATGGTCACGCAATCAAAATGTTGACGTTTGGCAGCAGATTCGTATTTATGATGGTTTCAGTGTCCTGGGGTCATATAATCACCTTTTGACAAAGTCAAATGGGGAAACCAGATTCACTTATGTTACTAACTTATCAGCTGCAGTTATTCACTTAAGAACTGTGGCCAGAAAGGTGGTATAGTGACCAAAGTTACAATGGCATTGAAAAAAGTGACTGATGACCATTTTTCACACTTAGCGACCATTTTCACACTTAGCGACCATTGCAGCATCCTCATGGTCACGTGATCAAAATTTTGATGTTTGGCAACGGTTACAATTTATATTTGTAAATTGTAGTTATGTTGAAATAAAAAAAATATTACAATACTATTTTTGCGTTGTATGAAAATTTTTGTTGCTCCGTATAAAAATTTTAATCACCCCCCCCCCCCCCCCGCGGTCAAAGGTGTCCCTCTTTACCAATCTGAAAATCTGGTCACCTTACATAACAAGGTCACTGCTGCAAATCTAGTTATACTGTAGCATCCATTAAATGGGCCTTTCCCCACTTGACTCTAAGCAAGTTCTGTTTTGGCAACATATCTTTTTCTGTCCTGTCCCAAGAGCATCCATGGGGGAATGTTGGAGAGGAGGAAATGAGTAAGGGATTAAACAATCATTGCGTTGTCATTAGATTATTGGTCTGAAATGCGTCCCTTGTCCAGGATGGTCACAGAAAAGGAGAATTAGGTTGAAATACTTGGAATCTTCAATCAAAAACTTCAATTCACTGCAAGAGGAAGGAAGGAAGCAGCAGGGAATGTTATATGTTTAGGAAAACTTGGTGTCAGCGTTCCAAATATCATCCAGAATTAAATCAGAGTTCAAGGCAGAGCTTTCCTCAAAGTTCCAATTTATTAAGAGAGACATGTTGGTACATCTGTGGAAAACACGAATCTGAAAGCTTCCTGGGTTTTCCACCCAGTTGAAAGTTCATGATCTTGTCCCCACACCCACAAGTTCATCACATGGTCCAACCTCTCACTGCCATGCTGGCATATTCACCCATCTAGTTCCGGTCAGGTGCAGAGGTGCAGAGACAAAGAATGACTTTGGGCTTCTAGAAAGGAATGTTTTATTTTAACAACAACACATTCTTCTCCTTACTATTCCCCTCCCAATTCCCCACTAATGAAACAGGATAGTAAAATAAGAGAGAGTATGGCAGGCCAAAGATCCTAAAAAGGAATATGACTGGAGGCCTGACACTTGGAATATGAGTGGGATGTTTTCCCTGCTTTGCTTCTCCGTTCTAGACAAAATTTTCACATAATAGAATTCAGGGAATGGTTTATTTACTGTAAAGTAACACTATATACCTCTGAGGAATCTTAAAGATAAGCTGATGGTATCTGACAGTTACAAAATATTTGTCCTTTATCCCCTGCTGCCTAATGTAACTTTTTCTTCAGTCTGCCAGCCATGTTCCAATACTGGAAGTAAACATGACTTTGAAGAAAAATGGCATGTGGGCAGAAGATCAAAGGAAATAACTGCATTTTCTTAATATCTCCCACTTATCTCCCACTCATGATGCCTTTTGCTTTTCATGCCCCTGATAACTGGAAGACTCCAGTTGCACCAGTTCTATTGGCTATTGTCAAGCCTAGTTTAGACCTCAGCTGTGTTAAGCAATTAACACTGGAAATGGGAGCAAATGTTGTTCACCATTTTCCTGTGTTGTATTACTCCTGCAGACTTGTGGTGGTGCTGTGAGTGTTATTTTCCATTAGCGTTTGGATGATTTCACTTCGAAGGGAGAGATCAATGTTGTTTGCCAAAAGAAATGTGTAAATTTTAATTTGCAGAATCTCGCAGCCTGCATGGTTATTGCTCAGAGTTCTAGAAGCTGACATATAAACAGTTGGAGGGAATCCAAGTTAGGAAAGGTGATATTTATTATTACGCGATTTTTGCTAGATTTGAAAATATTACAAGCCAATCATCCTTAGCTAGCAACAAAAGTATTAGTATCTGGACTGTGAAAATCAGCCAAGAGTTATATTGGATTGTAAAAATACTTTAAGTGCACAGTACACTTTTGCAGGGAATTAGTTTCAGGATCTGGATGATTTTGTGCTCCCAGCAGTTGAACTGGCAATAAGGATGGAAAATTCAAGTGGGAAACTAGAGAAGCATTCAAGGGCTATAGTGTATTATACAAGATGTCAAAGCCATGTAGCTTTCTTAAATTGATAACCAATGCAATAAATCCTAAGTCTGCATCTGGATAGATACAGCCTGAGTTGTGAGTTAGCTGGAAAAGTGCACTTGCTACATTTGTAAATATGATCAGCCATTTGCTCAGTGTCTAACTCAGAGAAAACTGCTTTTTCCTGTTCTTGCAGATGCTGTCTATGGAAAATACTGAGTGCCTGACTCATAGGATGTTAACTACATGGTTTTCTCCTTCCTTCATGGAATATTTAAACCATTTCCAACAAACAAAGCATAAATCAAATGCTTAAGAGTATTTAAATTGTTAAAACACCCTCTTCCACCAGGCAGATTACCCATCTTTACCCATCTAAAGATGAAAATTTACTAGTGATCCATCCAAGCCAAATTCAGGAAACTCAGTTCATCTGAAGAACAGTGGTAAGTGATCTCTCCCCTCTCTAAGTCAAATGGTATCTCCAGTGAAAACCCAGTTATTGGGCTTTGAGCTCAGTTTAGGTGTGTTTGTAAGAGGGAGGGATGAAAAAAAATTCAAGATAGCAGTTATAACTTCATGATTGAAGCCCTACACTTTTAGAGAGAGGATCAAGCTGCTGCAATTGCCATTTTAAACTTTTTTTGATAGATGATAGATAGATAGATAGATAGATAGATAGATAGATAGATAGAGATATAAATAGATAGATATAGATATAGCAATAGCACTTAGACATATATAGATTCACCGTGCTTTACCGTGCCCTCTCTAAGTGGTTTACAGAGTGAGAATATTGCCCCCAACAATTTGGGTCCTCATTTTACTCACCTCGGAAGGATGGAAGGCTGAGTCAATCTTGAGCCTGGTGAGATTTGAAATTGAATAAAATCCATTATTTACAATATTCTACTTAACTAGGAGTCATTCCTGTCTTTGTTCCTACTATTTGCTAATTACTTGTTCCTTACAACATGCTTTCCTTTGCTGGAGTTGAGCTGGTCGTTTTATAACTTTTTTATTAACAACATTTTAAGAAGATGGTTGGCATTGGGGTCCTTGGTGCTCTCTGAGCTTGTTGTTTTCTTGCAGACATTTCATTACCCAAACTAGGTAACATAATCAATGCTAGTGTTAGTGATGCAGTGATGGTAAACTATGTTACCTTGTTTGGGAATGAAATGTCTGCAAGAAAACAACCAAGCTCAGAGCACATAAATGACACCCCATTTGAGTTGTGAACTACAAATATTCTCCTTTATGGTTGGGAGCTTCTGTATTGATTTGTATCATCAGAATGGTTAGTACATCTATGATACACATATCCAGAATTACATATATGAGGGAAACGTGCATTCAAAAGCATGAAATCATTTCTTTTAATTGTAAAAAGAAATGGATGGAACAAAACTCTCCATCTAGACAGACGGTTCTGATGGGCAGGCATGTAAGGCATGTATCTAATGCAATAAAATGATTTGGCAGTATCTGATGATCACATGTTAAATTATATATTACATTTCTGGCTTCTTTTCTGTATTTGATGGGAATTTAAAAGATTTTCCCTCTTTGCCTTTTATGTATTTATGAATGGCACACCAGATAAATCCAAAAATAGAAAAGCATTTAGCGAATCATCTGTGAATACTTCACCTCAATCAATGGTTTCTCACATAAAAACAGAATATGTTTAGGTTCATCTGAGAGACCAAATGATGTGGGAGGGAGAGAAAGAATAAAAACTTTTCCTAGCAAACAAATAGATTTGAACAGCCTTTGTGCACTTTGAAGCCGCATTCTGTCTTTGAAATATTGATACTAAATTGTTAAACATTGACATAAAACGACCAGCTCAACTCCAGCAAAGGAAAGCATGTTGTAAGGAACAAGTAATTAGCAAATAGTAGGAACAAAGACAGGAATGACTCCTAGTTAAGTAGAATATTGTAAATAATGGATTTTATTCAAATAAGCACAAGTGTGAATTGCTATAAAGTAAATATTAATTATTCATGCCGTTTAATATTTTATTTCGCCTCTCATAAACATTTACATTAGAACAGCAGTGAGCTGCACCCTGGAGATTCAGCCTAAGCTCTCTCTCTCCCCCATTTTCTCAGCTCCCAAGCTCATTGGCCATCCCCACTTAAGCCCAGGATGAAGTGTACTAAAAACTACATCACTTCTCAAAACACCAAATGGTCTCTTGCTATTTCATTGTTTTAAGAATATCTTAATTTTAGGCAATTTTAGGAATATCTGAAATCCAGAAGTCAGCCTTTGGATGAGACCAGTGCTGGAATGCTTCCATTCTAACAAGATGCCCAGGACCAGTGGCTTTGTTTCTAATGTGACAATAATCCTACAAAATACACAACTATCTCCTCTGCTTTTGTGGCACCAAATAAAATATGTCTACTTTAAGTTCTATTAACTTAAAGTAGCTGTAACTTTTTTCTCAGGCTCACCAAAATGGGAACATTTTTTTAAAGGCTTGCACAGGGGAAAAAAACCTGAAACTGGGTTGTTTTAATTAGTAGCAAAGAGGCTCAGTGCTCACCTTTGTACAGAGTCCAAAGTACCTGTGAAGCATGTTACAATAACAGACTTCATTAAGATAAAATTTTACCAAGTGGCCAGGAGCTAGTTGACTGATGGCTTATAAACTAAAGTGCATGTTTACAGTGCAGTTGAAAACCAGTCCATATTAATGACAGCCAAGCACACGCAGGTAATTACAGCAAAGGCCCATCTGTCCAAAAGAAAAAGATCCAAGCCCCCTTGTCTGATTTTGAGTCAAAGATAATGGAGGCAAAGTATAACGATTCAAGATAATATATTATTAAAATTCTGCCTTCCTTGGCCAGTGTATATTGTTTTGTTGTCACAAGAGAAAAGTCAATGTGATGTAATGTGTGTGTGTGTGTGTGTGTGTGTGTGTGTGTGCGCACACACACAAACATATGCAAATATATTTGGAAATACTGAACTCTCTTTTGCACTGTCAAATACACTATATTTGTCCTAACTACTAAAATACCACATATGCAGTCTGAGATGGTATGCAATCTCTCTTCAATCATGCGGTGCCCCTTCAGGCTGAAGTTACAAACAGGCATGAGGTACTGCTCTGTCAATTGATCAGGCCAAGATAGAAAAACCATTTTCTTATATGTGAACTAAGTCAGGACAATCCACCTTCTAATTAAAGTAGTCCCTGTTGCGCATCTATGTTCTTTTCTGAGACTGGAAAAAGGCTTATATAACGATTGTGTCTCTCCTAAGTTTCCTTTGACTCTCAGCCCATAGAATTCCCAGTTTCAGTCCTATATCCTCTGTGTTTTGCTTGGGCAAAGAGTAACAAGCCTCATTTGTGAGAACAATCAATTAATCAGTCAATAAAACAATGTAAATCATGCGAAGGTAGTGAGCACTCACACAGCTTTCACTTTGCTGTATTGTCATACAGATCATTTTTAAAGAAAGGCATGTGCAAAAGGCCAAGCATCTTCAATTGCACAACAGCAACAGCCATCTTGCCTTCTTTGACACCTCCCCCTCCTATGGATGCCAGGAAAATGGTGGGGCAACAAAAACTTGGTCTTAATATAAGAAATTTAATCAAACTGATTATAAATGAAAAGAAAATATCTATGTCAATCCTACAAAATAGACTAAGCCTAGAAATCAGTGTCATGTAGTTGAAGAATACAATACAGCTATAGTAACAGAATCTTGCAAATCTGAATGTGCTTCCCCCACTCCCTCCCTCACTTTACTTTCCTACGAACTAGGGAGGGCCTTGTCTGAGATGTTTTCTCAAATTAATTTCTTGGCCTGGGCTCAAGCCCCACTTATCTGACTGTTGCCTTGGGAACGGCTCTTCCTCCTGTTCTTTGAGGCCATTCTCTCTGCCCTGTACAATTCAGAACATCATTGGATTAATTGCAGGAACACCAGAACCATAACACGCTGATAGAGAGAGAAGACTGTATTTTTAGTTCTGATATTTCTGTTAAAGACTCGTAAAGCAGCTATGTATAAGCATAGATAGTCACAATCAATTCTTAGCAACAAACTAGATAATGACCAGCTATACATTGGATGTGTGTGTTACCATAAACAGTTTATGCATCCTGTGTTTCAAATAAACTGCATGTAAAAAATACATTTCTACATGATCTAATGTGAACGATATAAATCACAAAAATGGCTTGTATAAATGTAAAAGATTTTATCCAAAAATAATAATCTCCAAAACAGCCAATTATTCTTATTTTCCCCCCCAATTTCTTCAATTGACTCCGGCAACTACATAAGAAACAAAAATAATTGAATAAAGGTATTCCATCTTAATGGTTTTGGATATATTTTTAAAAACTGCACTGGAATCAGGTAGTGAATTAGAAGCAGTGTGATTTTCAAGTCATCTTGGTTTTCAACAAATATAACTGTAAAAAAAAATTCTTTATAATGTAACAATTGTAGGATGGAAATATGTTTTATGTAATAAAGCTTTCTACAAATGTATTCATTCCAAGAATCAAAATAAAATATTGGAAGCTGATCTTTAGAATTAGGAAGATGCCAAAAAGATCCTTCCTTCCTTCCTTCCTTCCTTCCTTCCTTCCTTCCTTCCTTCCTTCCTTCCTTCCTTCCTTCCTTCCTTCCTTCCCTCCCTCCCTCCCTCCCTCCCTCCCTCCCTCCCTAAAAACAGACTACCACCATGCAATGCAATGTTTTCCAGCAAACATTTTTAAAGAGACAGCAAGAGGGATTGATTTTTGGTGGAATCAAACAAATGGAAATATTCAAGACTTCATTTTTTTTCTTGTTCACCATACCCAAACTATCTAGTGCAAAAAGTTGTAACCATACAATATTTTTGCCACTCCTGCATCTGTTAAGACACTTCCAGAAAAAGAAGCAGCCAATCAGGACTCTTCATGTAGACAAGTCTAGCCATGTAGCATGGAGATGCTGAAGCTGGAACAGAATATAACACAAGCTGTATTCACAAACTGGTATTAGAGACAATACAGTCATATCCTGTGCTTTATTTTTTTTTTAATACATTTAAATGTGGCATATCAGGGGAATCCTCTCAAGACAGTTTACAACAAACAGGGACAATATTAAAAATAATTTAAAATCAAGAAGTCAAAATGGAAAACAACATAATAACAGCAGGAGTTAAAATGCGAAGCCAATAAAATCTTCACTAAAGTAAGCGAAATAGAACTCAAGGTTTGCTGTTTAGAAAAAAACCCAAATAATCATGCATTAAGGCCATGATATGCCCTGGGCCAGCAGGTTACAAAAGGATGACTGTGTAAATATATGTACATGCATATACATATATAAGGTGACAAAAAGCTATGTTGTGCAAAACAAAACAAAAAAACAAAAAACATTCATTGCTAGCACATGAATGTACTGCCTCTAATATTACTTAGTGCAAAATGCAGATTGTTATTTGTGCTTTCCTGGAAACAAGAATAATATATTGCCCATAATAGTGAATTCAGGTATGAAGAGTACCTCCCATTTTATTATCTTTCTTTCTTCATTTTTAGTGTTGCTTATTTGTCTTGTTCCAGATAATGACAAATCTGAATAAACTATTGGTAGGAATAGTAATATATTTTAAGATATGTGCTTCATACATATATTTTAAAATAAGTGCTCCACATCAGGCAACTTACAGGCAACTTGGAAAGTGAATCATGATTAACATAACTATGGTTTCTATTACACCCATTTAGCAAATTGTGGGATAAGGCTGAGAGATAACTGCTTAATATCTGAGTCCCCAACTTCAAGCTCAGGACACAATCTACACAATAATGCTTCCCTTAGAGCCTCCATTCCTCCCTTCCCCTCTCCCCCCTCTCATCTATCTACATTTTAAAGGACCGAAAGGCATAGAAGTGTGAAATAGAAAGATTCAGTGATTTATTGGGAAGTTGTTATTACTTCTAAGTAGGCTTCCTGAATTCCTCCTATTTGGAGTCAAGACTTAAAGCCAGTTTTACACAACCTTCCAAAGCATGCTGGTGTGACTTGACAGTATGGACTCTGAATGGGTTTAATTTTATTCTTTTTGTGTTTTTAGACTACAGTTTTAGTTCCTGGGTGGGCCAACTGTACAATACGAGTAGTCCTTGACTTATGGCCACAATTCAGCCTGGGATTTCTATTGTAAGTCACTGAGATCATTTCAATCTTAGAAATATTTTGTATATCATTTTTATCATTTCTCCCCCCCCCCACCCAAATGGTTGGATGTTTCATCCCTAAACATTTGGTTTCAGAGGGGCTGATTTTTAAAAGTTTATCTCTGTATGATCTATGATGTATAAACTATCTCTGGAGTGTAAGTTAAGATATTGCTCAAATGAAAAAGAGGCATATAAGAGGTGAAATTCTACCGATTCAGACCGATTTGCCCGAACTGGTAGTAAAAAAATGCTACTGATTTCTGCGAGCTAGTATTTCTAACAATCAGCTGTGACGCACGGTTTATATTAGCTAGAATCATCAGATTTCCTACTTTCTAGCTAATCTAAATCATGTAGCACAGTGGATTCCTCCCCTCACCGTTCTACTTACCTTTGCAGGCACATTCAGTTGCAGGCTCCGCCTACCCACCCAGACATCATCGCATCCTGTTTTTGATGCTCTGCGCATGCACGGAAGGTTCTGCACATGCATGGTGGTGGCGTGTGTGAGCAAAGCGTGTGCTTGCGCACGTTCACATTTGGAAACCGGTAGCGAAGGTAAGTTGATACCCTAGGTATACTACAACATTCTCAGCATAAATTGCATTCAGAGAACCATTTTTTTTCTTCTTGAAATGGTCCAGTATACATAGATTATCAAAGGGTCAAGGCAGCTTAGTTCAATAGAAAGGATGTGTCTGCTTATCTTTTAACGGGATTTATTGAAAAATAGAATGTAGTTTCAGAAATCTCAGTAACTGATAGCTCCCGATTTTAACATCCAATTTATCTTTCATCTAATGGAGAGGAAGACTTCCAATCCTTTACAGACTCTGGGAATTTCGTGACATTTTGGGTGCTGATTGTTTTTTCCTTAAAATATAAACTTTTGTAAGTCTAACGGTAAATAGTTCATCAGGTCGGCATCAGCACCTGGTGAGTACATGGACACATTCATGTAGTTGTTCTGCTGACAGTTTGGTAATAGTTTGCAATTGCTTTCTACTATAAATATTAATCAGTTTGTCTAAACATTGTGTTTATTTAAGTTCAAATAATTTTTCATCCAGATATATAGCACTTAGATTTATATACTGCCCCACCGTGCTTTACAGTATTCTCTCAGCTATTTACAATGTCAGCACATTGCCACCAATAATCTGGGTTCTTGTTTTACTAACATTGGAAGGCTGCAAGGCTGAATCAACGTTGAGCCGGTCGGGATTGAATTCCTGACTTTGCCTGCAATACTACATTCTAACCACTGTGCCATCTGTATTCCTTTGCTCTTCTTACATTCTCCCTGTCCATAATTAACTTCTCCATATTATTTATTTGTTGACCTATTCATTTTCTATGCCTGGGTAGTTCCCACTTTCAGATTCTGCAAGTGGTTAACAAGAAATGATTTTAAAATTCCCAAACACAAATACCTAAAAAAATCAAATCCACATAGATAAGCCATGAAACTGTAGAATTCACGTACATATTTTAAAGCACCTTCCTCTTGAGTCACCTGAAAGAGAAGAGAAAAGGATATTACAAGTTTCCTGAAGATGAAAGATGAAACACCAAAGTGTCTGAGAATGAAGTAGTGACAGAAAAAGCCTGCGTCCCAGTTCTGCCTCATCAGATGACAATTCCACAGGGACAGGACCTGGAGATAGTTGACCCGATGAGATCCAGTTGGGCAGACAGATGAATGCCAGAGGAGACACTCTCACAAACAGTCAGGACTGGATCCAAGTAGTGCCTTAAAGTGACAACCAGCCTTAATTCACATTCCAAAACCTTCTAGAAACAAGTGGAGTTTCTGAAACAAAGAGATTACTCAAGTACATGACACAGAGCATATCCAAACTACCGAATTCTTTACCAGCTATGGTTTCTGAATGTTCTTCAAGAGCAAAACCACATAGAATGCATTATAGTGATCCATTTGAGAATTGATTGTATGAGTGACCATGAACAAGACCTTCTTCTCTAACAATAGCTACTATTGGCGTAGTAGATGTAACTCTGTAAAAATCACCTAGCCATAGCTACCAAGGTGGCGCAGTGGTTAAATGCAGCACTGCAGGCTACTTCAGCTGACTGCAGTTCTGCAGTTCGGCTGTTCAAATCTCACCGGCTCAGGGTTGACTCAGCCTTCCATCCTTCTGAGGTCGGTAAAA